>NC_134483.1:303436294-304067544 GCF_040206685.1 Ascaphus truei | reverse complement strand
ATGATAAAATCTCATTATTCGCAGACGATATTATTCTGACTTTAGCAAGCCCTCAGACTTCTTTACCCAACCTCCAAAAGGCGCTATCAGACTTTGGAAAAATCTCTGGATATAAAATGAACAGCGACAAGTCACAGTCTTTTAATCTGAATCTTTCGGATCCAGAGATAAAATTACCAAAACTGAATTTCAGCTACAGATGGAGTTCCTCACATATTAAATATCTGGGAGTAAATGTGTCTAGGAATTACCACTCCCTATATCAAGGCAACTATCCACCATTGTTTGATAAGATTAAAAGGGATCTGGCAAAGTGGGAAGGATATCAGGTGTCATGGATTGGGAGAATAGTATCAGTCAAGATGAATATACTCCCTAGGTTATTATATCATTTCCAGACTCTCCCAGTCCGGATACCGGGATCCGAACTGAAAAATTTCCCAAATAGAATATTTAATTTTATTTGGCAAGGTAAAAGGCCTAGAACAGCTAGATCGGTGATGATGGCTTTAAAGACAAGAGGAGGTTTGGGTGTCCCAGATATCTCGAAATACTAACAAGCTGCCCAACTAAGGCAGGTGGTGATGTGGAACGCTGATCCAACACAATATTGTTGGTTAGCTATAGAATCCCAATATGCTAGAACGTCTTCTCTGCCAGTGTCCCTATGGGCACTGGCTAAGGAGGTGTACGCCAAAATGTTTGAGCTAGATCTGACGAGATTTACCTGGGAGAGTTGGAGCAAGTCTAAGGGCAAATTAAATCTTGTGTCTCCCGTTTCGCAACTCACTCCGCTTTTTAACAATCCCAATTTCCCCCCAGGCTGTGATTATAAACAATTCGACCAAATTAAAGCTAAACATATTAGAGTAGTTGCCGACCTAGTGCATAAAGGAAAACTTTCTAGTTTCCAAGAGTTCCTAACTAGGTATGAGGCACCAGACCTTAGTATGTTTAAATATCTACAGATCAGAATTTTTTTCCAAAAATGTCCCCAAAATTAGATTTTACTCCCTTCACAAGTTTTGAAGCACTATGTAGGAGAGGTAAGTGGTGTTTATGGTGCATCACCATAGATGGCTCATTAGTATACTGATAATTCCATATACCATAATGGATCCAGGTTCAGGGACATAGAGTATAATCCACCTTGAGAAAGTCCTTTACGGACGAAACGCGTAGGTGCGCTCTTACCATTGTTCTGTTTTGCACTGACCATTAAAGTACTCTTTTAATACTCATCCCTGCTTGGAGTTACCCTCATTTTGGCGATCCACTAGCTGGTATGCTGCCAAGAAACGCTGCTGTGCTCCTCTACATCTCTGCTGCCTATGTAGGAGAGGTAGTTATCAAAAAGGTTTGATAACTAGAATAAAAGCCAGTTTGGAGGCCTTGGTCAATTCACATGATCATGACTGCATGCTCAAATGGGCAGCGGATTTGAAAATAGAAATTGACATGGATGATTGGGAGGATATATGGGAGTTTGCTGCAAAAACTTCCATATGCACAGCAACTAAAGAAAATATATATAAAATTTTATTCATTGGTACCTCACGCCATGGCGGCTGAAGCAAATCTACCCTGTGGTGTCTGATCTGTGCTGGAGGGGTTGTGGGCAGAGAAGCGATATGGTCCACATTTGGTGAACGTGTCCGGCAATAGAAATATTGGATCGTTATCCAATCTATTAAAAAAAGAAATAACGGATGTGTCCATTTCTATGGACCCACTGACTATTTTGTTGGCTAAACCAGTTGAAGATATTGGCTGCCCGCCTTCTTGCGCCCTACCTGATCCCTCCTGAGCCTGCCTGCGCCCCCACTGTGAAGAGAGGGTCTGATCAGAGCTGTGGTCTGAATAAGAGCTTTCTGAGTAGGAGCTATCTTCATGTCATGTGTTTCAGCCTGCGTTCCATCTGGATCCAAGATGGCCGCCTCCCGTTTCAGTTAAAGACACAGCTTCCCTAAAAAAAAAAAAAAACAGCCAGATCCTAAGTTGTCTATGACAATACTGAATTTTGATGATCCATTAAAAATGTGCTAAAGGGATGGGTTTCCGATGATGTCATCAGGAATGGGGGTGTAGGAGGGGAGCTCCGCAGACCCACCGGCTAAAACTTAATAAATAACACTCCCAAACCAGAAATTCAAGGCTCAAAAACATACCCCCATTACTTGGAGAGATCGGAGCATGTCCAAACACACAAAGAAGCCCGCAGCACAGGCGGTGTCACGGTTCTTCTCCCCGACACAGAAGAGTCCAGCAAACCAAGAGGGTGGCGGACCACGAGGCTCACAAGAGCCGCAAGCAGCTCTAAATATGGGTACGAAAGCCCATGCAACTCTTGAAATGGATATAGAGGAACCGATCACCCGATCCTACCTGGAGAGCCTATTCTCCACCATGCATGTCAAGCTCCAAACATCCCTGCAGGCAGAAATCAAAGCAGCAGTAGCGGAGATTAAACAGGAGATGTCTGGCCTAACAGAGAGGACAACGACTCTGGAAGGTGGACTGGAGGAGTCCCTGGCAAGACAAACAGCAGCCGAGGAAGAAATCATCCGGCTAGGAGAGATCTCCCGTCTCAAAGACGGGCAGGAAGACCAAGAAAATAGGGACAGGCGCCAGAATCTGCGCATAAGAAATGTACCGGAGACGGTCTTACCTGGCCAGCTTCGTCCCTATCTTGCGGAACTGTTCACATCGCTCTGCGGCCCGCTAGAGGACATGGACCTAGAGATGGATAGGGCCCACCGGGCGGTAGCTCCCAGATCAGAAGATCCCAACCGGCGACGCGATGTAATCATAAGATTACACAGCTATACAGTAAAGGAGAAGATCATCACCGCCTGCAGAGGGAAAGAGTCACTACCTTTCCAAAATGAAACTCTCCAAATTTTCAACGACCTGTCACGGATAACAGTCGACCGAAGGAGAGAAATTAAGCCCTTGACCTCATTCCTCCGGGAGGAGGTGAAGTACCGCTGGGGCTTTCCGTTCAAGCTTACGGTAAGCTATGACGGCAAATTCCTAACCATCCGCTGCCCTGAGGACATGGCCCCATTCGTGAAAGCCCTGGGTCTGACCCCGCCGCTTTCCTGGACAACGGAGCAACTACAAGACCCACCGCACCGGGAGGACGCGGAACCACGCAGCACCCGTCCCGCGAGGAGAACGGCGGCGCCAAGGCAGTCTAAGAACAGATGAGAAGCACCGTAGTCCACAGCGAAGACGGGAGCACATGACGGCTCAAGAACCACACCAGACCCAGCCAGACGCATAGCTTCTGAATCCGACCCCTGACGATCGGAGGCAACCCACAGCTGAAGCTACTATAACTTTTGACGCTGACCGAATGGCAGTTGAAGAGTGCTGAGGTCCGGCTGGGCTTTAGGGGTTGGCGGGGGGAATAGGAGGGGAGCGCGATGCTACGACAACAGCACTGCGATCTACTAACTGTAAGTAGCAAAATGTAATCTGTCTAAGGCCCGGGTACAGGACTATGGACCCCAGGCTCGGTTCGCACGACTGTTGCTACCCTCCCCACCCCCCGGACTAGGAAATACTAGTTAACTGGAATGCTGCCTAATGAGCCCTGCTTAAGACAGGAAGCCCAAATGACTTCGATAATGGAAGCAGCGGCAGTGACACTATTACAGTAACTGGCAGTCTAGATTAGCTGGCCACATGGATCTAGTGCTAAGCCGTCCCTATGCCACAGTTGAGTTATGTAAAAAAAAAAAAACCTGTTCCTCAGTTGATGAATGTTGAAGTTGAGAAAAGTTGTACTGTATGTGTTATAATATAATGTACTCCCTTTTCTCTCCCCCCCTTCCCCCTCCCCCCTCACGCTCCAAAGTCCATAAGCCTGCCCTTCCGCCGCAGAAGATATGGCCGCACGGCCCCATACTAATGATGCTGCCTGCAGTAATAAAATACGTTGTCAAACCCTCTGAGGAAGGCACACGGCGGGGCAACATAGATCAAATAGAAATGTCATAAGGATCCTCGGATATTAACTTCACTAAATGTAAGAGCCCCATCCCTCCCCCCCTCTTCCCCGACCAGCAAGCGTAGGAAGTATTCCGTTTATGTTCAGCATGATACCTAAAAACATTAATGCAACGTGCTGTTGTGTTACCTGTCAACCCAGGTCTCCCCCTCCCGCCTATCTCCCCCCTCCCCATCTCCCCCCCTTTTCCCAGGTCCAAAACCTATAAGCTTGACCGACTGACAAAAAGAGAGGTTATAATGCTTTTCATGTACTGAGCTTGTTAAGAGTTGTTCTCACGTTTATTACATTGGTTTTAAGGATTGTCAGAAAGATCTCCATGTTATGGCTATGCTAGGAGTTTTCCCTCCCCTCCCCACTCCTTCCCCATGTCCAAAACCTATAACCTTGACCGTAGTGGGTGAGGGATATTATCCCAATATTCAGGGCTCTGCTGTCCTAGGAACATACATGCATATTCAGAGTAATAAAATATGTAACCAAGGCATTAGAGCATGTATAAGAGCTAAGGAGACTCATTAGGATGATATAAACATAGGAGTGTACTAGTTACGCTGGACGGCTAACACAGATCTCTATACACTGGCGACACACTTTATTCGAGCTCGGCTAATCCCACGAATTCGGGTATACCCGGGTGTATTGAGGTTTGTGACTGTTTTCTGCCCGAGTGCATTGAGGTATTTTCCAGGCAGGGATTGAAGCATTTTATTCCCGCTGGCTGCAATACTGCACAGTATATATATATATATACTGCATTACAATTCATGAATTTCTGCCATCTGGTAGACACGCGAAGCATTGCAGCCTATTAAATCCTAATCATTATCATTTAACAGATCAGCCGCCCGTCAGCCAGGCATGAACCCAGGCTGGGAAGGCAAACGCAACGGGGCTTGTCAGAGGTGAGGAGCGGCGCATTCCAGGTATCTGCCAGGTACATACTGGGTATTTGCTCGAATAAAGTGTGTCGGTGCAGTATATACCATAAAGGTCCTGTATAGACCCCCAGCAAAACAAAAGTACATACCAATCAAACGATCAATGTGAGGAACTCCCTTGAAGCACAGCTCAGTCCTTGATTAGTGGGTGCGTCATGCCAGACGTAATTGCAGAGAGTAGTCCCATAGGGTACAGTGGCGGAGCACAACCGTGCAAACAATGGGGGCTGCAAACCAGTATCGGATATAAAAAGGTTTATTAAGTGGTCAAAAGGAGTACATAGTAACTCTGACGCGTTTCGTGACCTGCGTCCCTTTGACCCCTTTCCCCCCCTCCCATTTCCCCCCCTCACCCCCCCTCTTAAACTAAGGTAGAGCTTACACTAAGCAAGTACAAGGGTCCGCACCTTCCCTGCACGCCCATGCCTGAACCATCGGATTCCCCCCCCATTGGGCCTTAAGCCCAAATGCCGGTAGCCAATCCCGGCCGTACTTATTGGAGGTCCTTAGCTGACCTCGTCCCACTTTGCCTCTTGCTGCTGACCCTGTCCCAGCAGCCTATTCCCCCCCCCCCCTCTCGACCTTCCCTGCCCTCCTCACACCCAACCCCTCGTCGGGCGGGCCTGACACCCATACTCAAACAGCACCATCAAGAAGCGTTAAAAAGGTTCTCTGAACCAAAGAACCAGGATCTCCCCGGTGGGAAGGGCGAGACCCCGATGGACACTAAACTCTCTCGCCCAAATGGCTAGTCAGTCCGCAATTAAACTTGTATCACTAAACGTAAAGGGCCTGAATAATAATAGAAAAAGACGACTGGCGCTCCAAGAGCTGAAAAAGTCCAAGGGAGATATCATCTTCCTCCAAGAGACGCACTTTACATCCCAAGAGCTGCCCAAATTGATTAGCAATGGATTCCCTACGGGATTCTTCTCGTCATTTAACAGTAAAAAGCGAGGAGTAGCGATCCTGCTCCGACAAGGAACCCCATTCAATATCACCAAAACCACTTCAGACCCAGAGGGTAGATTTCTAATGGTATATGGCTCACTGGCTGGCTCGCCGGTCGCTCTGATCAACATCTACGCGCCAAATGATAATCAAACGGAATTCCTGAAAGCAGTGTTAGAAAAGGTTGACCCTACCTACCTATCTTCGTTGATTGTGGGCGGAGACTTTAATATGGCCATAAACTCTGCGGAGGACAAAACCTCAGGCCAACAAGGCCAACACAGAGCTCCACCTCAGAGGATGGAGAAACAATTTAAAACAATCACCAAGGAATATTCCTTAATGGACATCTGGAGAATCCAACACCAGGGCCAAAAAGATTACACATTCTATTCCGCACCCCACCAGTCATACTCTCGTATAGACTATTTTTTTGCTACCAAATATATCCTGGAAGCCTGCACAAATTCGGACTTAGGCCCCATTACATGGTCAGATCACGCCCCCATCACATTAACCCTATCCACCCCATTTCATAAATTAACCGCCTACACTTGGGAGCTGAACGACCACCCGGAGGTAGAAAAAGAAATTAAAAAGGCTCTTAGGGAGTACTTCGCTCTCAACTGGGGCATAGTAGACTCTCCGGCGGTTCTGTGGGAAGCCCATAGGGCAGCAATTAGGGGAACTTTTATTTCAATTGCATCCCACAGAAAGGCCAAGGTGAAATTAATAACAGATCTGACAACTAAAATAATTATACATATATAAGGAGACAAAGGATGCTCCTAAAAAGATCCCACTTTAATGCACAGCAAAGCCGAAAATAGTCCACAGGTATAGTAACCCACTAGAGTAATGGTAAGGCTATAAGGGTACAATTAAGTAACCGCTCCCAACACTGTGGGAGGACAATTACCACTAAAATGCCCTAGGGCAAAAATAATAAATGATTTATTGATATTCAGAAGTCAACGCAGTAACACACACTCAAAATAACCATAAAAACAATTAAAACATAAATCACGGGTGAGGCTGAACCTTGAGAAAGCGCCAGCCCCTTATGCGCGAAACGATCGTCGGCATGACGTCACCACGTTGACGTCGTGTAGGAGGAGTCACGGGTGAGACTGTTCCTGGTAGTTTGTGTGGGGTTGTTCGAGTTGTTAACTGCCTAGCAGAGGTAGTTTATGCATATATCAGGTCCAGTTTTTGATGCACATGCCGCGGTTCATTTATATAATGTGGTATAATGTGCACTAATGATTTACTGAATCATTGATCATGTGACCTAGTACCTATATAGGTTTTGTGATATATGACAGTGGCACATTTATTTGCATTCACTACTCTGCATGCATCACTACCTACTGTCAGTGTGATATCCAACTATTGATACTGAGCAGATCAATCACAGCATGCAATGATTAGTGCAACCTCCACCATACCCTGAGACCAGAGGCTCTAGCATTCTCTATTGCCTATCATTTGTATTTACCATTGTGTCTCACACTACCACCTGGTACTGGTAAGGGGACATACACTAATATTTGGGAATTCATCTTATAATAATATCCCCTTACCCTGCCTCACCCGTGATTTATGTTTTAATTGTTTTTATGGTTATTTTGAGTGTGTGTTACTGCGTCGACTTCTGAATATCAATAAATCATTTATTATTTTTGCCCTAGGGCATTTTAGTGGTAATTGTCCTCCCACAGTGTTGGGAGCGGTTACTTAATTGTACCCTTATAGCCTTACCATTACTCTAGTGGGTTACTATACCTGTGGACTATTTTCGGCTTTGCTGTGCATTAAAGTGGGATCTTTTTAGGAGCATCCTTTGTCTCCTTATATATGTATGTCTGTCATCCCTATCATAGAGTTGGTATTCAATATTGAGGTGAGCGGTATGTCACTAGTTGTTACAACTAAAATAATTAAGCTGGAACAACAGCACAAACCCAACCCCTCGAAAAAGATTTATAAAACCTTGACCGCAGCCAGGAATGAGCTAAAACAAGCCCAAATGGAAGAAGTAGAAAAAGCTCTTACATGGACTTGTCAGAAATACTATGACAAGGGCAATAAGGCTGACAGACTTTTGGCGAGCAAACTAAGAGGTATACAGAAGCGTTCCCAGATCACAGCGATAAAAAATTAATCGTGAGAAATCATCTATAACGAACAGAAAATAGCGGAGGAATTTACCGCATTTTATATTAAACTTTATAACTTCAAGGCTCAGGGTGGGAACACGGGGACAACAAGTTCCAAAAGGCGCTATCAGGGAGACTTCCTGTGACGTCACGAGGAATGGCATGCGCGGCTGGCTGGTGATGGACGCTTAGTCACTCAGCTCCACCAACCGCCGGCATAATAAAGATAATAAATCAGACTAAAACCGACTTCGGACAAAAGCAAAAAGGCAATACGTGAACGTAAATACACCCCGATCCGGCAAATAAGCCCTAGACCCTGATGGCGGCAACGAGGCAGAAAGCCCGACGCAAGTCGGATGTCAGGGCCTACTTCACGGGACAAAGTAAGGCAGGGGCCGCGGAGATGTCAGCGGTGTCGGACTCCGATTCCGCCCAGGATGCTGAGGGATCAAGAGCAGCGGCGGAACAATCCAAAATTATTAAAAAGGAAATCTCCAGGCTCTTGGTGGATCTGAAATCCTTTTTCAGGGGGGAGGTGGAGGGGCTCCGGCATGATCTTATGCAGATCGGGACCAGAACCAACGACTTGGAGGAGCGCATGGAAGCTAGCGCTAACTCACAGCAGGAAACAAACACCCGTATACAGGCCCTAGAACAGAGGGTGATGGAATTGGAGGCCCGCCAGGAAGACGGAGAAAACAGGGATAGGAGGAACAACTTGAGAGTCAGGGGGATCCCGGAGGAGATCTTGGACCCGGAGGCGCTGCTGACACGCTGGATGGCCTCCATCCTGCCGGATAAGCCGGAATCTGACTTCAGGATGGACAGGTGCCATAGAGCCCTGCGCTCTAAGCCACTGGCCTCAAATCCCCCTAGGGATGTGATCCTCCGCCTCCACTACTTCTCCGTAAAGGAGGAGGTGGGAAGGATAGCCCGGGCCACCCCCCATATCACCTTTGAGGGGGTCACCCTCACAGTATATCAGGACCTGTCGCCCCTCACTCTGGCTCGGCGAAGAGCGGTAGGCCATGTTACACGGGCACTCAGAGACAGTGAAATAAGATACCGCTGGGCCTTCCCCTTTGCCCTGGTGGCCACGAAAAATGGAAGACCCCACGTCCTCAAACATCCTTCGGAGGGGGCATCCTTCCTGAAAAAGCTTGGAGTGCAGGGAAATGTGGCTAACTCCACAGAGGGGGCCCAACAAGGTCCCAATGCGGACTCCCCGCCAAGACGTCAGGGTCCCTCTCCCCCGACGGATAAGAGCCTAAACAGAAAAGATGGGAGCGGGAAAAGCCCTTAAAACAAGGAAGGGAATAAAGTCAGCATAGTTCTGTTACGCTTGTTGCGTTTTTTCTTTCCAACCAGTTATTACCCTTCAAGACTGCCAAATTGTTACCCCAAGGACTACTAAGGCCGGAGAGGGAGACCAAGGACAGAAGGCCTCAAATGGTGGCCGTTAATCTCATCTAACACAGATCTGGAGGAACCAAGATGGCGTTTCCTTACCTATCTGAGCGGGAAGGTGGGGATGAAGCGCGAAGACTTCCATGGCGGCACAGCTTTTGGCAGGATGGAATGCTCCGGCAACGGGACCCGCCCAGGGAGCTGCCCCTGGACCAGCCCTCTCTCCTCGGAGGCCCGCCTGTGAATGAGAATGGCCCGCCCAGCTCGGTGACGTCAAAGCGTTGGATCTCGCGAGAACGCTGGAAGGGAAGGCAATGGAGCGCCGGGATGGAGTCGCGGTGACGTCAAGTGGACGGCGACGACCCGGATGTGCTGCGGGGCTCCTCGGCGGAGGCACGCGAGATCCGCCGCCGGGGAGAAGCTCCGACACAGGAGGGACAAAGGGGACATGGGCGATGGTGGGGGGCAGGAGAGCGGAGGTCTCGAGGACGGTCGGGGGGGTCCCGAGGGGGAGGGGGGAAGGAAAGTGAGAGGCGGGCGGTAGGAAAGAAGGCAGATTCACACCCGATAGCATGGAGCCACAGAGGGACGCTAAGGGCCACAGAGTCCACTAAAAAGGATTAAGTCCCAGCGTTAACAGGCGGTCAAGGGAAAAATTATCCCCAGGAGGGAAGCGAGGGGTAGGTAGGGCACAAGAGTCTGCAGGTGGGTATAGCAGAAACGGAGGAAGGACAGAATTGAAGGGTTAAAGTAGTTCAGAGTTTTGGGAAGTAGTATAGAGAATGTCGAGGGGGAGAGAGTAGATTATAGAGGATAATTAGGGTTTACACTAGGTTTGGGTGGGGGTGGAAAGGGGGAAAAAAAAAATTGCCCAAACACGACAGTAGTTCAGAGTTAGAGGTTAGGTTTTAGTTTAGCATAACTGCCGGCGAGGGGGGGGAGTACCCACCACTCTGCCTGCAGGCATGTGCATCCAATCCAGGAGATGGGATAAAACCCACCTTCCTGGCAAAGACCCGGTTGTCCG
The DNA here is from genome assembly GCF_040206685.1 of Ascaphus truei. NCBI lineage: Eukaryota > Metazoa > Chordata > Amphibia > Anura > Ascaphidae > Ascaphus > Ascaphus truei. The sequence continues at coordinate 304,057,041 of NC_134483.1, read as the reverse complement.
TGGCTGGTCTCAGGAGCCACGGAGGTGGACCAAGGGGGGGAGAGGTCCAGGAAGAAAAGATCACAGCCGGGCATTGAACCCGAGGTCTCTTAGGACCAATACGGTTCTTGTTATTTCTATATGTGATGTATATATGTTATTTTCCCTCATGTTTTCTCCCCTCCCCATCCCAGCCCCAACAGGCGTCAGACGGAACCCGCTCGGGAAGGGCAAGCACCACGGCTCGCAAGCCCATCAGGAGCCCCAGGACAGGGGTAAGAGTAATTACGCCTATACACCCTATCTGCACACACAACTTATCTCAATATGGCGGTAACCTTTATATCACAAAACGCCAAAGGGCTTAATAGTCCACACAAGCGGAGAGTCGCCTTCGCGGAGTTCAGGAGGAGAGGGGCTGAGGTGGTCTTTCTTCAGGAGACACACTTCAGTTCTAGACACAGCCCTAAATTTATAGACTCACACTTCCGTCAGTTTTTCTTGGCTTCAGGGGAGGAAAAAAAGAGAGGGGTAGCTATATTAATAAACAATAACACCCAATTCCAGGTCGAGAAGATCAAAAGGGACCCCGGGGGCAGGTATATCGTGCTGATTGGGCTCCTCAAACAGACCAGAATTACATTGGCATGTATATACGCGCCTAGTGAAGGACAAACAGATTTCTTTAACGCTTTCTTTCAAAAGCTGCAACAGTGGGCCGAGCGTCATATTGTTTTGGGAGGGGACTTTAACACCGTACTCAACCCTAAGGTCGATCGCACGACACCCCAACAGTCTAGAAGGCAAGTAGGTAACACTGCACTTCTGAGGGGACTAAGACAAACTGGCCTAGTAGATATTTGGAGAGAGCAGCACCAGGGTGAACGCAGCTACTCCTTTTATTCCCATCCCCATGACAGTTACAGTAGGATTGACCACTTCTTTGTATCGGGCAGAATGGTCCCACAAATCTCCGACACAAACATACACGATATTACATGGTCGGACCATGCATCGATTGAGCTTAGATGCACTCAAATTGGATTTGTCAGGCCGGGAGCAAATTGGAAGCTAAACGAATCAATAATTAAAATCCCGGAAATACAAAAAAAAGTCAAAACCGAGATATCAGCCTACTTCAGGATAAATAGTGGCAGTGTGGATTCCCATTCTCTGTTATGGGAGGCTCATAAAGCCACGATCCGTGGGGTCTTAATCAGCATAGCTGCAAGTAGAAAAAAGAAAAAGGAAGCCAAATTAACGCAGCTCTATAAAAGGTTACATGAGCTCTCTACACTACATAACCGGACAGGTAGAGAGGATACCCTGAAGGAGTTGAAGGATGTTAGGATTGAACTGAACCTCCTCCTTACCTCCAGGGCTGAGAAAGACATGAGTTGGACTCAGAGGAAGTTTTATGAGAAAGCTAACAAACCGGACACTATGCTGGCTACCAGACTCCGAAACCGGAAACCAAATTTTAATATTCAGTCTATCAAAACAAGTGGGGGCCAGTGTTCCTCAAACCCTAAAGTCATAGTGGGGGAGTTTGCGAAATTTTACGCACAGCTATACAATGGGGAGAAGGTGGTCCACAATGCAAGGACAAGTAGTAAGCTACGGAAATTCCTGGCAGACGCGGCTTTGCCACAATTGACCAGATTGGAGCGAGAGGCACTACAGAGCGACTTTACGAGGGAGGAATTGGAGGCGGTAGTAAAAAACCTAAAAGCGTCAAAAGCCCCGGGCCCGGATGGGTTCTCCAGTCTGTACTATAAAAAATTTATTGGAGTTCTGGCTCCTCACATGCTCCAGTTATTCAATGGAGTGCTAGCAGGAGAGCCCTTTCCGGGACAGATGCTCCAGGCGTCAATTTCAGTAATTCATAAAGAGGACAAAGATCCCACTAGCTGCCAGAGTTACAGGCCAATATCATTAATAAATACAGATGTTAAAATCTATTCTAAATTACTGGCCAATAGATTAAATATAATCCTGCCGAGGCTTATCCACCCGGATCAAGTTGGCTTTATAAGAAATAGACAAGCGGCCGACAACACTAGAAGGATTGTTGATATCATAGACTTTATAGAAGCCAAGGAGATCCGAAGTGTGGCCCTAAGCCTAGATGCGGAAAAGGCCTTTGACAGGATTGATTGGCCATACCTGGAGTCCGCGCTTGGAGCATTTGGGTTTGGGGGTATATTCCAACAAGCAGTCAAGGCTTTGTACACGGCACCAACAGCTAGGGTGGTCCACCAAGGATACCCATCAGATCCTTTTCCAATTAAAAGCGGCACGAGACAGGGGTGTCCGCTTTCGCCCTTGCTCTTCGCCCTATGCATCGAGCCACTTGCAGCACAAATTCGGAACAACGCTGATATCTCTGGGGTGCAAATCCACTCACAGGAGCACAAAGTGGCTTTGTACGCAGATGACATCATTCTAACCCTTACTAAGCCGCTCGTCTCGCTACCCAATCTGTTCGAGCTTCTAGAGCGGTTTGCCCAGATCTCAGGCTTTAAAATAAATCAATCCAAATCAGAGGCCTTAAGCCTCAACATGCCAAGAGAGATGGAGAAGCTGATAGAACTCAATTTCGGGTTTAGATGGCGTCCTTCCTCCATGAAGTACCTAGGAGTGCAGATTACAAAACGGATAAGCTCCTTATATTCGGCTAACTATCCCAAACTGCTGAGGACTCTAAAAAAAGAGCTGCAGGACTGGAAGGCATATGGTATTTCCTGGTTAGGGAGGATCTATAGCGTCAAGATGAACGTCCTTCCCCGGATTCTATATCTGTTTCAAACTCTCCCGATTCCCGTGGTAAGAGCAGACATTACAGGGCTTCAAAAATCAATATCTCAATTTATTTGGAATGGTAGAAAACCACGTATTAAAGTAAAAACAATGCAGAAAGCTAAGGAAGCTGGTGGCCTAGCGGTTCCGAGTGTTATTTCCTACTACAAAGCGGCACAATTGTGCCAAATTACGCAGTGGCACGGAGATCCTGGGCTGAGACGGTGGGTGGCGCTGGAGAGGGAGGTGTGCGCCCCGCTGGAGCTCATGGACCTGATCTGGTACCCGAGGAAACGGGTGAGGGATATTCTCATTCCACTGACCTCTGTACTCAACTCACTCTCGGTCTGGGAGGCTTCCAAAGATAACAGCTCATTAACCTCCAAACATACTCTGATGGCACCTTTATATGGCAACCCGGACTTTGCTCCTGGCCTGACAGATAAGAGCTTCCCGCTCTGGCGTAAATCGGGGGTTAGACGGTTGAAGGACCTGGAGGTTAAAGGAAAGATCAAATCCTTCGAATCATTACAGTCGGAAACAGGCATTCCTAACACGGATTTTATGAAATACCTCCAGGTCAGGGCATATTATAAAGCACACCCGGTGAGACCACCGCTGACGAATTTTGAGAAGCTCTGTGTGCGCGGGACAGGCACAAGGGGACTGATCTCTGCCTTGTACAGAGAGGTGGTCAATACTGACACAGACAGGACAGTCAAACCCCGTTTTATGGTTCAATGGGAAGAGGATCTCCAGGGCCAACTAGAGGACGAGGACTGGGCCGCGGTATTTAAGGCCGCGGCCACTAGCTCCATCTGCACAACATTGAAGGAGAACTCGTATAAAGTATTACTACGTTGGTATCTCACCCCAGTTAGATTAGCTAAATTCAATCGGGGATCTTCCCCGCTCTGCCCCAGGCAGTGCGGGGAACAAGGGGATCTGGTTCACATGCTGTGGTCTTGCCCGAAAATAGTGCCGATCTGGACCCAGATCCGAGATTGGCTGCAGAGGATCTTCTTAGGGCTCCAAATTCAGCTGGACCCGTGGCTATTTTTATTAGGTAAACCTACGAATGAGGTATCGCGGTCGGGTAACAAGCTGATAGCACACTTTGCTACCGCTATGAGGTGTGAGACCGCAGCATTGTGGAATCAGAATGCGATTCCTTCTATAGACAAAATCAGGAACAGAATTTGGTTCATTTGCCGAATGGAGAAGTTGACGAGTTTAGTCAACGATTCGGCCGATAAATTCGAAAAAGTCTGGTCACTGTGGTTGGCCCAGACCGACATACAGGGGATGAATGAGGCCACAATATGGCTTTGATAGATGGAAGTGGGTTCTCCTTGGATGCTGGGCGGGGAGTTGCACGGGACGTTCGGACGGCAGGGATCCCCCAGGGTTGTAGTATTATCCCAACGGGAACGAAGTCGAAAAGCGGATGCGGAGTTGGCTCAGGGCTCTCTGCGAGGTGGTCAAAAGCAGGGTGATAGCAGTGGCGGCTCAGGTCATCGGATCATCAGGTGGTGTGAGTCTCGGCTACGCCTCTCCCTCCCTACCCCCCCCCCTCCTTCCCCCCCCTATCTCTCCGTAGATGTTGTATGTCTGTCAATGTCTTGTCCTGTGGGTCTCCCCAAAGTGCGTCCGTCATTTGAAGTTTGTCCTTGCAAGTTAAGTGTATACATGGAATAATTATCAACGTAATGTAACCAAATGGTTGTATGCACTAAAAACCAATAAAAACAAAGTTGAAAAAAAAAAAAAAATCTCAAAAGCCGGAGACTTCCGGTGACGTCAAGGGGAATGGCAGCTTGAAAGAGACGCTCCCGACCCGGTCTGAATGAATAGCACTAACGAAGCATATTAAATAATAAAATAATCAGGAGAAGCGGAGGAATCCCTAAGTGAACCCCCAAAGACTTTGCTCCGGTGACTAGCTGGGCTCCGAAGTGGCTGGCTCCGGCGTCCCGGAGAGCTGTGTCAGAGACCCCCTGCCCCCGGTGCGGGACTTTCCCCTCTGCAGCCCGCAAAATTCAAATCTGACGGAGAGACTCCGGAGACGAGAGGCGACGGGACTCCGCGCGCCCCGAGGAGCCAAGAATAGAGGGGAATCAGCGGTGATCGGGGACGGAACCCCCGACCCCCTGTGGGGTAAGAGAAGCGCCCGCTGTGGCCGCCTGAGGCCGTGAGGAAAGGCGCGAGCGGAGACCCCCCATTACGGGTCCAGCTCCCCCCCCCAGGACGGCACACGTAAATAAAAGGTACAAACCTGACCTAGGGCCCTGCTGGGAGTGAAGAACACCGGGAGGGGACCCACTAGTGAAGGGAGCCATAGGCCTCAGTAGCGTGGTGAGGGAGGAGGCGGCCATCTTGGGGGAGCACCACCACGTGGAAGCACCACCACCACACAAAGGTGCCTCAGAGAGAACGACCTGCAGGTCAGAAACACAGCCCTAAGGCCAGAACCCCTGGGTCCAATAACCCCATATCTACCCAGATAAGCTGTACTAGACTAAACAAACAATCCTATCCTACTGCACTAAAAAGACCCCACAGTTCCTGCGGCATCTCTACATCTAAACCCCCCCAATAAATACATACAAGCGGAGGGGAAGGTAGCCAGCATGAGCGGCAAAAATAAGAAGGCAGCTCAGCAGTCAGTGACGAGCTACTTCCCACAAAGCCAGCGGACCGCGGGGAGTTGCGAGACCTCCCAAGATGGCGGCTCAGCCGACACGCGGGAGGGCCCGAGCGGGGCGCACGAGCAGGAAATTGAAAACATAGATGTGAACAAAACATATTTAGAAAACCTCTTCACCAGAATGAGGAAGGAGTTTCGGGATGATTTGGGTAAAGCCATTAACACCCTAAGGGCGGACTTGAATCTCCAGAATGAGGAAGGAGTTTCGGGATGATTTGGGTAAAGCCATTAACATCCTAAGGGCGGACTAGATTCTCCTAACGGCCAAAACAGATGGGCTGGCAAACACAGTGGAAACACTGGAGCAGGCTCAGTCCTCCGCGGAGGACGAGATCAACCGCCTGCACTGGGAGATCAGAGGGCTCAAGGAAAGTGCCGAGGACCAGGAAAACCGCGATCGGCGGCAGAAATTGGTCCCAGAAACAGTGGAGACTGAACAGCTGCACACATACCTATCAGACCTCTTTATTCATCTGGTACCTGACCTAACTCCTTAAAAGCTAGAGATGGACAGAGCCCATAGGGCCCTCGGACCTAGGTCCACGGACCCCAAGAGGACCAGAGATATACTGGTCAGGTTCCATTATTACTCCACAAAGGAGAAAATACTGACGGCGAGCAGGGAGAAAAGACACATCCAGTTCCGGAATGTACATATTGAGATATACAGTGATCTCTCAAAACGTACAGTAGACCGCAGGAGAGAGCTCAGACCCCTCACACTAAAATTAAGGGACAACAAGATTAAATATCGCTGGGGATTCCCTTTTAAAATTGTGGCCCAGGCTGGAGGCAAATTCCACACCCTTTCCTACCCGGAAGAGATACCAAGATTCCTAAAGGGGCTCGGTGTCCCCCACAAGAATGGAGGTGGAATTGCCCCTGAAGATACGGACAGAGACACAGATCACAGGCCAACAGAGAGGGGACCACGCTCCTCTCAGAGAATAGCCACCCAACGTAACCAGGCAGGTGAGGACTGAGAAATGTCACCTGGAGAGGAAAAGACTACTCCCGGCAAAATTTATATGTTTGGACGACCTATTGCCCCCCCCCCCTTACGAGCTTCTGAGACACATACGAGATGAGGAACGCTTGTCTGCCCCCGGCGGGGAACACATACCTACCTGTCCACAAAGAGGGCGCATGCCCCTGGAGCTACAAGGATCTACACATCCCAGTGCAGCAAAGAAGTGGAGACCCCTTTGACCTGGTGAAAGGATTTGAACGCAGAGCCTAAAGCTTATGGGAAAGAGGGGACCCGACTGTATCCGGAAAGCCCTGGAGCTGTTTGCTGGATGGCTCCGAAAATGGCTCCAAATACAACACTTAAACTAGTGTCCCTAAATGTTAGGGGACTTAACTCAGCAATCAAAAGAAAGCTCGCCTTACAAGAATTAAAAAAAACAAAAGGAGATGTGCTATTCTTACAAGAAACGCACTTTAATACGATATCGCCCCCTAACACCTTTCAGAGATACTACCCCCAGGCATATTATGCATCCTGCTCCACTAAAAAAAAAGGGGTAGCCATCTTATTTAGACAAAATGTCAAATTCACACTTCAAAAACAGACCGTAGACCCAGAAGGTAGATTCCTCATTCTGCAAGGCACACTATCAGATGTGGAGATTACCCTTGTTAATATATACGCCCCAAATGAGGGTCAAGCTGACTTTTTGAGAGATCTATGTGACAAGCTAGCCCCCCAACCTAGAACTACGCTATTGATAGCAGGAGATTTTAATATGGTTGTAGCACCTGATCAAGATAGGACAAGCCCACTGGGTACTCCCCACCCACGCATTACGACCACAAATGCCAAAAGGTTTCAGAACATACTGAAAGAGTTTTCGCTGATAGATATTTGGCGGGTGCAGCATCAGGGCCAGAGGGACTATTCGTATTTTTCTCCCCCGCACCAGACCTATTCAAGGATTGATTATTTTCTGGGTACTAAAGATATCTTTCAGGCAACCTCCCAGTCGGACATAGGTTCTATAACATGGTCGGACCACGCTCCGGTCTCGCTGACGCTCTCCCTCCCCTTCTATAAATATAATCAATATAATTGGAAACTAAACGATTCTGTTAAACCAAATAGATGTAGAGATAGAGATTAAGCAAAAGCTCAGAGAATATTTTGCGCTGAACAAGGGCTCTGTAAAGTCATCAGCGATGCTATGGGAGGCCCATACGGCCACGATTCGAGGGAATATAATTTCCATAGCATCATATAAGAAAAAGCAAAAACAGAAATTGTACGACGAATTAGCGGAGAAAGTTAAACTCCTAGAACATAAACATAAAGCTAATCCCTCAAAACAACTACGCAAAGTACTGGACAAGGCTAGATCTGATTTCAGGCAGATACAAATAGATGAAGTGGAGAGGGCGCTGAGGTGGACGAAGCAGAAATATTATGACAAAGGAAATAAGGCCGACCGGTTATTAGCATCTAAATTAAGAGGTCTGAGAACCAAATCCCAAATATCCGTCATACAAACAAAGACGGGCATCAAAACATATTGCGAAAAACAGATAGCGGCCACATTCTCAGACTTCTACTCCAAACTATATAATTTGAACTTCCCCCAAAACAGCTCCTCAAATGCAGAAGCTATTACTAAGTACCTAGCGTCATGTAACCTTCCAAGCCTTTCAGAAGCTGACTTACTAGAGCTAAATAAAGAAATCGCGCAGGATGATTTACTAGAAGCCATCTCACAACTAAAACCTAGTAAAACGCCAGGCCCGGATGGGTTTTCCAATCAATACTATAAAAAATTTAAATTGATCTTGGCACCACATCTCCTGGATATGTTTAATGAGTTTCTGGAGGGAACGGCTATCCCCGCTTCTATGTCTAGAGCGAATTTGGCACTCATACCAAAGGAAGGGAGAGACCCACTACAGTGTGGTAATTATCGCCCCATAGCCCTCCTTAATTCGGACCTAAAACTTTATAGCAAAATCCTAGCTAACAGACTAACTCCCATTCTCCCAGGCCTGATCCACAAGGACCAAGTCGTATTTATTTCAGGCAGACAAGCCTCAGATAATACGAGAAAAATTATAAACATAATCGACCATGTACATCTCTCATCCACGAAAGCCATCCTGTTACGTTTAGACGCGGAAAAGGCGTTTGACAGGATCAGATGGGAATTTTTAGACCAAACATTAATTAAATTCGGATTTAAGGGCCCATATCTTGAGGGGGTTAGAGCCCTCTATAAAACTCCCACGGCTGTAGTGAAACTCCCAGGAGGAAACTCGAATCCTATAAACATTAGGAATGGTACTAGACAGGGATGTCCCTTGTCTCCACTTCTGTTTGCCCTCTCTATAGAACCCTTGGCAACAACAATCAGAGAGGACAACAATATAAGTGGCATTACAATTGGAGATACGGATTACAAGATATCCCTTTTTGCTGACGACATTATCCTAACTCTAGCCAACCCCTTGACTTCACTCCCGAATTTACATTCACAATTAGATACATTTAGCAAAATCTCGGGGTATAAAATCAATATGGATAAGTCGGAAGCATTAAATGTATCTCTACCTAATCCCGAGGCCAAACTGCTACAATTAAATTTTAATTATAAGTGGAGTTCCACGAAAATCAAATACTTGGGAATCCAAATAACACGGGAGTACAAATCACTATATCAATATAACTATCCGCCCCTATTTGAGAGGCTAAAAAAAGACTTACAGTACAGAGCTGGAATGAATACCAGATATCTTGGTTAGGCAGAATAGCTACGGTCAAAATGAATATCCTGCCAAGACTTCTGTATTACTTCCAGACTCTCCCAATTGATATCCCAATGTCGGAATTAAAGAATATACAAAACAGAATTTTTCAATTCATTTGGCAAAACAAAAGACCAAGAGTAGCTAGAACCATAATGTTAGCACCAAAAGAATGTGGAGGCTTGGCAGTCCCAGATATCATTAAATATTATTTGGCGGCCCAACTGAAACAAGTGATAATGTGGAACAATGACCCAACTACAAGCTGTTGGACAGGGATAGAGTTTTCCTACGCGAGACCCCTCTCACTCCCGGCCACCCTGTGGACTGTGCGGGGTAGAGAGATCCTCTCGGAAACATTAAAACTGGGAGCAATGAAATGTACATGGAGAGTATGGACCAAAAATAAAGACAAATATGGCTTGACGGCTCACCCCTCCCTATTAACACCCATATTCGATAACCCAGAATTTCCCCCCGGCGGGTTCCCACAGAGACTCAGTAAATTTAAACAGCTGAAGATGATGATAGCAGAGGATTTCTCTGGGCAAGGTAGGCTCTTGCTGACCCAAGAACTGGAAAAAAAATATCAAACGACAAACCTCCCAATATTTGGCTTTTTACAAATCAGGCACTACCTGCAAACAGTATCCAAAGATAAGGCTTTCCAGCAGCTAACAAATTTTGAACGACTGTGCAGGAAAGGGTACTATGCTAAAGGATTGATCTGGGAAATATATCTGGGCCTGGCGCGATCAACAGGCTGTTCCCAACACAGGTATATGTCCAAATGGGCGGAGGATTTAAATATAGAGATTGATAGAGAAGACTGGGAGGATATCTGGGAGGCAGCATCCAAAACATCGATTTGTACTACCATTAAAGAGAACATCTATAAAATTATATTTTACTGGTACCTAACCCCGAATAGGTTGAGCCAGATCTTCCCCGGGACCCCAGATTTGTGTTGGAGGGGTTGCGGGCAAAGAGGAGACATGGCTCATATCTGGTGGAACTGCCCCAAGACTCAGGTGTTCTGGGTCATGATTCAAACACTAATCCGAGAGTACCTGGGGGTAGAGATTGAGGTGGACCCGCTGACCATGGTGCTGGCCAAGCCAATTGACGAATTAGACCCAGCAGAGAGTAAGATGGTGAGCCATGTGCTCACGGCGGCACGTTGTTCCGTTGCTGCAGCGTGGAAGAAGGTGAATGCCCCTGCTAAACAGACCGTACTCCACAGAATGCGAGAAATAAAGACAATGGAACTTCTTACGGCAAAACTGACCCAAAAGATGGATAAGTTCCATAAGGCATGGGAAATTTGGTCAGGTACATAATAAATTCCTAAAGGAAAAGGCAGGATATATACAAAACTGGACGCCATCCCGCAGCACCTCTCCCCCCCCCCTTATCTCCCTTCTTTTTTCCCTCCTCTCTCTTTCTCTGCTCTCCACCTTTTCTTTTCTCTACTATACTACTAAAAACAGGACACACGGAAGCGGCAGCTTCCTAGTTTGAACCATAACAGCAGAAACGTACGAGCATTCAGACATACAAACATTTAGATAAACACCTATCTGAATAAAGAAAACGGAATACGGATGTTTTTATTAATATATGCAAATATCAATGTTTATCCAATCTATGTACAACAAAGTTTACTATCTGTTGTGTACCCTGATAAAACAATAAAAAAATTGAAACAAAAAAAAATATCTCAAAAGCCCCTGGCCCCGACGGCTTCTCCAATGTTTATTACAAAAGATTCTCCCCGATCCTAACTAAACACCTACTCAGCTTATTCAATTAATTCATGGAGGGCAGCCCAATCCCCCCATCAATGACCCAGGCCAATCTCGCCATCATCCACAAAGAGCGTAGGGACCCACTGCTATGTGGGAGCTACCGACTAATCTCCCTACTAAATAACGATCTTAAGCTATACAGCAAAATCCTGGCAAATAGACTGAATCCCATCCTACCGAGATTAATTCACAACGACCAGGTGGGGTTTGTATCTGGCAGACAAGCCTCAGACAACACCCGCAAAATTATAAATATAGTTGATCATGCCCACCTCACAGCTACCAAAGCGCTTCTGTTAAGCCTGGACGCAGAGAAGACGTTCGATAGAATTGATTGGCTATTTCTTGACAAAACAATGCAGAAATTCGGCTTAAAAGATGCGTATCTAGCGGGAGTCCGAGCGCTGTACTGCTGCCCGTCTGCAGTGGTGAAACTCCCGGGGGGTACAGCAAAAAAATTTGAAATGAAAAATGGAACGAGACAGGGATGCCTTTTGTCCCCTCTCCTCTTCGCCCTAACAATCGAACCACTAGCGTCTAAAATACGAGACAATATAAATATACACGGGGTACCAATTGGCGGAATAAACTATAAAGTCTCATTGTTCGCAGACGATATCATATTAACATTAACGCAGCCCCAGATCTCCCTTCCCAACTTACACAAAGAATTAAAGGAATTTGGCAAAATATCAGGATACAAAATTAACAGTGATAAGTCAGAAGCCCTCAACTTAAATCTATCAGAACCAGAGATGCGGACATTGAAATCAAACTTTAATTATAAGTGGAGCCCTATATACATCAAATACCTGGGAGTACATGTATCGAGGCACTATTGCTCCCTATACCAAAATAATTATCCCAACCTATTTAGGAAAATTAAAAAAGATCTGGATAAATGGGAAAAATACCAGATCTCATGGATCGGGAGAATGATCTCAGTTAAAATGAATATACTCCCCCGATTATTATATTATTTCCAGACGCTCCCGATCCATGTCCCTGGTTCTGAATTAAAAACTATCCAAAATAAAATCCTCCAATTTATTTGGCACGGAAGGAGACCCCGGGTAGCTAGGTCGGTTCTTATGGCGTCTAGGACAAAAGGAGGACTGGGGGTCCCAGACATTAATAGATATTACCAAGCTGCCCAATTAAAACAGGCGGTAATGTGGAACTCGGACCCAGACAAGCTATGTTGGCTAGCAATTGAATCTCATTACTCCAGAACGCCTTCTCTACCAGCTTTTCTCTGGAGCGGTGACAGGGGAAATGACATGGCGCCCAAATTCGGGCTGGGGGCAATGAAACATACTTGGGACATATGGGCAAAAACTAAAACTAAATTCTTACTCTCGTCCCCTTGCTCTCAGCTCATTCCAATATTTGACAACCCTAAATTCCCACCAGGGTGTGAAACCCGACAATTCGACCTATTTAAAACAATGGGGATCAGAGCGATCGCGGACCTGCTGAGCGATGGACAGTTCCTGAGTCTCCAAGAATTGCGAACCAAATTAAAATTACCCCACCTGGATACATTTAAGTTTCTCCAAATTCGACACTTTCTACAAAAAATGTCCCCATCATTGAAATTCCCCCCTCTCACAAAATTTGAGAAACTCTGTCGTGAAGGAGTACATCAAAAAGGTCTAATAACACAAATATATGCCGGCATGGAGAATCCGGTGAACTCTACCGCTCACGACTATATGCTTAAATGGGAAGCGGAATTGGACATAGTTATTGACAGAGAGGACTGGGAGGAAATATGAGACGCAGCCTCAGGAACTTCCATCTGTACCACAGTGAAGGAAAACATCTATAAAATAATGTATCATTGGTATCTTACCCCAGTGAGGTTAAAACAAATCTACCCTCTGGCCTCAGATCTATGCTGGAGAGGCTGTGGACATAGAGGGGACATGGCCCATATCTGGTGGTCATGTCCAGAAATTCAGAAATACTGGCTTACGGTACAAGATTTGATAAAAGAGGTCACAGGCCTCACAATTCCTATAGATCCACTGACCTTCCTACTGGGCAGGCCGATAGAGGACACCGATCGCCCAGTATGGAAATTAATCTCCTTTATTCTAACAGCAGCAAGGTGTTCAGTCGCATACTCTTGGAAGAAGATAGCGCCCCCCACCAAACAGCTAGTGAAAAAAAGAGTTAACGATGTTATGAGTTTGGAAAAACTCACGGCCTTCTTGAACTGCTCAACTGAAGGTTTCTATAAAATCTGGGAACCCTGGTTAACCCATTAATCCGAACCAAATCAGGATACAACCCCAGACGGATCTGAACCACAGTAGAGCCGTGAAGGATGGATGCCGGGACCCGGCCGGACGAGGGTGGAATGACTCCCTCTCTCCCCCCCCCCCTTCCTCTCTTTCTTTTTCCACACCCCAGAGACCATGACGTGGCCTTAGGGGATCTTTCCTTTCTTTCTCTCTCCCCCCACATGAACAAGGAAAATACAACTGTATTAGGCCAACACTGATAATGTAAAACCAATGTCTGTAAAGATGATTATGCCTAATAAAAATGTTTGGGGAAATTTTTTTTTTTAAATGGTACGAGACAAGGGTACCCATTATCTCCTCCTCTCTTCGCTCTAACGATTGAGCCATTGGCTGCTAAAATAAGAGCAAATAGTAATATACATTGTATATAGTGATTGGGAAAACAAATGATAAAATCTCATTATTCGCAGACGATATTATTCTGACTTTAGCAAGCCCTCAGACTTCTTTACCCAACCTCCAAAAGGCGCTATCAGACTTTGGAAAAATCTCTGGATATAAAATGAACAGCGACAAGTCACAGTCTTTTAATCTGAATCTTTCGGATCCAGAGATAAAATTACCAAAACTGAATTTCAGCTACAGATGGAGTTCCTCACATATTAAATATCTGGGAGTAAATGTGTCTAGGAACTACCACTCCCTATATCAAGGCAACTATCCACCATTGTTTGATAAGATTAAAAGGGATCTGGCAAAGTGGGAAGGATATCAGGTGTCATGGATTGGGAGAATAGTATCAGTCAAGATGAATATACTCCCTAGGTTATTATATCATTTCCAGACTCTCCCAGTCCGGATACCGGGATCCGAACTGAAAAATTTCCCAAATAGAATATTTAATTTTATTTGGCAAGGTAAAAGGCCTAGAACAGCTAGATCGGTGATGATGGCTTTAAAGACAAGAGGAGGTTTGGGTGTCCCAGATATCTCGAAATACTACCAAGCTGCCCAACTAAGGCAGGTGGTGATGTGGAACGCTGATCCAACACAATATTGTTGGTTAGCTATAGAATCCCAATATGCTAGAACGTCTTCTCTGCCAGTGTCCCTATGGGCACTGGCTAAGGAGGTGTACGCCAAAATGTTTGAGCTAGATCCGACGAGATTTACCTGGGAGAGTTGGAGCAAGTCTAAGGGCAAATTAAATCTTGTGTCTCCCGTTTCGCAACTCACTCCGCTTTTTAACAATCCCAATTTCCCCCCAGGCTGTGATTATAAACAATTCGACCAAATTAAAGCTAAACATATTAGAGTAGTTGCCGACCTAGTGCATAAAGGAAAACTTTCTAGTTTCCAAGAGTTCCTAACTAGGTATGAGGCACCAGACCTTAGTATGTTTAAATATCTACAGATCAGAATTTTTTTCCAAAAATGTCCCCAAAATTAGAATTTACTCCCTTCACAAGTTTTGAAGCACTATGTAGGAGAGGTAAGTGGTGTTTATGGTGCATCACCATAGATGGCTCATTAGTATACTGATAATTCCATATACCATAATGGATCCAGGTTCAGGGACATAGAGTATAATCCACCTTGAGAAAGTCCTTTACGGACGAAACGCGTAGGTGCGCTCTTACCATTGTTCTGTTTTGCACTGACCATTAAAGTACTCTTTTAATACTCATCCCTGCTTGGAGTTACCCTCATTTTGGCGATCCACTAGCTGGTATGCTGCCAAGAAACGCTGCTGTGCTCCTCTACATCTCTGCTGCCTATGTAGGAGAGGTAGTTATCAAAAAGGTTTGATAACTAGAATAAAAGCCAGTTTGGAGGCCTTGGTCAATTCACATGATCATGACTGCATGCTCAAATGGGCAGCGGATTTGAAAATAGAAATTGACAGGGATGATTGGGAGGATATATGGGAGTTTGCTGCAAAAAACTTCCATATGCACAGCAACTAAAGAAAATATATATAAAATTTTATTCATTGGTACCTCACGCCATGGCGGCTGAAGCAAATCTACCCTGTGGTGTCTGATCTGTGCTGGAGGGGTTGTGGGCAGAGAAGCGATATGGTCCACATTTGGTGAACGTGTCCGGCAATAGAAATATTGGATCGTTATCCAATCTATTAAAAAAAGAAATAACGGATGTGTCCATTTCTGTGGACCCACTGACTATTTTGTTGGCTAAACCAGTTGAAGAAATTGGCTGCCCGCCTTCTTGCGCCCTACCTGATCCCTCCTGAGCCTGCCTGCGCCCCCACTGTGAAGAGAGGGTCTGATCAGAGCTGTGGTCTGAATAAGAGCTTTCTGAGTAGGAGATATCTTCATGTCATGTGTTTCAGCCTGCGTTCCATCTGGATCCAAGATGGCCGCCTCCCGTTTCAGTTAAAGACACAGCTTCCCTAAAAAAAAAAAACACAGCCAGATCCTAAGTTGTCTATGACAATACTGAATTTTGATGATCCATTAAAAATGTGCTAAAGGGATGGGTTTCCGATGATGTCATCAGGAATGGGGGTGTAGGAGGGGAGCTCCGCAGACCCACCGGCTAAAACTTAATAAATAACGCTCCCAAACCAGAAATTCAAGGCTCAAAAACATACCCCCATTACTTGGAGAGATCGGAGCATGTCCAAACACACAAAGAAGCCCGCAGCACCGGCGGTGTCACGATTCTTCTCCCCGACACAGAAGAGTCCAGCAAACCAAGAGGGTGGCGGACCACGAGGCTCACAAGAGCCGCAAGCAGCTCTAAATATGGGTACGAAAGCCCATGCAACTCTTGAAATGGAGATAGAGGAACCGATCACCCGATCCTACCTGGAGAGCCTATTCTCCACCATGCATGTCAAGCTCCAAACATCCCTGCAGGCAGAAATCAAAGCAGCAGTAGCGGAGATTAAACAGGAGATGTCTGGCCTAACAGAGAGGACAACTACTCTGGAAGGTGGACTGGAGGAGTCCCTGGCAAGACAAACAGCAGCCGAGGAAGAAATCATCCGCCTAGGAGAGGAGATCTCCCGTCTCAAAGACGGGCAGGAAGACCAAGAAAATAGGGACAGGCGCCAGAATCTGCGCATAAGAAATGTACCGGAGACGGTCTTACCTGGCCAGCTTCGTCCCTATCTTGCGGAACTGTTCACATCGCTCTGCGGCCCGCTAGAGGACATGGACCTAGAGATGGATAGGGCCCACCGGGCGGTAGCTCCCAGATCAGAAGATCCCAACCGGCGACGCGATGTAATCATAAGATTACACAGCTATACAGTAAAGGAGAAGATCATCACCGCCTGCAGAGGGAAAGAGTCACTAAGCTCATATACAGTGCATAAAATATATTTATATATATACCCTTATACGCCATTTTAATAAAAAATATCACAAAATTCTTCAAAGTCCCTCGGGAAGAGTGAAAGACGCGCACGTTCATTTTCAGAGCTCCTAGACCTTCCTATAAGAAGTTAGCCAAAAGGTAGCTTCGAAAAACGATTAGGTTAAGTTTCAGAGTTGCTTCTAATGTACCAAAGCTGGACTTAGACATAATTTCACTCTCACAACATTATGGCTGGTTGGAGACAGTCCGAACCACAAGTACCGGGTCCATGGTTCTGGCCGTATACTGGGGGGACGGGGACGACTCCCATTAACCCCTGACTATACCGGGGATACGCTTATCACAATGCCTTTCTGGTCTGTGCTGAAGCAGGGCATTCTGGCAGCCAAGTGGCTTGACCTTTATTAGTGAGCCTGGTTACCCCCTCTCGAACCACAGACTTAGAAATCGCCAGCTCATATACAGTGCATAAAATATATTTATATATATACCCTTATACGCCATTTTATTAAAAAATATCACAAAATTCTTCTGAGTCCCTCGGGAAGAGTGAAAGACGCGCACGTTCATTTTCAGAGCTCCTAGACCTTCCTATAAGAAGTTAGCCAAAAAGTAGCTTCGAAAAACGCTTAGGTTAAGTTTCAGAGTTGCTTCTAATGTACCAAAGCTGGACTTAGACATAATTTCACTCTCACAACATTATGGCTGGTTGGAGACAGTCCGAACCACAAGTACCGGGTCCATGGTTCTGGCCGTATACTGGGGGGACGGGGACGACTCCCATTAACCCCTGACTATACCGGGGATACGCTTATCACAATGCCTTTCTGGTCTGTGCTGAAGCAGGGCATTCTGGCAGCCAAGTGGCTTGACCTTTATTAGTGAGCCTGGTTACCCCCTCTCGGAACCACAGACTTAGAAATCGCCAGCTCATATACAGTGCATAAAATATATTTATATATATACCCTTATACACCATTTTAATAAAAAATATCACAAAATTCTTCTGAGTCCCTCGGGAAGAGTGAAAGACGCGCACGTTCATTATCAGAGTTCCTAGACCTTCCTATAAGAAGTTAGCCAAAAAGTAGCTTCGAAAAACGCAAGTTTCAGAGTTGCTTCTAATGTACCAAAGCTGGACTTAGACATAATTTCACTCTCACAACATTATGGCTGGTTGGAGACAGTCCGAACCACTAGTACCGGGTCCATGGTTCTGGCCGTGTACTGGGGGGACGGGGACGACTCCCATTAACCCCTGACTACACCGGGGATACGCTTATCACAATGCCTTTCTGGTCTGTGCTGAAGCAGGGCATTCTGGCAGCCAAGTGGCTTGACCTTTATTAGTGAGCCTGGTTACCCCCTCTCGGAACCACAGACTTAGAAATCGCCAGCTCATATACAGTGCATAAAATATATTTATATATATACCCTTATACTGTACGCCATTTTAATAAAAAATATCACAAAATTCTTCTAAGTCCCTCGGGAAGAGTGAAAGACGCGCACGTTCATTTTCAGAGCTCCTAGACCTTCCTATAAGAAGTTAGCCAAAAAGTAGCTTCGAAAAACGCTTAGGTTAAGTTTCAGAGTTGCTTCTAATGTACCAAAGCTGGACTTAGAAATAATTTCACTCTCACAACATTATGTCTGGTTGGAGACAGTCCGAACCACAAGTACCGGGTCCATGGTTCTGGCCGTATACTGGGGGGACGGGGACGACTCCCATTAACCCCTGACTATACCGGGGATACGCTTATCACAATGCCTTTCTGGTCTGTGCTGAAGCAGGGCATTCTGGCAGCCAAGTGGCTTGACCTTTATTAGTGAGCCTGGTTACCCCCTCTCAGAACCACAGACTTAGAAATCGCCAGCTCAAATACAGTGCATAAAATATATTTATATATATACCCTTATACACCATTTTAATAAAAAATATCACAAAATTCTTCTAAGTCCCTCGGGAAGAGTGAAAGACGCGCACGTTCATTTTCAGAGCTCCTAGACCTTCCTATAAGAAGTTAGCCAAAAAGTAGCTTCGAAAAACGCTTAGGTTAAGTTTCAGAGTTGCATCTACTGTAATGTACCAAAGCTGGACTTAGACATAATTTCACTCTCACAACATTATGGCTGGTTGGAGACAGTCCGAACCACAAGTACCGGGTCCATGGTTCTGGCCGTATACTGGGGGGACGGGGACGACTCCCATTAACCCCTGACTATACCGGGGATACGCTTATCACAATGCCTTTCTGGTCTGTGCTGAAGCAGGGCATTCTGGCAGCCAAGTGGCTTGACCTTTATTAGTGAGCCTGGTTACCCCCTCTCGGAACCACAGACTTAGAAATCGCCAGCTCATATACAGTGCATAAAATATATTTATATATATACCCTTATACACCATTTTAATAAAAAATATCACAAAATTCTTCTAAGTCCCTCGGGAAGAGTGAAAGACGCGCACGTTCATTTTCAGAGCTCCTAGACCTTCCTATAAGAAGTTAGCCAAAAAGTAGCTTCGAAAAACGCTTAGGTTAAGTTTCAGAGTTGCTTCTAATGTACCAAAGCTGGACTTAGACATAATTTCACTCTCACAACATTATGGCTGGTTGGAGACAGTCCGAACCACAAGTACCGGGTCCTAGGTTCTGGCCGTATACTGGGGGGACGGGGACGACTCCCATTAACCCCTGACTATACCGGGGATACGCTTATCACAATGCCTTTCTGGTCTGTGCTGAAGCAGGGCATTCTGGCAGCCAAGTGGCTTGACCTTTATTAGTGAGCCTGGTTACCCCCTCTCGGAACCACAGACTTAGAAATCGCCAGCTCATATACAGTGCATAAAATATATTTATATATACACCCTTATACACCATTTTAATAAAAAAATATCACAAAGTTCTTCTAAGTCCCTCAGGAAGTGTGAAAGACGCGCACGTTTATTTTCAGAGCTCCTAGACCTTCCTATAAGAAGTTAGCCAAAAAGTAGCTTCGAAAAACGCTTAGGTTAAGTTTCAGAGTTGCTTCTAATGTACCAAAGCTGGACTTAGACATAATTTCACTCTCACAACATTATGGCTGGTTGGAGACAGTCCGAACCACAAGTACCGGGTCCATGGTTCTGGGCGTATACTGGGGGGACGGGGACGACTCCCATTAACCCCTGACTATACCGGGGATACGCTTATCACAATGCCTTTCTGGTCTGTGCTGAAGCAGGGCATTCTGGCAGCCAAGTGGCTTGACCTTTATTAGTGAGCCTGGTTACCCCCTCTCGGAACCACAGACTTAGAAATCGCCAGCTCATATACAGTGCATAAAATATATTTATATATATACCCTTATACTGTACGCCATTTTAATAAAAAATATCACAAAATTCTTCTAAGTCCCTCGGGAAGAGTGAAAGACGCGCACGTTCATTTTCAGAGCTCCTAGACCTTCCTATAAGAAGTTAGCCAAAAAGTAGCTTCGAAAAACGCTTAGGTTAAGTTTCAGAGTTGCTTCTAATGTACCAAAGCTGGACTTAGAAATAATTTCACTCTCACAACATTATGTCTGGTTGGAGACAGTCCGAACCACAAGTACCGGGTCCATGGTTCTGGCCGTATACTGGGGGGACGGGGACGACTCCCATTAACCCCTGACTATACCGGGGATACGCTTATCACAATGCCTTTCTGGTCTGTGCTGAAGCAGGGCATTCTGGCAGCCAAGTGGCTTGACCTTTATTAGTGAGCCTGGTTACCCCCTCTCAGAACCACAGACTTAGAAATCGCCAGCTCAAATACAGTGCATAAAATATATTTATATATATACCCTTATACACCATTTTAATAAAAAATATCACAAAATTCTTCTAAGTCCCTCGGGAAGAGTGAAAGACGCGCACGTTCATTTTCAGAGCTCCTAGACCTTCCTATAAGAAGTTAGCCAAAAAGTAGCTTCGAAAAACGCTTAGGTTAAGTTTCAGAGTTGCATCTACTGTAATGTACCAAAGCTGGACTTAGACATAATTTCACTCTCACAACATTATGGCTGGTTGGAGACAGTCCGAACCACAAGTACCGGGTCCATGGTTCTGGCCGTATACTGGGGGGACGGGGACGACTCCCATTAACCCCTGACTATACCGGGGATACGCTTATCACAATGCCTTTCTGGTCTGTGCTGAAGCAGGGCATTCTGGCAGCCAAGTGGCTTGACCTTTATTAGTGAGCCTGGTTACCCCCTCTCGGAACCACAGACTTAGAAATCGCCAGCTCATATACAGTGCATAAAATATATTTATATATATACCCTTATACACCATTTTAATAAAAAATATCACAAAATTCTTCTAAGTCCCTCGGGAAGAGTGAAAGACGCGCACGTTCATTTTCAGAGCTCCTAGACCTTCCTATAAGAAGTTAGCCAAAAAGTAGCTTCGAAAAACGCTTAGGTTAAGTTTCAGAGTTGCTTCTAATGTACCAAAGCTGGACTTAGACATAATTTCACTCTCACAACATTATGGCTGGTTGGAGACAGTCCGAACCACAAGTACCGGGTCCTAGGTTCTGGCCGTATACTGGGGGGACGGGGACGACTCCCATTAACCCCTGACTATACCGGGGATACGCTTATCACAATGCCTTTCTGGTCTGTGCTGAAGCAGGGCATTCTGGCAGCCAAGTGGCTTGACCTTTATTAGTGAGCCTGGTTACCCCCTCTCGGAACCACAGACTTAGAAATCGTCTGCTCATATACAGTGCATAAAATATATTTATATATATACCCTTATACACCATTTTAATAAAAAATATCACAAAATTCTTCTAAGTCCCTCGGGAAGAGTGAAAGACGCGCACGTTCATTTTCAGAGCTCCTAGACCTTCCTATAAGAAGTTAGCCAAAAAGTAGCTTCGAAAAACGCTTAGGTTAAGTTTCAGAGTTGCTTCTAATGTACCAAAGCTGGACTTAGACATAATTTCACTCTCACAACATTATGGCTGGTTGGAGACAGTCCGAACCACAAGTACCGGGTCCTAGGTTCTGGCCGTATACTGGGGGGACGGGGACGACTCCCATTAACCCCTGACTATACCGGGGATACGCTTATCACAATGCCTTTCTGGTCTGTGCTGAAGCAGGGCATTCTGGCAGCCAAGTGGCTTGACCTTTATTAGTGAGCCTGGTTACCCCCTCTCGGAACCACAGACTTAGAAATCGCCAGCTCATATACAGTGCATAAAATATATTTATATATACACCCTTATACACCATTTTAATAAAAAAATATCACAAAGTTCTTCTAAGTCCCTCAGGAAGTGTGAAAGACGCGCACGTTTATTTTCAGAGCTCCTAGACCTTCCTATAAGAAGTTAGCCAAAAAGTAGCTTCGAAAAACGCTTAGGTTAAGTTTCAGAGTTGCTTCTAATGTACCAAAGCTGGACTTAGACATAATTTCACTCTCACAACATTATGGCTGGTTGGAGACAGTCCGAACCACAAGTACCGGGTCCATGGTTCTGGGCGTATACTGGGGGGACGGGGACGACTCCCATTAACCCCTGACTATACCGGGGATACGCTTATCACAATGCCTTTCTGGTCTGTGCTGAAGCAGGGCATTCTGGCAGCCAAGTGGCTTGACCTTTATTAGTGAGCCTGGTTACCCCCTCTCGGAACCACAGACTTAGAAATCGCCAGCTCATATACAGTGCATAAAATATATTTATATATATACCCTTATACTGTACGCCATTTTAATAAAAAATATCACAAAATTCTTCTAAGTCCCTCGGGAAGAGTGAAAGACGCGCACGTTCATTTTCAGAGCTCCTAGACCTTCCTATAAGAAGTTAGCCAAAAAGTAGCTTCGAAAAACGCTTAGGTTAAGTTTCAGAGTTGCTTCTAATGTACCAAAGCTGGACTTAGACATAATTTCACTCTCACAACATTATGTCTGGTTGGAGACAGTCCGAACCACAAGTACCGGGTCCATGGTTCTGGCCGTATACTGGGGGGACGGGGACGACTCCCATTAACCCCTGACTATACCGGGGATACGCTTATCACAATGCCTTTCTGGTCTGTGCTGAAGCAGGGCATTCTGGCAGCCAAGTGGCTTGACCTTTATTAGTGAGCCTGGTTACCCCCTCTCAGAACCACAGACTTAGAAATCGCCAGCTCAAATACAGTGCATAAAATATATTTATATATATACCCTTATACACCATTTTAATAAAAAATATCACAAAATTCTTCTAAGTCCCTCGGGAAGAGTGAAAGACGCGCACGTTCATTTTCAGAGCTCCTAGACCTTCCTATAAGAAGTTAGCCAAAAAGTAGCTTCGAAAAACGCTTAGGTTAAGTTTCAGAGTTGCATCTACTGTAATGTACCAAAGCTGGACTTAGACATAATTTCACTCTCACAACATTATGGCTGGTTGGAGACAGTCCGAACCACAAGTACCGGGTCCATGGTTCTGGCCGTATACTGGGGGGACGGGGACGACTCCCATTAACCCCTGACTATACCGGGGATACGCTTATCACAATGCCTTTCTGGTCTGTGCTGAAGCAGGGCATTCTGGCAGCCAAGTGGCTTGACCTTTATTAGTGAGCCTGGTTACCCCCTCTCGGAACCACAGACTTAGAAATCGCCAGCTCATATACAGTGCATAAAATATATTTATATATATACCCTTATACACCATTTTAATAAAAAATATCACAAAATTCTTCTAAGTCCCTCGGGAAGAGTGAAAGACGCGCACGTTCATTTTCAGAGCTCCTAGACCTTCCTATAAGAAGTTAGCCAAAAAGTAGCTTCGAAAAACGCTTAGGTTAAGTTTCAGAGTTGCTTCTAATGTACCAAAGCTGGACTTAGACATAATTTCACTCTCACAACATTATGGCTGGTTGGAGACAGTCCGAACCACAAGTACCGGGTCCTAGGTTCTGGCCGTATACTGGGGGGACGGGGACGACTCCCATTAACCCCTGACTATACCGGGGATACGCTTATCACAATGCCTTTCTGGTCTGTGCTGAAGCAGGGCATTCTGGCAGCCAAGTGGCTTGACCTTTATTAGTGAGCCTGGTTACCCCCTCTCGGAACCACAGACTTAGAAATCGTCTGCTCATATACAGTGCATAAAATATATTTATATATACTGTATACCCTTATACACCATTTTAATAAAAAATATCACAAAATTCTTCTAAGTCCCTCGGGAAGAGTGAAAGACGCGCACGTTCATTTTCAGAGCTCCTAGACCTTCCTATAAGAAGTTAGCCAAAAAGTAGCTTTGAAAAACGCTTAGGTTAAGTTTCAGAGTTGCTTCTAATGTACCAAAGCTGGACTTAGACATAATTTCACTCTCACAACATTATGGCTGGTTGGAGACAGTCCGAACCTCAAGTACCGGGTCCATGGTTCTGGGCGTATGCTGGGGGGACGGGGGGGACTCCCATTAACCCCTGACTATAACGGGGATACGCTTATCACAATGCTTTTCTGGTCTGTGCTGAAGCAGGGCATTCTGGCAGCCAAGTGGCTTGACCTTTATTAGTGAGCCTGGTTACCCCCTCTCGGAACCACAGACTTAGAAATCGCCAGCTCATATACAGTGCATAAAATATATTTATATATATACCCTTATACACCATTTTAATAAAAAATATCACAAAATTCTTCTAAGTCCCTCGGGAAGAGTGAAAGACGCGCACGTTCATTTTCAGAGCTCCTAGACCTTCCTATAAGAAGTTAGCCAAAAAGTAGCTTCGAAAAACGCTTAGGTTAAGTTTCAGAGTTGCATCTAATGTACCAAAGCTGGACTTAGACATAATTTCACTCTCACAACATTATGGCTGGTTGGAGACAGTCCGAACCACAAGTACCGGGTCCATGGTTCTGGCCGTATACTGGGGGGACGGGGACGACTCCCATTAACCCCTGACTATACCGGGGATACGCTTATCACAATGCCTTTCTGGTCTGTGCTGAAGCAGGGCATTCTGGCAGCCAAGTGGCTTGACCTTTATTAGTGAGCCTGGTTACCCCCTCTCGGAACCACAGACTTAGAAATCGCCAGCTCATATACAGTGCATAAAATATATTTATATATATACCCTTATACACCATTTTAATAAAAAATATCACAAAATTCTTCTAAGTCCCTCGGGAAGAGTGAAAGACGCGCACGTTCATTTTCAGAGCTCCTAGACCTTCCTATAAGAAGTTAGCAAAAAAGTAGCTTCGAAAAACGCTTAGGTTAAGTTTCAGAGTTGCATCTAATGTACCAAAGCTGGACTTAGACATAATTTCACTCTCACAACATTAGGGCTGGTTGGAGACAGTCCGAACCACAAGTACCGGGTCAATGGTTCTGGCCGTATACTGGGGGGACGGGGACGACTCCCATTAACCCCTGACTATACCGGGGATACGCTTATCACAATGCCTTTCTGGTCTGTGCTGAAGCAGGGCATTCTGGCAGCCAAGTGGCTTGACCTTTATTAGTGAGCCTGGTTACCCCCTCTCGAACCACAAACTTAGAAATCGCCAGCTCATATACAGTGCATAAAATATATTTATATATATACCCTTATACGCCATTTTAATAAAAAATATCACAAAATTCTTTTGAGTCCCTCGGGAAGAGTGAAAGACGCGCACGTTCATTTTCAGAGGTCCTAGACCTTCCTATAAGAAGTTAGCCAAAAAGTAGCTTCGAAAAACGCTTAGGTTAAGTTTCAGAGTTGCTTCTAATGTACCAAAGCTGGACTTAGACATAATTTCACTCTCACAACATTATGGCTGGTTGGAGAGAGTCCGAACCACAAGTACCGGGTCCATGGTTCTGGGCGTATACTGGGGGGACGGGGACGACTCCCATTAACCCCTGAATATACCGGGGATACGCTCATCACAATGCCTTTCTGGTCTGTGCTGAAGCAGGGCATTCTGGCAGCCAAGTGGCTTGACCTTTATTAGTGAGCCTGGTTACCCCCTCTCGAACCACAAACTTAGAAATCGCCAGCTCATATACAGTGCATAAAATATATTTATATATATACCCTTATACACCATTTTAATAAAAAATATCACAAAATTCTTCTAAGTCCCTCGGGAAGAGTGAAAGACGCGCACGTTCATTTTCAGAGCTCCTAGACCTTCCTATAAGAAGTTAGCCAAAAAGTAGCTTCGAAAAACGCTTAGGTTAAGTTTCAGAGTTGCTTCTAATGTACCAAAGCTGGACTTAGACATAATTTCACTCTCACAACATTATGGCTGGTTGGAGACAGTCCGAACCACAAGTACCGGGTCCTAGGTTCTGGCCGTATACTGGGGGGACGGGGACGACTCCCATTAACCCCTGACTATACCGGGGATACGCTTATCACAATGCCTTTCTGGTCTGTGCTGAAGCAGGGCATTCTGGCAGCCAAGTGGCTTGACCTTTATTAGTGAGCCTGGTTACCCCCTCTCGGAACCACAGACTTAGAAATCGTCTGCTCATATACAGTGCATAAAATATATTTATATATATACCCTTATACACCATTTTAATAAAAAATATCACAAAATTCTTCTAAGTCCCTCGGGAAGAGTGAAAGACGCGCACGTTCATTTTCAGAGCTCCTAGACCTTCCTATAAGAAGTTAGCCAAAAAGTAGCTTCGAAAAACGCTTAGGTTAAGTTTCAGAGTTGCTTCTAATGTACCAAAGCTGGACTTAGACATAATTTCACTCTCACAACATTATGGCTGGTTGGAGACAGTCCGAACCACAAGTACCGGGTCCTAGGTTCTGGCCGTATACTGGGGGGACGGGGACGACTCCCATTAACCCCTGACTATACCGGGGATACGCTTATCACAATGCCTTTCTGGTCTGTGCTGAAGCAGGGCATTCTGGCAGCCAAGTGGCTTGACCTTTATTAGTGAGCCTGGTTACCCCCTCTCGGAACCACAGACTTAGAAATCGCCAGCTCATATACAGTGCATAAAATATATTTATATATACACCCTTATACACCATTTTAATAAAAAAATATCACAAAGTTCTTCTAAGTCCCTCAGGAAGTGTGAAAGACGCGCACGTTTATTTTCAGAGCTCCTAGACCTTCCTATAAGAAGTTAGCCAAAAAGTAGCTTCGAAAAACGCTTAGGTTAAGTTTCAGAGTTGCTTCTAATGTACCAAAGCTGGACTTAGACATAATTTCACTCTCACAACATTATGGCTGGTTGGAGACAGTCCGAACCACAAGTACCGGGTCCATGGTTCTGGGCGTATACTGGGGGGACGGGGACGACTCCCATTAACCCCTGACTATACCGGGGATACGCTTATCACAATGCCTTTCTGGTCTGTGCTGAAGCAGGGCATTCTGGCAGCCAAGTGGCTTGACCTTTATTAGTGAGCCTGGTTACCCCCTCTCGGAACCACAGACTTAGAAATCGCCAGCTCATATACAGTGCATAAAATATATTTATATATATACCCTTATACTGTACGCCATTTTAATAAAAAATATCACAAAATTCTTCTAAGTCCCTCGGGAAGAGTGAAAGACGCGCACGTTCATTTTCAGAGCTCCTAGACCTTCCTATAAGAAGTTAGCCAAAAAGTAGCTTCGAAAAACGCTTAGGTTAAGTTTCAGAGTTGCTTCTAATGTACCAAAGCTGGACTTAGACATAATTTCACTCTCACAACATTATGTCTGGTTGGAGACAGTCCGAACCACAAGTACCGGGTCCATGGTTCTGGCCGTATACTGGGGGGACGGGGACGACTCCCATTAACCCCTGACTATACCGGGGATACGCTTATCACAATGCCTTTCTGGTCTGTGCTGAAGCAGGGCATTCTGGCAGCCAAGTGGCTTGACCTTTATTAGTGAGCCTGGTTACCCCCTCTCAGAACCACAGACTTAGAAATCGCCAGCTCAAATACAGTGCATAAAATATATTTATATATATACCCTTATACACCATTTTAATAAAAAATATCACAAAATTCTTCTAAGTCCCTCGGGAAGAGTGAAAGACGCGCACGTTCATTTTCAGAGCTCCTAGACCTTCCTATAAGAAGTTAGCCAAAAAGTAGCTTCGAAAAACGCTTAGGTTAAGTTTCAGAGTTGCATCTACTGTAATGTACCAAAGCTGGACTTAGACATAATTTCACTCTCACAACATTATGGCTGGTTGGAGACAGTCCGAACCACAAGTACCGGGTCCATGGTTCTGGCCGTATACTGGGGGGACGGGGACGACTCCCATTAACCCCTGACTATACCGGGGATACGCTTATCACAATGCCTTTCTGGTCTGTGCTGAAGCAGGGCATTCTGGCAGCCAAGTGGCTTGACCTTTATTAGTGAGCCTGGTTACCCCCTCTCGGAACCACAGACTTAGAAATCGCCAGCTCATATACAGTGCATAAAATATATTTATATATATACCCTTATACACCATTTTAATAAAAAATATCACAAAATTCTTCTAAGTCCCTCGGGAAGAGTGAAAGACGCGCACGTTCATTTTCAGAGCTCCTAGACCTTCCTATAAGAAGTTAGCCAAAAAGTAGCTTCGAAAAACGCTTAGGTTAAGTTTCAGAGTTGCTTCTAATGTACCAAAGCTGGACTTAGACATAATTTCACTCTCACAACATTATGGCTGGTTGGAGACAGTCCGAACCACAAGTACCGGGTCCTAGGTTCTGGCCGTATACTGGGGGGACGGGGACGACTCCCATTAACCCCTGACTATACCGGGGATACGCTTATCACAATGCCTTTCTGGTCTGTGCTGAAGCAGGGCATTCTGGCAGCCAAGTGGCTTGACCTTTATTAGTGAGCCTGGTTACCCCCTCTCGGAACCACAGACTTAGAAATCGTCTGCTCATATACAGTGCATAAAATATATTTATATATACTGTATACCCTTATACACCATTTTAATAAAAAATATCACAAAATTCTTCTAAGTCCCTCGGGAAGAGTGAAAGACGCGCACGTTCATTTTCAGAGCTCCTAGACCTTCCTATAAGAAGTTAGCCAAAAAGTAGCTTTGAAAAACGCTTAGGTTAAGTTTCAGAGTTGCTTCTAATGTACCAAAGCTGGACTTAGACATAATTTCACTCTCACAACATTATGGCTGGTTGGAGACAGTCCGAACCTCAAGTACCGGGTCCATGGTTCTGGGCGTATGCTGGGGGGACGGGGGGGACTCCCATTAACCCCTGACTATAACGGGGATACGCTTATCACAATGCTTTTCTGGTCTGTGCTGAAGCAGGGCATTCTGGCAGCCAAGTGGCTTGACCTTTATTAGTGAGCCTGGTTACCCCCTCTCGGAACCACAGACTTAGAAATCGCCAGCTCATATACAGTGCATAAAATATATTTATATATATACCCTTATACACCATTTTAATAAAAAATATCACAAAATTCTTCTAAGTCCCTCGGGAAGAGTGAAAGACGCGCACGTTCATTTTCAGAGCTCCTAGACCTTCCTATAAGAAGTTAGCCAAAAAGTAGCTTCGAAAAACGCTTAGGTTAAGTTTCAGAGTTGCATCTAATGTACCAAAGCTGGACTTAGACATAATTTCACTCTCACAACATTATGGCTGGTTGGAGACAGTCCGAACCACAAGTACCGGGTCCATGGTTCTGGCCGTATACTGGGGGGACGGGGACGACTCCCATTAACCCCTGACTATACCGGGGATACGCTTATCACAATGCCTTTCTGGTCTGTGCTGAAGCAGGGCATTCTGGCAGCCAAGTGGCTTGACCTTTATTAGTGAGCCTGGTTACCCCCTCTCGGAACCACAGACTTAGAAATCGCCAGCTCATATACAGTGCATAAAATATATTTATATATATACCCTTATACACCATTTTAATAAAAAATATCACAAAATTCTTCTAAGTCCCTCGGGAAGAGTGAAAGACGCGCACGTTCATTTTCAGAGCTCCTAGACCTTCCTATAAGAAGTTAGCAAAAAAGTAGCTTCGAAAAACGCTTAGGTTAAGTTTCAGAGTTGCATCTAATGTACCAAAGCTGGACTTAGACATAATTTCACTCTCACAACATTAGGGCTGGTTGGAGACAGTCCGAACCACAAGTACCGGGTCAATGGTTCTGGCCGTATACTGGGGGGACGGGGACGACTCCCATTAACCCCTGACTATACCGGGGATACGCTTATCACAATGCCTTTCTGGTCTGTGCTGAAGCAGGGCATTCTGGCAGCCAAGTGGCTTGACCTTTATTAGTGAGCCTGGTTACCCCCTCTCGAACCACAAACTTAGAAATCGCCAGCTCATATACAGTGCATAAAATATATTTATATATATACCCTTATACGCCATTTTAATAAAAAATATCACAAAATTCTTTTGAGTCCCTCGGGAAGAGTGAAAGACGCGCACGTTCATTTTCAGAGGTCCTAGACCTTCCTATAAGAAGTTAGCCAAAAAGTAGCTTCGAAAAACGCTTAGGTTAAGTTTCAGAGTTGCTTCTAATGTACCAAAGCTGGACTTAGACATAATTTCACTCTCACAACATTATGGCTGGTTGGAGAGAGTCCGAACCACAAGTACCGGGTCCATGGTTCTGGGCGTATACTGGGGGGACGGGGACGACTCCCATTAACCCCTGAATATACCGGGGATACGCTCATCACAATGCCTTTCTGGTCTGTGCTGAAGCAGGGCATTCTGGCAGCCAAGTGGCTTGACCTTTATTAGTGAGCCTGGTTACCCCCTCTCGGAACCACAGACTTAGAAATCGCCAGCTCATATACAGTGCATAAAATATATTTATATATATACCCTTATACACCATTTTAATAAAAAATATCACAAAATTCTTCTAAGTCCCTCGGGAAGAGTGAAAGACGCGCACGTTCACTTTCAGAGCTCCTAGACCTTCCTATAAGAAGTTAGCCAAAAAGTAGCTTCGAAAAACGCTTAGGTTAAGTTTCAGAGTTGCTTCTAATGTACCAAAGCTGGACTTAGACATAATTTCACTCTCACAACATTATGGCTGGTTGGAGACAGTCCGAACCACAAGTACCGGGTCCATGGTTCTGGGCGTATGCTGGGGGGACGGGGACGACTCCCATTAACCCCTGACTATAACGGGGATACGCTTATCACAATGCCTTTCTGGTCTGTGCTGAAGCAGGGCATTCTGGCAGCCAAGTGGCTTGACCTTTATTAGTGAACCTGGTTACCCCCTCTCGGAACCACAGACTTAGAAATCGCCAGCTCATATACAGTGCATAAAATATATTTATATATATACCCTTATACACCATTTTAATAAAAAATATCACAAAAATCTTCAAAGTCCCTCGGGAAGAGTGAAAGACGCGCACGTTCATTTTCAGAGCTCCTAGACCTTCCTATAAGAAGTTAGCCAAAAAGTTGCTTCGAAAAACGCTTAGGTTAAGTTTCAGAGTTGCATCTAATGTACCAAAGCTGGACTTAGACATAATTTCACTCTCACAACATTATGGCTGGTTGGAGACAGTCCGAACCACAAGTACCGGGTCCATGGTTCTGGCCGTATACTGGGGGGACGGGGACGACTCCCATTAACCCCTGACTATACCGGGGATACGCTTATCACAATGCCTTTCTGGTCTGTGCTGAAGCAGGGCATTCTGGCAGCCAAGTGGCTTGACCTTTATTAGTGAGCCTGGTTACCCCCTCTCGGAACCACAGACTTAGAAATCGCCTGCTCATATACAGTGCATAAAATATATTCATATATATACCCTTATACACCATTTTAATAAAAAATATCACAAAATTCTTCTAAGTCCCTCGGGAAGAGTGAAAGACGCGCACGTTCATTTTCAGAGCTCCTAAACCTTCCTATAAGAAGTTAGCCAAAAAGTAGCTTCGAAAAACGCTTAGGTTAAGTTTCAGAGTTGCATCTAATGTACCAAAGCTGGACTTAGACATAATTTCACTCTCACAACATTATGGCTGGTTGGAGACAGTCCGAACCACAAGTACCGGGTACATGGTTCTGGCCGTATACTGGGGGGACGGGGACGACTACCATTAACCCCTGACTATACCGGGGATACGCTTATCACAATGCCTTTCTGGTCTGTGCTGAAGCAGGGCATTCTGGCAGCCAAGTGGCTTGACCTTTATTAGTGAGCCTGGTTACCCCCTCTCGAACCACAGACTTAGAAATCGCCAGCTCATATACAGTGCATAAAATATATTTATATATATACCCTTATACACCATTTTAATAAAAAATATCACAAAATTCTTCTGAGTCCCTCGGGAAGAGTGAAAGACGCGCACGTTCATTTTCAGAGCTCCTAGACCTTCCTATAAGAAGTTAGCCAAAAAGTAGCTTCGAAAAACGCTTAGGT
This sequence comes from Ascaphus truei, assembly GCF_040206685.1. Classification (NCBI taxonomy): domain Eukaryota; kingdom Metazoa; phylum Chordata; class Amphibia; order Anura; family Ascaphidae; genus Ascaphus; species Ascaphus truei. The sequence goes on along the minus strand of NC_134483.1, from coordinate 304,024,984 downwards.
TAAGTTTCAGAGTTGCTTCTAATGTACCAAAGCTGGACATACAGTAGACATAATTTCACTCTCACAACATTATGGCTGGTTGGAGACAGTCCGAACCACAAGTACCGGGTCCATGGTTCTGGGCGTATACTGGGGGGACGGGGACGACTCCCATTAACCCCTGACTATACCGGGGATACGCTTATCACAATGCCTTTCTGGTCTGTGCTGAAGCAGGGCATTCTGGCAGCCAAGTGGCTTGACCTTTATTAGTGAGCCTGGTTACCCCCTCTCGGAACCACAGACTTAGAAATCGCCAGCTCATATACAGTACAGTGCATAAAATATATTTATATATATACCCTTATACACCATTTTAATAAAAAATATCACAAAATTCTTCTAAGTCCCTCGGGAAGAGTGAAAGACGCGCACGTTCATTTTCAGAGCTCCTAGACCTTCCTATAAGAAGTTAGCCAAAAAGTAGCTTCGAAAAACGCTTAGGTTAAGTTTGAGAGTTGCTTCTAATGTACCAAAGCTGGACTTAGACATAATTTCACTCTCACAACATTATGGCTGGTTGGAGACAGTCCGAACCACAAGTACCGGGTCCATGGTTCTGGGCGTATCCTGGGGGGTCGGGAAGACTCCCATTAACCCCTGACTATACCGGGGATACGCTTATCACAATGCCTTTCTGGTCTGTGCTGAAGCAGGGCATTCTGGCAGCCAAGTGGCTTGACCTTTATTAGTGAGCCTGGTTACCCCCTCTCGGAACCACAGACTTAGAAATCGCCAGCTCATATACAGTGCATATAATATATTTATATATATACCCTTATACGCCATTTTAATAAAAAATATCACAAAATTTTTCTGAGTCCCTCGGGAAGAGTGAAAGACGCGCACGTTCATTTTCAGAGCTCCTAGACCTTCCTATAAGAAGTTAGCCAAAAAGTAGCTTCGAAAAACGCTTAGGTTAAGTTTCAGAGTTGCTTCTAATGTACCAAAGCTGGACTTAGACATAATTTCACTCTCACAACATTATGGCTGGTTGGAGAGAGTCCGAACCACAAGTACCGGGTCCATGGTTCTGGCCGTATACTGGGGGGACGGGGACGACTCCCATTAACCCCTGACTATACCGGGGATACGCTCATCACAATGCCTTTCTGGTCTGTGCTGAAGCAGGGCATTCTGGCAGCCAAGTGGCTTAACCTTTATTAGTGAGCCTGGTTACCCCCTCTCGGAACCACAGACTTAGAAATCGCCAGCTCATATACAGTGCATAAAATATATTTATATATATACCCTTATACGCCATTTTAATAAAAAATATCACAAAATTCTTCTAAGTCACTCGGGAAGAGTGAAAGACGCGCAAGTTCATTTTCAGAGCTCCTAGACCTTCCTATAAGAAGTTAGCCAAAAAGTAGCTTCGAAAAACGCTTAGGTTAAGTTTCAGAGTTGCTTCTAATGTACCAAAGCTGGACTTAGACATAATTTCACTCTCACAACATTATGGCTGGTTGGAGAGAGTCCGTACCACAAGTACCGGGTCCATGGTTCTGGGCGTATACTGGGGGGACGGGGACGACTCCCATTAACCCCTGACTATACCGGGGATACGCTTATCACAATGCCTTTCTGGTCTGTGCTGAAGCAGGGCATTCTGGCAGCCAAGTGGCTTGACCTTTATTAGTGAGCCTGGTTACCCCCTCTCGGAACCACAGACTTAGAAATCGCCAGCTCATATACAGTGCATAAAATATATTTATATATATACCCTTATACGCCATTTTAATAAAAAATATCACAAAATTCTTCTGAGTCCCTCGGGAAGAGTGAAAGACGCGCACGTTCATTTTCAGAGCTCCTAGACCTTCCTATAAGAAGTTAGCCAAAAAGTAGCTTCGAAAAACGCTTAGGTTAAGTTTCAGAGTTGCTTCTAATGTACCAAAGCTGGACTTAGACATAATTTCACTCTCACAACATTATGGCTGGTTGGAGAGAGTCCGAACCACAAGTACCGGGTCCATGGTTCTGGGCGTATACTGGGGGGACGGGGACGACTCCCATTAACCCCTGACTATACCGGGGATATGCTCATCACAATGCCTTTCTGGTCTGTGCTGAAGCAGGGCATTCTGGCAGCCAAGTGGCTTAACCTTTATTAGTGAGCCTGGAAACTCCCTCTCGGAACCACAGACTTAGAAATCGCCAGCTCATATACAGTGCATAAAATATATTTATATATATACCCTTATACGCCATTTTAATAAAAAATATCACAAAATTCTTCTAAGTCACTCGGGAAGAGTGAAAGACGCGCACGTTCATTTTCAGAGCTCCTAGACCTTCCTATAAGAAGTTAGCCAAAAAGTAGCTTCGAAAAACGCTTAGGTTAAGTTTCAGAGTTGCTTCTAATGTACCAAAGCTGGACTTAGACATAATTTCACTCTCACAACATTATGGCTGGTTGGAGAGAGTCCGAACCACAAGTACCGGGTCCATGGTTCTGGGCGTATACTGGGGGGACGGGGACGACTCCCATTAACCCCTGACTATACCGGGGATACGCTTATCACAATGCCTTTCTGGTCTGTGCTGAAGCAGGGCATTCTGGCAGCCAAGTGGCTTGACCTTTATTAGTGAGCCTGGTTACCCCCTCTCGGAACCACAGACTTAGAAATCGCCAGCTCATATACAGTGCATAAAATATATTTATATAATATATTTATATATACCCTTATACACCATTTTAATAAAAAATATCACAAAATTCTTCTAAGTCCCTCGGGAAGAGTGAAAGACGCGCACGTTCATTTTCAGAGCTCTTAGTCCTTCCTATAAGAAGTTAGCCAAAAAGTAGCTTCGAAAAACGCTTAGGTTAAGTTTCAGAGTTGCTTCTAATGTACCAAAGCTGGACTTAGACATAATTTCACTCTCACAACATTATGGCTGGTTGGAGAGAGTCCGAACCACAAGTACCGGGTCCATGGTTCTGGGCGTATACTGGGGAGACGGGGACGACTCCCATTAACCCCTGACTATACCGGGGATACGCTTATCACAATGCCTTTCTGGTCTGTGCTGAAGCAGGGCATTCTGGCAGCCAAGTGGCTTGACCTTTATTAGTGAGCCTGGTTACCCCCTCTCGGAATCACAGACTTAGAAATCGCCAGCTCATATACAGTGCATAAAATATATTTATATATACACCCTTATACACCATTTTAATAAAAAAATATCACAAAGTTCTTCTAAGTCCCTCAGGAAGTGTGAAAGACGCGCACGTTTATTTTCAGAGCTCCTAGACCTTCCTATAAGAAGTTAACCAAAAAGTAGCTTCGAAAAACGCTTAGGTTAAGTTTCAGAGTTGCTTCTAATGTACCAAAGCTGGACTTAGACATAATTTCACTCTCACAACATTATGGCTGGTTGGAGACAGTCCGAACCACAAGTACCGGGTCCATGGTTCTGGGCGTATACTGGGGGGACGGGGACGACTCCCATTAACCCCTGACTATACCGGGGATACGCTCATCACAATGCCTTTCTGGTCTGTGCTGAAGCAGGGCATTCTGGCAGCCAAGTGGCTTAACCTTTATTAGTGAGCCTGGTTACCCCCTCTCGGAACCACAGACTTAGAAATCGCCAGCTCATATACAGTGCATAAAATATATTTATATATATACCCTTATACGCCATTTTAATAAAAAATATCACAAAATTCTTCTGAGTCCCTCGGGAAGAGTGAAAGACGCGCACGTTCATTTTCAGAGCTCCTAGACCTTCCTATAAGAAGTTAGCCAAAAAGTAGCTTCGAAAAACGCTTAGGTTAAGTTTCAGAGTTGCTTCTAATGTACCAAAGCTGGACTTAGACATAATTTCACTCTCACAACATTATGGCTGGTTGGAGAGAGTCCGAACCACAAGTACCGGGTCCATGGTTCTGGCCGTATACTGGGGGGACGGGGACGACTCCCATTAACCCCTGACTATACCGGGGATACGCTCATCACAATGCCTTTCTGGTCTGTGCTGAAGCAGGGCATTCTGGCAGCCAAGTGGCTTAACCTTTATTAGTGAGCCTGGTTACCCCCTCTCGGAACCACAGACTTAGAAATCGCCAGCTCATATACAGTGCATAAAATATATTTATATATATACCCTTATACGCCATTTTAATAAAAAATATCACAAAATTCTTCTAAGTCACTCGGGAAGAGTGAAAGACGCGCAAGTTCATTTTCAGAGCTCCTAGACCTTCCTATAAGAAGTTAGCCAAAAAGTAGCTTCGAAAAACGCTTAGGTTAAGTTTCAGAGTTGCTTCTAATGTACCAAAGCTGGACTTAGACATAATTTCACTCTCACAACATTATGGCTGGTTGGAGAGAGTCCGTACCACAAGTACCGGGTCCATGGTTCTGGGCGTATACTGGGGGGACGGGGACGACTCCCATTAACCCCTGACTATACCGGGGATACGCTTATCACAATGCCTTTCTGGTCTGTGCTGAAGCAGGGCATTCTGGCAGCCAAGTGGCTTGACCTTTATTAGTGAGCCTGGTTACCCCCTCTCGGAACCACAGACTTAGAAATCGCCAGCTCATATACAGTGCATAAAATATATTTATATATATACCCTTATACGCCATTTTAATAAAAAATATCACAAAATTCTTCTGAGTCCCTCGGGAAGAGTGAAAGACGCGCACGTTCATTTTCAGAGCTCCTAGACCTTCCTATAAGAAGTTAGCCAAAAAGTAGCTTCGAAAAACGCTTAGGTTAAGTTTCAGAGTTGCTTCTAATGTACCAAAGCTGGACTTAGACATAATTTCACTCTCACAACATTATGGCTGGTTGGAGAGAGTCCGAACCACAAGTACCGGGTCCATGGTTCTGGGCGTATACTGGGGGGACGGGGACGACTCCCATTAACCCCTGACTATACCGGGGATATGCTCATCACAATGCCTTTCTGGTCTGTGCTGAAGCAGGGCATTCTGGCAGCCAAGTGGCTTAACCTTTATTAGTGAGCCTGGAAACTCCCTCTCGGAACCACAGACTTAGAAATCGCCAGCTCATATACAGTGCATAAAATATATTTATATATATACCCTTATACGCCATTTTAATAAAAAATATCACAAAATTCTTCTAAGTCACTCGGGAAGAGTGAAAGACGCGCACGTTCATTTTCAGAGCTCCTAGACCTTCCTATAAGAAGTTAGCCAAAAAGTAGCTTCGAAAAACGCTTAGGTTAAGTTTCAGAGTTGCTTCTAATGTACCAAAGCTGGACTTAGACATAATTTCACTCTCACAACATTATGGCTGGTTGGAGAGAGTCCGAACCACAAGTACCGGGTCCATGGTTCTGGGCGTATACTGGGGGGACGGGGACGACTCCCATTAACCCCTGACTATACCGGGGATACGCTTATCACAATGCCTTTCTGGTCTGTGCTGAAGCAGGGCATTCTGGCAGCCAAGTGGCTTGACCTTTATTAGTGAGCCTGGTTACCCCCTCTCGGAACCACAGACTTAGAAATCGCCAGCTCATATACAGTGCATAAAATATATTTATATAATATATTTATATATACCCTTATACACCATTTTAATAAAAAATATCACAAAATTCTTCTGAGTCCCTCGGGAAGAGTGAAAGATGCGCACGTTCATTTTCAGAGCTCCTAGACCTTCCTATAAGAAGTTAGCCAAAAAGTAGCTTCGAAAAACGCTTAGGTTAAGTTTCAGAGTTGCTTCTAATGTACCAAAGCTGGACTTAGACATAATTTCACTCTCACAACATTATGGCTGGTTGGAGACAGTCCGAACCACAAGTACCGGGTCCATGGTTCTGGGCGTATACTGGGGGGACGGGGACAACTCCCATTAACCCCTGACTATACCGGGGATACGCTTATCACAATGCCTTTCTGGTCTGTGCTGAAGCAGGGCATTCTGGCAGCCAAGTGGCTTGACCTTTATTAGTGAGCCTGGTTACCCCCTCTCGGAACCACAGACTTAGAAATCGCAAGCTCATATGCAGTACAGTGCATAAAATATATTTATATATATACCCTTATACACCATTTTAATAAAAAATATCACAAAATTCTTCTAAGTCCCTCGGGAAGAGTGAAAGACGCGCACGTTCATTTTCAGAGCTCTTAGTCCTTCCTATAAGAAGTTAGCCAAAAAGTAGCTTCGAAAAACGCTTAGGTTAAGTTTCAGAGTTGCTTCTAATGTACCAAAGCTGGACTTAGACATAATTTCACTCTCACAACATTATGGCTGGTTGGAGAGAGTCCGAACCACAAGTACCGGGTCCATGGTTCTGGGCGTATACTGGGGAGACGGGGACGACTCCCATTAACCCCTGACTATACCGGGGATACGCTTATCACAATGCCTTTCTGGTCTGTGCTGAAGCAGGGCATTCTGGCAGCCAAGTGGCTTGACCTTTATTAGTGAGCCTGGTTACCCCCTCTCGGAACCACAGACTTAGAAATCGCCAGCTCATATACAGTGCATAAAATATATTTATATATACACCCTTATACACCATTTTAATAAAAAAATATCACAAAGTTCTTCTAAGTCCCTCAGGAAGTGTGAAAGACGCGCACGTTTATTTTCAGAGCTCCTAGACCTTCCTATAAGAAGTTAACCAAAAAGTAGCTTCGAAAAACGCTTAGGTTAAGTTTCAGAGTTGCTTCTAATGTACCAAAGCTGGACTTAGACATAATTTCACTCTCACAACATTATGGCTGGTTGGAGACAGTCCGAACCACAAGTACCGGGTCCATGGTTCTGGGCGTATACTGGGGGGACGGGGACGACTCCCATTAACCCCTGACTATACCGGGGATACGCTCATCACAATGCCTTTCTGGTCTGTGCTGAAGCAGGGCATTCTGGCAGCCAAGTGGCTTAACCTTTATTAGTGAGCCTGGTTACCCCCTCTCGGAACCACAGACTTAGAAATCGCCAGCTCATATACAGTGCATAAAATATATTTATATATATACCCTTATACGCCATTTTAATAAAAAATATCACAAAATTCTTCTGAGTCCCTCGGGAAGAGTGAAAGACGCGCACGTTCATTTTCAGAGCTCCTAGACCTTCCTATAAGAAGTTAGCCAAAAAGTAGCTTCGAAAAACGCTTAGGTTAAGTTTCAGAGTTGCTTCTAATGTACCAAAGCTGGACTTAGACATAATTTCACTCTCACAACATTATGGCTGGTTGGAGAGAGTCCGAACCACAAGTACCGGGTCCATGGTTCTGGGCGTATACTGGGGGGACGGGGACGACTCCCATTAACCCCTGACTATACCGGGGATACGCTTATCACAATGCCTTTCTGGTCTGTGCTGAAGCAGGGCATTCTGGCAGCCAAGTGGCTTGACCTTTATTAGTGAGCCTGGTTACCCCCTCTCGGAACCACAGACTTAGAAATCGCCAGCTCATATACAGTGCATAAAATATATTTATATATATACCCTTATACGCCATTTTAATAAAAAATATCACAAAATTCTTCTAAGTCACTCGGGAAGAGTGAAAGACGCGCAAGTTCATTTTCAGAGCTCCTAGACCTTCCTATAAGAAGTTAGCCAAAAAGTAGCTTCGAAAAACGCTTAGGTTAAGTTTCAGAGTTGCTTCTAATGTACCAAAGCTGGACTTAGACATAATTTCACTCTCACAACATTATGGCTGGTTGGAGAGAGTCCGTACCACAAGTACCGGGTCCATGGTTCTGGGCGTATACTGGGGGGACGGGGACGACTCCCATTAACCCCTGACTATACCGGGGATACGCTTATCACAATGCCTTTCTGGTCTGTGCTGAAGCAGGGCATTCTGGCAGCCAAGTGGCTTGACCTTTATTAGTGAGCCTGGTTACCCCCTCTCGGAACCACAGACTTAGAAATCGCCAGCTCATATACAGTGCATAAAATATATTTATATATATACCCTTATACGCCATTTTAATAAAAAATATCACAAAATTCTTCTGAGTCCCTCGGGAAGAGTGAAAGACGCGCACGTTCATTTTCAGAGCTCCTAGACCTTCCTATAAGAAGTTAGCCAAAAAGTAGCTTCGAAAAACGCTTAGGTTAAGTTTCAGAGTTGCTTCTAATGTACCAAAGCTGGACTTAGACATAATTTCACTCTCACAACATTATGGCTGGTTGGAGAGAGTCCGAACCACAAGTACCGGGTCCATGGTTCTGGGCGTATACTGGGGAGACGGGGACGACTCCCATTAACCCCTGACTATACCGGGGATACGCTTATCACAATGCCTTTCTGGTCTGTGCTGAAGCAGGGCATTCTGGCAGCCAAGTGGCTTGACCTTTATTAGTGAGCCTGGTTACCCCCTCTCGGAACCACAGACTTAGAAATCGCCAGCTCATATACAGTGCATAAAATATATTTATATATACACCCTTATACACCATTTTAATAAAAAAATATCACAAAGTTCTTCTAAGTCCCTCAGGAAGTGTGAAAGACGCGCACGTTTATTTTCAGAGCTCCTAGACCTTCCTATAAGAAGTTAACCAAAAAGTAGCTTCGAAAAACGCTTAGGTTAAGTTTCAGAGTTGCTTCTAATGTACCAAAGCTGGACTTAGACATAATTTCACTCTCACAACATTATGGCTGGTTGGAGACAGTCCGAACCACAAGTACCGGGTCCATGGTTCTGGGCGTATACTGGGGGGACGGGGACGACTCCCATTAACCCCTGACTATACCGGGGATACGCTCATCACAATGCCTTTCTGGTCTGTGCTGAAGCAGGGCATTCTGGCAGCCAAGTGGCTTAACCTTTATTAGTGAGCCTGGTTACCCCCTCTCGGAACCACAGACTTAGAAATCGCCAGCTCATATACAGTGCATAAAATATATTTATATATATACCCTTATACGCCATTTTAATAAAAAATATCACAAAATTCTTCTGAGTCCCTCGGGAAGAGTGAAAGACGCGCACGTTCATTTTCAGAGCTCCTAGACCTTCCTATAAGAAGTTAGCCAAAAAGTAGCTTCGAAAAACGCTTAGGTTAAGTTTCAGAGTTGCTTCTAATGTACCAAAGCTGGACTTAGACATAATTTCACTCTCACAACATTATGGCTGGTTGGAGAGAGTCCGAACCACAAGTACCGGGTCCATGGTTCTGGGCGTATACTGGGGGGACGGGGACGACTCCCATTAACCCCTGACTATACCGGGGATATGCTCATCACAATGCCTTTCTGGTCTGTGCTGAAGCAGGGCATTCTGGCAGCCAAGTGGCTTAACCTTTATTAGTGAGCCTGGAAACTCCCTCTCGGAACCACAGACTTAGAAATCGCCAGCTCATATACAGTGCATAAAATATATTTATATATATACCCTTATACGCCATTTTAATAAAAAATATCACAAAATTCTTCTAAGTCACTCGGGAAGAGTGAAAGACGCGCACGTTCATTTTCAGAGCTCCTAGACCTTCCTATAAGAAGTTAGCCAAAAAGTAGCTTCGAAAAACGCTTAGGTTAAGTTTCAGAGTTGCTTCTAATGTACCAAAGCTGGACTTAGACATAATTTCACTCTCACAACATTATGGCTGGTTGGAGAGAGTCCGAACCACAAGTACCGGGTCCATGGTTCTGGGCGTATACTGGGGGGACGGGGACGACTCCCATTAACCCCTGACTATACCGGGGATACGCTTATCACAATGCCTTTCTGGTCTGTGCTGAAGCAGGGCATTCTGGCAGCCAAGTGGCTTGACCTTTATTAGTGAGCCTGGTTACCCCCTCTCGGAACCACAGACTTAGAAATCGCCAGCTCATATACAGTGCATAAAATATATTTATATATATACCCTTATACGCCATTTTAATAAAAAATATCACAAAATTCTTCTAAGTCACTCGGGAAGAGTGAAAGACGCGCAAGTTCATTTTCAGAGCTCCTAGACCTTCCTATAAGAAGTTAGCCAAAAAGTAGCTTCGAAAAACGCTTAGGTTAAGTTTCAGAGTTGCTTCTAATGTACCAAAGCTGGACTTAGACATAATTTCACTCTCACAACATTATGGCTGGTTGGAGAGAGTCCGTACCACAAGTACCGGGTCCATGGTTCTGGGCGTATACTGGGGGGACGGGGACGACTCCCATTAACCCCTGACTATACCGGGGATACGCTTATCACAATGCCTTTCTGGTCTGTGCTGAAGCAGGGCATTCTGGCAGCCAAGTGGCTTGACCTTTATTAGTGAGCCTGGTTACCCCCTCTCGGAACCACAGACTTAGAAATCGCCAGCTCATATACAGTGCATAAAATATATTTATATATATACCCTTATACGCCATTTTAATAAAAAATATCACAAAATTCTTCTGAGTCCCTCGGGAAGAGTGAAAGACGCGCACGTTCATTTTCAGAGCTCCTAGACCTTCCTATAAGAAGTTAGCCAAAAAGTAGCTTCGAAAAACGCTTAGGTTAAGTTTCAGAGTTGCTTCTAATGTACCAAAGCTGGACTTAGACATAATTTCACTCTCACAACATTATGGCTGGTTGGAGAGAGTCCGAACCACAAGTACCGGGTCCATGGTTCTGGGCGTATACTGGGGGGACGGGGACGACTCCCATTAACCCCTGACTATACCGGGGATATGCTCATCACAATGCCTTTCTGGTCTGTGCTGAAGCAGGGCATTCTGGCAGCCAAGTGGCTTAACCTTTATTAGTGAGCCTGGAAACTCCCTCTCGGAACCACAGACTTAGAAATCGCCAGCTCATATACAGTGCATAAAATATATTTATATATATACCCTTATACGCCATTTTAATAAAAAATATCACAAAATTCTTCTAAGTCACTCGGGAAGAGTGAAAGACGCGCACGTTCATTTTCAGAGCTCCTAGACCTTCCTATAAGAAGTTAGCCAAAAAGTAGCTTCGAAAAACGCTTAGGTTAAGTTTCAGAGTTGCTTCTAATGTACCAAAGCTGGACTTAGACATAATTTCACTCTCACAACATTATGGCTGGTTGGAGAGAGTCCGAACCACAAGTACCGGGTCCATGGTTCTGGGCGTATACTGGGGAGACGGGGACGACTCCCATTAACCCCTGACTATACCGGGGATACGCTTATCACAATGCCTTTCTGGTCTGTGCTGAAGCAGGGCATTCTGGCAGCCAAGTGGCTTGACCTTTATTAGTGAGCCTGGTTACCCCCTCTCGGAACCACAGACTTAGAAATCGCCAGCTCATATACAGTGCATAAAATATATTTATATAATATATTTATATATACCCTTATACACCATTTTAATAAAAAATATCACAAAATTCTTCTGAGTCCCTCGGGAAGAGTGAAAGATGCGCACGTTCATTTTCAGAGCTCCTAGACCTTCCTATAAGAAGTTAGCCAAAAAGTAGCTTCGAAAAACGCTTAGGTTAAGTTTCAGAGTTGCTTCTAATGTACCAAAGCTGGACTTAGACATAATTTCACTCTCACAACATTATGGCTGGTTGGAGACAGTCCGAACCACAAGTACCGGGTCCATGGTTCTGGGCGTATACTGGGGGGACGGGGACAACTCCCATTAACCCCTGACTATACCGGGGATACGCTTATCACAATGCCTTTCTGGTCTGTGCTGAAGCAGGGCATTCTGGCAGCCAAGTGGCTTGACCTTTATTAGTGAGCCTGGTTACCCCCTCTCGGAACCACAGACTTAGAAATCGCAAGCTCATATGCAGTACAGTGCATAAAATATATTTATATATATACCCTTATACACCATTTTAATAAAAAATATCACAAAATTCTTCTAAGTCCCTCGGGAAGAGTGAAAGACGCGCACGTTCATTTTCAGAGCTCTTAGTCCTTCCTATAAGAAGTTAGCCAAAAAGTAGCTTCGAAAAACGCTTAGGTTAAGTTTCAGAGTTGCTTCTAATGTACCAAAGCTGGACTTAGACATAATTTCACTCTCACAACATTATGGCTGGTTGGAGAGAGTCCGAACCACAAGTACCGGGTCCATGGTTCTGGGCGTATACTGGGGAGACGGGGACGACTCCCATTAACCCCTGACTATACCGGGGATACGCTTATCACAATGCCTTTCTGGTCTGTGCTGAAGCAGGGCATTCTGGCAGCCAAGTGGCTTGACCTTTATTAGTGAGCCTGGTTACCCCCTCTCGGAACCACAGACTTAGAAATCGCCAGCTCATATACAGTGCATAAAATATATTTATATATACACCCTTATACACCATTTTAATAAAAAAATATCACAAAGTTCTTCTAAGTCCCTCAGGAAGTGTGAAAGACGCGCACATTTATTTTCAGAGCTCCTAGACCTTCCTATAAGAAGTTAACCAAAAAGTAGCTTCGAAAAACGCTTAGGTTAAGTTTCAGAGTTGCTTCTAATGTACCAAAGCTGGACTTAGACATAATTTCACTCTCACAACATTATGGCTGGTTGGAGACAGTCCGAACCACAAGTACCGGGTCCATGGTTCTGGGCGTATACTGGGGGGACGGGGACGACTCCCATTAACCCCTGACTATACCGGGGATACGCTCATCACAATGCCTTTCTGGTCTGTGCTGAAGCAGGGCATTCTGGCAGCCAAGTGGCTTAACCTTTATTAGTGAGCCTGGTTACCCCCTCTCGGAACCACAGACTTAGAAATCGCCAGCTCATATACAGTGCATAAAATATATTTATATATATACCCTTATACGCCATTTTAATAAAAAATATCACAAAATTCTTCTGAGTCCCTCGGGAAGAGTGAAAGACGTGCACGTTCATTTTCAGAGCTCCTAGACCTTCCTATAAGAAGTTAGCCAAAAAGTAGCTTCGAAAAACGCTTAGGTTAAGTTTCAGAGTTGCTTCTAATGTACCAAAGCTGGACTTAGACATAATTTCACTCTCACAACATTATGGCTGGTTGGAGACAGTCCGAACCACAAGTACCGGGTCCATGGTTCTGGGCGTATACTGGGGGGACGGGGACGACTCCCATTAACCCCTGACTATACCGGGGATATGCTCATCACAATGCCTTTCTGGTCTGTGCTGAAGCAGGGCATTCTGGCAGCCAAGTGGCTTAACCTTTATTAGTGAGCCTGGAAACTCCCTCTCGGAACCACAGACTTAGAAATCGCCAGCTCATATACAGTGCATAAAATATATTTATATATATACCCTTATACGCCATTTTAATAAAAAATATCACAAAATTCTTCTAAGTCACTCGGGAAGAGTGAAAGACGCGCACGTTCATTTTCAGAGCTCCTAGACCTTCCTATAAGAAGTTAGCCAAAAAGTAGCTTCGAAAAACGCTTAGGTTAAGTTTCAGAGTTGCTTCTAATGTACCAAAGCTGGACTTAGACATAATTTCACTCTCACAACATTATGGCTGGTTGGAGAGAGTCCGAACCACAAGTACCGGGTCCATGGTTCTGGGCGTATACTGGGGGGACGGGGACGACTCCCATTAACCCCTGACTATACCGGGGATACGCTTATCACAATGCCTTTCTGGTCTGTGCTGAAGCAGGGCATTCTGGCAGCCAAGTGGCTTGACCTTTATTAGTGAGCCTGGTTACCCCCTCTCGGAACCACAGACTTAGAAATCGCCAGCTCATATACAGTGCATAAAATATATTTATATAATATATTTATATATACCCTTATACACCATTTTAATAAAAAATATCACAAAATTCTTCTGAGTCCCTCGGGAAGAGTGAAAGATGCGCACGTTCATTTTCAGAGCTCCTAGACCTTCCTATAAGAAGTTAGCCAAAAAGTAGCTTCGAAAAACGCTTAGGTTAAGTTTCAGAGTTGCTTCTAATGTACCAAAGCTGGACTTAGACATAATTTCACTCTCACAACATTATGGCTGGTTGGAGACAGTCCGAACCACAAGTACCGGGTCCATGGTTCTGGCCGTATACTGGGGGGACGGGGACGACTCCCATTAACCCCTGACTATACCGGGGATACGCTTATCACAATGCCTTTCTGGTCTGTGCTGAAGCAGGGCATTCTGGCAGCCAAGTGGCTTGACCTTTATTAGTGAGCCTGGTTACCCCCTCTCGGAACCACAGACTTAGAAATCGCCAGCTCATATACAGTGCATAAAATATATTTATATATACACCCTTATACACCATTTTAATAAAAAAATATCACAAAGTTCTTCTAAGTCCCTCAGGAAGTGTGAAAGACGCGCACATTTATTTTCAGAGCTCCTAGACCTTCCTATAAGAAGTTAACCAAAAAGTAGCTTCGAAAAACGCTTAGGTTAAGTTTCAGAGTTGCTTCTAATGTACCAAAGCTGGACTTAGACATAATTTCACTCTCACAACATTATGGCTGGTTGGAGACAGTCCGAACCACAAGTACCGGGTCCATGGTTCTGGGCGTATACTGGGGGGACGGGGACGACTCCCATTAACCCCTGACTATACCGGGGATACGCTCATCACAATGCCTTTCTGGTCTGTGCTGAAGCAGGGCATTCTGGCAGCCAAGTGGCTTAACCTTTATTAGTGAGCCTGGTTACCCCCTCTCGGAACCACAGACTTAGAAATCGCCAGCTCATATACAGTGCATAAAATATATTTATATATATACCCTTATACGCCATTTTAATAAAAAATATCACAAAATTCTTCTGAGTCCCTCGGGAAGAGTGAAAGACGCGCACGTTCATTTTCAGAGCTCCTAGACCTTCCTATAAGAAGTTAGCCAAAAAGTAGCTTCGAAAAACGCTTAGGTTAAGTTTCAGAGTTGCTTCTAATGTACCAAAGCTGGACTTAGACATAATTTCACTCTCACAACATTATGGCTGGTTGGAGAGAGTCCGAACCACAAGTACCGGGTCCATGGTTCTGGGCGTATACTGGGGGGACGGGGACGACTCCCATTAACCCCTGACTATACCGGGGATATGCTCATCACAATGCCTTTCTGGTCTGTGCTGAAGCAGGGCATTCTGGCAGCCAAGTGGCTTAACCTTTATTAGTGAGCCTGGAAACTCCCTCTCGGAACCACAGACTTAGAAATCGCCAGCTCATATACAGTGCATAAAATATATTTATATATATACCCTTATACGCCATTTTAATAAAAAATATCACAAAATTCTTCTAAGTCACTCGGGAAGAGTGAAAGACGCGCACGTTCATTTTCAGAGCTCCTAGACCTTCCTATAAGAAGTTAGCCAAAAAGTAGCTTCGAAAAACGCTTAGGTTAAGTTTCAGAGTTGCTTCTAATGTACCAAAGCTGGACTTAGACATAATTTCACTCTCACAACATTATGGCTGGTTGGAGAGAGTCCGAACCACAAGTACCGGGTCCATGGTTCTGGGCGTATACTGGGGGGACGGGGACGACTCCCATTAACCCCTGACTATACCGGGGATACGCTTATCACAATGCCTTTCTGGTCTGTGCTGAAGCAGGGCATTCTGGCAGCCAAGTGGCTTGACCTTTATTAGTGAGCCTGGTTACCCCCTCTCGGAACCACAGACTTAGAAATCGCCAGCTCATATACAGTGCATAAAATATATTTATATAATATATTTATATATACCCTTATACACCATTTTAATAAAAAATATCACAAAATTCTTCTGAGTCCCTCGGGAAGAGTGAAAGATGCGCACGTTCATTTTCAGAGCTCCTAGACCTTCCTATAAGAAGTTAGCCAAAAAGTAGCTTCGAAAAACGCTTAGGTTAAGTTTCAGAGTTGCTTCTAATGTACCAAAGCTGGACTTAGACATAATTTCACTCTCACAACATTATGGCTGGTTGGAGACAGTCCGAACCACAAGTACCGGGTCCATGGTTCTGGGCGTATACTGGGGGGACGGGGACAACTCCCATTAACCCCTGACTATACCGGGGATACGCTTATCACAATGCCTTTCTGGTCTGTGCTGAAGCAGGGCATTCTGGCAGCCAAGTGGCTTGACCTTTATTAGTGAGCCTGGTTACCCCCTCTCGGAACCACAGACTTAGAAATCGCAAGCTCATATGCAGTACAGTGCATAAAATATATTTATATATATACCCTTATACACCATTTTAATAAAAAATATCACAAAATTCTTCTAAGTCCCTCGGGAAGAGTGAAAGACGCGCACGTTCATTTTCAGAGCTCTTAGTCCTTCCTATAAGAAGTTAGCCAAAAAGTAGCTTCGAAAAACGCTTAGGTTAAGTTTCAGAGTTGCTTCTAATGTACCAAAGCTGGACTTAGACATAATTTCACTCTCACAACATTATGGCTGGTTGGAGAGAGTCCGAACCACAAGTACCGGGTCCATGGTTCTGGGCGTATACTGGGGAGACGGGGACGACTCCCATTAACCCCTGACTATACCGGGGATACGCTTATCACAATGCCTTTCTGGTCTGTGCTGAAGCAGGGCATTCTGGCAGCCAAGTGGCTTGACCTTTATTAGTGAGCCTGGTTACCCCCTCTCGGAACCACAGACTTAGAAATCGCCAGCTCATATACAGTGCATAAAATATATTTATATATACACCCTTATACACCATTTTAATAAAAAAATATCACAAAGTTCTTCTAAGTCCCTCAGGAAGTGTGAAAGACGCGCACGTTTATTTTCAGAGCTCCTAGACCTTCCTATAAGAAGTTAACCAAAAAGTAGCTTCGAAAAACGCTTAGGTTAAGTTTCAGAGTTGCTTCTAATGTACCAAAGCTGGACTTAGACATAATTTCACTCTCACAACATTATGGCTGGTTGGAGACAGTCCGAACCACAAGTACCGGGTCCATGGTTCTGGGCGTATACTGGGGGGACGGGGACGACTCCCATTAACCCCTGACTATACCGGGGATACGCTCATCACAATGCCTTTCTGGTCTGTGCTGAAGCAGGGCATTCTGGCAGCCAAGTGGCTTAACCTTTATTAGTGAGCCTGGTTACCCCCTCTCGGAACCACAGACTTAGAAATCGCCAGCTCATATACAGTGCATAAAATATATTTATATATATACCCTTATACGCCATTTTAATAAAAAATATCACAAAATTCTTCTGAGTCCCTCGGGAAGAGTGAAAGACGCGCACGTTCATTTTCAGAGCTCCTAGACCTTCCTATAAGAAGTTAGCCAAAAAGTAGCTTCGAAAAACGCTTGGGTTAAGTTTCAGAGTTGCTTCTAATGTACCAAAGCTGGACTTAGACATAATTTCACTCTCACAACATTATGGCTGGTTGGAGAGAGTCCGAACCACAAGTACCGGGTCCATGGTTCTGGCCGTATACTGGGGGGACGGGGACGACTCCCATTAACCCCTGACTATACCGGGGATACGCTCATCACAATGCCTTTCTGGTCTGTGCTGAAGCAGGGCATTCTGGCAGCCAAGTGGCTTAACCTTTATTAGTGAGCCTGGTTACCCCCTCTCGGAACCACAGACTTAGAAATCGCCAGCTCATATACAGTGCATAAAATATATTTATATATATACCCTTATACGCCATTTTAATAAAAAATATCACAAAATTCTTCTAAGTCACTCGGGAAGAGTGAAAGACGCGCAAGTTCATTTTCAGAGCTCCTAGACCTTCCTATAAGAAGTTAGCCAAAAAGTAGCTTCGAAAAACGCTTAGGTTAAGTTTCAGAGTTGCTTCTAATGTACCAAAGCTGGACTTAGACATAATTTCACTCTCACAACATTATGGCTGGTTGGAGAGAGTCCGTACCACAAGTACCGGGTCCATGGTTCTGGGCGTATACTGGGGGGACGGGGACGACTCCCATTAACCCCTGACTATACCGGGGATACGCTTATCACAATGCCTTTCTGGTCTGTGCTGAAGCAGGGCATTCTGGCAGCCAAGTGGCTTAACCTTTATTAGTGAGCCTGGAAACTCCCTCTCGGAACCACAGACTTAGAAATCGCCAGCTCATATACAGTGCATAAAATATATTTATATATATACCCTTATACGCCATTTTAATAAAAAATATCACAAAATTCTTCTAAGTCACTCGGGAAGAGTGAAAGACGCGCACGTTCATTTTCAGAGCTCCTAGACCTTCCTATAAGAAGTTAGCCAAAAAGTAGCTTCGAAAAACGCTTAGGTTAAGTTTCAGAGTTGCTTCTAATGTACCAAAGCTGGACTTAGACATAATTTCACTCTCACAACATTATGGCTGGTTGGAGAGAGTCCGAACCACAAGTACCGGGTCCATGGTTCTGGGCGTATACTGGGGGGACGGGGACGACTCCCATTAACCCCTGACTATACCGGGGATACGCTTATCACAATGCCTTTCTGGTCTGTGCTGAAGCAGGGCATTCTGGCAGCCAAGTGGCTTGACCTTTATTAGTGAGCCTGGTTACCCCCTCTCGGAACCACAGACTTAGAAATCGCCAGCTCATATACAGTGCATAAAATATATTTATATAATATATTTATATATACCCTTATACACCATTTTAATAAAAAATATCACAAAATTCTTCTGAGTCCCTCGGGAAGAGTGAAAGATGCGCACGTTCATTTTCAGAGCTCCTAGACCTTCCTATAAGAAGTTAGCCAAAAAGTAGCTTCGAAAAACGCTTAGGTTAAGTTTCAGAGTTGCTTCTAATGTACCAAAGCTGGACTTAGACATAATTTCACTCTCACAACATTATGGCTGGTTGGAGACAGTCCGAACCACAAGTACCGGGTCCATGGTTCTGGGCGTATACTGGGGGGACGGGGACAACTCCCATTAACCCCTGACTATACCGGGGATACGCTTATCACAATGCCTTTCTGGTCTGTGCTGAAGCAGGGCATTCTGGCAGCCAAGTGGCTTGACCTTTATTAGTGAGCCTGGTTACCCCCTCTCGGAACCACAGACTTAGAAATCGCAAGCTCATATGCAGTACAGTGCATAAAATATATTTATATATATACCCTTATACACCATTTTAATAAAAAATATCACAAAATTCTTCTAAGTCCCTCGGGAAGAGTGAAAGACGCGCACGTTCATTTTCAGAGCTCTTAGTCCTTCCTATAAGAAGTTAGCCAAAAAGTAGCTTCGAAAAACGCTTAGGTTAAGTTTCAGAGTTGCTTCTAATGTACCAAAGCTGGACTTAGACATAATTTCACTCTCACAACATTATGGCTGGTTGGAGAGAGTCCGAACCACAAGTACCGGGTCCATGGTTCTGGGCGTATACTGGGGAGACGGGGACGACTCCCATTAACCCCTGACTATACCGGGGATACGCTTATCACAATGCCTTTCTGGTCTGTGCTGAAGCAGGGCATTCTGGCAGCCAAGTGGCTTGACCTTTATTAGTGAGCCTGGTTACCCCCTCTCGGAACCACAGACTTAGAAATCGCCAGCTCATATACAGTGCATAAAATATATTTATATATACACCCTTATACACCATTTTAATAAAAAAATATCACAAAGTTCTTCTAAGTCCCTCAGGAAGTGTGAAAGACGCGCACGTTTATTTTCAGAGCTCCTAGACCTTCCTATAAGAAGTTAACCAAAAAGTAGCTTCGAAAAACGCTTAGGTTAAGTTTCAGAGTTGCTTCTAATGTACCAAAGCTGGACTTAGACATAATTTCACTCTCACAACATTATGGCTGGTTGGAGACAGTCCGAACCACAAGTACCGGGTCCATGGTTCTGGGCGTATACTGGGGGGACGGGGACGACTCCCATTAACCCCTGACTATACCGGGGATACGCTCATCACAATGCCTTTCTGGTCTGTGCTGAAGCAGGGCATTCTGGCAGCCAAGTGGCTTAACCTTTATTAGTGAGCCTGGTTACCCCCTCTCGGAACCACAGACTTAGAAATCGCCAGCTCATATACAGTGCATAAAATATATTTATATATATACCCTTATACGCCATTTTAATAAAAAATATCACAAAATTCTTCTGAGTCCCTCGGGAAGAGTGAAAGACGCGCACGTTCATTTTCAGAGCTCCTAGACCTTCCTATAAGAAGTTAGCCAAAAAGTAGCTTCGAAAAACGCTTGGGTTAAGTTTCAGAGTTGCTTCTAATGTACCAAAGCTGGACTTAGACATAATTTCACTCTCACAACATTATGGCTGGTTGGAGAGAGTCCGAACCACAAGTACCGGGTCCATGGTTCTGGCCGTATACTGGGGGGACGGGGACGACTCCCATTAACCCCTGACTATACCGGGGATACGCTCATCACAATGCCTTTCTGGTCTGTGCTGAAGCAGGGCATTCTGGCAGCCAAGTGGCTTAACCTTTATTAGTGAGCCTGGTTACCCCCTCTCGGAACCACAGACTTAGAAATCGCCAGCTCATATACAGTGCATAAAATATATTTATATATATACCCTTATACGCCATTTTAATAAAAAATATCACAAAATTCTTCTAAGTCACTCGGGAAGAGTGAAAGACGCGCAAGTTCATTTTCAGAGCTCCTAGACCTTCCTATAAGAAGTTAGCCAAAAAGTAGCTTCGAAAAACGCTTAGGTTAAGTTTCAGAGTTGCTTCTAATGTACCAAAGCTGGACTTAGACATAATTTCACTCTCACAACATTATGGCTGGTTGGAGAGAGTCCGTACCACAAGTACCGGGTCCATGGTTCTGGGCGTATACTGGGGGGACGGGGACGACTCCCATTAACCCCTGACTATACCGGGGATACGCTTATCACAATGCCTTTCTGGTCTGTGCTGAAGCAGGGCATTCTGGCAGCCAAGTGGCTTGACCTTTATTAGTGAGCCTGGTTACCCCCTCTCGGAACCACAGACTTAGAAATCGCCAGCTCATATACAGTGCATAAAATATATTTATATATATACCCTTATACGCCATTTTAATAAAAAATATCACAAAATTCTTCTGAGTCCCTCGGGAAGAGTGAAAGACGCGCACGTTCATTTTCAGAGCTCCTAGACCTTCCTATAAGAAGTTAGCCAAAAAGTAGCTTCGAAAAACGCTTAGGTTAAGTTTCAGAGTTGCTTCTAATGTACCAAAGCTGGACTTAGACATAATTTCACTCTCACAACATTATGGCTGGTTGGAGAGAGTCCGAACCACAAGTACCGGGTCCATGGTTCTGGGCGTATACTGGGGGGACGGGGACGACTCCCATTAACCCCTGACTATACCGGGGATATGCTCATCACAATGCCTTTCTGGTCTGTGCTGAAGCAGGGCATTCTGGCAGCCAAGTGGCTTAACCTTTATTAGTGAGCCTGGAAACTCCCTCTCGGAACCACAGACTTAGAAATCGCCAGCTCATATACAGTGCATAAAATATATTTATATATATACCCTTATACGCCATTTTAATAAAAAATATCACAAAATTCTTCTAAGTCACTCGGGAAGAGTGAAAGACGCGCACGTTCATTTTCAGAGCTCCTAGACCTTCCTATAAGAAGTTAGCCAAAAAGTAGCTTCGAAAAACGCTTAGGTTAAGTTTCAGAGTTGCT
This sequence comes from Ascaphus truei, assembly GCF_040206685.1. Lineage (NCBI taxonomy): Eukaryota > Metazoa > Chordata > Amphibia > Anura > Ascaphidae > Ascaphus > Ascaphus truei. The sequence goes on along the minus strand of NC_134483.1, from coordinate 304,003,490 downwards.
TCTAATGTACCAAAGCTGGACTTAGACATAATTTCACTCTCACAACATTATGGCTGGTTGGAGAGAGTCCGAACCACAAGTACCGGGTCCATGGTTCTGGGCGTATACTGGGGGGACGGGGACGACTCCCATTAACCCCTGACTATTTCGGGGATATGCTCATCACAATGCCTTTCTGGTCTGTGCTGAAGCAGGGCATTCTGGCAGCCAAGTGGCTTAACCTTTATTAGTGAGCCTGGAAACTCCCTCTCGGAACCACAGACTTAGAAATCGCCAGCTCATATACAGTGCATAAAATATATTTATATATATACCCTTATACGCCATTTTAATAAAAAATATCACAAAATTCTTCTAAGTCACTCGGGAAGAGTGAAAGACGCGCACGTTCATTTTCAGAGCTCCTAGACCTTCCTATAAGAAGTTAGCCAAAAAGTAGCTTCGAATAACGCTTAGGTTAAGTTTCAGAGTTGCTTCTAATGTACCAAAGCTGGACTTAGACATAATTTCACTCTCACAACATTATGGCTGGTTGGAGAGAGTCCGAACCACAAGTACCGGGTCCATGGTTCTGGGCGTATACTGGGGGGACGGGGACGACTCCCATTAACCCCTGACTATACCGGGGATACGCTTATCACAATGCCTTTCTGGTCTGTGCTGAAGCAGGGCATTCTGGCAGCCAAGTGGCTTGACCTTTATTAGTGAGCCTGGTTACCCCCTCTCGGAACCACAGACTTAGAAATCGCCAGCTCATATACAGTGCATAAAATATATTTATATAATATATTTATATATACCCTTATACACCATTTTAATAAAAAATATCACAAAATTCTTCTGAGTCCCTCGGGAAGAGTGAAAGATGCGCACGTTCATTTTCAGAGCTCCTAGACCTTCCTATAAGAAGTTAGCCAAAAAGTAGCTTCGAAAAACGCTTAGGTTAAGTTTCAGAGTTGCTTCTAATGTACCAAAGCTGGACTTAGACATAATTTCACTCTCACAACATTATGGCTGGTTGGAGACAGTCCGAACCACAAGTACCGGGTCCATGGTTCTGGGCGTATACTGGGGGGACGGGGACAACTCCCATTAACCCCTGACTATACCGGGGATACGCTTATCACAATGCCTTTCTGGTCTGTGCTGAAGCAGGGCATTCTGGCAGCCAAGTGGCTTGACCTTTATTAGTGAGCCTGGTTACCCCCTCTCGGAACCACAGACTTAGAAATCGCAAGCTCATATGCAGTACAGTGCATAAAATATATTTATATATATACCCTTATACACCATTTTAATAAAAAATATCACAAAATTCTTCTAAGTCCCTCGGGAAGAGTGAAAGACGCGCACGTTCATTTTCAGAGCTCTTAGTCCTTCCTATAAGAAGTTAGCCAAAAAGTAGCTTCGAAAAACGCTTAGGTTAAGTTTCAGAGTTGCTTCTAATGTACCAAAGCTGGACTTAGACATAATTTCACTCTCACAACATTATGGCTGGTTGGAGAGAGTCCGAACCACAAGTACCGGGTCCATGGTTCTGGGCGTATACTGGGGAGACGGGGACGACTCCCATTAACCCCTGACTATACCGGGGATACGCTTATCACAATGCCTTTCTGGTCTGTGCTGAAGCAGGGCATTCTGGCAGCCAAGTGGCTTGACCTTTATTAGTGAGCCTGGTTACCCCCTCTCGGAACCACAGACTTAGAAATCGCCAGCTCATATACAGTGCATAAAATATATTTATATATACACCCTTATACACCATTTTAATAAAAAAATATCACAAAGTTCTTCTAAGTCCCTCAGGAAGTGTGAAAGACGCGCACGTTTATTTTCAGAGCTCCTAGACCTTCCTATAAGAAGTTAACCAAAAAGTAGCTTCGAAAAACGCTTAGGTTAAGTTTCAGAGTTGCTTCTAATGTACCAAAGCTGGACTTAGACATAATTTCACTCTCACAACATTATGGCTGGTTGGAGACAGTCCGAACCACAAGTACCGGGTCCATGGTTCTGGGCGTATACTGGGGGGACGGGGACGACTCCCATTAACCCCTGACTATACCGGGGATACGCTCATCACAATGCCTTTCTGGTCTGTGCTGAAGCAGGGCATTCTGGCAGCCAAGTGGCTTAACCTTTATTAGTGAGCCTGGTTACCCCCTCTCGGAACCACAGACTTAGAAATCGCCAGCTCATATACAGTGCATAAAATATATTTATATATATACCCTTATACGCCATTTTAATAAAAAATATCACAAAATTCTTCTGAGTCCCTCGGGAAGAGTGAAAGACGCGCACGTTCATTTTCAGAGCTCCTAGACCTTCCTATAAGAAGTTAGCCAAAAAGTAGCTTCGAAAAACGCTTAGGTTAAGTTTCAGAGTTGCTTCTAATGTACCAAAGCTGGACTTAGACATAATTTCACTCTCACAACATTATGGCTGGTTGGAGAGAGTCCGAACCACAAGTACCGGGTCCATGGTTCTGGGCGTATACTGGGGGGACGGGGACGACTCCCATTAACCCCTGACTATACCGGGGATATGCTCATCACAATGCCTTTCTGGTCTGTGCTGAAGCAGGGCATTCTGGCAGCCAAGTGGCTTAACCTTTATTAGTGAGCCTGGAAACTCCCTCTCGGAACCACAGACTTAGAAATCGCCAGCTCATATACAGTGCATAAAATATATTTATATATATACCCTTATACGCCATTTTAATAAAAAATATCACAAAATTCTTCTAAGTCACTCGGGAAGAGTGAAAGACGCGCACGTTCATTTTCAGAGCTCCTAGACCTTCCTATAAGAAGTTAGCCAAAAAGTAGCTTCGAAAAACGCTTAGGTTAAGTTTCAGAGTTGCTTCTAATGTACCAAAGCTGGACTTAGACATAATTTCACTCTCACAACATTATGGCTGGTTGGAGAGAGTCCGAACCACAAGTACCGGGTCCATGGTTCTGGGCGTATACTGGGGGGACGGGGACGACTCCCATTAACCCCTGACTATACCGGGGATACGCTTATCACAATGCCTTTCTGGTCTGTGCTGAAGCAGGGCATTCTGGCAGCCAAGTGGCTTGACCTTTATTAGTGAGCCTGGTTACCCCCTCTCGGAACCACAGACTTAGAAATCGCCAGCTCATATACAGTGCATAAAATATATTTATATAATATATTTATATATACCCTTATACACCATTTTAATAAAAAATATCACAAAATTCTTCTGAGTCCCTCGGGAAGAGTGAAAGATGCGCACGTTCATTTTCAGAGCTCCTAGACCTTCCTATAAGAAGTTAGCCAAAAAGTAGCTTCGAAAAACGCTTAGGTTAAGTTTCAGAGTTGCTTCTAATGTACCAAAGCTGGACTTAGACATAATTTCACTCTCACAACATTATGGCTGGTTGGAGACAGTCCGAACCACAAGTACCGGGTCCATGGTTCTGGGCGTATACTGGGGGGACGGGGACAACTCCCATTAACCCCTGACTATACCGGGGATACGCTTATCACAATGCCTTTCTGGTCTGTGCTGAAGCAGGGCATTCTGGCAGCCAAGTGGCTTGACCTTTATTAGTGAGCCTGGTTACCCCCTCTCGGAACCACAGACTTAGAAATCGCCAGCTCATATACAGTGCATAAAATATATTTATATATACACCCTTATACACCATTTTAATAAAAAAATATCACAAAGTTCTTCTAAGTCCCTCAGGAAGTGTGAAAGACGCGCACGTTTATTTTCAGAGCTCCTAGACCTTCCTATAAGAAGTTAACCAAAAAGTAGCTTCGAAAAACGCTTAGGTTAAGTTTCAGAGTTGCTTCTAATGTACCAAAGCTGGACTTAGACATAATTTCACTCTCACAACATTATGGCTGGTTGGAGACAGTCCGAACCACAAGTACCGGGTCCATGGTTCTGGGCGTATACTGGGGGGACGGGGACGACTCCCATTAACCCCTGACTATACCGGGGATACGCTCATCACAATGCCTTTCTGGTCTGTGCTGAAGCAGGGCATTCTGGCAGCCAAGTGGCTTAACCTTTATTAGTGAGCCTGGTTACCCCCTCTCGGAACCACAGACTTAGAAATCGCCAGCACATATACAGTGCATAAAATATATTTATATATATACCCTTATACGCCATTTTAATAAAAAATATCACAAAATTCTTCTGAGTCCCTCGGGAAGAGTGAAAGACGCGCACGTTCATTTTCAGAGCTCCTAGACCTTCCTATAAGAAGTTAGCCAAAAAGTAGCTTCGAAAAACGCTTGGGTTAAGTTTCAGAGTTGCTTCTAATGTACCAAAGCTGGACTTAGACATAATTTCACTCTCACAACATTATGGCTGGTTGGAGAGAGTCCGAACCACAAGTACCGGGTCCATGGTTCTGGCCGTATACTGGGGGGACGGGGACGACTCCCATTAACCCCTGACTATACCGGGGATACGCTCATCACAATGCCTTTCTGGTCTGTGCTGAAGCAGGGCATTCTGGCAGCCAAGTGGCTTGACCTTTATTAGTGAGCCTGGTTACCCCCTCTCGGAACCACAGACTTAGAAATCGCCAGCTCATATACAGTGCATAAAATATATTTATATATATACCCTTATACGCCATTTTAATAAAAAATATCACAAAATTCTTCTGAGTCCCTCGGGAAGAGTGAAAGACGCGCACGTTCATTTTCAGAGCTCCTAGACCTTCCTATAAGAAGTTAGCCAAAAAGTAGCTTCGAAAAACGCTTAGGTTAAGTTTCAGAGTTGCTTCTAATGTACCAAAGCTGGACTTAGACATAATTTCACTCTCACAACATTATGGCTGGTTGGAGAGAGTCCGAACCACAAGTACCGGGTCCATGGTTCTGGGCGTATACTGGGGGGACGGGGACGACTCCCATTAACCCCTGACTATACCGGGGATATGCTCATCACAATGCCTTTCTGGTCTGTGCTGAAGCAGGGCATTCTGGCAGCCAAGTGGCTTAACCTTTATTAGTGAGCCTGGAAACTCCCTCTCGGAACCACAGACTTAGAAATCGCCAGCTCATATACAGTGCATAAAATATATTTATATATATACCCTTATACGCCATTTTAATAAAAAATATCACAAAATTCTTCTAAGTCACTCGGGAAGAGTGAAAGACGCGCACGTTCATTTTCAGAGCTCCTAGACCTTCCTATAAGAAGTTAGCCAAAAAGTAGCTTCGAAAAACGCTTAGGTTAAGTTTCAGAGTTGCTTCTAATGTACCAAAGCTGGACTTAGACATAATTTCACTCTCACAACATTATGGCTGGTTGGAGAGAGTCCGAACCACAAGTACCGGGTCCATGGTTCTGGGCGTATACTGGGGGGACGGGGACGACTCCCATTAACCCCTGACTATACCGGGGATATGCTCATCACAATGCCTTTCTGGTCTGTGCTGAAGCAGGGCATTCTGGCAGCCAAGTGGCTTAACCTTTATTAGTGAGCCTGGAAACTCCCTCTCGGAACCACAGACTTAGAAATCGCCAGCTCATATACAGTGCATAAAATATATTTATATATATACCCTTATACGCCATTTTAATAAAAAATATCACAAAATTCTTCTAAGTCACTCGGGAAGAGTGAAAGACGCGCACGTTCATTTTCAGAGCTCCTAGACCTTCCTATAAGAAGTTAGCCAAAAAGTAGCTTCGAATAACGCTTAGGTTAAGTTTCAGAGTTGCTTCTAATGTACCAAAGCTGGACTTAGACATAATTTCACTCTCACAACATTATGGCTGGTTGGAGAGAGTCCGAACCACAAGTACCGGGTCCATGGTTCTGGGCGTATACTGGGGGGACGGGGACGACTCCCATTAACCCCTGACTATACCGGGGATACGCTTATCACAATGCCTTTCTGGTCTGTGCTGAAGCAGGGCATTCTGGCAGCCAAGTGGCTTGACCTTTATTAGTGAGCCTGGTTACCCCCTCTCGGAACCACAGACTTAGAAATCGCAAGCTCATATGCAGTACAGTGCATAAAATATATTTATATATATACCCTTATACACCATTTTAATAAAAAATATCACAAAATTCTTCTAAGTCCCTCGGAAAGAGTGAAAGACGCGCACGTTCATTTTCAGAGCTCTTAGTCCTTCCTATAAGAAGTTAGCCAAAAAGTAGCTTCGAAAAACGCTTAGGTTAAGTTTCAGAGTTGCTTCTAATGTACCAAAGCTGGACTTAGACATAATTTCACTCTCACAACATTATGGCTGGTTGGAGAGAGTCCGAACCACAAGTACCGGGTCCATGGTTCTGGGCGTATACTGGGGAGACGGGGACGACTCCCATTAACCCCTGACTATACCGGGGATACGCTTATCACAATGCCTTTCTGGTCTGTGCTGAAGCAGGGCATTCTGGCAGCCAAGTGGCTTGACCTTTATTAGTGAGCCTGGTTACCCCCTCTCGGAACCACAGACTTAGAAATCGCCAGCTCATATACAGTGCATAAAATATATTTATATATACACCCTTATACACCATTTTAATAAAAAAATATCACAAAGTTCTTCTAAGTCCCTCAGGAAGTGTGAAAGACGCGCACGTTTATTTTCAGAGCTCCTAGACCTTCCTATAAGAAGTTAACCAAAAAGTAGCTTCGAAAAACGCTTAGGTTAAGTTTCAGAGTTGCTTCTAATGTACCAAAGCTGGACTTAGACATAATTTCACTCTCACAACATTATGGCTGGTTGGAGACAGTCCGAACCACAAGTACCGGGTCCATGGTTCTGGGCGTATACTGGGGGGACGGGGACGACTCCCATTAACCCCTGACTATACCGGGGATACGCTCATCACAATGCCTTTCTGGTCTGTGCTGAAGCAGGGCATTCTGGCAGCCAAGTGGCTTAACCTTTATTAGTGAGCCTGGTTACCCCCTCTCGGAACCACAGACTTAGAAATCGCCAGCTCATATACAGTGCATAAAATATATTTATATATATACCCTTATACGCCATTTTAATAAAAAATATCACAAAATTCTTCTGAGTCCCTCGGGAAGAGTGAAAGACGCGCACGTTCATTTTCAGAGCTCCTAGACCTTCCTATAAGAAGTTAGCCAAAAAGTAGCTTCGAAAAACGCTTAGGTTAAGTTTCAGAGTTGCTTCTAATGTACCAAAGCTGGACTTAGACATAATTTCACTCTCACAACATTATGGCTGGTTGGAGAGAGTCCGAACCACAAGTACCGGGTCCATGGTTCTGGGCGTATACTGGGGGGACGGGGACGACTCCCATTAACCCCTGACTATACCGGGGATATGCTCATCACAATGCCTTTCTGGTCTGTGCTGAAGCAGGGCATTCTGGCAGCCAAGTGGCTTAACCTTTATTAGTGAGCCTGGAAACTCCCTCTCGGAACCACAGACTTAGAAATCGCCAGCTCATATACAGTGCATAAAATATATTTATATATATACCCTTATACGCCATTTTAATAAAAAATATCACAAAATTCTTCTAAGTCACTCGGGAAGAGTGAAAGACGCGCACGTTCATTTTCAGAGCTCCTAGACCTTCCTATAAGAAGTTAGCCAAAAAGTAGCTTCGAAAAACGCTTAGGTTAAGTTTCAGAGTTGCTTCTAATGTACCAAAGCTGGACTTAGACATAATTTCACTCTCACAACATTATGGCTGGTTGGAGAGAGTCCGAACCACAAGTACCGGGTCCATGGTTCTGGGCGTATACTGGGGGGACGGGGACGACTCCCATTAACCCCTGACTATACCGGGGATACGCTTATCACAATGCCTTTCTGGTCTGTGCTGAAGCAGGGCATTCTGGCAGCCAAGTGGCTTGACCTTTATTAGTGAGCCTGGTTACCCCCTCTCGGAACCACAGACTTAGAAATCGCCAGCTCATATACAGTGCATAAAATATATTTATATAATATATTTATATATACCCTTATACACCATTTTAATAAAAAATATCACAAAATTCTTCTGAGTCCCTCGGGAAGAGTGAAAGATGCGCACGTTCATTTTCAGAGCTCCTAGACCTTCCTATAAGAAGTTAGCCAAAAAGTAGCTTCGAAAAACGCTTAGGTTAAGTTTCAGAGTTGCTTCTAATGTACCAAAGCTGGACTTAGACATAATTTCACTCTCACAACATTATGGCTGGTTGGAGACAGTCCGAACCACAAGTACCGGGTCCATGGTTCTGGGCGTATACTGGGGGGACGGGGACAACTCCCATTAACCCCTGACTATACCGGGGATACGCTTATCACAATGCCTTTCTGGTCTGTGCTGAAGCAGGGCATTCTGGCAGCCAAGTGGCTTGACCTTTATTAGTGAGCCTGGTTACCCCCTCTCGGAACCACAGACTTAGAAATCGCAAGCTCATATGCAGTACAGTGCATAAAATATATTTATATATATACCCTTATACACCATTTTAATAAAAAATATCACAAAATTCTTCTAAGTCCCTCGGGAAGAGTGAAAGACGCGCACGTTCATTTTCAGAGCTCTTAGTCCTTCCTATAAGAAGTTAGCCAAAAAGTAGCTTCGAAAAACGCTTAGGTTAAGTTTCAGAGTTGCTTCTAATGTACCAAAGCTGGACTTAGACATAATTTCACTCTCACAACATTATGGCTGGTTGGAGAGAGTCCGAACCACAAGTACCGGGTCCATGGTTCTGGGCGTATACTGGGGAGACGGGGACGACTCCCATTAACCCCTGACTATACCGGGGATACGCTTATCACAATGCCTTTCTGGTCTGTGCTGAAGCAGGGCATTCTGGCAGCCAAGTGGCTTGACCTTTATTAGTGAGCCTGGTTACCCCCTCTCGGAACCACAGACTTAGAAATCGCCAGCTCATATACAGTGCATAAAATATATTTATATATACACCCTTATACACCATTTTAATAAAAAAATATCACAAAGTTCTTCTAAGTCCCTCAGGAAGTGTGAAAGACGCGCACGTTTATTTTCAGAGCTCCTAGACCTTCCTATAAGAAGTTAACCAAAAAGTAGCTTCGAAAAACGCTTAGGTTAAGTTTCAGAGTTGCTTCTAATGTACCAAAGCTGGACTTAGACATAATTTCACTCTCACAACATTATGGCTGGTTGGAGACAGTCCGAACCACAAGTACCGGGTCCATGGTTCTGGGCGTATACTGGGGGGACGGGGACGACTCCCATTAACCCCTGACTATACCGGGGATACGCTCATCACAATGCCTTTCTGGTCTGTGCTGAAGCAGGGCATTCTGGCAGCCAAGTGGCTTAACCTTTATTAGTGAGCCTGGTTACCCCCTCTCGGAACCACAGACTTAGAAATCGCCAGCTCATATACAGTGCATAAAATATATTTATATATATACCCTTATACGCCATTTTAATAAAAAATATCACAAAATTCTTCTGAGTCCCTCGGGAAGAGTGAAAGACGCGCACGTTCATTTTCAGAGCTCCTAGACCTTCCTATAAGAAGTTAGCCAAAAAGTAGCTTCGAAAAACGCTTGGGTTAAGTTTCAGAGTTGCTTCTAATGTACCAAAGCTGGACTTAGACATAATTTCACTCTCACAACATTATGGCTGGTTGGAGAGAGTCCGAACCACAAGTACCGGGTCCATGGTTCTGGCCGTATACTGGGGGGACGGGGACGACTCCCATTAACCCCTGACTATACCGGGGATACGCTCATCACAATGCCTTTCTGGTCTGTGCTGAAGCAGGGCATTCTGGCAGCCAAGTGGCTTAACCTTTATTAGTGAGCCTGGTTACCCCCTCTCGGAACCACAGACTTAGAAATCGCCAGCTCATATACAGTGCATAAAATATATTTATATATATACCCTTATACGCCATTTTAATAAAAAATATCACAAAATTCTTCTAAGTCACTCGGGAAGAGTGAAAGACGCGCAAGTTCATTTTCAGAGCTCCTAGACCTTCCTATAAGAAGTTAGCCAAAAAGTAGCTTCGAAAAACGCTTAGGTTAAGTTTCAGAGTTGCTTCTAATGTACCAAAGCTGGACTTAGACATAATTTCACTCTCACAACATTATGGCTGGTTGGAGAGAGTCCGTACCACAAGTACCGGGTCCATGGTTCTGGGCGTATACTGGGGGGACGGGGACGACTCCCATTAACCCCTGACTATACCGGGGATACGCTTATCACAATGCCTTTCTGGTCTGTGCTGAAGCAGGGCATTCTGGCAGCCAAGTGGCTTGACCTTTATTAGTGAGCCTGGTTACCCCCTCTCGGAACCACAGACTTAGAAATCGCCAGCTCATATACAGTGCATAAAATATATTTATATATACACCCTTATACACCATTTTAATAAAAAAATATCACAAAGTTCTTCTAAGTCCCTCAGGAAGTGTGAAAGACGCGCACGTTTATTTTCAGAGCTCCTAGACCTTCCTATAAGAAGTTAACCAAAAAGTAGCTTCGAAAAACGCTTAGGTTAAGTTTCAGAGTTGCTTCTAATGTACCAAAGCTGGACTTAGACATAATTTCACTCTCACAACATTATGGCTGGTTGGAGACAGTCCGAACCACAAGTACCGGGTCCATGGTTCTGGGCGTATACTGGGGGGACGGGGACGACTCCCATTAACCCCTGACTATACCGGGGATACGCTCATCACAATGCCTTTCTGGTCTGTGCTGAAGCAGGGCATTCTGGCAGCCAAGTGGCTTAACCTTTATTAGTGAGCCTGGTTACCCCCTCTCGGAACCACAGACTTAGAAATCGCCAGCTCATATACAGTGCATAAAATATATTTATATATATACCCTTATACGCCATTTTAATAAAAAATATCACAAAATTCTTCTGAGTCCCTCGGGAAGAGTGAAAGACGCGCACGTTCATTTTCAGAGCTCCTAGACCTTCCTATAAGAAGTTAGCCAAAAAGTAGCTTCGAAAAACGCTTGGGTTAAGTTTCAGAGTTGCTTCTAATGTACCAAAGCTGGACTTAGACATAATTTCACTCTCACAACATTATGGCTGGTTGGAGAGAGTCCGAACCACAAGTACCGGGTCCATGGTTCTGGCCGTATACTGGGGGGACGGGGACGACTCCCATTAACCCCTGACTATACCGGGGATACGCTCATCACAATGCCTTTCTGGTCTGTGCTGAAGCAGGGCATTCTGGCAGCCAAGTGGCTTAACCTTTATTAGTGAGCCTGGTTACCCCCTCTCGGAACCACAGACTTAGAAATCGCCAGCTCATATACAGTGCATAAAATATATTTATATATATACCCTTATACGCCATTTTAATAAAAAATATCACAAAATTCTTCTAAGTCACTCGGGAAGAGTGAAAGACGCGCAAGTTCATTTTCAGAGCTCCTAGACCTTCCTATAAGAAGTTAGCCAAAAAGTAGCTTCGAAAAACGCTTAGGTTAAGTTTCAGAGTTGCTTCTAATGTACCAAAGCTGGACTTAGACATAATTTCACTCTCACAACATTATGGCTGGTTGGAGAGAGTCCGTACCACAAGTACCGGGTCCATGGTTCTGGGCGTATACTGGGGGGACGGGGACGACTCCCATTAACCCCTGACTATACCGGGGATACGCTTATCACAATGCCTTTCTGGTCTGTGCTGAAGCAGGGCATTCTGGCAGCCAAGTGGCTTGACCTTTATTAGTGAGCCTGGTTACCCCCTCTCGGAACCACAGACTTAGAAATCGCCAGCTCATATACAGTGCATAAAATATATTTATATATACACCCTTATACACCATTTTAATAAAAAAATATCACAAAGTTCTTCTAAGTCCCTCAGGAAGTGTGAAAGACGCGCACGTTTATTTTCAGAGCTCCTAGACCTTCCTATAAGAAGTTAACCAAAAAGTAGCTTCGAAAAACGCTTAGGTTAAGTTTCAGAGTTGCTTCTAATGTACCAAAGCTGGACTTAGACATAATTTCACTCTCACAACATTATGGCTGGTTGGAGACAGTCCGAACCACAAGTACCGGGTCCATGGTTCTGGGCGTATACTGGGGGGACGGGGACGACTCCCATTAACCCCTGACTATACCGGGGATACGCTCATCACAATGCCTTTCTGGTCTGTGCTGAAGCAGGGCATTCTGGCAGCCAAGTGGCTTAACCTTTATTAGTGAGCCTGGTTACCCCCTCTCGGAACCACAGACTTAGAAATCGCCAGCTCATATACAGTGCATAAAATATATTTATATATATACCCTTATACGCCATTTTAATAAAAAATATCACAAAATTCTTCTGAGTCCCTCGGGAAGAGTGAAAGACGCGCACGTTCATTTTCAGAGCTCCTAGACCTTCCTATAAGAAGTTAGCCAAAAAGTAGCTTCGAAAAACGCTTAGGTTAAGTTTCAGAGTTGCTTCTAATGTACCAAAGCTGGACTTAGACATAATTTCACTCTCACAACATTATGGCTGGTTGGAGAGAGTCCGAACCACAAGTACCGGGTCCATGGTTCTGGGCGTATACTGGGGGGACGGGGACGACTCCCATTAACCCCTGACTATACCGGGGATATGCTCATCACAATGCCTTTCTGGTCTGTGCTGAAGCAGGGCATTCTGGCAGCCAAGTGGCTTAACCTTTATTAGTGAGCCTGGAAACTCCCTCTCGGAACCACAAACTTAGAAATCGCCAGCTCATATACAGTGCATAAAATATATTTATATATATACCCTTATACGCCATTTTAATAAAAAATATCACAAAATTCTTCTAAGTCACTCGGGAAGAGTGAAAGACGCGCACGTTCATTTTCAGAGCTCCTAGACCTTCCTATAAGAAGTTAGCCAAAAAGTAGCTTCGAAAAACGCTTAGGTTAAGTTTCAGAGTTGCTTCTAATGTACCAAAGCTGGACTTAGACATAATTTCACTCTCACAACATTATGGCTGGTTGGAGAGAGTCCGAACCACAAGTACCGGGTCCATGGTTCTGGGCGTATACTGGGGGGACGGGGACGACTCCCATTAACCCCTGACTATACCGGGGATACGCTTATCACAATGCCTTTCTGGTCTGTGCTGAAGCAGGGCATTCTGGCAGCCAAGTGGCTTGACCTTTATTAGTGAGCCTGGTTACCCCCTCTCGGAACCACAGACTTAGAAATCGCCAGCTCATATACAGTGCATAAAATATATTTATATAATATATTTATATATACCCTTATACACCATTTTAATAAAAAATATCACAAAATTCTTCTGAGTCCCTCGGGAAGAGTGAAAGATGCGCACGTTCATTTTCAGAGCTCCTAGACCTTCCTATAAGAAGTTAGCCAAAAAGTAGCTTCGAAAAACGCTTAGGTTAAGTTTCAGAGTTGCTTCTAATGTACCAAAGCTGGACTTAGACATAATTTCACTCTCACAACATTATGGCTGGTTGGAGACAGTCCGAACCACAAGTACCGGGTCCATGGTTCTGGGCGTATACTGGGGGGACGGGGACAACTCCCATTAACCCCTGACTATACCGGGGATACGCTTATCACAATGCCTTTCTGGTCTGTGCTGAAGCAGGGCATTCTGGCAGCCAAGTGGCTTGACCTTTATTAGTGAGCCTGGTTACCCCCTCTCGGAACCACAGACTTAGAAATCGCAAGCTCATATGCAGTACAGTGCATAAAATATATTTATATATATACCCTTATACACCATTTTAATAAAAAATATCACAAAATTCTTCTAAGTCCCTCGGGAAGAGTGAAAGACGCGCACGTTCATTTTCAGAGCTCTTAGTCCTTCCTATAAGAAGTTAGCCAAAAAGTAGCTTCGAAAAACGCTTAGGTTAAGTTTCAGAGTTGATTCTTATGTACCAAAGCTGGACATAGACATAATTTCACTCTCACCACATTATGGCTGGTTGGAGACAGTCCGAACCACAAGTACCGGGTCCATGGTTCTGGGCGTATACTGGGGGGACGGGGACGACTCCCATTAACCCCTGACTATACCGGGGATACGCTCATCACAATGCCTTTCTGGTCTGTGCTGAAGCAGGGCATTCTGGCAGCCAAGTGGCTTGACCTTTATTAGTGAGCCTGGTTACCCCCTCTCGGAACCACAGACTTAGAAATCGCCAGCTCATATACAGTGCATAAAATATATTTATATATACACCCTTATACACCATTTTAATAAAAAAATATCACAAAGTTCTTCTAAGTCCCTCAGGAAGTGTGAAAGACGCGCACGTTTATTTTCAGAGCTCCTAGACCTTCCTATAAGAAGTTAACCAAAAAGTAGCTTCGAAAAACGCTTAGGTTAAGTTTCAGAGTTGCTTCTAATGTACCAAAGCTGGACTTAGACATAATTTCACTCTCACAACATTATGGCTGGTTGGAGACAGTCCGAACCACAAGTACCGGGTCCATGGTTCTGGGCGTATACTGGGGGGACGGGGACGACTCCCATTAACCCCTGACTATACCGGGGATACGCTCATCACAATGCCTTTCTGGTCTGTGCTGAAGCAGGGCATTCTGGCAGCCAAGTGGCTTAACCTTTATTAGTGAGCCTGGTTACCCCCTCTCGGAACCACAGACTTAGAAATCGCCAGCTCATATACAGTGCATAAAATATATTTATATATATACCCTTATACGCCATTTTAATAAAAAATATCACAAAATTCTTCTGAGTCCCTCGGGAAGAGTGAAAGACGCGCACGTTCATTTTCAGAGCTCCTAGACCTTCCTATAAGAAGTTAGCCAAAAAGTAGCTTCGAAAAACGCTTGGGTTAAGTTTCAGAGTTGCTTCTAATGTACCAAAGCTGGACTTAGACATAATTTCACTCTCACAACATTATGGCTGGTTGGAGAGAGTCCGAACCACAAGTACCGGGTCCATGGTTCTGGCCGTATACTGGGGGGACGGGGACGACTCCCATTAACCCCTGACTATACCGGGGATACGCTCATCACAATGCCTTTCTGGTCTGTGCTGAAGCAGGGCATTCTGGCAGCCAAGTGGCTTAACCTTTATTAGTGAGCCTGGTTACCCCCTCTCGGAACCACAGACTTAGAAATCGCCAGCTCATATACAGTGCATAAAATATATTTATATATATACCCTTATACGCCATTTTAATAAAAAATATCACAAAATTCTTCTAAGTCACTCGGGAAGAGTGAAAGACGCGCAAGTTCATTTTCAGAGCTCCTAGACCTTCCTATAAGAAGTTAGCCAAAAAGTAGCTTCGAAAAACGCTTAGGTTAAGTTTCAGAGTTGCTTCTAATGTACCAAAGCTGGACTTAGACATAATTTCACTCTCACAACATTATGGCTGGTTGGAGAGAGTCCGTACCACAAGTACCGGGTCCATGGTTCTGGGCGTATACTGGGGGGACGGGGACGACTCCCATTAACCCCTGACTATACCGGGGATACGCTTATCACAATGCCTTTCTGGTCTGTGCTGAAGCAGGGCATTCTGGCAGCCAAGTGGCTTGACCTTTATTAGTGAGCCTGGTTACCCCCTCTCGGAACCACAGACTTAGAAATCGCCAGCTCATATACAGTGCATAAAATATATTTATATATATACCCTTATACGCCATTTTAATAAAAAATATCACAAAATTCTTCTAAGTCACTCGGGAAGAGTGAAAGACGCGCACGTTCATTTTCAGAGCTCCTAGACCTTCCTATAAGAAGTTAGCCAAAAAGTAGCTTCGAAAAACGCTTAGGTTAAGTTTCAGAGTTGCTTCTAATGTACCAAAGCTGGACTTAGACATAATTTCACTCTCACAACATTATGGCTGGTTGGAGAGAGTCCGAACCACAAGTACCGGGTCCATGGTTCTGGGCGTATACTGGGGGGACGGGGACGACTCCCATTAACCCCTGACTATACCGGGGATACGCTTATCACAATGCCTTTCTGGTCTGTGCTGAAGCAGGGCATTCTGGCAGCCAAGTGGCTTGACCTTTATTAGTGAGCCTGGTTACCCCCTCTCGGAACCACAGACTTAGAAATCGCCAGCTCATATACAGTGCATAAAATATATTTATATAATATATTTATATATACCCTTATACACCATTTTAATAAAAAATATCACAAAATTCTTCTGAGTCCCTCGGGAAGAGTGAAAGATGCGCACGTTCATTTTCAGAGCTCCTAGACCTTCCTATAAGAAGTTAGCCAAAAAGTAGCTTCGAAAAACGCTTAGGTTAAGTTTCAGAGTTGCTTCTAATGTACCAAAGCTGGACTTAGACATAATTTCACTCTCACAACATTATGGCTGGTTGGAGACAGTCCGAACCACAAGTACCGGGTCCATGGTTCTGGGCGTATACTGGGGGGACGGGGACAACTCCCATTAACCCCTGACTATACCGGGGATACGCTTATCACAATGCCTTTCTGGTCTGTGCTGAAGCAGGGCATTCTGGCAGCCAAGTGGCTTGACCTTTATTAGTGAGCCTGGTTACCCCCTCTCGGAACCACAGACTTAGAAATCGCAAGCTCATATGCAGTACAGTGCATAAAATATATTTATATATATACCCTTATACACCATTTTAATAAAAAATATCACAAAATTCTTCTAAGTCCCTCGGGAAGAGTGAAAGACGCGCACGTTCATTTTCAGAGCTCTTAGTCCTTCCTATAAGAAGTTAGCCAAAAAGTAGCTTCGAAAAACGCTTAGGTTAAGTTTCAGAGTTGCTTCTAATGTACCAAAGCTGGACTTAGACATAATTTCACTCTCACAACATTATGGCTGGTTGGAGAGAGTCCGAACCACAAGTACCGGGTCCATGGTTCTGGGCGTATACTGGGGAGACGGGGACGACTCCCATTAACCCCTGACTATACCGGGGATACGCTTATCACAATGCCTTTCTGGTCTGTGCTGAAGCAGGGCATTCTGGCAGCCAAGTGGCTTGACCTTTATTAGTGAGCCTGGTTACCCCCTCTCGGAACCACAGACTTAGAAATCGCCAGCTCATATACAGTGCATAAAATATATTTATATATACACCCTTATACACCATTTTAATAAAAAAATATCACAAAGTTCTTCTAAGTCCCTCAGGAAGTGTGAAAGACGCGCACGTTTATTTTCAGAGCTCCTAGACCTTCCTATAAGAAGTTAACCAAAAAGTAGCTTCGAAAAACGCTTAGGTTAAGTTTCAGAGTTGCTTCTAATGTACCAAAGCTGGACTTAGACATAATTTCACTCTCACAACATTATGGCTGGTTGGAGACAGTCCGAACCACAAGTACCGGGTCCATGGTTCTGGGCGTATACTGGGGGGACGGGGACGACTCCCATTAACCCCTGACTATACCGGGGATACGCTCATCACAATGCCTTTCTGGTCTGTGCTGAAGCAGGGCATTCTGGCAGCCAAGTGGCTTAACCTTTATTAGTGAGCCTGGTTACCCCCTCTCGGAACCACAGACTTAGAAATCGCCAGCTCATATACAGTGCATAAAATATATTTATATATATACCCTTATACGCCATTTTAATAAAAAAATATCACAAAATTCTTCTGAGTCCCTCGGGAAGAGTGAAAGACGCGCACGTTCATTTTCAGAGCTCCTAGACCTTCCTATAAGAAGTTAGCCAAAAAGTAGCTTCGAAAAACGCTTGGGTTAAGTTTCAGAGTTGCTTCTAATGTACCAAAGCTGGACTTAGACATAATTTCACTCTCACAACATTATGGCTGGTTGGAGAGAGTCCGAACCACAAGTACCGGGTCCATGGTTCTGGGCGTATACTGGGGGGACGGGGACGACTCCCATTAACCCCTGACTATACCGGGGATACGCTCATCACAATGCCTTTCTGGTCTGTGCTGAAGCAGGGCATTCTGGCAGCCAAGTGGCTTAACCTTTATTAGTGAGCCTGGTTACCCCCTCTCGGAACCACAGACTTAGAAATCGCCAGCTCATATACAGTGCATAAAATATATTTATATATATATCCTTATACGCCATTTTAATAAAAAATATCACAAAATTCTTCTAAGTCCCTCGGGAAGAGTCAAAGACGCGCACGTTCATTTTCAGAGCTCCTAGACCTTCCTATAAGAAGTTAGCCAAAAAGTATCTTCGAAAAACGCTTAGGTTAAGTTTCAGAGTTGCTTCTAATGTACCAAAGCTGGACTTAGACATAATTTCACTCTCACAACATTATGGCTGGTTGGAGAGAGTCCGAACCACAAGTACCGGGTCCATGGTTCTGGGCGTATACTGGGGGGACGGGGACGACTCCCATTAACCCCTGACTATACCGGGGATACGCTTATCACAATGCCTTTCTGGTGTGTGCTGAAGCAGGGCATTCTGGCAGCCAAGTGGCTTGACCTTTATTAGTGAGCCTGGTTACCCCCTCTCGGAACCACAGACTTAGAAATCGCCAGCTCATATACAGTGCATAAAATATATTTATATATATACCCTTATACGCCGTTTTAATAAAAAATATCACAAAATTCTTCTAAGTCCCTCGGGAAGAGTCAAAGACGCGCACGTTCATTTTCAGAGCTCCTAGACCTTCCTTTAAGAAGTTAGCCAAAAAGTAGCTTCGAAAAACGCTTAGGTTAAGTTTCAGAGTTGCTTCTAATGTACCAAAGCTGGACTTAGACATAATTTCACTCTCACAACATTATGGCTGGTTGGAGACAGTCCGAACCACAAGTACCGGGTCCATGGTTCTGGGCGTATACTGGGGGGACGGGGACGACTCCCATTAACCCCTGACTATACCGGGGATACGCTTATCACAATGCCTTTCTGGTCTGTGCTGAAGCAGGGCATTCTGGCAGCCAAGTGGCTTGACCTTTATTAGTGAGCCTGGTTACCCCCTCTCGGAACCACAGACTTAGAAATCGCCAGCTCATATACAGTGCATAAAATATATTTATATATACACCCTTATACACCATTTTAATAAAAAATATAACAAAGTTCTTCTAAGTCCCTCGGGAAGAGTGAAAGACGCGCACGTTTATTTTCAGAGCTCCTAGACCTTCCTATAAGAAGTTAGCCAAAAAGTAGCTTCGAAAAACGCTTAGGTTAAGTTTCAGAGTTGCTTCTAATGTACCAAAGCTGGACTTAGACATAATTTCACTCTCACAACATTATGGCTGGTTGGAGACAGTCCGAACCACAAGTACCGGGTCCATGGTTCTGGGCGTATACTGGGGGGACGGGGACGACTCCCATTAACCCCTGACTATACCGGGGATACGCTTATCACAATGCCTTTCTGGTCTGTGCTGAAGCAGGGCATTCTGGCAGCCAAGTGGCTTGACCTTTATTAGTGAGCCTGATTACCCCCTCTCGGAACCACAGACTTAGAAATCGCCAGCTCATATACAGTGCATAAAATATATTTATATATATACCCTTATACACCATTTTAATAAAAAATATCACAAAATTCTTCTGAGTCCCTCGGGAAGAGTGACAGACGTGCACGTTCATTTTCAGAGCTCCTAGACCTTCCTTTAAGAAGTTAGCCAAAAAGTAGCTTCGAAAAACGCTTAGGTTAAGTTTCAGAGTTTCTTCTAATGTACCAAAGCTGGACTTAGACATAATTTCACTCTCACAACATTATGGCTGGTTGGAGACAGTCCGAACCACAAGTACCGGGTCCATGGTTCTGGGCGTATACTGGGGGGACGGGGACGACTCCCATTAACCCCTGACTATACCGGGGATACGCTTATCACAATGCCTTTCTGGTCTGTGCTGAAGCAGGGCATTATGGCAGCCAAGTGGCTTGACCTTTATTAGTGAGCCTGGTTACCCCCTCTCGGAACCACAGACTTAGAAATCGCAAGCTCATATACAGTACAGTGCATAAAATATATTTATATATATATACCCTT
This sequence comes from Ascaphus truei, assembly GCF_040206685.1. Lineage (NCBI taxonomy): Eukaryota > Metazoa > Chordata > Amphibia > Anura > Ascaphidae > Ascaphus > Ascaphus truei. The sequence continues at coordinate 303,983,601 of NC_134483.1, read as the reverse complement.
ATACACCATTTTAATTAAAAATATCACAAAATTCTTCTAAGTCCCTCGGGAAGAGTCAAAGACGCGCACGTTCATTTTCAGAGCTCCTAGACCTTCCTATAAGAAGTTAGCCAAAAAGTAGCTTCGAAAAACGCTTAGGTTAAGTTTCAGAGTTGCTTCTAATGTACCAAAGCTGGACTTAGACATAATTTCACTCTCACAACATTATGGCTGGTTGGAGACAGTCCGAACCACAAGTACCGGGTCCATGGTTCTGGGCGTATACTGGGGGGACGGGGACGACTCCCATTAACCCCTGACTATACCGGGGATACGCTTATCACAATGCCTTTCTGGTCTGTGCTGAAGCAGGGCATTCTGGCAGCCAAGTGGCTTGACATTTATTAGTGAGCCTGGTTACCCCCTCTCGGAACCACAGACTTAGAAATCGCCAGCTCATATACAGTGCATAAAATATATTTATATAATATATTTATATATACCCTTATACACCATTTTAATAAAAAATATCACAAAATTCTTCTAAGTCCCTGGGGAAGAGTGAAAGACGCGCACGTTCATTTTCAGAGCTCCTAGACCTTCCTATAAGAAGTTAGCCAAAAAGTAGCTTCGAAAAACGCTTAGGTTAAGTTTCAGAGTTGCTTCTAATGTACCAAAGCTGGACTTAGACATAATTTCACTCTCACAACATTATGGCTGGTTGGAGACAGTCCGAACCACAAGTACCGGGTCCATGGTTCTGGGCGTATACTGGGGGGACGGGGACGACTCCCATTAACCCCTGACTATACCGGGGATACGCTTATCACAATGCCTTTCTGGTCTGTGCTGAAGCAGGGCATTCTGGCAGCCAAGTGGCTTGACCTTTATTAGTGAGCCTGATTACCCCCTCTCGGAACCACAGACTTAGAAATCGCCAGCTCATATACAGTGCATAAAATATATTTATATATATACCCTTATACACCATTTTAATAAAAAATATCACAAAATTCTTCTAAGTCCCTCGGGAAGAGTGACAGACGTGCACGTTCATTTTCAGAGCTCCTAGACCTTCCTTTAAGAAGTTAGCCAAAAAGTAGCTTCGAAAAACGCTTAGGTTAAGTTTCAGAGTTTCTTCTAATGTACCAAAGCTGGACTTAGACATAATTTCACTCTCACAACATTATGGCTGGTTGGAGACAGTCCGAACCACAAGTACCGGGTCCATGGTTCTGGGCGTATACTGGGGGGACGGGGACGACTCCCATTAACCCCTGACTATACCGGGGATACGCTTATCACAATGCCTTTCTGGTCTGTGCTGAAGCAGGGCATTATGGCAGCCAAGTGGCTTGACCTTTATTAGTGAGCCTGGTTACCCCCTCTCGGAACCACAGACTTAGAAATCGCCAGCTCATATACAGTGCATAAAATATATTTATATAATATATTTATATATACCCTTATACACCATTTTAATAAAAAATATCACAAAATTCTTCTAAGTCCCTGGGGAAGAGTGAAAGACGCGCACGTTCATTTTCAGAGCTCCTAGACCTTCCTATAAGAAGTTAGCCAAAAAGTAGCTTCGAAAAACGCTTAGGTTAAGTTTCAGAGTTGCTTCTAATGTACCAAAGCTGGACTTAGACATAATTTCACTCTCACAACATTATGGCTGGTTGGAGACAGTCCGAACCACAAGTACCGGGTCCATGGTTCTGGGCGTATACTGGGGGGACGGGGACGACTCCCATTAACCCCTGACTATACCGGGGATACGCTCATCACAATGCCTTTCTGGTCTGTGCTGAAGCAGGGCATTCTGGCAGCCAAGTGGCTTAACCTTTATTAGTGAGCCTGGTTACCCCCTCTCGGAACCACAGACTTAGAAATCGCCAGCTCATATACAGTGCATAAAATATATTTATATATATACCCTTATACGCCATTTTAATAAAAAATATCACAAAATTCTTCTGAGTCCCTCGGGAAGAGTGAAAGACGCGCACGTTCATTTTCAGAGCTCCTAGACCTTCCTATAAGAAGTTAGCCAAAAAGTAGCTTCGATAAACGCTTAGGTTAAGTTTCAGAGTTGCTTCTAATGTACCAAAGCTGGACTTAGACATAATTTCACTCTCACAACATTATGGCTGGTTGGAGAGAGTCCGAACCACAAGTACCGGGTCCATGGTTCTGGGCGTATACTGGGGGGACGGGGACGACTCCCATTAACCCCTGACTATACCGGGGATACGCTCATCACAATGCCTTTCTGGTCTGTGCTGAAGCAGGGCATTCTGGCAGCCAAGTGGCTTAACCTTTATTAGTGAGCCTGGTTACCCCCTCTCGGAACCACAGACTTAGAAATCGCCAGCTCATATACAGTGCATAAAATATATTTATATATATACCCTTATACGTACGCCATTTTAATAAAAAATATCACAAAATTCTTCTAAGTCACTCGGGAAGAGTGAAAGACGCGCACGTTCATTTTCAGAGCTCCTAGACCTTCCTATAAGAAGTTAGCCAAAAAGTAGCTTCGAAAAACGCTTAGGTTAAGTTTCAGAGTTGCTTCTAATGTACCAAAGCTGGACTTAGACATAATTTCACTCTCACAACATTATGGCTGGTTGGAGAGAGTCCGAACCACAAGTACCGGGTCCATGGTTCTGGGCGTATACTGGGGGGACGGGGACGACTCCCATTAACCCCTGACTATACCGGGGATACGCTTATCACAATGCCTTTCTGGTCTGTGCTGAAGCAGGGCATTCTGGCAGCCAAGTGGCTTGACCTTTATTAGTGAGCCTGGTTACCCCCTCTCGGAACCACAGACTTAGAAATCGCCAGCTCATATACAGTGCATAAAATATATTTATATATATACCCTTATACGCCGTTTTAATAAAAAATATCACAAAATTCTTCTAAGTCCCTCGGGAAGAGTCAAAGACGCGCACGTTCATTTTCAGAGCTCCTAGACCTTCCTTTAAGAAGTTAGCCAAAAAGTAGCTTCGAAAAACGCTTAGGTTAAGTTTCAGAGTTGCTTCTAATGTACCAAAGCTGGACTTAGACATAATTTCACTCTCACAACATTATGGCTGGTTGGAGACAGTCCGAACCACAAGTACCGGGTCCATGGTTCTGGGCGTATACTGGGGGGACGGGGACGACTCCCATTAACCCCTGACTATACCGGGGATACGCTTATCACAATGCCTTTCTGGTCTGTGCTGAAGCAGGGCATTCTGGCAGCCAAGTGGCTTGACCTTTATTAGTGAGCCTGGTTACCCCCTCTCGGAACCACAGACTTAGAAATCGCCAGCTCATATACAGTGCATAAAATATATTTATATATACACCCTTATACACCATTTTAATAAAAAATATCACAAAGTTCTTCTAAGTCCCTCGGGAAGAGTGAAAGACGCGCACGTTTATTTTCAGAGCTCCTAGACCTTCCTATAAGAAGTTAGCCAAAAAGTAGCTTCGAAAAACGCTTAGGTTAAGTTTCAGAGTTGCTTCTAATGTACCAAAGCTGGACTTAGACATAATTTCACTCTCACAACATTATGGCTGGTTGGAGACAGTCCGAACCACAAGTACCGGGTCCATGGTTCTGGGCGTATACTGGGGGGACGGGGACGACTCCCATTAACCCCTGACTATACCGGGGATACGCTTATCACAATGCCTTTCTGGTCTGTGCTGAAGCAGGGCATTCTGGCAGCCAAGTGGCTTGACCTTTATTAGTGAGCCTGATTACCCCCTCTCGGAACCACAGACTTAGAAATCGCCAGCTCATATACAGTGCATAAAATATATTTATATATATACCCTTATACACCATTTTAATAAAAAATATCACAAAATTCTTCTAAGTCCCTCGGGAAGAGTGACAGACGTGCACGTTCATTTTCAGAGCTCCTAGACCTTCCTTTAAGAAGTTAGCCAAAAAGTAGCTTCGAAAAACGCTTAGGTTAAGTTTCAGAGTTTCTTCTAATGTACCAAAGCTGGACTTAGACATAATTTCACTCTCACAACATTATGGCTGGTTGGAGACAGTCCGAACCACAAGTACCGGGTCCATGGTTCTGGGCGTATACTGGGGGGACGGGGACGACTCCCATTAACCCCTGACTATACCGGGGATACGCTTATCACAATGCCTTTCTGGTCTGTGCTGAAGCAGGGCATTATGGCAGCCAAGTGACTTGACCTTTATTAGTGAGCCTGGTTACCCCCTCTCGGAACCACAGACTTAGAAATCACAAGCTCATATACAGTACAGTGCATAAAATATATTTATATATATACCCTTATACACCATTTTAATTAAAAATATCACAAAATTCTTTTAAGTCCCTCGGGAAGAGTCAAAGACGCGCACGTTCATTTTCAGAGCTCCTAGACCTTCCTTTAAGAAGTTAGCCAAAAAGTAGCTTCGAAAAACGCTTAGGTTAAGTTTCAGAGTTGCTTCTAATGTACCAAAGCTGGACTTAGACATAATTTCACTCTCACAACATTATGGCTGGTTGGAGACAGTCCGAACCACAAGTACCGGGTCCATGGTTCTGGGCGTATACTGGGGGGACGGGGACGACTCCCATTAACCCCTGACTATACCGGGGATACGCTTATCACAATGCCTTTCTGGTCTGTGCTGAAGCAGGGCATTCTGGCAGCCAAGTGGCTTGACATTTATTAGTGAGCCTGGTTACCCCCTCTCGGAACCACAGACTTAGAAATCGCCAGCTCATATACAGTGCATAAAATATATTTATATAATATATTTATATATACCCTTATACACCATTTTAATAAAAAATATCACAAAATTCTTCTAAGTCCCTGGGGAAGAGTGAAAGACGCGCACGTTCATTTTCAGAGCTCCTAGACCTTCCTATAAGAAGTTAGCCAAAAAGTAGCTTCGAAAAACGCTTAGGTTAAGTTTCAGAGTTGCTTCTAATGTACCAAAGCTGGACTTAGACATAATTTCACTCTCACAACATTATGGCTGGTTGGAGACAGTCCGAACCACAAGTACCGGGTCCATGGTTCTGGGCGTATACTGGGGGGACGGGGACGACTCCCATTAACCCCTGACTATACCGGGGATACGCTTATCACAATGCCTTTCTGGTCTGTGCTGAAGCAGGGCATTCTGGCAGCCAAGTGGCTTGACCTTTATTAGTGAGCCTGGTTACCCCCTCTCGGAACCACAGACTTAGAAATCGCCAGCTCATATACAGTGCATAAAATATATTTATATATACACCCTTATACACCATTTTAATAAAAAAATATCACAAAGTTCTTCTAAGTCCCTCAGGAAGTGTGAAAGACGCGCACGTTTATTTTCAGAGCTCCTAGACCTTCCTATAAGAAGTTAGCCAAAAAGTAGCTTCGAAAAACGCTTAGGTTAAGTTTCGGAGTTGCTTCTAATGTACCAAAGCTGGACTTAGACATAATTTCACTCTCACAACATTATGGCTGGTTGGAGACAGTCCGAACCACAAGTACCGGGTCCATGGTTCTGGGCGTATACTGGGGGGACGGGGACGACTCCCATTAACCCCTGACTATACCGGGGATACGCTTATCACAATGCCTTTCTGGTCTGTGCTGAAGCAGGGCATTCTGGCAGCCAAGTGACTTGACCTTTATTAGTGAGCCTGGTTACCCCCTCTCGGAACCACAGACTTAGAAATCACAAGCTCATATACAGTACAGTGCATAAAATATATTTATATATATACCCTTATACACCATTTTAATTAAAAATATCACAAAATTCTTTTAAGTCCCTCGGGAAGAGTCAAAGACGCGCACGTTCATTTTCAGAGCTCCTAGACCTTCCTATAAGAAGTTAGCCAAAAAGTAGCTTCGAAAAACGCTTAGGTTAAGTTTCAGAGTTGCTTCTAATGTACCAAAGCTGGACTTAGACATAATTTCACTCTCACAACATTATGGCTGGTTGGAGACAGTCCGAACCACAAGTACCGGGTCCATGGTTCTGGGCGTATACTGGGGGGACGGGGACGACTCCCATTAACCCCTGACTATACCGGGGATACGCTTATCACAATGCCTTTCTGGTCTGTGCTGAAGCAGGGCATTCTGGCAGCCAAGTGGCTTGACATTTATTAGTGAGCCTGGTTACCCCCTCTCGGAACCACAGACTTAGAAATCGCCAGCTCATATACAGTGCATAAAATATATTTATATAATATATTTATATATACCCTTATACACCATTTTAATAAAAAATATCACAAAATTCTTCTAAGTCCCTGGGGAAGAGTGAAAGACGCGCACGTTCATTTTCAGAGCTCCTAGACCTTCCTATAAGAAGTTAGCCAAAAAGTAGCTTCGAAAAACGCTTAGGTTAAGTTTCAGAGTTGCTTCTAATGTACCAAAGCTGGACTTAGACATAATTTCACTCTCACAACATTATGGCTGGTTGGAGACAGTCCGAACCACAAGTACCGGGTCCATGGTTCTGGGCGTATACTGGGGGGACGGGGACGACTCCCATTAACCCCTGACTATACCGGGGATACGCTTATCACAATGCCTTTCTGGTCTGTGCTGAAGCAGGGCATTCTGGCAGCCAAGTGGCTTGACCTTTATTAGTGAGCCTGGTTACCCCCTCTCGGAACCACAGACTTAGAAATCGCCAGCTCATATACAGTGCATAAAATATATTTATATATACACCCTTATACACCATTTTAATAAAAAAATATCACAAAGTTCTTCTAAGTCCCTCAGGAAGTGTGAAAGACGCGCACGTTTATTTTCAGAGCTCCTAGACCTTCCTATAAGAAGTTAGCCAAAAAGTAGCTTCGAAAAACGCTTAGGTTAAGTTTCGGAGTTGCTTCTAATGTACCAAAGCTGGACTTAGACATAATTTCACTCTCACAACATTATGGCTGGTTGGAGAGAGTCCGAACCACAAGTACCGGGTCCATGGTTCTGGGCGTATACTGGGGGGACGGGGACGACTCCCATTAACCCCTGACTATACCGGGGATACGCTCATCACAATGCCTTTCTGGTCTGTGCTGAAGCAGGGCATTCTGGCAGCCAAGTGGCTTAACCTTTATTAGTGAGCCTGGTTACCCCCTCTCGGAACCACAGACTTAGAAATCGCCAGCTCATATACAGTGCATAAAATATATTTATATATATACCCTTATACGCCATTTTAATAAAAAATATCACAAAATTCTTCTAAGTCACTCGGGAAGAGTGAAAGACGCGCACGTTCATTTTCAGAGCTCCTAGACCTTCCTATAAGAAGTTAGCCAAAAAGTAGCTTCGAAAAACGCTTAGGTTAAGTTTCAGAGTTGCTTCTAATGTACCAAAGCTGGACTTAGACATAATTTCACTCTCACAACATTATGGCTGGTTGGAGAGAGTCCGAACCACAAGTACCGGGTCCATGGTTCTGGGCGTATACTGGGGGGACGGGGACGACTCCCATTAACCCCTGACTATACCGGGGATACGCTTATCACAATGCCTTTCTGGTCTGTGCTGAAGCAGGGCATTCTGGCAGCCAAGTGGCTTGACCTTTATTAGTGAGCCTGGTTACCCCCTCTCGGAACCACAGACTTAGAAATCGCCAGCTCATATACAGTGCATAAAATATATTTATATATATACCCTTATACGCCATTTTAATAAAAAATATCACAAAATTCTTCTAAGTCACTCGGGAAGAGTGAAAGACGCGCACGTTCATTTTCAGAGCTCCTAGACCTTCCTATAAGAAGTTAGCCAAAAAGTAGCTTCGAAAAACGCTTAGGTTAAGTTTCAGAGTTGCTTCTAATGTACCAAAGCTGGACTTAGACATAATTTCACTCTCACAACATTATGGCTGGTTGGAGAGAGTCCGAACCACAAGTACCGGGTCCATGGTTCTGGGCGTATACTGGGGGGACGGGGACGACTCCCATTAACCCCTGACTATACCGGGGATACGCTTATCACAATGCCTTTCTGGTCTGTGCTGAAGCAGGGCATTCTGGCAGCCAAGTGGCTTGACCTTTATTAGTGAGCCTGGTTACCCCCTCTCGGAACCACAGACTTAGAAATCGCCAGCTCATATACAGTGCATAAAATATATTTATATATACACCCTTATACACCATTTTAATAAAAAAATATCACAAAGTTCTTCTAAGTCCCTCAGGAAGTGTGAAAGACGCGCACGTTTATTTTCAGAGCTCCTAGACCTTCCTATAAGAAGTTAGCCAAAAAGTAGCTTCGAAAAACGCTTAGGTTAAGTTTCAGAGTTGCTTCTAATGTACCAAAGCTGGACTTAGACATAATTTCACTCTCACAACATTATGGCTGGTTGGAGAGAGTCCGAACCACAAGTACCGGGTCCATGGTTCTGGGCGTATACTGGGGGGACGGGGACGACTCCCATTAACCCCTGACTATACCGGGGATACGCTCATCACAATGCCTTTCTGGTCTGTGCTGAAGCAGGGCATTCTGGCAGCCAAGTGGCTTAACCTTTATTAGTGAGCCTGGTTACCCCCTCTCGGAACCACAGACTTAGAAATCGCCAGCTCATATACAGTGCATAAAATATATTTATATATATACCCTTATACGCCATTTTAATAAAAAATATCACAAAATTCTTCTAAGTCACTCGGGAAGAGTGAAAGACGCGCACGTTCATTTTCAGAGCTCCTAGACCTTCCTATAAGAAGTTAGCCAAAAAGTAGCTTCGAAAAACGCTTAGGTTAAGTTTCAGAGTTGCTTCTAATGTACCAAAGCTGGACTTAGACATAATTTCACTCTCACAACATTATGGCTGGTTGGAGAGAGTCCGAACCACAAGTACCGGGTCCATGGTTCTGGGCGTATACTGGGGGGACGGGGACGACTCCCATTAACCCCTGACTATACCGGGGATACGCTTATCACAATGCCTTTCTGGTCTGTGCTGAAGCAGGGCATTCTGGCAGCCAAGTGGCTTGACCTTTATTAGTGAGCCTGGTTACCCCCTCTCGGAACCACAGACTTAGAAATCGCCAGCTCATATACAGTGCATAAAATATATTTATATATATACCCTTATACGCCATTTTAATAAAAAATATCACAAAATTCTTCTAAGTCACTCGGGAAGAGTGAAAGACGCGCACGTTCATTTTCAGAGCTCCTAGACCTTCCTATAAGAAGTTAGCCAAAAAGTAGCTTCGAAAAACGCTTAGGTTAAGTTTCAGAGTTGCTTCTAATGTACCAAAGCTGGACTTAGACATAATTTCACTCTCACAACATTATGGCTGGTTGGAGAGAGTCCGAACCACAAGTACCGGGTCCATGGTTCTGGGCGTATACTGGGGGGACGGGGACGACTCCCATTAACCCCTGACTATACCGGGGATACGCTTATCACAATGCCTTTCTGGTCTGTGCTGAAGCAGGGCATTCTGGCAGCCAAGTGGCTTGACATTTATTAGTGAGCCTGGTTACCCCCTCTCGGAACCACAGACTTAGAAATCGCCAGCTCATATACAGTGCATAAAATATATTTATATAATATATTTATATATACCCTTATACACCATTTTAATAAAAAATATCACAAAATTCTTCTAAGTCCCTGGGGAAGAGTGAAAGACGCGCACGTTCATTTTCAGAGCTCCTAGACCTTCCTATAAGAAGTTAGCCAAAAAGTAGCTTCGAAAAACGCTTAGGTTAAGTTTCAGAGTTGCTTCTAATGTACCAAAGCTGGACTTAGACATAATTTCACTCTCACAACATTATGGCTGGTTGGAGACAGTCCGAACCACAAGTACCGGGTCCATGGTTCTGGGCGTATACTGGGGGGACGGGGACGACTCCCATTAACCCCTGACTATACCGGGGATACGCTTATCACAATGCCTTTCTGGTCTGTGCTGAAGCAGGGCATTCTGGCAGCCAAGTGGCTTGACCTTTATTAGTGAGCCTGGTTACCCCCTCTCGGAACCACAGACTTAGAAATCGCCAGCTCATATACAGTGCATAAAATATATTTATATATACACCCTTATACACCATTTTAATAAAAAAATATCACAAAGTTCTTCTAAGTCCCTCAGGAAGTGTGAAAGACGCGCACGTTTATTTTCAGAGCTCCTAGACCTTCCTATAAGAAGTTAGCCAAAAAGTAGCTTCGAAAAACGCTTAGGTTAAGTTTCGGAGTTGCTTCTAATGTACCAAAGCTGGACTTAGACATAATTTCACTCTCACAACATTATGGCTGGTTGGAGACAGTCCGAACCACAAGTACCGGGTCCATGGTTCTGGGCGTATACTGGGGGGACGGGGACGACTCCCATTAACCCCTGACTATACCGGGGATACGCTTATCACAATGCCTTTCTGGTCTGTGCTGAAGCAGGGCATTCTGGCAGCCAAGTGACTTGACCTTTATTAGTGAGCCTGGTTACCCCCTCTCGGAACCACAGACTTAGAAATCACAAGCTCATATACAGTACAGTGCATAAAATATATTTATATATATACCCTTATACACCATTTTAATTAAAAATATCACAAAATTCTTTTAAGTCCCTCGGGAAGAGTCAAAGACGCGCACGTTCATTTTCAGAGCTCCTAGACCTTCCTATAAGAAGTTAGCCAAAAAGTAGCTTCGAAAAACGCTTAGGTTAAGTTTCAGAGTTGCTTCTAATGTACCAAAGCTGGACTTAGACATAATTTCACTCTCACAACATTATGGCTGGTTGGAGACAGTCCGAACCACAAGTACCGGGTCCATGGTTCTGGGCGTATACTGGGGGGACGGGGACGACTCCCATTAACCCCTGACTATACCGGGGATACGCTTATCACAATGCCTTTCTGGTCTGTGCTGAAGCAGGGCATTCTGGCAGCCAAGTGGCTTGACATTTATTAGTGAGCCTGGTTACCCCCTCTCGGAACCACAGACTTAGAAATCGCCAGCTCATATACAGTGCATAAAATATATTTATATAATATATTTATATATACCCTTATACACCATTTTAATAAAAAATATCACAAAATTCTTCTAAGTCCCTGGGGAAGAGTGAAAGACGCGCACGTTCATTTTCAGAGCTCCTAGACCTTCCTATAAGAAGTTAGCCAAAAAGTAGCTTCGAAAAACGCTTAGGTTAAGTTTCAGAGTTGCTTCTAATGTACCAAAGCTGGACTTAGACATAATTTCACTCTCACAACATTATGGCTGGTTGGAGACAGTCCGAACCACAAGTACCGGGTCCATGGTTCTGGGCGTATACTGGGGGGACGGGGACGACTCCCATTAACCCCTGACTATACCGGGGATACGCTTATCACAATGCCTTTCTGGTCTGTGCTGAAGCAGGGCATTCTGGCAGCCAAGTGGCTTGACCTTTATTAGTGAGCCTGGTTACCCCCTCTCGGAACCACAGACTTAGAAATCGCCAGCTCATATACAGTGCATAAAATATATTTATATATACACCCTTATACACCATTTTAATAAAAAAATATCACAAAGTTCTTCTAAGTCCCTCAGGAAGTGTGAAAGACGCGCACGTTTATTTTCAGAGCTCCTAGACCTTCCTATAAGAAGTTAGCCAAAAAGTAGCTTCGAAAAACGCTTAGGTTAAGTTTCGGAGTTGCTTCTAATGTACCAAAGCTGGACTTAGACATAATTTCACTCTCACAACATTATGGCTGGTTGGAGAGAGTCCGAACCACAAGTACCGGGTCCATGGTTCTGGGCGTATACTGGGGGGACGGGGACGACTCCCATTAACCCCTGACTATACCGGGGATACGCTCATCACAATGCCTTTCTGGTCTGTGCTGAAGCAGGGCATTCTGGCAGCCAAGTGGCTTAACCTTTATTAGTGAGCCTGGTTACCCCCTCTCGGAACCACAGACTTAGAAATCGCCAGCTCATATACAGTGCATAAAATATATTTATATATATACCCTTATACGCCATTTTAATAAAAAATATCACAAAATTCTTCTAAGTCACTCGGGAAGAGTGAAAGACGCGCACGTTCATTTTCAGAGCTCCTAGACCTTCCTATAAGAAGTTAGCCAAAAAGTAGCTTCGAAAAACGCTTAGGTTAAGTTTCAGAGTTGCTTCTAATGTACCAAAGCTGGACTTAGACATAATTTCACTCTCACAACATTATGGCTGGTTGGAGAGAGTCCGAACCACAAGTACCGGGTCCATGGTTCTGGGCGTATACTGGGGGGACGGGGACGACTCCCATTAACCCCTGACTATACCGGGGATACGCTTATCACAATGCCTTTCTGGTCTGTGCTGAAGCAGGGCATTCTGGCAGCCAAGTGGCTTGACCTTTATTAGTGAGCCTGGTTACCCCCTCTCGGAACCACAGACTTAGAAATCGCCAGCTCATATACAGTGCATAAAATATATTTATATATATACCCTTATACGCCATTTTAATAAAAAATATCACAAAATTCTTCTAAGTCACTCGGGAAGAGTGAAAGACGCGCACGTTCATTTTCAGAGCTCCTAGACCTTCCTATAAGAAGTTAGCCAAAAAGTAGCTTCGAAAAACGCTTAGGTTAAGTTTCAGAGTTGCTTCTAATGTACCAAAGCTGGACTTAGACATAATTTCACTCTCACAACATTATGGCTGGTTGGAGAGAGTCCGAACCACAAGTACCGGGTCCATGGTTCTGGGCGTATACTGGGGGGACGGGGACGACTCCCATTAACCCCTGACTATACCGGGGATACGCTTATCACAATGCCTTTCTGGTCTGTGCTGAAGCAGGGCATTCTGGCAGCCAAGTGGCTTGACCTTTATTAGTGAGCCTGGTTACCCCCTCTCGGAACCACAGACTTAGAAATCGCCAGCTCATATACAGTGCATAAAATATATTTATATATACACCCTTATACACCATTTTAATAAAAAAATATCACAAAGTTCTTCTAAGTCCCTCAGGAAGTGTGAAAGACGCGCACGTTTATTTTCAGAGCTCCTAGACCTTCCTATAAGAAGTTAGCCAAAAAGTAGCTTCGAAAAACGCTTAGGTTAAGTTTCAGAGTTGCTTCTAATGTACCAAAGCTGGACTTAGACATAATTTCACTCTCACAACATTATGGCTGGTTGGAGAGAGTCCGAACCACAAGTACCGGGTCCATGGTTCTGGGCGTATACTGGGGGGACGGGGACGACTCCCATTAACCCCTGACTATACCGGGGATACGCTCATCACAATGCCTTTCTGGTCTGTGCTGAAGCAGGGCATTCTGGCAGCCAAGTGGCTTAACCTTTATTAGTGAGCCTGGTTACCCCCTCTCGGAACCACAGACTTAGAAATCGCCAGCTCATATACAGTGCATAAAATATATTTATATATATACCCTTATACGCCATTTTAATAAAAAATATCACAAAATTCTTCTAAGTCACTCGGGAAGAGTGAAAGACGCGCACGTTCATTTTCAGAGCTCCTAGACCTTCCTATAAGAAGTTAGCCAAAAAGTAGCTTCGAAAAACGCTTAGGTTAAGTTTCAGAGTTGCTTCTAATGTACCAAAGCTGGACTTAGACATAATTTCACTCTCACAACATTATGGCTGGTTGGAGAGAGTCCGAACCACAAGTACCGGGTCCATGGTTCTGGGCGTATACTGGGGGGACGGGGACGACTCCCATTAACCCCTGACTATACCGGGGATACGCTTATCACAATGCCTTTCTGGTCTGTGCTGAAGCAGGGCATTCTGGCAGCCAAGTGGCTTGACCTTTATTAGTGAGCCTGGTTACCCCCTCTCGGAACCACAGACTTAGAAATCGCCAGCTCATATACAGTGCATAAAATATATTTATATATATACCCTTATACGCCATTTTAATAAAAAATATCACAAAATTCTTCTAAGTCACTCGGGAAGAGTGAAAGACGCGCACGTTCATTTTCAGAGCTCCTAGACCTTCCTATAAGAAGTTAGCCAAAAAGTAGCTTCGAAAAACGCTTAGGTTAAGTTTCAGAGTTGCTTCTAATGTACCAAAGCTGGACTTAGACATAATTTCACTCTCACAACATTATGGCTGGTTGGAGAGAGTCCGAACCACAAGTACCGGGTCCATGGTTCTGGGCGTATACTGGGGGGACGGGGACGACTCCCATTAACCCCTGACTATACCGGGGATACGCTTATCACAATGCCTTTCTGGTCTGTGCTGAAGCAGGGCATTCTGGCAGCCAAGTGGCTTGACCTTTATTAGTGAGCCTGGTTACCCCCTCTCGGAACCACAGACTTAGAAATCGCCAGCTCATATACAGTGCATAAAATATATTTATATATATACCCTTATACGCCGTTTTAATAAAAAATATCACAAAATTCTTCTAAGTCCCTCGGGAAGAGTCAAAGACTCGCACGTTCATTTTCAGAGCTCCTAGACCTTCCTTTAAGAAGTTAGCCAAAAAGTAGCTTCGAAAAACGCTTAGGTTAAGTTTCAGAGTTGCTTCTAATGTACCAAAGCTGGACTTAGACATAATTTCACTCTCACAACATTATGGCTGGTTGGAGACAGTCCGAACCACAAGTACCGGGTCCATGGTTCTGGGCGTATACTGGGGGGACGGGGACGACTCCCATTAACCCCTGACTATACCGGGGATACACTTATCACAATGCCTTTCTGGTCTGTGCTGAAGCAGGGCATTCTGGCAGCCAAGTGGCTTGACCTTTATTAGTGAGCCTGGTTACCCCCTCTCGGAACCACAGACTTAGAAATCGCCAGCTCATATACAGTGCATAAAATATATTTATATATACACCCTTATACACCATTTTAATAAAAAATATCACAAAGTTCTTCTAAGTCCCTCGAGAAGAGTGAAAGACGCGCACGTTTATTTTCAGAGCTCCTAGACCTTCCTATAAGAAGTTAGCCAGAAAGTAGCTTCGAAAAACGCTTAGGTTAAGTTTCAGAGTTGCTTCTAATGTACCAAAGCTGGACTTAGACATAATTTCACTCTCACAACATTATGGCTGGTTGGAGACAGTCCGAACCACAAGTACCGGGTCCATGGTTCTGGGCGTATACTGGGGGGACGGGGACGACTCCCATTAACCCCTGACTATACCGGGGATACGCTTATCACAATGCCTTTCTGGTCTGTGCTGAAGCAGGGCATTCTGGCAGCCAAGTGGCTTGACCTTTATTAGTGAGCCTGATTACCCCCTCTCGGAACCACAGACTTAGAAATCGCCAGCTCATATACAGTGCATAAAATATATTTATATATATACCCTTATACACCATTTTAATAAAAAATATCACAAAATTCTTCTAAGTCCCTCGGGAAGAGTGACAGACGTGCACGTTCATTTTCAGAGCTCCTAGACCTTCCTTTAAGAAGTTAGCCAAAAAGTAGCTTCGAAAAACGCTTAGGTTAAGTTTCAGAGTTTCTTCTAATGTACCAAAGCTGGACTTAGACATAATTTCACTCTCACAACATTATGGCTGGTTGGAGACAGTCCGAACCACAAGTACCGGGTCCATGGTTCTGGGCGTATGCTGGGGGGACGGGGACGACTCCCATTAACCCCTGACTATACCGGGGATACGCTTATCACAATGCCTTTCTGGTCTGTGCTGAAGCAGGGCATTATGGCAGCCAAGTGACTTGACCTTTATTAGTGAGCCTGGTTACCCCCTCTCGGAACCACAGACTTAGAAATCACAAGCTCATATACAGTACAGTGCATAAAATATATTTATATATATACCCTTATACACCATTTTAATTAAAAATATCACAAAATTCTTCTAAGTCCCTCGGGAAGAGTCAAAGACGCGCACGTTCATTTTCAGAGCTCCTATACCTTCCTATAAGAAGTTAGCCAAAAAGTAGCTTCGAAAAACGCTTAGGTTAAGTTTCAGAGTTGCTTCTAATGTACCAAAGCTGGACTTAGACATAATTTCACTCTCACAACATTATGGCTGGTTGGAGAGAGTCCGAACCACAAGTACCGGGTCCATGGTTCTGGGCGTATACTGGGGGGACGGGGACGACTCCCATTAACCCCTGACTATACCGGGGATACGCTTATCACAATGCCTTTCTGGTCTGTGCTGAAGCAGGGCATTCTGGCAGCCAAGTGGCTTGACCTTTATTAGTGAGCCTGGTTACCCCCTCTCGGAACCACAGACTTAGAAATCGCCAGCTCATATACAGTGCATAAAATATATTTATATATACACCCTTATACACCATTTTAATAAAAAAATATCACAAAGTTCTTCTAAGTCCCTCAGGAAGTGTGAAAGACGCGCACGTTTATTTTCAGAGCTCCTAGACCTTCCTATAAGAAGTTAGCCAAAAAGTAGCTTCGAAAAACGCTTAGGTTAAGTTTCAGAGTTGCTTCTAATGTACCAAAGCTGGACTTAGACATAATTTCACTCTCACAACATTATGGCTGGTTGGAGAGAGTCCGAACCACAAGTACCGGGTCCATGGTTCTGGGCGTATACTGGGGGGACGGGGACGACTCCCATTAACCCCTGACTATACCGGGGATACGCTCATCACAATGCCTTTCTGGTCTGTGCTGAAGCAGGGCATTCTGGCAGCCAAGTGGCTTAACCTTTATTAGTGAGCCTGGTTACCCCCTCTCGGAACCACAGACTTAGAAATCGCCAGCTCATATACAGTGCATAAAATATATTTATATATATACCCTTATACGCCATTTTAATAAAAAATATCACAAAATTCTTCTAAGTCACTCGGGAAGAGTGAAAGACGCGCACGTTCATTTTCAGAGCTCCTAGACCTTCCTATAAGAAGTTAGCCAAAAAGTAGCTTCGAAAAACGCTTAGGTTAAGTTTCAGAGTTGCTTCTAATGTACCAAAGCTGGACTTAGACATAATTTCACTCTCACAACATTATGGCTGGTTGGAGAGAGTCCGAACCACAAGTACCGGGTCCATGGTTCTGGGCGTATACTGGGGGGACGGGGACGACTCCCATTAACCCCTGACTATACCGGGGATACGCTTATCACAATGCCTTTCTGGTCTGTGCTGAAGCAGGGCATTCTGGCAGCCAAGTGGCTTGACCTTTATTAGTGAGCCTGGTTACCCCCTCTCGGAACCACAGACTTAGAAATCGCCAGCTCATATACAGTGCATAAAATATATTTATATATATACCCTTATACGCCATTTTAATAAAAAATATCACAAAATTCTTCTAAGTCACTCGGGAAGAGTGAAAGACGCGCACGTTCATTTTCAGAGCTCCTAGACCTTCCTATAAGAAGTTAGCCAAAAAGTAGCTTCGAAAAACGCTTAGGTTAAGTTTCAGAGTTGCTTCTAATGTACCAAAGCTGGACTTAGACATAATTTCACTCTCACAACATTATGGCTGGTTGGAGAGAGTCCGAACCACAAGTACCGGGTCCATGGTTCTGGGCGTATACTGGGGGGACGGGGACGACTCCCATTAACCCCTGACTATACCGGGGATACGCTTATCACAATGCCTTTCTGGTCTGTGCTGAAGCAGGGCATTCTGGCAGCCAAGTGGCTTGACCTTTATTAGTGAGCCTGGTTACCCCCTCTCGGAACCACAGACTTAGAAATCGCCAGCTCATATACAGTGCATAAAATATATTTATATATATACCCTTATACGCCGTTTTAATAAAAAATATCACAAAATTCTTCTAAGTCCCTCGGGAAGAGTCAAAGACTCGCACGTTCATTTTCAGAGCTCCTAGACCTTCCTTTAAGAAGTTAGCCAAAAAGTAGCTTCGAAAAACGCTTAGGTTAAGTTTCAGAGTTGCTTCTAATGTACCAAAGCTGGACTTAGACATAATTTCACTCTCACAACATTATGGCTGGTTGGAGACAGTCCGAACCACAAGTACCGGGTCCATGGTTCTGGGCGTATACTGGGGGGACGGGGACGACTCCCATTAACCCCTGACTATACCGGGGATACACTTATCACAATGCCTTTCTGGTCTGTGCTGAAGCAGGGCATTCTGGCAGCCAAGTGGCTTGACCTTTATTAGTGAGCCTGGTTACCCCCTCTCGGAACCACAGACTTAGAAATCGCCAGCTCATATACAGTGCATAAAATATATTTATATATACACCCTTATACACCATTTTAATAAAAAATATCACAAAGTTCTTCTAAGTCCCTCGAGAAGAGTGAAAGACGCGCACGTTTATTTTCAGAGCTCCTAGACCTTCCTATAAGAAGTTAGCCAGAAAGTAGCTTCGAAAAACGCTTAGGTTAAGTTTCAGAGTTGCTTCTAATGTACCAAAGCTGGACTTAGACATAATTTCACTCTCACAACATTATGGCTGGTTGGAGACAGTCCGAACCACAAGTACCGGGTCCATGGTTCTGGGCGTATACTGGGGGGACGGGGACGACTCCCATTAACCCCTGACTATACCGGGGATACGCTTATCACAATGCCTTTCTGGTCTGTGCTGAAGCAGGGCATTCTGGCAGCCAAGTGGCTTGACCTTTATTAGTGAGCCTGATTACCCCCTCTCGGAACCACAGACTTAGAAATCGCCAGCTCATATACAGTGCATAAAATATATTTATATATATACCCTTATACACCATTTTAATAAAAAATATCACAAAATTCTTCTAAGTCCCTCGGGAAGAGTGACAGACGTGCACGTTCATTTTCAGAGCTCCTAGACCTTCCTTTAAGAAGTTAGCCAAAAAGTAGCTTCGAAAAACGCTTAGGTTAAGTTTCAGAGTTTCTTCTAATGTACCAAAGCTGGACTTAGACATAATTTCACTCTCACAACATTATGGCTGGTTGGAGACAGTCCGAACCACAAGTACCGGGTCCATGGTTCTGGGCGTATGCTGGGGGGACGGGGACGACTCCCATTAACCCCTGACTATACCGGGGATACGCTTATCACAATGCCTTTCTGGTCTGTGCTGAAGCAGGGCATTATGGCAGCCAAGTGACTTGACCTTTATTAGTGAGCCTGGTTACCCCCTCTCGGAACCACAGACTTAGAAATCACAAGCTCATATACAGTACAGTGCATAAAATATATTTATATATATACCCTTATACACCATTTTAATTAAAAATATCACAAAATTCTTCTAAGTCCCTCGGGAAGAGTCAAAGACGCGCACGTTCATTTTCAGAGCTCCTATACCTTCCTATAAGAAGTTAGCCAAAAAGTAGCTTCGAAAAACGCTTAGGTTAAGTTTCAGAGTTTCTTCTAATGTACCAAAGCTGGACTTAGACATAATTTCACTCTCACAACATTATGGCTGGTTGGAGACAGTCCGAACCACAAGTACCGGGTCCATGGTTCTGGGCGTATACTGGGGGGACGGGGACGACTCCCATTAACCCCTGACTATACCGGGGATACGCTTATCACAATGCCTTTCTGGTCTGTGCTGAAGCAGGGCATTCTGGCAGCCAAGTGGCTTGACATTTATTAGTGAGCCTGGTTACCCCCTCTCGGAACCACAGACTTAGAAATCGCCAGCTCATATACAGTGCATAAAATATATTTATATAATATATTTATATATACCCTTATACACCATTTTAATAAAAAATATCACAAAATTCTTCTAAGTCCCTGGGGAAGAGTGAAAGACGCGCACGTTCATTTTCAGAGCTCCTAGACCTTCCTATAAGAAGTTAGCCAAAAAGTAGCTTCGAAAAACGCTTAGGTTAAGTTTCAGAGTTGCTTCTAATGTACCAAAGCTGGACTTAGACATAATTTCACTCTCACAACATTATGGCTGGTTGGAGAGAGTCCGAACCACAAGTACCGGGTCCATGGTTCTGGGCGTATACTGGGGGGACGGGGACGACTCCCATTAACCCCTGACTATACCGGGGATACGCTCATCACAATGCCTTTCTGGTCTGTGCTGAAGCAGGGCATTCTGGCAGCCAAGTGGCTTGACATTTATTAGTGAGCCTGGTTACCCCCTCTCGGAACCACAGACTTAGAAATCGCCAGCTCATATACAGTGCATAAAATATATTTATATATACACCCTTATACACCATTTTAATAAAAAAATATCACAAAGTTCTTCTAAGTCCCTCGGGAAGAGTGACAGACGTGCACGTTCATTTTCAGAGCTCCTAGACCTTCCTTTAAGAAGTTAGCCAAAAAGTAGCTTCGAAAAACGCTTAGGTTAAGTTTCAGAGTTTCTTCTAATGTACCAAAGCTGGACTTAGACATAATTTCACTCTCACAACATTATGGCTGGTTGGAGAGAGTCCGAACCACAAGTACCGGGTCCATGGTTCTGGGCGTATACTGGGGGGACGGGGACGACTCCCATTAACCCCTGACTATACCGGGGATACGCTCATCACAATGCCTTTCTGGTCTGTGCTGAAGCAGGGCATTCTGGCAGCCAAGTGGCTTAACCTTTATTAGTGAGCCTGGTTACCCCCTCTCGGAACCACAGACTTAGAAATCGCCAGCTCATATACAGTGCATAAAATATATTTATATATATACCCTTATACGCCATTTTAATAAAAAATATCACAAAATTCTTCTAAGTCACTCGGGAAGAGTGAAAGACGCGCACGTTCATTTTCAGAGCTCCTAGACCTTCCTATAAGAAGTTAGCCAAAAAGTAGCTTCGAAAAACGCTTAGGTTAAGTTTCAGAGTTGCTTCTAATGTACCAAAGCTGGACTTAGACATAATTTCACTCTCACAACATTATGGCTGGTTGGAGAGAGTCCGAACCACAAGTACCGGGTCCATGGTTCTGGGCGTATACTGGGGGGACGGGGACGACTCCCATTAACCCCTGACTATACCGGGGATACGCTTATCACAATGCCTTTCTGGTCTGTGCTGAAGCAGGGCATTCTGGCAGCCAAGTGGCTTGACCTTTATTAGTGAGCCTGGTTACCCCCTCTCGGAACCACAGACTTAGAAATCGCCAGCTCATATACAGTGCATAAAATATATTTATATATATACCCTTATACGCCATTTTAATAAAAAATATCACAAAATTCTTCTAAGTCACTCGGGAAGAGTGAAAGACGCGCACGTTCATTTTCAGAGCTCCTAGACCTTCCTATAAGAAGTTAGCCAAAAAGTAGCTTCGAAAAACGCTTAGGTTAAGTTTCAGAGTTGCTTCTAATGTACCAAAGCTGGACTTAGACATAATTTCACTCTCACAACATTATGGCTGGTTGGAGAGAGTCCGAACCACAAGTACCGGGTCCATGGTTCTGGGCGTATACTGGGGGGACGGGGACGACTCCCATTAACCCCTGACTATACCGGGGATACGCTTATCACAATGCCTTTCTGGTCTGTGCTGAAGCAGGGCATTCTGGCAGCCAAGTGGCTTGACCTTTATTAGTGAGCCTGGTTACCCCCTCTCGGAACCACAGACTTAGAAATCGCCAGCTCATATACAGTGCATAAAATATATTTATATATACACCCTTATACACCATTTTAATAAAAAAATATCACAAAGTTCTTCTAAGTCCCTCAGGAAGTGTGAAAGACGCGCACGTTTATTTTCAGAGCTCCTAGACCTTCCTATAAGAAGTTAGCCAAAAAGTAGCTTCGAAAAACGCTTAGGTTAAGTTTCAGAGTTGCTTCTAATGTACCAAAGCTGGACTTAGACATAATTTCACTCTCACAACATTATGGCTGGTTGGAGAGAGTCCGAACCACAAGTACCGGGTCCATGGTTCTGGGCGTATACTGGGGGGACGGGGACGACTCCCATTAACCCCTGACTATACCGGGGATACGCTCATCACAATGCCTTTCTGGTCTGTGCTGAAGCAGGGCATTCTGGCAGCCAAGTGGCTTAACCTTTATTAGTGAGCCTGGTTACCCCCTCTCGGAACCACAGACTTAGAAATCGCCAGCTCATATACAGTGCATAAAATATATTTATATATATACCCTTATACGCCATTTTAATAAAAAATATCACAAAATTCTTCTAAGTCCCTCGGGAAGAGTGACAGACGTGCACGTTCATTTTCAGAGCTCCTAGACCTTCCTTTAAGAAGTTAGCCAAAAAGTAGCTTCGAAAAACGCTTAGGTTAAGTTTCAGAGTTTCTTCTAATGTACCAAAGCTGGACTTAGACATAATTTCACTCTCACAACATTATGGCTGGTTGGAGACAGTCCGAACCACAAGTACCGGGTCCATGGTTCTGGGCGTATACTGGGGGGACGGGGACGACTCCCATTAACCCCTGACTATACCGGGGATACGCTTATCACAATGCCTTTCTGGTCTGTGCTGAAGCAGGGAATTATGGCAGCCAAGTGGCTTGACCTTTATTAGTGAGCCTGGTTACCCCCTCTCGGAACCACAGACTTAGAAATCGCAAGCTCATATACAGTACAGTGCATAAAATATATTTATATATATACCCTTATACACCATTTTAATTAAAAATATCACAAAATTCTTCTAAGTCCCTCGGGAAGAGTCAAAGACGCGCACGTTCATTTTCAGAGCTCCTAGACCTTCCTATAAGAAGTTAGCCAAAAAGTAGCTTCGAAAAACGCTTAGGTTAAGTTTCAGAGTTGCTTCTAATGTACCAAAGCTGGACTTAGACATAATTTCACTCTCACAACATTATGGCTGGTTGGAGACAGTCCGAACCACAAGTACCGGGTCCATGGTTCTGGGCGTATACTGGGGGGACGGGGACGACTCCCATTAACCCCTGACTATACCGGGGATACGCTTATCACAATGCCTTTCTGGTCTGTGCTGAAGCAGGGCATTCTGGCAGCCAAGTGGCTTGACATTTATTAGTGAGCCTGGTTACCCCCTCTCGGAACCACAGACTTAGAAATCGCCAGCTCATATACAGTGCATAAAATATATTTATATAATATATTTATATATACCCTTATACACCATTTTAATAAAAAATATCACAAAATTCTTCTAAGTCCCTGGGGAAGAGTGAAAGACGCGCACGTTCATTTTCAGAGCTCCTAGACCTTCCTATAAGAAGTTAGCCAAAAAGTAGCTTCGAAAAACGCTTAGGTTAAGTTTCAGAGTTGCTTCTAATGTACCAAAGCTGGACTTAGACATAATTTCACTCTCACAACATTATGGCTGGTTGGAGACAGTCCGAACCACAAGTACCGGGTCCATGGTTCTGGGCGTATACTGGGGGGACGGGGACGACTCCCATTAACCCCTGACTATACCGGGGATACGCTTATCACAATGCCTTTCTGGTCTGTGCTGAAGCAGGGCATTCTGGCAGCCAAGTGGCTTGACCTTTATTAGTGAGCCTGGTTACCCCCTCTCGGAACCACAGACTTAGAAATCGCCAGCTCATATACAGTGCATAAAATATATTTATATATACACCCTTATACACCATTTTAATAAAAAAATATCACAAAGTTCTTCTAAGTCCCTCAGGAAGTGTGAAAGACGCGCACGTTTATTTTCAGAGCTCCTAGACCTTCCTATAAGAAGTTAGCCAAAAAGTAGCTTCGAAAAACGCTTGGTTAAGTTTCAGAGTTGCTTCTAATGTACCAAAGCTGGACTTAGACATAATTTCACTCTCACAACATTATGGCTGGTTGGAGACAGTCCGAACCACAAGTACCGGGTCCATGGTTCTGGGCGTATACTGGGGGGACGGGGACGACTCCCATTAACCCCTGACTATACCGGGGATACGCTCATCACAATGCCTTTCTGGTCTGTGCTGAAGCAGGGCATTCTGGCAGCCAAGTGGCTTAACCTTTATTAGTGAGCCTGGTTACCCCCTCTCGGAACCACAGACTTAGAAATCGCAAGCTCATATGCAGTACAGTGCATAAAATATATTTATATATATACCCTTATACACCATTTTAATAAAAAATATCACAAAATTCTTCTAAGTCCCTCGGGAAGAGTGAAAGACGCGCACGTTCATTTTCAGAGCTCCTAGTCCTTCCTATAAGAAGTTAGCCAAAAAGTAGCTTCGAAAAAAGCTTAGGTTAAGTTTCAGAGTTGCTTCTAATGTACCAAAGCTGGACTTAGACATAATTTCACTCTCACAACATTATGGCTGGTTGGAGACAGTCCGAACCACAAGTACCGGGTCCATGGTTCTGGGCGTATACTGGGGGGACGGGGACGACTCCCATTAACCCCTGACTATACCGGGGATACGCTTATCACAATGTCTTTCTGGTCTGTGCTGAAGCAGGGCATTCTGGCAGCCAAGTGGCTTGACCTTTATTAGTGAGCCTGGTTACCCCTCTCGGAACCACATACTTAGAAATCGCCAGCTCATATACAGTGCATAAAATATATTTATATATATACCCTTATACGCCATTTTAATAAAAAATATCACAAAAATCTTCTGAGTCCCTCGGGAATAGTGAAAGATGCGCACGTTCATTTTCAGAGCTCCTAGACCTTCCTATAAGAAGTTAGCCAAAAAGTAGCTTCGAAAAACGCTTAGGTTAAGTTTCAGAGTTGCTTCTAATGTACCAAAGCTGGACTTAGACATAATTTCACTCTCACAACATTATGGCTGGTTGGAGAGAGTCCGAACCACAAGTACCGGGTCCATGGTTCTGGGCGTATACTGGGGGGACGGGGACGACTCCCATTAACCCCTGACTATACCGGGGATACGCTCATCACAATGCCTTTCTGGTCTGTGCTGAAGCAGGGCATTCTGGCAGCCAAGTGGCTTAACCTTTATTAGTGAGCCTGGTTACCCCCTCTCGGAACCACAGACTTAGAAATCGCAAGCTCATATGCAGTACAGTGCATAAAATATATTTATATATATACCCTTATACACCATTTTAATAAAAAATATCACAAAATTCTTCTAAGTCCCTCGGGAAGAGTGAAAGACGCGCACGTTCATTTTCAGAGCTCCTAGTCCTTCCTATAAGAAGTTAGCCAAAAAGTAGCTTCGAAAAAAGCTTAGGTTAAGTTTCAGAGTTGCTTCTAATGTACCAAAGCTGGACTTAGACATAATTTCACTCTCACAACATTATGGCTGGTTGGAGACAGTCCGAACCACAAGTACCGGGTCCATGGTTCTGGGCGTATACTGGGGGGACGGGGACGACTCCCATTAACCCCTGACTATACCGGGGATACGCTTATCACAATGTCTTTCTGGTCTGTGCTGAAGCAGGGCATTCTGGCAGCCAAGTGGCTTGACCTTTATTAGTGAGCCTGGTTACCCCTCTCGGAACCACATACTTAGAAATCGCCAGCTCATATACAGTGCATAAAATATATTTATATATATACCCTTATACGCCATTTTAATAAAAAATATCACAAAAATCTTCTGAGTCCCTCGGGAATAGTGAAAGATGCGCACGTTCATTTTCAGAGCTCCTAGACCTTCCTATAAGAAGTTAGCCAAAAAGTAGCTTCGAAAAACGCTTAGGTTAAGTTTCAGAGTTGCTTCTAATGTACCAAAGCTGGACTTAGACATAATTTCACTCTCACAACATTATGGCTGGTTGGAGAGAGTCCGAACCACAAGTACCGGGTCCATGGTTCTGGGCGTATACTGGGGGGACGGGGACGACTCCCATTAACCCCTGACTATACCGGGGATACGCTTATCACAATGCCTTTCTGGTCTGTGCTGAAGCAGGGCATTCTGGCAGCCAAGTGGCTTGACCTTTATTAGTGAGCCTGGTTACCCCCTCTCGGAACCACAGACTTAGAAATCGCCAGCTCATATACAGTGCATAAAATATATTTATATATACACCCTTATACACCATTTTAATAAAAAAATATCACAAAGTTCTTCTAAGTCCCTCAGGAAGTGTGAAAGACGCGCACGTTTATTTTCAGAGCTCCTAGACCTTCCTATAAGAAGTTAGCCAAAAAGTAGCTTCGAAAAACGCTTAGGTTAAGTTTCAGAGTTGCTTCTAATGTACCAAAGCTGGACTTAGACATAATTTCACTCTCACAACATTATGGCTGGTTGGAGAGAGTCCGAACCACAAGTACCGGGTCCATGGTTCTGGGCGTATACTGGGGGGACGGGGACGACTCCCATTAACCCCTGACTATACCGGGGATACGCTCATCACAATGCCTTTCTGGTCTGTGCTGAAGCAGGGCATTCTGGCAGCCAAGTGGCTTAACCTTTATTAGTGAGCCTGGTTACCCCCTCTCGGAACCACAGACTTAGAAATCGCCAGCTCATATACAGTGCATAAAATATATTTATATATATACCCTTATACGCCATTTTAATAAAAAATATCACAAAATTCTTCTAAGTCCCTCGGGAAGAGTGACAGACGTGCACGTTCATTTTCAGAGCTCCTAGACCTTCCTTTAAGAAGTTAGCCAAAAAGTAGCTTCGAAAAACGCTTAGGTTAAGTTTCAGAGTTTCTTCTAATGTACCAAAGCTGGACTTAGACATAATTTCACTCTCACAACATTATGGCTGGTTGGAGACAGTCCGAACCACAAGTACCGGGTCCATGGTTCTGGGCGTATACTGGGGGGACGGGGACGACTCCCATTAACCCCTGACTATACCGGGGATACGCTTATCACAATGCCTTTCTGGTCTGTGCTGAAGCAGGGAATTATGGCAGCCAAGTGGCTTGACCTTTATTAGTGAGCCTGGTTACCCCCTCTCGGAACCACAGACTTAGAAATCGCAAGCTCATATACAGTACAGTGCATAAAATATATTTATATATATACCCTTATACACCATTTTAATTAAAAATATCACAAAATTCTTCTAAGTCCCTCGGGAAGAGTCAAAGACGCGCACGTTCATTTTCAGAGCTCCTAGACCTTCCTATAAGAAGTTAGCCAAAAAGTAGCTTCGAAAAACGCTTAGGTTAAGTTTCAGAGTTGCTTCTAATGTACCAAAGCTGGACTTAGACATAATTTCACTCTCACAACATTATGGCTGGTTGGAGACAGTCCGAACCACAAGTACCGGGTCCATGGTTCTGGGCGTATACTGGGGGGACGGGGACGACTCCCATTAACCCCTGACTATACCGGGGATACGCTTATCACAATGCCTTTCTGGTCTGTGCTGAAGCAGGGCATTCTGGCAGCCAAGTGGCTTGACATTTATTAGTGAGCCTGGTTACCCCCTCTCGGAACCACAGACTTAGAAATCGCCAGCTCATATACAGTGCATAAAATATATTTATATAATATATTTATATATACCCTTATACACCATTTTAATAAAAAATATCACAAAATTCTTCTAAGTCCCTGGGGAAGAGTGAAAGACGCGCACGTTCATTTTCAGAGCTCCTAGACCTTCCTATAAGAAGTTAGCCAAAAAGTAGCTTCGAAAAACGCTTAGGTTAAGTTTCAGAGTTGCTTCTAATGTACCAAAGCTGGACTTAGACATAATTTCACTCTCACAACATTATGGCTGGTTGGAGACAGTCCGAACCACAAGTACCGGGTCCATGGTTCTGGGCGTATACTGGGGGGACGGGGACGACTCCCATTAACCCCTGACTATACCGGGGATACGCTTATCACAATGCCTTTCTGGTCTGTGCTGAAGCAGGGCATTCTGGCAGCCAAGTGGCTTGACCTTTATTAGTGAGCCTGGTTACCCCCTCTCGGAACCACAGACTTAGAAATCGCCAGCTCATATACAGTGCATAAAATATATTTATATATACACCCTTATACACCATTTTAATAAAAAAATATCACAAAGTTCTTCTAAGTCCCTCAGGAAGTGTGAAAGACGCGCACGTTTATTTTCAGAGCTCCTAGACCTTCCTATAAGAAGTTAGCCAAAAAGTAGCTTCGAAAAACGCTTGGTTAAGTTTCAGAGTTGCTTCTAATGTACCAAAGCTGGACTTAGACATAATTTCACTCTCACAACATTATGGCTGGTTGGAGACAGTCCGAACCACAAGTACCGGGTCCATGGTTCTGGGCGTATACTGGGGGGACGGGGACGACTCCCATTAACCCCTGACTATACCGGGGATACGCTCATCACAATGCCTTTCTGGTCTGTGCTGAAGCAGGGCATTCTGGCAGCCAAGTGGCTTAACCTTTATTAGTGAGCCTGGTTACCCCCTCTCGGAACCACAGACTTAGAAATCGCAAGCTCATATGCAGTACAGTGCATAAAATATATTTATATATATACCCTTATACACCATTTTAATAAAAAATATCACAAAATTCTTCTAAGTCCCTCGGGAAGAGTGAAAGACGCGCACGTTCATTTTCAGAGCTCCTAGTCCTTCCTATAAGAAGTTAGCCAAAAAGTAGCTTCGAAAAAAGCTTAGGTTAAGTTTCAGAGTTGCTTCTAATGTACCAAAGCTGGACTTAGACATAATTTCACTCTCACAACATTATGGCTGGTTGGAGACAGTCCGAACCACAAGTACCGGGTCCATGGTTCTGGGCGTATACTGGGGGGACGGGGACGACTCCCATTAACCCCTGACTATACCGGGGATACGCTTATCACAATGTCTTTCTGGTCTGTGCTGAAGCAGGGCATTCTGGCAGCCAAGTGGCTTGACCTTTATTAGTGAGCCTGGTTACCCCTCTCGGAACCACATACTTAGAAATCGCCAGCTCATATACAGTGCATAAAATATATTTATATATACTGTATACCCTTATACGCCATTTTAATAAAAAATATCACAAAAATCTTCTGAGTCCCTCGGGAAGAGTGAAAGATGCGCACGTTCATTTTCAGAGCTCCTAGACCTTCCTATAAGAAGTTAGCCAAAAAGTAGCTTCGAAAAACGCTTAGGTTAAGTTTCAGAGTTGCTTCTAATGTACCAAAGCTGGACTTAGACATAATTTCACTCTCACAACATTATGGCTGGTTGGAGAGAGTCCGAACCACAAGTACCGGGTCCATGGTTCTGGGCGTATACTGGGGGGACGGGGACGACTCCCATTAACCCCTGACTATACCGGGGATACGCTCATCACAATGCCTTTCTGGTCTGTGCTGAAGCAGGGCATTCTGGCAGCCAAGTGGCTTGACATTTATTAGTGAGCCTGGTTACCCCCTCTCGGAACCACAGACTTAGAAATCGCCAGCTCATATACAGTGCATAAAATATATTTATATAATATATTTATATATACCCTTATACACCATTTTAATAAAAAATATCACAAAATTCTTCTAAGTCCCTGGGGAAGAGTGAAAGACGCGCACGTTCATTTTCAGAGCTCCTAGACCTTCCTATAAGAAGTTAGCCAAAAAGTAGCTTCGAAAAACGCTTAGGTTAAGTTTCAGAGTTGCTTCTAATGTACCAAAGCTGGACTTAGACATAATTTCACTCTCACAACATTATGGCTGGTTGGAGACAGTCCGAACCACAAGTACCGGGTCCATGGTTCTGGGCGTATACTGGGGGGACGGGGACGACTCCCATTAACCCCTGACTATACCGGGGATACGCTTATCACAATGCCTTTCTGGTCTGTGCTGAAGCAGGGCATTCTGGCAGCCAAGTGGCTTGACCTTTATTAGTGAGCCTGGTTACCCCCTCTCGGAACCACAGACTTAGAAATCGCCAGCTCATATACAGTGCATAAAATATATTTATATATACACCCTTATACACCATTTTAATAAAAAAATATCACAAAGTTCTTCTAAGTCCCTCAGGAAGTGTGAAAGACGCGCACGTTTATTTTCAGAGCTCCTAGACCTTCCTATAAGAAGTTAGCCAAAAAGTAGCTTCGAAAAACGCTTAGGTTAAGTTTCAGAGTTGCTTCTAATGTACCAAAGCTGGACTTAGACATAATTTCACTCTCACAACATTATGGCTGGTTGGAGACAGTCCGAACCACAAGTACCGGGTCCATGGTTCTGGGCGTATACTGGGGGGACGGGGACGACTCCCATTAACCCCTGACTATACCGGGGATACGCTCATCACAATGCCTTTCTGGTCTGTGCTGAAGCAGGGCATTCTGGCAGCCAAGTGGCTTGACCTTTATTAGTGAGCCTGATTACCCCCTCTCGGAACCACAGACTTAGAAATCGCCAGCTCATATACAGTGCATAAAATATATTTATATATATACCCTTATACACCATTTTAATAAAAAATATCACAAAATTCTTCTAAGTCCCTCGGGAAGAGTGACAGACGTGCACGTTCATTTTAAGAGCTCCTAGACCTTCCTTTAAGAAGTTAGCCAAAAAGTAGCTTCGAAAAACGCTTAGGTTAAGTTTCAGAGTTTCTTCTAATGTACCAAAGCTGGACTTAGACATAATTTCACTCTCACAACATTATGGCTGGTTGGAGAGAGTCCGAACCACAAGTACCGGGTCCATGGTTCTGGGCGTATACTGGGGGGACGGGGACGACTCCCATTAACCCCTGACTATACCGGGGATACGCTCATCACAATGCCTTTCTGGTCTGTGCTGAAGCAGGGCATTCTGGCAGCCAAGTGGCTTAACCTTTATTAGTGAGCCTGGTTACCCCCTCTCGGAACCACAGACTTAGAAATCGCCAGCTCATATACAGTGCATAAAATATATTTATATATATACCCTTATACGCCATTTTAATAAAAAATATCACAAAATTCTTCTAAGTCACTCGGGAAGAGTGAAAGACGCGCACGTTCATTTTCAGAGCTCCTAGACCTTCCTATAAGAAGTTAGCCAAAAAGTAGCTTCGAAAAACGCTTAGGTTAAGTTTCAGAGTTGCTTCTAATGTACCAAAGCTGGACTTAGACATAATTTCACTCTCACAACATTATGGCTGGTTGGAGAGAGTCCGAACCACAAGTACCGGGTCCATGGTTCTGGGCGTATACTGGGGGGACGGGGACGACTCCCATTAACCCCTGACTATACCGGGGATACGCTTATCACAATGCCTTTCTGGTCTGTGCTGAAGCAGGGCATTCTGGCAGCCAAGTGGCTTGACCTTTATTAGTGAGCCTGGTTACCCCCTCTCGGAACCACAGACTTAGAAATCGCCAGCTCATATACAGTGCATAAAATATATTTATATATATACCCTTATACGCCATTTTAATAAAAAATATCACAAAATTCTTCTAAGTCACTCGGGAAGAGTGAAAGACGCGCACGTTCATTTTCAGAGCTCCTAGACCTTCCTATAAGAAGTTAGCCAAAAAGTAGCTTCGAAAAACGCTTAGGTTAAGTTTCAGAGTTGCTTCTAATGTACCAAAGCTGGACTTAGACATAATTTCACTCTCACAACATTATGGCTGGTTGGAGAGAGTCCGAACCACAAGTACCGGGTCCATGGTTCTGGGCGTATACTGGGGGGACGGGGACGACTCCCATTAACCCCTGACTATACCGGGGATACGCTTATCACAATGCCTTTCTGGTCTGTGCTGAAGCAGGGCATTCTGGCAGCCAAGTGGCTTGACCTTTATTAGTGAGCCTGGTTACCCCCTCTCGGAACCACAGACTTAGAAATCGCCAGCTCATATACAGTGCATAAAATATATTTATATATACACCCTTATACACCATTTTAATAAAAAAATATCACAAAGTTCTTCTAAGTCCCTCAGGAAGTGTGAAAGACGCGCACGTTTATTTTCAGAGCTCCTAGACCTTCCTATAAGAAGTTAGCCAAAAAGTAGCTTCGAAAAACGCTTAGGTTAAGTTTCAGAGTTGCTTCTAATGTACCAAAGCTGGACTTAGACATAATTTCACTCTCACAACATTATGGCTGGTTGGAGAGAGTCCGAACCACAAGTACCGGGTCCATGGTTCTGGGCGTATACTGGGGGGACGGGGACGACTCCCATTAACCCCTGACTATACCGGGGATACGCTCATCACAATGCCTTTCTGGTCTGTGCTGAAGCAGGGCATTCTGGCAGCCAAGTGGCTTAACCTTTATTAGTGAGCCTGGTTACCCCCTCTCGGAACCACAGACTTAGAAATCGCCAGCTCATATACAGTGCATAAAATATATTTATATATATACCCTTATACGCCATTTTAATAAAAAATATCACAAAATTCTTCTAAGTCCCTCGGGAAGAGTGACAGACGTGCACGTTCATTTTCAGAGCTCCTAGACCTTCCTTTAAGAAGTTAGCCAAAAAGTAGCTTCGAAAAACGCTTAGGTTAAGTTTCAGAGTTTCTTCTAATGTACCAAAGCTGGACTTAGACATAATTTCACTCTCACAACATTATGGCTGGTTGGAGACAGTCCGAACCACAAGTACCGGGTCCATGGTTCTGGGCGTATACTGGGGGGACGGGGACGACTCCCATTAACCCCTGACTATACCGGGGATACGCTTATCACAATGCCTTTCTGGTCTGTGCTGAAGCAGGGAATTATGGCAGCCAAGTGGCTTGACCTTTATTAGTGAGCCTGGTTACCCCCTCTCGGAACCACAGACTTAGAAATCGCAAGCTCATATACAGTACAGTGCATAAAATATATTTATATATATACCCTTATACACCATTTTAATTAAAAATATCACAAAATTCTTCTAAGTCCCTCGGGAAGAGTCAAAGACGCGCACGTTCATTTTCAGAGCTCCTAGACCTTCCTATAAGAAGTTAGCCAAAAAGTAGCTTCGAAAAACGCTTAGGTTAAGTTTCAGAGTTGCTTCTAATGTACCAAAGCTGGACTTAGACATAATTTCACTCTCACAACATTATGGCTGGTTGGAGACAGTCCGAACCACAAGTACCGGGTCCATGGTTCTGGGCGTATACTGGGGGGACGGGGACGACTCCCATTAACCCCTGACTATACCGGGGATACGCTTATCACAATGCCTTTCTGGTCTGTGCTGAAGCAGGGCATTCTGGCAGCCAAGTGGCTTGACATTTATTAGTGAGCCTGGTTACCCCCTCTCGGAACCACAGACTTAGAAATCGCCAGCTCATATACAGTGCATAAAATATATTTATATAATATATTTATATATACCCTTATACACCATTTTAATAAAAAATATCACAAAATTCTTCTAAGTCCCTGGGGAAGAGTGAAAGACGCGCACGTTCATTTTCAGAGCTCCTAGACCTTCCTATAAGAAGTTAGCCAAAAAGTAGCTTCGAAAAACGCTTAGGTTAAGTTTCAGAGTTGCTTCTAATGTACCAAAGCTGGACTTAGACATAATTTCACTCTCACAACATTATGGCTGGTTGGAGACAGTCCGAACCACAAGTACCGGGTCCATGGTTCTGGGCGTATACTGGGGGGACGGGGACGACTCCCATTAACCCCTGACTATACCGGGGATACGCTTATCACAATGCCTTTCTGGTCTGTGCTGAAGCAGGGCATTCTGGCAGCCAAGTGGCTTGACCTTTATTAGTGAGCCTGGTTACCCCCTCTCGGAACCACAGACTTAGAAATCGCCAGCTCATATACAGTGCATAAAATATATTTATATATACACCCTTATACACCATTTTAATAAAAAAATATCACAAAGTTCTTCTAAGTCCCTCAGGAAGTGTGAAAGACGCGCACGTTTATTTTCAGAGCTCCTAGACCTTCCTATAAGAAGTTAGCCAAAAAGTAGCTTCGAAAAACGCTTGGTTAAGTTTCAGAGTTGCTTCTAATGTACCAAAGCTGGACTTAGACATAATTTCACTCTCACAACATTATGGCTGGTTGGAGACAGTCCGAACCACAAGTACCGGGTCCATGGTTCTGGGCGTATACTGGGGGGACGGGGACGACTCCCATTAACCCCTGACTATACCGGGGATACGCTCATCACAATGCCTTTCTGGTCTGTGCTGAAGCAGGGCATTCTGGCAGCCAAGTGGCTTAACCTTTATTAGTGAGCCTGGTTACCCCCTCTCGGAACCACAGACTTAGAAATCGCAAGCTCATATGCAGTACAGTGCATAAAATATATTTATATATATACCCTTATACACCATTTTAATAAAAAATATCACAAAATTCTTCTAAGTCCCTCGGGAAGAGTGAAAGACGCGCACGTTCATTTTCAGAGCTCCTAGTCCTTCCTATAAGAAGTTAGCCAAAAAGTAGCTTCGAAAAAAGCTTAGGTTAAGTTTCAGAGTTGCTTCTAATGTACCAAAGCTGGACTTAGACATAATTTCACTCTCACAACATTATGGCTGGTTGGAGACAGTCCGAACCACAAGTACCGGGTCCATGGTTCTGGGCGTATACTGGGGGGACGGGGACGACTCCCATTAACCCCTGACTATACCGGGGATACGCTTATCACAATGTCTTTCTGGTCTGTGCTGAAGCAGGGCATTCTGGCAGCCAAGTGGCTTGACCTTTATTAGTGAGCCTGGTTACCCCTCTCGGAACCACATACTTAGAAATCGCCAGCTCATATACAGTGCATAAAATATATTTATATATATACCCTTATACGCCATTTTAATAAAAAATATCACAAAAATCTTCTGAGTCCCTCGGGAAGAGTGAAAGATGCGCACGTTCATTTTCAGAGCTCCTAGACCTTCCTATAAGAAGTTAGCCAAAAAGTAGCTTCGAAAAACGCTTAGGTTAAGTTTCAGAGTTGCTTCTAATGTACCAAAGCTGGACTTAGACATAATTTCACTCTCACAACATTATGGCTGGTTGGAGAGAGTCCGAACCACAAGTACCGGGTCCATGGTTCTGGGCGTATACTGGGGGGACGGGGACGACTCCCATTAACCCCTGACTATACCGGGGATACGCTTATCACAATGCCTTTCTGGTCTGTGCTGAAGCAGGGCATTCTGGCAGCCAAGTGGCTTGACCTTTATTAGTGAGCCTGGTTACCCCCTCTCGGAACCACAGACTTAGAAATCGCCAGCTCATATACAGTGCATAAAATATATTTATATATACACCCTTATACACCATTTTAATAAAAAAATATCACAAAGTTCTTCTAAGTCCCTCAGGAAGTGTGAAAGACGCGCACGTTTATTTTCAGAGCTCCTAGACCTTCCTATAAGAAGTTAGCCAAAAAGTAGCTTCGAAAAACGCTTAGGTTAAGTTTCAGAGTTGCTTCTAATGTACCAAAGCTGGACTTAGACATAATTTCACTCTCACAACATTATGGCTGGTTGGAGAGAGTCCGAACCACAAGTACCGGGTCCATGGTTCTGGGCGTATACTGGGGGGACGGGGACGACTCCCATTAACCCCTGACTATACCGGGGATACGCTCATCACAATGCCTTTCTGGTCTGTGCTGAAGCAGGGCATTCTGGCAGCCAAGTGGCTTAACCTTTATTAGTGAGCCTGGTTACCCCCTCTCGGAACCACAGACTTAGAAATCGCCAGCTCATATACAGTGCATAAAATATATTTATATATATACCCTTATACGCCATTTTAATAAAAAATATCACAAAATTCTTCTAAGTCCCTCGGGAAGAGTGACAGACGTGCACGTTCATTTTCAGAGCTCCTAGACCTTCCTTTAAGAAGTTAGCCAAAAAGTAGCTTCGAAAAACGCTTAGGTTAAGTTTCAGAGTTTCTTCTAATGTACCAAAGCTGGACTTAGACATAATTTCACTCTCACAACATTATGGCTGGTTGGAGACAGTCCGAACCACAAGTACCGGGTCCATGGTTCTGGGCGTATACTGGGGGGACGGGGACGACTCCCATTAACCCCTGACTATACCGGGGATACGCTTATCACAATGCCTTTCTGGTCTGTGCTGAAGCAGGGAATTATGGCAGCCAAGTGGCTTGACCTTTATTAGTGAGCCTGGTTACCCCCTCTCGGAACCACAGACTTAGAAATCGCAAGCTCATATACAGTACAGTGCATAAAATATATTTATATATATACCCTTATACACCATTTTAATTAAAAATATCACAAAATTCTTCTAAGTCCCTCGGGAAGAGTCAAAGACGCGCACGTTCATTTTCAGAGCTCCTAGACCTTCCTATAAGAAGTTAGCCAAAAAGTAGCTTCGAAAAACGCTTAGGTTAAGTTTCAGAGTTGCTTCTAATGTACCAAAGCTGGACTTAGACATAATTTCACTCTCACAACATTATGGCTGGTTGGAGACAGTCCGAACCACAAGTACCGGGTCCATGGTTCTGGGCGTATACTGGGGGGACGGGGACGACTCCCATTAACCCCTGACTATACCGGGGATACGCTTATCACAATGCCTTTCTGGTCTGTGCTGAAGCAGGGCATTCTGGCAGCCAAGTGGCTTGACATTTATTAGTGAGCCTGGTTACCCCCTCTCGGAACCACAGACTTAGAAATCGCCAGCTCATATACAGTGCATAAAATATATTTATATAATATATTTATATATACCCTTATACACCATTTTAATAAAAAATATCACAAAATTCTTCTAAGTCCCTGGGGAAGAGTGAAAGACGCGCACGTTCATTTTCAGAGCTCCTAGACCTTCCTATAAGAAGTTAGCCAAAAAGTAGCTTCGAAAAACGCTTAGGTTAAGTTTCAGAGTTGCTTCTAATGTACCAAAGCTGGACTTAGACATAATTTCACTCTCACAACATTATGGCTGGTTGGAGACAGTCCGAACCACAAGTACCGGGTCCATGGTTCTGGGCGTATACTGGGGGGACGGGGACGACTCCCATTAACCCCTGACTATACCGGGGATACGCTTATCACAATGCCTTTCTGGTCTGTGCTGAAGCAGGGCATTCTGGCAGCCAAGTGGCTTGACCTTTATTAGTGAGCCTGGTTACCCCCTCTCGGAACCACAGACTTAGAAATCGCCAGCTCATATACAGTGCATAAAATATATTTATATATACACCCTTATACACCATTTTAATAAAAAAATATCACAAAGTTCTTCTAAGTCCCTCAGGAAGTGTGAAAGACGCGCACGTTTATTTTCAGAGCTCCTAGACCTTCCTATAAGAAGTTAGCCAAAAAGTAGCTTCGAAAAACGCTTGGTTAAGTTTCAGAGTTGCTTCTAATGTACCAAAGCTGGACTTAGACATAATTTCACTCTCACAACATTATGGCTGGTTGGAGACAGTCCGAACCACAAGTACCGGGTCCATGGTTCTGGGCGTATACTGGGGGGACGGGGACGACTCCCATTAACCCCTGACTATACCGGGGATACGCTCATCACAATGCCTTTCTGGTCTGTGCTGAAGCAGGGCATTCTGGCAGCCAAGTGGCTTAACCTTTATTAGTGAGCCTGGTTACCCCCTCTCGGAACCACAGACTTAGAAATCGCAAGCTCATATGCAGTACAGTGCATAAAATATATTTATATATATACCCTTATACACCATTTTAATAAAAAATATCACAAAATTCTTCTAAGTCCCTCGGGAAGAGTGAAAGACGCGCACGTTCATTTTCAGAGCTCCTAGTCCTTCCTATAAGAAGTTAGCCAAAAAGTAGCTTCGAAAAAAGCTTAGGTTAAGTTTCAGAGTTGCTTCTAATGTACCAAAGCTGGACTTAGACATAATTTCACTCTCACAACATTATGGCTGGTTGGAGACAGTCCGAACCACAAGTACCGGGTCCATGGTTCTGGGCGTATACTGGGGGGACGGGGACGACTCCCATTAACCCCTGACTATACCGGGGATACGCTTATCACAATGTCTTTCTGGTCTGTGCTGAAGCAGGGCATTCTGGCAGCCAAGTGGCTTGACCTTTATTAGTGAGCCTGGTTACCCCTCTCGGAACCACATACTTAGAAATCGCCAGCTCATATACAGTGCATAAAATATATTTATATATACTGTATACCCTTATACGCCATTTTAATAAAAAATATCACAAAAGTCTTCTGAGTCCCTCGGGAAGAGTGAAAGATGCGCACGTTCATTTTCAGAGCTCCTAGACCTTCCTATAAGAAGTTAGCCAAAAAGTAGCTTCGAAAAACGCTTAGGTTAAGTTTCAGAGTTGCTTCTAATGTACCAAAGCTGGACTTAGACATAATTTCACTCTCACAACATTATGGCTGGTTGGAGAGAGTCCGAACCACAAGTACCGGGTCCATGGTTCTGGGCGTATACTGGGGGGACGGGGACGACTCCCATTAACCCCTGACTATACCGGGGATACGCTCATCACAATGCCTTTCTGGTCTGTGCTGAAGCAGGGCATTCTGGCAGCCAAGTGGCTTGACATTTATTAGTGAGCCTGGTTACCCCCTCTCGGAACCACAGACTTAGAAATCGCCAGCTCATATACAGTGCATAAAATATATTTATATAATATATTTATATATACCCTTATACACCATTTTAATAAAAAATATCACAAAATTCTTCTAAGTCCCTGGGGAAGAGTGAAAGACGCGCACGTTCATTTTCAGAGCTCCTAGACCTTCCTATAAGAAGTTAGCCAAAAAGTAGCTTCGAAAAACGCTTAGGTTAAGTTTCAGAGTTGCTTCTAATGTACCAAAGCTGGACTTAGACATAATTTCACTCTCACAACATTATGGCTGGTTGGAGACAGTCCGAACCACAAGTACCGGGTCCATGGTTCTGGGCGTATACTGGGGGGACGGGGACGACTCCCATTAACCCCTGACTATACCGGGGATACGCTTATCACAATGCCTTTCTGGTCTGTGCTGAAGCAGGGCATTCTGGCAGCCAAGTGGCTTGACCTTTATTAGTGAGCCTGGTTACCCCCTCTCGGAACCACAGACTTAGAAATCGCCAGCTCATATACAGTGCATAAAATATATTTATATATACACCCTTATACACCATTTTAATAAAAAAATATCACAAAGTTCTTCTAAGTCCCTCAGGAAGTGTGAAAGACGCGCACGTTTATTTTCAGAGCTCCTAGACCTTCCTATAAGAAGTTAGCCAAAAAGTAGCTTCGAAAAACGCTTAGGTTAAGTTTCAGAGTTGCTTCTAATGTACCAAAGCTGGACTTAGACATAATTTCACTCTCACAACATTATGGCTGGTTGGAGACAGTCCGAACCACAAGTACCGGGTCCATGGTTCTGGGCGTATACTGGGGGGACGGGGACGACTCCCATTAACCCCTGACTATACCGGGGATACGCTCATCACAATGCCTTTCTGGTCTGTGCTGAAGCAGGGCATTCTGGCAGCCAAGTGGCTTGACCTTTATTAGTGAGCCTGATTACCCCCTCTCGGAACCACAGACTTAGAAATCGCCAGCTCATATACAGTGCATAAAATATATTTATATATATACCCTTATACACCATTTTAATAAAAAATATCACAAAATTCTTCTAAGTCCCTCGGGAAGAGTGACAGACGTGCACGTTCATTTTAAGAGCTCCTAGACCTTCCTTTAAGAAGTTAGCCAAAAAGTAGCTTCGAAAAACGCTTAGGTTAAGTTTCAGAGTTTCTTCTAATGTACCAAAGCTGGACTTAGACATAATTTCACTCTCACAACATTATGGCTGGTTGGAGACAGTCCGAACCACAAGTACCGGGTCCATGGTTCTGGGCGTATACTGGGGGGACGGGGACGACTCCCATTAACCCCTGACTATACCGGGGATACGCTCATCACAATGCCTTTCTGGTCTGTGCTGAAGCAGGGCATTCTGGCAGCCAAGTGGCTTAACCTTTATTAGTGAGCCTGGTTACCCCCTCTCGGAACCACAGACTTAGAAATCGCAAGCTCATATGCAGTACAGTGCATAAAATATATTTATATATATACCCTTATACACCATTTTAATAAAAAATATCACAAAATTCTTCTAAGTCCCTCGGGAAGAGTGAAAGACGCGCACGTTCATTTTCAGAGCTCCTAGTCCTTCCTATAAGAAGTTAGCCAAAAAGTAGCTTCGAAAAAAGCTTAGGTTAAGTTTCAGAGTTGCTTCTAATGTACCAAAGCTGGACTTAGACATAATTTCACTCTCACAACATTATGGCTGGTTGGAGAGAGTCCGAACCACAAGTACCGGGTCCATGGTTCTGGGCGTATACTGGGGGGACGGGGACGACTCCCATTAACCCCTGACTATACCGGGGATACGCTCATCACAATGCCTTTCTGGTCTGTGCTGAAGCAGGGCATTCTGGCAGCCAAGTGGCTTGACATTTATTAGTGAGCCTGGTTACCCCCTCTCGGAACCACAGACTTAGAAATCGCCAGCTCATATACAGTGCATAAAATATATTTATATAATATATTTATATATACCCTTATACACCATTTTAATAAAAAATATCACAAAATTCTTCTAAGTCCCTGGGGAAGAGTGAAAGACGCGCACGTTCATTTTCAGAGCTCCTAGACCTTCCTATAAGAAGTTAGCCAAAAAGTAGCTTCGAAAAACGCTTAGGTTAAGTTTCAGAGTTGCTTCTAATGTACCAAAGCTGGACTTAGACATAATTTCACTCTCACAACATTATGGCTGGTTGGAGACAGTCCGAACCACAAGTACCGGGTCCATGGTTCTGGGCGTATACTGGGGGGACGGGGACGACTCCCATTAACCCCTGACTATACCGGGGATACGCTTATCACAATGCCTTTCTGGTCTGTGCTGAAGCAGGGCATTCTGGCAGCCAAGTGGCTTGACCTTTATTAGTGAGCCTGGTTACCCCCTCTCGGAACCACAGACTTAGAAATCGCCAGCTCATATACAGTGCATAAAATATATTTATATATACACCCTTATACACCATTTTAATAAAAAAATATCACAAAGTTCTTCTAAGTCCCTCAGGAAGTGTGAAAGACGCGCACGTTTATTTTCAGAGCTCCTAGACCTTCCTATAAGAAGTTAGCCAAAAAGTAGCTTCGAAAAACGCTTAGGTTAAGTTTCAGAGTTGCTTCTAATGTACCAAAGCTGGACTTAGACATAATTTCACTCTCACAACATTATGGCTGGTTGGAGACAGTCCGAACCACAAGTACCGGGTCCATGGTTCTGGGCGTATACTGGGGGGACGGGGACGACTCCCATTAACCCCTGACTATACCGGGGATACGCTCATCACAATGCCTTTCTGGTCTGTGCTGAAGCAGGGCATTCTGGCAGCCAAGTGGCTTGACCTTTATTAGTGAGCCTGAT
Source organism: Ascaphus truei (assembly GCF_040206685.1). Lineage (NCBI taxonomy): Eukaryota > Metazoa > Chordata > Amphibia > Anura > Ascaphidae > Ascaphus > Ascaphus truei. The sequence goes on along the minus strand of NC_134483.1, from coordinate 303,942,576 downwards.
TACCCCCTCTCGGAACCACAGACTTAGAAATCGCCAGCTCATATACAGTGCATAAAATATATTTATATATATACCCTTATACACCATTTTAATAAAAAATATCACAAAATTCTTCTAAGTCCCTCGGGAAGAGTGACAGACGTGCACGTTCATTTTAAGAGCTCCTAGACCTTCCTTTAAGAAGTTAGCCAAAAAGTAGCTTCGAAAAACGCTTAGGTTAAGTTTCAGAGTTTCTTCTAATGTACCAAAGCTGGACTTAGACATAATTTCACTCTCACAACATTATGGCTGGTTGGAGACAGTCCGAACCACAAGTACCGGGTCCATGGTTCTGGGCGTATACTGGGGGGACGGGGACGACTCCCATTAACCCCTGACTATACCGGGGATACGCTCATCACAATGCCTTTCTGGTCTGTGCTGAAGCAGGGCATTCTGGCAGCCAAGTGGCTTAACCTTTATTAGTGAGCCTGGTTACCCCCTCTCGGAACCACAGACTTAGAAATCGCAAGCTCATATGCAGTACAGTGCATAAAATATATTTATATATATACCCTTATACACCATTTTAATAAAAAATATCACAAAATTCTTCTAAGTCCCTCGGGAAGAGTGAAAGACGCGCACGTTCATTTTCAGAGCTCCTAGTCCTTCCTATAAGAAGTTAGCCAAAAAGTAGCTTCGAAAAAAGCTTAGGTTAAGTTTCAGAGTTGCTTCTAATGTACCAAAGCTGGACTTAGACATAATTTCACTCTCACAACATTATGGCTGGTTGGAGACAGTCCGAACCACAAGTACCGGGTCCATGGTTCTGGGCGTATACTGGGGGGACGGGGACGACTCCCATTAACCCCTGACTATACCGGGGATACGCTTATCACAATGTCTTTCTGGTCTGTGCTGAAGCAGGGCATTCTGGCAGCCAAGTGGCTTGACCTTTATTAGTGAGCCTGGTTACCCCTCTCGGAACCACATACTTAGAAATCGCCAGCTCATATACAGTGCATAAAATATATTTATATATATACCCTTATACGCCATTTTAATAAAAAATATCACAAAAATCTTCTGAGTCCCTCGGGAAGAGTGAAAGATGCGCACGTTCATTTTCAGAGCTCCTAGACCTTCCTATAAGAAGTTAGCCAAAAAGTAGCTTCGAAAAACGCTTAGGTTAAGTTTCAGAGTTGCTTCTAATGTACCAAAGCTGGACTTAGACATAATTTCACTCTCACAACATTATGGCTGGTTGGAGAGAGTCCGAACCACAAGTACCGGGTCCATGGTTCTGGGCGTATACTGGGGGGACGGGGACGACTCCCATTAACCCCTGACTATACCGGGGATACGCTCATCACAATGCCTTTCTGGTCTGTGCTGAAGCAGGGCATTCTGGCAGCCAAGTGGCTTGACATTTATTAGTGAGCCTGGTTACCCCCTCTCGGAACCACAGACTTAGAAATCGCCAGCTCATATACAGTGCATAAAATATATTTATATAATATATTTATATATACCCTTATACACCATTTTAATAAAAAATATCACAAAATTCTTCTAAGTCCCTGGGGAAGAGTGAAAGACGCGCACGTTCATTTTCAGAGCTCCTAGACCTTCCTATAAGAAGTTAGCCAAAAAGTAGCTTCGAAAAACGCTTAGGTTAAGTTTCAGAGTTGCTTCTAATGTACCAAAGCTGGACTTAGACATAATTTCACTCTCACAACATTATGGCTGGTTGGAGACAGTCCGAACCACAAGTACCGGGTCCATGGTTCTGGGCGTATACTGGGGGGACGGGGACGACTCCCATTAACCCCTGACTATACCGGGGATACGCTTATCACAATGCCTTTCTGGTCTGTGCTGAAGCAGGGCATTCTGGCAGCCAAGTGGCTTGACCTTTATTAGTGAGCCTGGTTACCCCCTCTCGGAACCACAGACTTAGAAATCGCCAGCTCATATACAGTGCATAAAATATATTTATATATACACCCTTATACACCATTTTAATAAAAAAATATCACAAAGTTCTTCTAAGTCCCTCAGGAAGTGTGAAAGACGCGCACGTTTATTTTCAGAGCTCCTAGACCTTCCTATAAGAAGTTAGCCAAAAAGTAGCTTCGAAAAACGCTTAGGTTAAGTTTCAGAGTTGCTTCTAATGTACCAAAGCTGGACTTAGACATAATTTCACTCTCACAACATTATGGCTGGTTGGAGACAGTCCGAACCACAAGTACCGGGTCCATGGTTCTGGGCGTATACTGGGGGGACGGGGACGACTCCCATTAACCCCTGACTATACCGGGGATACGCTCATCACAATGCCTTTCTGGTCTGTGCTGAAGCAGGGCATTCTGGCAGCCAAGTGGCTTGACCTTTATTAGTGAGCCTGATTACCCCCTCTCGGAACCACAGACTTAGAAATCGCCAGCTCATATACAGTGCATAAAATATATTTATATATATACCCTTATACACCATTTTAATAAAAAATATCACAAAATTCTTCTAAGTCCCTCGGGAAGAGTGACAGACGTGCACGTTCATTTTCAGAGCTCCTAGACCTTCCTTTAAGAAGTTAGCCAAAAAGTAGCTTCGAAAAACGCTTAGGTTAAGTTTCAGAGTTTCTTCTAATGTACCAAAGCTGGACTTAGACATAATTTCACTCTCACAACATTATGGCTGGTTGGAGACAGTCCGAACCACAAGTACCGGGTCCATGGTTCTGGGCGTATACTGGGGGGACGGGGACGACTCCCATTAACCCCTGACTATACCGGGGATACGCTTATCACAATGCCTTTCTGGTCTGTGCTGAAGCAGGGAATTATGGCAGCCAAGTGGCTTGACCTTTATTAGTGAGCCTGGTTACCCCCTCTCGGAACCACAGACTTAGAAATCGCAAGCTCATATACAGTACAGTGCATAAAATATATTTATATATATACCCTTATACACCATTTTAATTAAAAATATCACAAAATTCTTCTAAGTCCCTCGGGAAGAGTGAAAGACGCGCACGTTCATTTTCAGAGCTCCTAGTCCTTCCTATAAGAAGTTAGCCAAAAAGTAGCTTCGAAAAACGCTTAGGTTAAGTTTCAGAGTTGCTTCTAATGTACCAAAGCTGGACTTAGACATAATTTCACTCTCACAACATTATGGCTGGTTGGAGACAGTCCGAACCTCAAGTACCGGGTCCATGGTTCTGGGCGTATACTGGGGGGACGGGGACGACTCCCATTAACCCCTGACTATACCGGGGATACGCTTATCACAATGTCTTTCTGGTCTGTGCTGTAGCAGGGCATTCTGGCAGCCAAGTGGCTTGACCTTTATTAGTGAGCCTGGTTACCCCCTCTCGGAACCACAGACTTAGAAATCGCCAGCTCATATACAGTGCATAAAATATATTTATATATATACCCTTATACGCAATTTTAATAAAAAATATCACAAAAATCTTCTGAGTCCCTCGGGAAGAGTGAAAGATGCGCACGTTCATTTTCAGAGCTCCTAGACCTTCCTATAAGAAGTTAGCCAAAAAGTAGCTTCGAAAAACGCTTAGGTTAAGTTTCAGAGTTGCTTCTAATGTACCAAAGCTGGACTTAGACATAATTTCACTCTCACAACATTATGGCTGGTTGGAGAGAGTCCGAACCACAAGTACCGGGTCCATGGTTCTGGGCGTATACTGGGGGGACGGGGACGACTCCCATTAACCCCTGACTATACCGGGGATACGCTCATCACAATGCCTTTCTGGTCTGTGCTGAAGCAGGGCATTCTGGCAGCCAAGTGGCTTAACCTTTATTAGTGAGCCTGGTTACCCCCTCTCGGAACCACAGACTTAGAAATCGCCAGCTCATATACAGTGCATAAAATATATTTATATATATACCCTTATACGCCATTTTAATAAAAAATATCACAAAATTCTTCTAAGTCACTCGGGAAGAGAGAAAGACGTGCACGTTTATTTTCAGAGCTCCTAGACCTTCCTATAAGAAGTTAGCCAAAAAGTAGCTTCGAAAAACGCTTAGGTTAAGTTTCAGAGTTGCTTCTAATGTACCAAAGCTGGACTTAGACATAATTTCACTCTCACAACATTATGGCTGGTTGGAGAGAGTCCGAACCACAAGTACCGGGTCCATGGTTCTGGGCGTATACTGGGGAGACGGGGACGACTCCCATTAACCCCTGACTATACCGGGGATACGCTTATCACAATGCCTTTCTGGTCTGTGCTGAAGCAGGGCATTCTGGCAGCCAAGTGGCTTGACCTTTATTAGTGAGCCTGGTTACCCCCTCTCGGAAACACAGACTTAGAAATCGCCAGCTCATATACAGTGCATAAAATATATTTATATAATATATTTATATATACCCTTATACACCATTTTAATAAAAAATATCACAAAATTCTTCTGAGTCCCTCGGGAAGAGTGAAAGATGCGCACGTTCATTTTCAGAGCTCCTAGACCTTCCTATAAGAAGTTAGCCAAAAAGTAGCTTCGAAAAACGCTTAGGTTAAGTTTCAGAGTTGCTTCTAATGTACCAAAGCTGGACTTAGACATAATTTCACTCTCACAACATTATGGCTGGTTGGAGACAGTCCGAACCACAAGTACCGGGTCCATGGTTCTGGGCGTATACTGGGGGGACGGGGACGACTCCCATTAACCCCTGACTATACCGGGGATACGCTCATCACAATGCCTTTCTGGTCTGTGCTGAAGCAGGGCATTCTGGCAGCCAAGTGGCTTAACCTTTATTAGTGAGCCTGGTTACCCCCTCTCGGAACCACAGACTTAGAAATCGCCAGCTCATATACAGTGCATAAAATATATTTATATATATACCCTTATACGCCATTTTAATAAAAAATATCACAAAATTCTTCTAAGTCACTCGGTAAGAGTGAAAGACGCGCACGTTCATTTTCAGAGCTCCTAGACCTTCCTATAAGAAGTTAGCCAAAAAGTAGCTTCGAAAAACGCTTAGGTTAAGTTTCAGAGTTGCTTCTAATGTACCAAAGCTGGACTTAGACATAATTTCACTCTCACAACATTATGGCTGGTTGGAGAGAGTCCGAACCTCAAGTACCGGGTCCATGGTTCTGGGCGTATACTGCGGAGACGGGGACGACTCCCATTAACCCCTGACTATACCGGGGATACGCTTATCACAATGCCTTTCTGGTCTGTGCTGAAGCAGGGCATTCTGGCAGCCAAGTGGCTTGACCTTTATTAGTGAGCCATTTTACCCCCTCTCGGAACCACAGACTTAGAAATCGCCAGCTCATATACAGTGCATAAAATATATTTATATATACACCCTTATACACCATTTTAATAAAAAATATCACAAAGTTCTTCTAAGTCCCTCGGGAAGAGTGAAAGACGCGCACGTTTATTTTCAGAGCTCCTAGACCTTCCTATAAGAAGTTAGCCAAAAAGTAGCTTCGAAAAACGCTTAGGTTAAGTTTCAGAGTTGCTTCTAATGTACCAAAGCTGGACTTAGACATAATTTCACTCTCACAACATTATGGCTGGTTGGAGACAGTCCGAACCACAAGTACCGGGTCCATGGTTCTGGGCGTATACTGGGGGGACGGGGACGACTCCCATTAACCCCTGACTATACCGGGGATACGCTTATCACAATGCCTTTCTGGTCTGTGCTGAAGCAGGGCATTCTGGCAGCCAAGTGTCTTGACCTTTATTAGTGAGCCTGATTACCCCCTCTCGGAACCACAGACTTAGAAATCGCCAGCTCATATACAGTGCATAAAATATATTTATATATATACTGTACCCTTATACACCATTTTAATAAAAAATATCACAAAATTCTTCTAAGTCCCTCGGGAAGAGTGACAGACGTGCACGTTCATTTTCAGAGCTCCTAGACCTTCCTTTAAGAAGTTAGCCAAAAAGTAGCTTCGAAAAACGCTTAGGTTAAGTTTCAGAGTTGCTTCTAATGTACCAAAGCTGGACTTAGACATAATTTCACTCTCACAACATTATGGCTGGTTGGAGAGAGTCCGAACCTCAAGTACCGGGTCCATGGTTCTGGGCGTATACTGGGGAGACGGGGACGACTCCCATTAACCCCTGACTATACCGGGGATACGCTTATCACAATGCCTTTCTGGTCTGTGCTGAAACAGGGCATTATGGCAGCCAAGTGGCTTGACCTTTATTAGTGAGCTTGGTTACCCCCTCTCGGAACCACAGACTTAGAAATCGCAAGCTCATATACAGTACAGTGCATAAAATATATTTATATATATACCCTTATACACCATTTTAATTAAAAATATCACAAAATTCTTCTAAGTCCCTCGGGAAGAGTCAAAGACGCGCACGTTCATTTTCAGAGCTCCTAGACCTTCCTATAAGAAGTTAGCCAAAAAGTAGCTTCGAAAAACGCTTAGGTTAAGTTTCAGAGTTGCTTCTAATGTACCAAAGCTGGACTTAGACATAATTTCACTCTCACAACATTATGGCTGGTTGGAGACAGTCCGAACCACAAGTACCGGGTCCATGGTTCTGGGCGTATACTGGGGGGACGGGGACGACTCCCATTAACACCTGACTATACCGGGGATACGCTTATCACAATGCCTTTCTGGTCTGTGCTGAAGCAGGGCATTCTGGCAGCCAAGTGGCTTGACATTTATAAGTGAGCCTGGTTACCCCCTCTCGGAACCACCGACTTAGAAATCGCCAGCTCATATACAGTGCATAAAATATATTTATATATACACCCTTATACACCATTTTAATAAAAAAATATCACAAAGTTCTTCTAAGTCCCTCAGGAAGTGTGAAAGACGCGCACGTTTATTTTCAGAGCTCCTAGACCTTCCTATAAGAAGTTAGCCAAAAAGTAGCTTCGAAAAACGCTTAGGTTAAGTTTCAGAGTTGCTTCTAATGTACCAAAGCTGGACTTAGACATAATTTCACTCTCACAACATTATGGCTGGTTGGAGACAGTCCGAACCACAAGTACCGGGTCCATGGTTCTGGGCGTATACTGGGGGGACGGGGACGACTCCCATTAACCCCTGACTATACCGGGGATACGTTTATCACAATGCCTTTCTGGTCTGTGCTGAAGCAGGGCATTCTGGCAGCCAAGTGGCTTGACCTTTATTAGTGAGCCTGGTTACCCCCTCTCGGAACCACAGACTTAGAAATCGCCAGCTCATATACAGTGCATAAAATATATTTATATATATACCCTTATACGCCATTTTAATAAAAAATATCACAAAATTCTTCTAAGTCACTCGGGAAGAGTGAAAGACGCGCACGTTCATTTTCAGAGCTTCTAGACCTTCCTATAAGAAGTTAGCCAAAAAGTAGCTTCGAAAAACGCTTAGGTTAAGTTTGAGAGTTGCTTCTAATGTACCAAAGCTGGACTTAGACATAATTTCACTCTCACAACATTATGGCTGGTTGGAGAGAGTCCGAACCACAAGTACCGGGTCCATGGTTCTGGGCGTATACTGGGGGGACGGGGACGACTCCCATTAACCCCTGACTATACCTGGGATACGTTTATCACAATGCCTTTCTGGTCTGTGCTGAAGCAGGGCATTCTGGCAGCCAAGTGGCTTGACCTTTATTAGTGAGCCTGGTTACCCCCTCTCGGAACCACAGACTTAGAAATCGCCAGCTCATATACAGTGCATAAAATATATTTATATATATACCCTTATACGCCATTTTAATAAAAAATATCACAAAATTCTTCTAAGTCACTCGGGAAGAGTGAAAGACGCGCACGTTCATTTTCAGAGCTCCTAGACCTTCCTATAAGAAGTTAGCCAAAAAGTAGCTTCGAAAAACGCTTAGGTTAAGTTTCAGAGTTGCTTCTAATGTACCAAAGCTGGACTTAGACATAATTTCACTCTCACAACATTATGGCTGGTTGGAGAGAGTCCGAACCACAAGTACCGGGTCCATGGTTCTGGGCGTATACTGGGGGGACGGGGACGACTCCCATTAACCCCTGACTATACCGGGGATACGCTCATCACAATGCCTTTCTGGTCTGTGCTGAAGCAGGGCATTCTGGCAGCCAAGTGGCTTGACCTTTATTAGTGAGCCTGGTTACCCCCTCTCGGAAACACAGACTTAGAAATCGCCAGCTCATATACAGTGCATAAAATATATTTATATAATATATTTATATATACCCTTATACGCCATTTTAATAAAAAATATCACAAAATTCTTCTGAGTCCCTCGGGAAGAGTGAAAGATGCGCACGTTCATTTTCAGAGCTCCTAGACCTTCCTATAAGAAGTTAGCCAAAAAGTAGCTTCGAAAAACTCTTAGGTTAAGTTTCAGAGTTGCTTCTAATGTACCAAAGCTGGACTTAGACATAATTTCACTCTCACAACATTATGGCTGGTTGGAGAGAGTCCGAACCACAAGTACCGGGTCCATGGTTCTGGGCGTATACTGGGGGGACGGGGACGACTCCCATTAACCCCTGACTATACCGGGGATACGCTCATCACAATGCCTTTCTGGTCTGTGCTGAAGCAGGGCATTCTGGCAGCCAAGTGGCTTAACCTTTATTAGTGAGCCTGGTTACCCCCTCTCGGAACCACAGACTTAGAAATCGCCAGCTCATATACAGTGCATAAAATATATTTATATATATACCCTTATACGCCATTTTAATAAAAAATATCACAAAATTCTTCTAAGTCACTCGGTAAGAGTGAAAGACGCGCACGTTCATTTTCAGAGCTCCTAGACCTTCCTATAAGAAGTTAGCCAAAAAGTAGCTTCGAAAAACGCTTAGGTTAAGTTTCAGAGTTGCTTCTAATGTACCAAAGCTGGACTTAGACATAATTTCACTCTCACAACATTATGGCTGGTTGGAGAGAGTCCGAACCTCAAGTACCGGGTCCATGGTTCTGGGCGTATACTGGGGAGACGGGGACGACTCCCATTAACCCCTGACTATACCGGGGATACGCTTATCACAATGCCTTTCTGGTCTGTGCTGAAGCAGGGCATTCTGGCAGCCAAGTGGCTTGACCTTTATTAGTGAGCCATTTTACCCCCTCTCGGAACCACAGACTTAGAAATCGCCAGCTCATATACAGTGCATAAAATATATTTATATATACACCCTTATACACCATTTTAATAAAAAATATCACAAAGTTCTTCTAAGTCCCTCGGGAAGAGTGAAAGACGCGCACGTTTATTTTCAGAGCTCCTAGACCTTCCTATAAGAAGTTAGCCAAAAAGTAGCTTCGAAAAACGCTTAGGTTAAGTTTCAGAGTTGCTTCTAATGTACCAAAGCTGGACTTAGACATAATTTCACTCTCACAACATTATGGCTGGTTGGAGACAGTCCGAACCACAAGTACCGGGTCCATGGTTCTGGGCGTATACTGGGGGGACGGGGACGACTCCCATTAACCCCTGACTATACCGGGGATACGCTTATCACAATGCCTTTCTGGTCTGTGCTGAAGCAGGGCATTATGGCAGCCAAGTGGCTTGACCTTTATTAGTGAGCCTGGTTACCCCCTCTCGGAACCACAGACTTAGAAATCGCAAGCTCATATACAGTACAGTGCATAAAATATATTTATATATATACACTTATACACCATTTTAATTAAAAATATCACAAAATTCTTCTAAGTCCCTCGGGAAGAGTGAAAGACGCGCACGTTCATTTTCAGAGCTTCTAGACCTTCCTATAAGAAGTTAGCCAAAAAGTAGCTTCGAAAAACGCTTAGGTTAAGTTTCAGAGTTGCTTCTAATGTACCAAAGCTGGACTTAGACATAATTTCACTCTCACAACATTATGGCTGGTTGGAGAGAGTCCGAACCACAAGTACCGGGTCCATGGTTCTGGGCGTATACTGGGGAGACGGGGACGACTCCCATTAACCCCTGACTATACCGGGGATACGCTTATCACAATGCCTTTCTGGTCTGTGCTGAAGCAGGGCATTCTGGCAGCCAAGTTGCTTGACCTTTATTAGTGAGCCTGGTTACCCCCTCTCGGAAACACAGACTTAGAAATCGCCAGCTCATATACAGTGCATAAAATATATTTATATAATATATTTATATATACCCTTATACGCCATTTTAATAAAAAATATCACAAAATTCTTCTGAGTCCCTCGGGAAGAGTGAAAGATGCGCACGTTCATTTTCAGAGCTCCTAGACCTTCCTATAAGAAGTTAGCCAAAAAGTAGCTTCGAAAAACTCTTAGGTTAAGTTTCAGAGTTGCTTCTAATGTACCAAAGCTGGACTTAGACATAATTTCACTCTCACAACATTATGGCTGGTTGGAGAGAGTCCGAACCACAAGTACCGGGTCCATGGTTCTGGGCGTATACTGGGGGGACGGGGACGACTCCCATTAACCCCTGACTATACCGGGGATACGCTCATCACAATGCCTTTCTGGTCTGTGCTGAAGCAGGGCATTCTGGCAGCCAAGTGGCTTAACCTTTATTAGTGAGCCTGGTTACCCCCTCTCGGAACCACAGACTTAGAAATCGCCAGCTCATATACAGTGCATAAAATATATTTATATATATACCCTTATACGCCATTTTAATAAAAAATATCACAAAATTCTTCTAAGTCACTCGGTAAGAGTGAAAGACGCGCACGTTCATTTTCAGAGCTCCTAGACCTTCCTATAAGAAGTTAGCCAAAAAGTAGCTTCGAAAAACGCTTAGGTTAAGTTTCAGAGTTGCTTCTAATGTACCAAAGCTGGACTTAGACATAATTTCACTCTCACAACATTATGGCTGGTTGGAGAGAGTCCGAACCTCAAGTACCGGGTCCATGGTTCTGGGCGTATACTGGGGAGACGGGGACGACTCCCATTAACCCCTGACTATACCGGGGATACGCTTATCACAATGCCTTTCTGGTCTGTGCTGAAGCAGGGCATTCTGGCAGCCAAGTGGCTTGACCTTTATTAGTGAGCCATTTTACCCCCTCTCGGAACCACAGACTTAGAAATCGCCAGCTCATATACAGTGCATAAAATATATTTATATATACACCCTTATACACCATTTTAATAAAAAATATCACAAAGTTCTTCTAAGTCCCTCGGGAAGAGTGAAAGACGCGCACGTTCATTTTCAGAGCTTCTAGACCTTCCTATAAGAAGTTAGCCAAAAAGTAGCTTCGAAAAACTCTTAGGTTAAGTTTCAGAGTTGCTTCTAATGTACCAAAGCTGGACTTAGACATAATTTCACTCTCACAACATTATGGCTGGTTGGAGAGAGTCCGAACCACAAGTACCGGGTCCATGGTTCTGGGCGTATACTGGGGGGACGGGGACGACTCCCATTAACCCCTGACTATACCGGGGATACGCTCATCACAATGCCTTTCTGGTCTGTGCTGAAGCAGGGCATTCTGGCAGCCAAGTGGCTTAACCTTTATTAGTGAGCCTGGTTACCCCCTCTCGGAACCACAGACTTAGAAATCGCCAGCTCATATACAGTGCATAAAATATATTTATATATATACCCTTATACGCCATTTTAATAAAAAATATCACAAAATTCTTCTAAGTCACTCGGTAAGAGTGAAAGACGCGCACGTTCATTTTCAGAGCTCCTAGACCTTCCTATAAGAAGTTAGCCAAAAAGTAGCTTCGAAAAACGCTTAGGTTAAGTTTCAGAGTTGCTTCTAATGTACCAAAGCTGGACTTAGACATAATTTCACTCTCACAACATTATGGCTGGTTGGAGAGAGTCCGAACCTCAAGTACCGGGTCCATGGTACTGGGCGTATACTGGGGAGACGGGGACGACTCCCATTAACCCCTGACTATACCGGGGATACGCTTATCACAATGCCTTTCTGGTCTGTGCTGAAGCAGGGCATTCTGGCAGCCAAGTGGCTTGACCTTTATTAGTGAGCCATTTTACCCCCTCTCGGAACCACAGACTTAGAAATCGCCAGCTCATATACAGTGCATAAAATATATTTATATATACACCCTTATACACCATTTTAATAAAAAATATCACAAAGTTCTTCTAAGTCCCTCGGGAAGAGTGAAAGACGCGCACGTTCATTTTCAGAGCTTCTAGACCTTCCTATAAGAAGTTAGCCAAAAAGTAGCTTCGAAAAACGCTTAGGTTAAGTTTCAGATTTGCTTCTAATGTACCAAAGCTGGACTTAGACATAATTTCACTCTCACAACATTATGGCTGGTTGGAGAGAGTCCGAACCTCAAGTACCGGGTCCATGGTACTGGGCGTATACTGGGGAGACGGGGACGACTCCCATTAACCCCTGACTATACCGGGGATACGCTTATCACAATGCCTTTCTGGTCTGTGCTGAAGCAGGGCATTCTGGCAGCCAAGTGGCTTGACCTTTATTAGTGAGCCATTTTACCCCCTCTCGGAACCACAGACTTAGAAATCGCCAGCTCATATACAGTGCATAAAATATATTTATATATACACCCTTATACACCATTTTAATAAAAAATATCACAAAGTTCTTCTAAGTCCCTCGGGAAGAGTGAAAGACGCGCACGTTCATTTTCAGAGCTTCTAGACCTTCCTATAAGAAGTTAGCCAAAAAGTAGCTTCGAAAAACGCTTAGGTTAAGTTTCAGATTTGCTTCTAATGTACCAAAGCTGGACTTAGACATAATTTCACTCTCACAACATTATGGCTGGTTGGAGAGAGTCCGAACCTCAAGTACCGGGTCCATGGTTCTGGGCGTATACTGGGGAGACGGGGACGACTCCCATTAACCCCTGACTATACCGGGGATACGCTTATCACAATGCCTTTCTGGTCTGTGCTGAAGCAGGGCATTCTGGCAGCCAAGTGGCTTGACCTTTATTAGTGAGCCTGGTTACCCCCTCTCGGAAACACAGACTTAGAAATCGCCAGCTCATATACAGTGCATAAAATATATTTATATAATATATTTATATATACCCTTATACGCCATTTTAATAAAAAATATCACAAAATTCTTCTGAGTCCCTCGGGAAGAGTGAAAGATGCGCACGTTCATTTTCAGAGCTCCTAGACCTTCCTATAAGAAGTTAGCCAAAAAGTAGCTTCGAAAAACTCTTAGGTTAAGTTTCAGAGTTGCTTCTAATGTACCAAAGCTGGACTTAGACATAATTTCACTCTCACAACATTATGGCTGGTTGGAGAGAGTCCGAACCACAAGTACCGGGTCCATGGTTCTGGGCGTATACTGGGGGGACGGGGACGACTCCCATTAACCCCTGACTATACCGGGGATACGCTCATCACAATGCCTTTCTGGTCTGTGCTGAAGCAGGGCATTCTGGCAGCCAAGTGGCTTAACCTTTATTAGTGAGCCTGGTTACCCCCTCTCGGAACCACAGACTTAGAAATCGCCAGCTCATATACAGTGCATAAAATATATTTATATATATACCCTTATACGCCATTTTAATAAAAAATATCACAAAATTCTTCTAAGTCACTCGGTAAGAGTGAAAGACGCGCACGTTCATTTTCAGAGCTCCTAGACCTTCCTATAAGAAGTTAGCCAAAAAGTAGCTTCGAAAAACGCTTAGGTTAAGTTTCAGAGTTGCTTCTAATGTACCAAAGCTGGACTTAGACATAATTTCACTCTCACAACATTATGGCTGGTTGGAGAGAGTCCGAACCTCAAGTACCGGGTCCATGGTTCTGGGCGTATACTGGGGAGACGGGGACGACTCCCATTAACCCCTGACTATACCGGGGATACGCTTATCACAATGCCTTTCTGGTCTGTGCTGAAGCAGGGCATTCTGGCAGCCAAGTGGCTTGACCTTTATTAGTGAGCCATTTTACCCCCTCTCGGAACCACAGACTTAGAAATCGCCAGCTCATATACAGTGCATAAAATATATTTATATATACACCCTTATACACCATTTTAATAAAAAATATCACAAAGTTCTTCTAAGTCCCTCGGGAAGAGTGAAAGACGCGCACGTTCATTTTCAGAGCTTCTAGACCTTCCTATAAGAAGTTAGCCAAAAAGTAGCTTCGAAAAACTCTTAGGTTAAGTTTCAGAGTTGCTTCTAATGTACCAAAGCTGGACTTAGACATAATTTCACTCTCACAACATTATGGCTGGTTGGAGAGAGTCCGAACCACAAGTACCGGGTCCATGGTTCTGGGCGTATACTGGGGGGACGGGGACGACTCCCATTAACCCCTGACTATACCGGGGATACGCTCATCACAATGCCTTTCTGGTCTGTGCTGAAGCAGGGCATTCTGGCAGCCAAGTGGCTTAACCTTTATTAGTGAGCCTGGTTACCCCCTCTCGGAACCACAGACTTAGAAATCGCCAGCTCATATACAGTGCATAAAATATATTTATATATATACCCTTATACGCCATTTTAATAAAAAATATCACAAAATTCTTCTAAGTCACTCGGTAAGAGTGAAAGACGCGCACGTTCATTTTCAGAGCTCCTAGACCTTCCTATAAGAAGTTAGCCAAAAAGTAGCTTCGAAAAACGCTTAGGTTAAGTTTCAGAGTTGCTTCTAATGTACCAAAGCTGGACTTAGACATAATTTCACTCTCACAACATTATGGCTGGTTGGAGAGAGTCCGAACCTCAAGTACCGGGTCCATGGTACTGGGCGTATACTGGGGAGACGGGGACGACTCCCATTAACCCCTGACTATACCGGGGATACGCTTATCACAATGCCTTTCTGGTCTGTGCTGAAGCAGGGCATTCTGGCAGCCAAGTGGCTTGACCTTTATTAGTGAGCCATTTTACCCCCTCTCGGAACCACAGACTTAGAAATCGCCAGCTCATATACAGTGCATAAAATATATTTATATATACACCCTTATACACCATTTTAATAAAAAATATCACAAAGTTCTTCTAAGTCCCTCGGGAAGAGTGAAAGACGCGCACGTTCATTTTCAGAGCTTCTAGACCTTCCTATAAGAAGTTAGCCAAAAAGTAGCTTCGAAAAACGCTTAGGTTAAGTTTCAGATTTGCTTCTAATGTACCAAAGCTGGACTTAGACATAATTTCACTCTCACAACATTATGGCTGGTTGGAGAGAGTCCGAACCTCAAGTACCGGGTCCATGGTTCTGGGCGTATACTGGGGAGACGGGGACGACTCCCATTAACCCCTGACTATACCGGGGATACGCTTATCACAATGCCTTTCTGGTCTGTGCTGAAGCAGGGCATTCTGGCAGCCAAGTGGCTTGACCTTTATTAGTGAGCCATTTTACCCCCTCTCGGAACCACAGACTTAGAAATCGCCAGCTCATATACAGTGCATAAAATATATTTATATATATACCCTTATACGCCATTTTAATAAAAAATATCACAAAATTCTTCTAAGTCACTCGGTAAGAGTGAAAGACGCGCACGTTCATTTTCAGAGCTCCTAGACCTTCCTATAAGAAGTTAGCCAAAAAGTAGCTTCGAAAAACGCTTAGGTTAAGTTTCAGAGTTGCTTCTAATGTACCAAAGCTGGACTTAGACATAATTTCACTCTCACAACATTATGGCTGGTTGGAGAGAGTCCGAACCTCAAGTACCGGGTCCATGGTACTGGGCGTATACTGGGGAGACGGGGACGACTCCCATTAACCCCTGACTATACCGGGGATACGCTTATCACAATGCCTTTCTGGTCTGTGCTGAAGCAGGGCATTCTGGCAGCCAAGTGGCTTGACCTTTATTAGTGAGCCATTTTACCCCCTCTCGGAACCACAGACTTAGAAATCGCCAGCTCATATACAGTGCATAAAATATATTTATATATACACCCTTATACACCATTTTAATAAAAAATATCACAAAGTTCTTCTAAGTCCCTCGGGAAGAGTGAAAGACGCGCACGTTCATTTTCAGAGCTTCTAGACCTTCCTATAAGAAGTTAGCCAAAAAGTAGCTTCGAAAAACGCTTAGGTTAAGTTTCAGATTTGCTTCTAATGTACCAAAGCTGGACTTAGACATAATTTCACTCTCACAACATTATGGCTGGTTGGAGAGAGTCCGAACCTCAAGTACCGGGTCCATGGTTCTGGGCGTATACTGGGGAGACGGGGACGACTCCCATTAACCCCTGACTATACCGGGGATACGCTTATCACAATGCCTTTCTGGTCTGTGCTGAAACAGGGCATTATGGCAGCCAAGTGGCTTGACCTTTATTAGTGAGCTTGGTTACCCCCTCTCGGAACCACAGACTTAGAAATCGCAAGCTCATATACAGTACAGTGCATAAAATATATTTATATATATACCCTTATACACCATTTTAATTAAAAATATCACAAAATTCTTCTAAGTCCCTCGGGAAGAGTCAAAGACGCGCACGTTCATTTTCAGAGCTCCTAGACCTTCCTATAAGAAGTTACTGTAGCCAAAAAGTAGCTTCGAAAAACGCTTAGGTTAAGTTTCAGAGTTGCTTCTAATGTACCAAAGCTGGACTTAGACATAATTTCACTCTCACAACATTATGGCTGGTTGGAGACAGTCCGAACCACAAGTACCGGGTCCATGGTTCTGGGCGTATACTGGGGGGACGGGGACGACTCCCATTAACACCTGACTATACCGGGGATACGCTTATCACAATGCCTTTCTGGTCTGTGCTGAAGCAGGGCATTCTGGCAGCCAAGTGGCTTGACATTTATAAGTGAGCCTGGTTACCCCCTCTCGGAACCACCGACTTAGAAATCGCCAGCTCATATACAGTGCATAAAATATATTTATATATACACCCTTATACACCATTTTAATAAAAAAATATCACAAAGTTCTTCTAAGTCCCTCAGGAAGTTTGAAAGACGCGCACGTTTATTTTCAGAGCTCCTAGACCTTCCTATAAGAAGTTAGCCAAAAAGTAGCTTCGAAAAACGCTTAGGTTAAGTTTCAGAGTTGCTTCTAATGTACCAAAGCTGGACTTAGACATAATTTCACTCTCACAACATTATGGCTGGTTGGAGACAGTCCGAACCACAAGTACCGGGTCCATGGTTCTGGGCGTATACTGGGGGGACGGGGACGACTCCCATTAACCCCTGACTATACCGGGGATACGTTTATCACAATGCCTTTCTGGTCTGTGCTGAAGCAGGGCATTCTGGCAGCCAAGTGGCTTGACCTTTATTAGTGAGCCTGGTTACCCCCTCTCGGAACCACAGACTTAGAAATCGCCAGCTCATATACAGTGCATAAAATATATTTATATATATACCCTTATACGCCATTTTAATAAAAAATATCACAAAATTCTTCTAAGTCACTCGGGAAGAGTGAAAGACGCGCACGTTCATTTTCAGAGCTCCTAGACCTTCCTATAAGAAGTTAGCCAAAAAGTAGCTTCGAAAAACGCTTAGGTTAAGTTTGAGAGTTGCTTCTAATGTACCAAAGCTGGACTTAGACATAATTTCACTCTCACAACATTATGGCTGGTTGGAGACAGTCCGAACCACAAGTACCGGGTCCATGGTTCTGGGCGTATACTGGGGGGACGGGGACGACTCCCATTAACCCCTGACTATACCGGGGATACGTTTATCACAATGCCTTTCTGGTCTGTGCTGAAGCAGGGCATTCTGGCAGCCAAGTGGCTTGACCTTTATTAGTGAGCCTGGTTACCCCCTCTCGGAACCACAGACTTAGAAATCGCCAGCTCATATACAGTGCATAAAATATATTTATATATATACCCTTATACGCCATTTTAATAAAAAATATCACAAAATTCTTCTGAGTCCCTCGGGAAGAGTGAAAGACGCGCACGTTCATTTTCAGAGCTCCTAGATCTTCCTATAAGAAGTTAGCCAAAAAGTAGCTTCGAAAAACGCTTAGGTTAAGTTTCAGAGTTGCTTCTAATGTACCAAAGCTGGACTTAGACATAATTTCACTCTCACAACATTATGGCTGGTTGGAGAGAGTCCGAACCACAAGTACCGGGTCCATGGTTCTGGGCGTATACTGGGGGGACGGGGACGACTCCCATTAACCCCTGACTATACCGGGGATACGCTTATCACAATGCCTTTCTGGTCTGTGCTGAAGCAGGGCATTCTGGCAGCCAAGTGGCTTGACCTTTATTAGTGAGCCTGGTTACCCCCTCTCGGAACCACAGACTTAGAAATCGCCAGCTCATATACAGTGCATAAAATATATTTATATATATACCCTTATACGCCATTTTAATAAAAAATATCACAAAATTCTTCTAAGTCCCTCGGGAAGAGTCAAAGACGCGCACGTTCATTTTCAGAGCTCCTAGACCTTCCTTTAAGAAGTTAGCCAAAAAGTAGCTTCGAAAAACGCTTAGGTTAAGTTTCAGAGTTGCTTCTAATGTACCAAAGCTGGACTTAGACATAATTTCACTCTCACAACATTATGGCTGGTTGGAGAGAGTCCGAACCACAAGTACCGGGTCCATGGTTCTGGGCGTATACTGGGGGGACGGGGACGACTCCCATTAACCCCTGACTATACCGGGGATACGCTTATCACAATGCCTTTCTGGTCTGTGCTGAAGCAGGGCATTCTGGCAGCCAAGTGGCTTGACCTTTATTAGTGAGCCTGGTTACCCCCTCTCGGAACCACAGACTTAGAAATCGCAAGCTCATATGCAGTATTGTGCATAAAATATATTTATATATATACCCTTATACACCATTTTAATAAAAAATATCACAAAATTCTTCTAAGTACCTCGGGAAGAGTGAAAGACGCGCACGTTCATTTTCAGAGCTCCTAGTCCTTCCTATAAGAAGTTAGCCAAAAAGTAGCTTCGAAAAACGCTTAGGTTAAGTTTCAGAGTTGCTTCTAATGTACCAAAGCTGGACTTAGACATAATTTCACTCTCACAACATTATGGCTGGTTGGAGACAGTCCGAACCACAAGTACCGGGTCCATGGTTCTGGGCGTATACTGGGGGGACGGGGACGACTCCCATTAACCCCTGACTATACCGGGGATACGCTTATCACAATGTCTTTCTGGTCTGTGCTGAAGCAGGGCATTCTGGCAGCCAAGTGGCTTGACCTTTATTAGTGAGCCTGGTTACCCCCTCTCGGAACCACAGACTTAGAAATCGCCAGCTCATATACAGTGCATAAAATATATTTATATATATACCCTTATACGCCATTTTAATAAAAAATATCACAAAATTCTTCTGAGTCCCTCGGGAAGAGTGAAAGATGCGCACGTTCATTTTCAGAGCTCCTAGACCTTCCTATAAGAAGTTAGCCAAAAAGTAGCTTCGAAAAACTCTTAGGTTAAGTTTCAGAGTTGCTTCTAATGTACCAAAGCTGGACTTAGACATAATTTCACTCTCACAACATTATGGCTGGTTGGAGAGAGTCCGAACCACAAGTACCGGGTCCATGGTTCTGGGCGTATACTGGGGGGACGGGGACGACTCCCATTAACCCCTGACTATACCGGGGATACGCTCATCACAATGCCTTTCTGGTCTGTGCTGAAGCAGGGCATTCTGGCAGCCAAGTGGCTTAACCTTTATTAGTGAGCCTGGTTACCCCCTCTCGGAACCACAGACTTAGAAATCGCCAGCTCATATACAGTGCATAAAATATATTTATATATATACCCTTATACGCCATTTTAATAAAAAATATCACAAAATTCTTCTAAGTCACTCGGGAAGAGTGAAAGACGCGCACGTTCATTTTCAGAGCTCCTAGACCTTCCTATAAGAAGTTAGCCAAAAAGTAGCTTCGAAAAACGCTTAGGTTAAGTTTCAGAGTTGCTTCTAATGTACCAAAGCTGGACTTAGACATAATTTCACTCTCACAACATTATGGCTGGTTGGAGAGAGTCCGAACCACAAGTACCGGGTCCATGGTTCTGGGCGTATACTGGGGAGACGGGGACGACTCCCATTAACCCCTGACTATACCGGGGATACGCTTATCACAATGCCTTTCTGGTCTGTGCTGAAGCAGGGCATTCTGGCAGCCAAGTGGCTTGACATTTATAAGTGAGCCTGGTTACCCCCTCTCGGAACCACCGACTTAGAAATCGCCAGCTCATATACAGTGCATAAAATATATTTATATATACACCCTTATACACCATTTTAATAAAAAAATATCACAAAGTTCTTCTAAGTCCCTCAGGAAGTTTGAAAGACGCGCACGTTTATTTTCAGAGCTCCTAGACCTTCCTATAAGAAGTTAGCCAAAAAGTAGCTTCGAAAAACGCTTAGGTTAAGTTTCAGAGTTGCTTCTAATGTACCAAAGCTGGACTTAGACATAATTTCACTCTCACAACATTATGGCTGGTTGGAGACAGTCCGAACCACAAGTACCGGGTCCATGGTTCTGGGCGTATACTGGGGGGACGGGGACGACTCCCATTAACCCCTGACTATACCGGGGATACGTTTATCACAATGCCTTTCTGGTCTGTGCTGAAGCAGGGCATTCTGGCAGCCAAGTGGCTTGACCTTTATTAGTGAGCCTGGTTACCCCCTCTCGGAACCACAGACTTAGAAATCGCCAGCTCATATACAGTGCATAAAATATATTTATATATATACCCTTATACGCCATTTTAATAAAAAATATCACAAAATTCTTCTAAGTCACTCGGGAAGAGTGAAAGACGCGCACGTTCATTTTCAGAGCTCCTAGACCTTCCTATAAGAAGTTAGCCAAAAAGTAGCTTCGAAAAACGCTTAGGTTAAGTTTGAGAGTTGCTTCTAATGTACCAAAGCTGGACTTAGACATAATTTCACTCTCACAACATTAAGGCTGGTTGGAGACAGTCCGAACCACAAGTACCGGGTCCATGGTTCTGGGCGTATACTGGGGGGACGGGGACGACTCCCATTAACCCCTGACTATACCGGGGATACGTTTATCACAATGCCTTTCTGGTCTGTGCTGAAGCAGGGCATTCTGGCAGCCAAGTGGCTTGACCTTTATTAGTGAGCCTGGTTACCCCCTCTCGGAACCACAGACTTAGAAATCGCCAGCTCATATACAGTGCATAAAATATATTTATATATATACCCTTATACGCCATTTTAATAAAAAATATCACAAAATTCTTCTAAGTCACTCGGGAAGAGTGAAAGACGCGCACGTTCATTTTCAGAGCTCCTAGACCTTCCTATAAGAAGTTAGCCAAAAAGTAGCTTCGAAAAACGCTTAGGTTAAGTTTCAGAGTTGCTTCTAATGTACCAAAGCTGGACTTAGACATAATTTCACTCTCACAACATTATGGCTGGTTGGAGAGAGTCCGAACCACAAGTACCGGGTCCATGGTTCTGGGCGTATACTGGGGGGACGGGGACGACTCCCATTAACCCCTGACTATACCGGGGATACGCTTATCACAATGCCTTTCTGGTCTGTGCTGACGCAGGGCATTCTGGCAGCCAAGTGGCTTGACCTTTATTAGTGAGCCTGGTTACCCCCTCTCGGAACCACAGACTTAGAAATCGCCAGCTCATATACAGTGCATAAAATATATTTATATATATACCCTTATACGCCATTTTAATAAAAAATATCACAAAATTCTTCTGAGTCCCTCGGGAAGAGTGAAAGACGCGCACGTTCATTTTCAGAGCTCCTAGACCTTCCTATAAGAAGTTAGCCAAAAAGTAGCTTCGAAAAACGCTTAGGTTAAGTTTCAGAGTTGCTTCTAATGTACCAAAGCTGGACTTAGACATAATTTCACTCTCACAACATTATGGCTGGTTGGAGAGAGTCCGAACCACAAGTACCGGGTCCATGGTTCTGGGCGTATACTGGGGGGACGGGGACGACTCCCATTAACCCCTGACTATACCGAGGATACGCTTATCACAATGCCTTTCTGGTCTGTGCTGAAGCAGGGCATTCTGGCAGCCAAGTGGCTTGACCTTTATTAGTGAGCCTGGTTACCCCCTCTCGGAACCACAGACTTAGAAATCGCCAGCTCATATACAGTGCATAAAATATATTTATATATATACCCTTATACGCCATTTTAATAAAAAATATCACAAAATTCTTCTAAGTCCCTCGGGAAGAGTCAAAGACGCGCACGTTCATTTTCAGAGCTCCTAGACCTTCCTTTAAGAAGTTAGCCAAAAAGTAGCTTCGAAAAACGCTTAGGTTAAGTTTCAGAGTTGCTTCTAATGTACCAAAGCTGGACTTAGACATAATTTCACTCTCACAACATTATGGCTGGTTGGAGAGAGTCCGAACCACAAGTACCGGGTCCATGGATCTGGGCGTATACTGGGGGGACGGGGACGACTCCCATTGACCCCTGACTATACCGGGGATACGCTTATCACAATGCCTTTCTGGTCTGTGCTGAAGCAGGGCATTCTGGCAGCCAAGTGGCTTGACCTTTATTAGTGAGCCTGGTTACCCCCTCTCGGAACCACAGACTTAGAAATCGCAAGCTCATATGCAGTATTGTGCATAAAATATATTTATATATATACCCTTATACACCATTTTAATAAAAAATATCACAAAATTCTTCTAAGTACCTCGGGAAGAGTGAAAGACGCGCACGTTCATTTTCAGAGCTCCTAGTCCTTCCTATAAGAAGTTAGCCAAAAAGTAGCTTCGAAAAACGCTTAGGTTAAGTTTCAGAGTTGCTTCTAATGTACCAAAGCTGGACTTAGACATAATTTCACTCTCACAACATTATGGCTGGTTGGAGACAGTCCGAACCACAAGTACCGGGTCCATGGTTCTGGGCGTATACTGGGGGGACGGGGACGACTCCCATTAACCCCTGACTATACCGGGGATACGCTTATCACAATGTCTTTCTGGTCTGTGCTGAAGCAGGGCATTCTGGCAGCCAAGTGGCTTGACCTTTATTAGTGAGCCTGGTTACCCCCTCTCGGAACCACAGACTTAGAAATCGCCAGCTCATATACAGTGCATAAAATATATTTATATATATACCCTTATACGCCATTTTAATAAAAAATATCACAAAATTCTTCTGAGTCCCTCGGGAAGAGTGAAAGATGCGCACGTTCATTTTCAGAGCTCCTAGACCTTCCTATAAGAAGTTAGCCAAAAAGTAGCTTCGAAAAACTCTTAGGTTAAGTTTCAGAGTTGCTTCTAATGTACCAAAGCTGGACTTAGACATAATTTCACTCTCACAACATTATGGCTGGTTGGAGAGAGTCCGAACCACAAGTACCGGGTCCATGGTTCTGGGCGTATACTGGGGGGACGGGGACGACTCCCATTAACCCCTGACTATACCGGGGATACGCTCATCACAATGCCTTTCTGGTCTGTGCTGAAGCAGGGCATTCTGGCAGCCAAGTGGCTTAACCTTTATTAGTGAGCCTGGTTACCCCCTCTCGGAACCACAGACTTAGAAATCGCCAGCTCATATACAGTGCATAAAATATATTTATATATATACCCTTATACGCCATTTTAATAAAAAATATCACAAAATTCTTCTAAGTCACTCGGGAAGAGTGAAAGACGCGCACGTTCATTTTCAGAGCTCCTAGACCTTCCTATAAGAAGTTAGCCAAAAAGTAGCTTCGAAAAACGCTTAGGTTAAGTTTCAGAGTTGCTTCTAATGTACCAAAGCTGGACTTAGACATAATTTCACTCTCACAACATTATGGCTGGTTGGAGAGAGTCCGAACCACAAGTACCGGGTCCATGGTTCTGGGCGTATACTGGGGAGACGGGGACGACTCCCATTAACCCCTGACTATACCGGGGATACGCTTATCACAATGCCTTTCTGGTCTGTGCTGAAGCAGGGCATTCTGGCAGCCAAGTGGCTTGACATTTATAAGTGAGCCTGGTTACCCCCTCTCGGAACCACCGACTTAGAAATCGCCAGCTCATATACAGTGCATAAAATATATTTATATATACACCCTTATACACCATTTTAATAAAAAAATATCACAAAGTTCTTCTAAGTCCCTCAGGAAGTTTGAAAGACGCGCACGTTTATTTTCAGAGCTCCTAGACCTTCCTATAAGAAGTTAGCCAAAAAGTAGCTTCGAAAAACGCTTAGGTTAAGTTTCAGAGTTGCTTCTAATGTACCAAAGCTGGACTTAGACATAATTTCACTCTCACAACATTATGGCTGGTTGGAGACAGTCCGAACCACAAGTACCGGGTCCATGGTTCTGGGCGTATACTGGGGGGACGGGGACGACTCCCATTAACCCCTGACTATACCGGGGATACGTTTATCACAATGCCTTTCTGGTCTGTGCTGAAGCAGGGCATTCTGGCAGCCAAGTGGCTTGACCTTTATTAGTGAGCCTGGTTACCCCCTCTCGGAACCACAGACTTAGAAATCGCCAGCTCATATACAGTGCATAAAATATATTTATATATATACCCTTATACGCCATTTTAATAAAAAATATCACAAAATTCTTCTAAGTCACTCGGGAAGAGTGAAAGACGCGCACGTTCATTTTCAGAGCTCCTAGACCTTCCTATAAGAAGTTAGCCAAAAAGTAGCTTCGAAAAACGCTTAGGTTAAGTTTGAGAGTTGCTTCTAATGTACCAAAGCTGGACTTAGACATAATTTCACTCTCACAACATTAAGGCTGGTTGGAGACAGTCCGAACCACAAGTACCGGGTCCATGGTTCTGGGCGTATACTGGGGGGACGGGGACGACTCCCATTAACCCCTGACTATACCGGGGATACGTTTATCACAATGCCTTTCTGGTCTGTGCTGAAGCAGGGCATTCTGGCAGCCAAGTGGCTTGACCTTTATTAGTGAGCCTGGTTACCCCCTCTCGGAACCACAGACTTAGAAATCGCCAGCTCATATACAGTGCATAAAATATATTTATATATATACCCTTATACGCCATTTTAATAAAAAATATCACAAAATTCTTCTAAGTCACTCGGGAAGAGTGAAAGACGCGCACGTTCATTTTCAGAGCTCCTAGACCTTCCTATAAGAAGTTAGCCAAAAAGTAGCTTCGAAAAACGCTTAGGTTAAGTTTCAGAGTTGCTTCTAATGTACCAAAGCTGGACTTAGACATAATTTCACTCTCACAACATTATGGCTGGTTGGAGAGAGTCCGAACCACAAGTACCGGGTCCATGGTTCTGGGCGTATACTGGGGGGACGGGGACGACTCCCATTAACCCCTGACTATACCGGGGATACGCTTATCACAATGCCTTTCTGGTCTGTGCTGACGCAGGGCATTCTGGCAGCCAAGTGGCTTGACCTTTATTAGTGAGCCTGGTTACCCCCTCTCGGAACCACAGACTTAGAAATCGCCAGCTCATATACAGTGCATAAAATATATTTATATATATACCCTTATACGCCATTTTAATAAAAAATATCACAAAATTCTTCTGAGTCCCTCGGGAAGAGTGAAAGACGCGCACGTTCATTTTCAGAGCTCCTAGACCTTCCTATAAGAAGTTAGCCAAAAAGTAGCTTCGAAAAACGCTTAGGTTAAGTTTCAGAGTTGCTTCTAATGTACCAAAGCTGGACTTAGACATAATTTCACTCTCACAACATTATGGCTGGTTGGAGAGAGTCCGAACCACAAGTACCGGGTCCATGGTTCTGGGCGTATACTGGGGGGACGGGGACGACTCCCATTAACCCCTGACTATACCGGGGATACGCTTATCACAATGCCTTTCTGGTCTGTGCTGAAGCAGGGCATTCTGGCAGCCAAGTGGCTTGACCTTTATTAGTGAGCCTGGTTACCCCCTCTCGGAACCACAGACTTAGAAATCGCCAGCTCATATACAGTGCATAAAATATATTTATATATATACCCTTATACGCCATTTTAATAAAAAATATCACAAAATTCTTCTAAGTCCCTCGGGAAGAGTCAAAGACGCGCACGTTCATTTTCAGAGCTCCTAGACCTTCCTTTAAGAAGTTAGCCAAAAAGTAGCTTCGAAAAACGCTTAGGTTAAGTTTCAGAGTTGCTTCTAATGTACCAAAGCTGGACTTAGACATAATTTCACTCTCACAACATTATGGCTGGTTGGAGAGAGTCCGAACCACAAGTACCGGGTCCATGGATCTGGGCGTATACTGGGGGGACGGGGACGACTCCCATTGACCCCTGACTATACCGGGGATACGCTTATCACAATGCCTTTCTGGTCTGTGCTGAAGCAGGGCATTCTGGCAGCCAAGTGGCTTGACCTTTATTAGTGAGCCTGGTTACCCCCTCTCGGAACCACAGACTTAGAAATCGCAAGCTCATATGCAGTATTGTGCATAAAATATATTTATATATATACCCTTATACACCATTTTAATAAAAAATATCACAAAATTCTTCTAAGTACCTCGGGAAGAGTGAAAGACGCGCACGTTCATTTTCAGAGCTCCTAGTCCTTCCTATAAGAAGTTAGCCAAAAAGTAGCTTCGAAAAACGCTTAGGTTAAGTTTCAGAGTTGCTTCTAATGTACCAAAGCTGGACTTAGACATAATTTCACTCTCACAACATTATGGCTGGTTGGAGACAGTCCGAACCACAAGTACCGGGTCCATGGTTCTGGGCGTATACTGGGGGGACGGGGACGACTCCCATTAACCCCTGACTATACCGGGGATACGCTTATCACAATGTCTTTCTGGTCTGTGCTGAAGCAGGGCATTCTGGCAGCCAAGTGGCTTGACCTTTATTAGTGAGCCTGGTTACCCCCTCTCGGAACCACAGACTTAGAAATCGCCAGCTCATATACAGTGCATAAAATATATTTATATATATACCCTTATACGCCATTTTAATAAAAAATATCACAAAATTCTTCTGAGTCCCTCGGGAAGAGTGAAAGATGCGCACGTTCATTTTCAGAGCTCCTAGACCTTCCTATAAGAAGTTAGCCAAAAAGTAGCTTCGAAAAACTCTTAGGTTAAGTTTCAGAGTTGCTTCTAATGTACCAAAGCTGGACTTAGACATAATTTCACTCTCACAACATTATGGCTGGTTGGAGAGAGTCCGAACCACAAGTACCGGGTCCATGGTTCTGGGCGTATACTGGGGGGACGGGGACGACTCCCATTAACCCCTGACTATACCGGGGATACGCTCATCACAATGCCTTTCTGGTCTGTGCTGAAGCAGGGCATTCTGGCAGCCAAGTGGCTTAACCTTTATTAGTGAGCCTGGTTACCCCCTCTCGGAACCACAGACTTAGAAATCGCCAGCTCATATACAGTGCATAAAATATATTTATATATATACCCTTATACGCCATTTTAATAAAAAATATCACAAAATTCTTCTAAGTCACTCGGGAAGAGTGAAAGACGCGCACGTTCATTTTCAGAGCTCCTAGACCTTCCTATAAGAAGTTAGCCAAAAAGTAGCTTCGAAAAACGCTTAGGTTAAGTTTCAGAGTTGCTTCTAATGTACCAAAGCTGGACTTAGACATAATTTCACTCTCACAACATTATGGCTGGTTGGAGAGAGTCCGAACCACAAGTACCGGGTCCATGGTTCTGGGCGTATACTGGGGAGACGGGGACGACTCCCATTAACCCCTGACTATACCGGGGATACGCTTATCACAATGCCTTTCTGGTCTGTGCTGAAGCAGGGCATTCTGGCAGCCAAGTGGCTTGACATTTATAAGTGAGCCTGGTTACCCCCTCTCGGAACCACCGACTTAGAAATCGCCAGCTCATATACAGTGCATAAAATATATTTATATATACACCCTTATACACCATTTTAATAAAAAAATATCACAAAGTTCTTCTAAGTCCCTCAGGAAGTTTGAAAGACGCGCACGTTTATTTTCAGAGCTCCTAGACCTTCCTATAAGAAGTTAGCCAAAAAGTAGCTTCGAAAAACGCTTAGGTTAAGTTTCAGAGTTGCTTCTAATGTACCAAAGCTGGACTTAGACATAATTTCACTCTCACAACATTATGGCTGGTTGGAGACAGTCCGAACCACAAGTACCGGGTCCATGGTTCTGGGCGTATACTGGGGGGACGGGGACGACTCCCATTAACCCCTGACTATACCGGGGATACGTTTATCACAATGCCTTTCTGGTCTGTGCTGAAGCAGGGCATTCTGGCAGCCAAGTGGCTTGACCTTTATTAAGGAGCCTGGTTACCCCCTCTCGGAACCACAGACTTAGAAATCGCCAGCTCATATACAGTGCATAAAATATATTTATATATATACCCTTATACGCCATTTTAATAAAAAATATCACAAAATTCTTCTAAGTCACTCGGGAAGAGTGAAAGACGCGCACGTTCATTTTCAGAGCTCCTAGACCTTCCTATAAGAAGTTAGCCAAAAAGTAGCTTCGAAAAACGCTTAGGTTAAGTTTGAGAGTTGCTTCTAATGTACCAAAGCTGGACTTAGACATAATTTCACTCTCACAACATTAAGGCTGGTTGGAGACAGTCCGAACCACAAGTACCGGGTCCATGGTTCTGGGCGTATACTGGGGGGACGGGGACGACTCCCATTAACCCCTGACTATACCGGGGATACGTTTATCACAATGCCTTTCTGGTCTGTGCTGAAGCAGGGCATTCTGGCAGCCAAGTGGCTTGACCTTTATTAGTGAGCCTGGTTACCCCCTCTCGGAACCACAGACTTAGAAATCGCCAGCTCATATACAGTGCATAAAATATATTTATATATATACCCTTATACGCCATTTTAATAAAAAATATCACAAAATTCTTCTAAGTCACTCGGGAAGAGTGAAAGACGCGCACGTTCATTTTCAGAGCTCCTAGACCTTCCTATAAGAAGTTAGCCAAAAAGTAGCTTCGAAAAACGCTTAGGTTAAGTTTCAGAGTTGCTTCTAATGTACCAAAGCTGGACTTAGACATAATTTCACTCTCACAACATTATGGCTGGTTGGAGAGAGTCCGAACCACAAGTACCGGGTCCATGGTTCTGGGCGTATACTGGGGGGACGGGGACGACTCCCATTAACCCCTGACTATACCGGGGATACGCTTATCACAATGCCTTTCTGGTCTGTGCTGACGCAGGGCATTCTGGCAGCCAAGTGGCTTGACCTTTATTAGTGAGCCTGGTTACCCCCTCTCGGAACCACAGACTTAGAAATCGCCAGCTCATATACAGTGCATAAAATATATTTATATATATACCCTTATACGCCATTTTAATAAAAAATATCACAAAATTCTTCTGAGTCCCTCGGGAAGAGTGAAAGACGCGCACGTTCATTTTCAGAGCTCCTAGACCTTCCTATAAGAAGTTAGCCAAAAAGTAGCTTCGAAAAACGCTTAGGTTAAGTTTCAGAGTTGCTTCTAATGTACCAAAGCTGGACTTAGACATAATTTCACTCTCACAACATTATGGCTGGTTGGAGAGAGTCCGAACCACAAGTACCGGGTCCATGGTTCTGGGCGTATACTGGGGGGACGGGGACGACTCCCATTAACCCCTGACTATACCGGGGATACGCTTATCACAATGCCTTTCTGGTCTGTGCTGAAGCAGGGCATTCTGGCAGCCAAGTGGCTTGACCTTTATTAGTGAGCCTGGTTACCCCCTCTCGGAACCACAGACTTAGAAATCGCCAGCTCATATACAGTGCATAAAATATATTTATATATATACCCTTATACGCCATTTTAATAAAAAATATCACAAAATTCTTCTAAGTCCCTCGGGAAGAGTCAAAGACGCGCACGTTCATTTTCAGAGCTCCTAGACCTTCCTTTAAGAAGTTAGCCAAAAAGTAGCTTCGAAAAACGCTTAGGTTAAGTTTCAGAGTTGCTTCTAATGTACCAAAGCTGGACTTAGACATAATTTCACTCTCACAACATTATGGCTGGTTGGAGAGAGTCCGAACCACAAGTACCGGGTCCATGGATCTGGGCGTATACTGGGGGGACGGGGACGACTCCCATTAACCCCTGACTATACCGGGGATACGCTTATCACAATGCCTTTCTGGTCTGTGCTGAAGCAGGGCATTCTGGCAGCCAAGTGGCTTGACCTTTATTAGTGAGCCTGGTTACCCCCTCTCGGAACCACAGACTTAGAAATCGCAAGCTCATATGCAGTATTGTGCATAAAATATATTTATATATATACCCTTATACACCATTTTAATAAAAAATATCACAAAATTCTTCTAAGTACCTCGGGAAGAGTGAAAGACGCGCACGTTCATTTTCAGAGCTCCTAGTCCTTCCTATAAGAAGTTAGCCAAAAAGTAGCTTCGAAAAACGCTTAGGTTAAGTTTCAGAGTTGCTTCTAATGTACCAAAGCTGGACTTAGACATAATTTCACTCTCACAACATTATGGCTGGTTGGAGACAGTCCGAACCACAAGTACCGGGTCCATGGTTCTGGGCGTATACTGGGGGGACGGGGACGACTCCCATTAACCCCTGACTATACAGGGGATACGCTTATCACAATGTCTTTCTGGTCTGTGCTGAAGCAGGGCATTCTGGCAGCCAAGTGGCTTGACCTTTATTAGTGAGCCTGGTTACCCCCTCTCGGAACCACAGACTTAGAAATCGCCAGCTCATATACAGTGCATAAAATATATTTATATATATACCCTTATACACCATTTTAATAAAAAATATCACAAAGTTCTTCTAAGTCCCTCGGGAAGAGTGAAAGACGCGCACGTTCATTTTCAGAGCTCCTAGACCTTCCTTTAAGAAGTTAGCCAAAAAGTATCTTCGAAAAACGCTTAGGTTAAGTTTCAGAGTTTCTTCTAATGTACCGAAGCTGGACTTAGACATAATTTCACTCTCACAACATTATGGCTGGTTGGAGACAGTCCGAACCACAAGTACCGGGTCCATGGTTCTGGGCGTATGCTGGGGGGACGGGGACGACTCCCATTAACCCCTGACTATACCGGGGATACGCTTATCACAATGCCTTTCTGGTCTGTGCTGAAGCAGGGCATTCTGGCAGCCAAGTGGCTTGACATTTATTAGTGAGCCTGGTTACCCCCTCTCGGAACCACAGACTTAGAAATCGCCAGCTCATATACAGTGCATAAAATATATTTATATAATATATTTATATATACCCTTATACACCATTTTAATAAAAAATATCACAAAATTCTTCTAAGTCCCTCGGGAAGAGTGAAAGACGCGCACGTTCATTTTCAGAGCTCCTAGACCTTCCTATAAGAAGTTAGCCAAAAAGTAGCTTCGAAAAACGCTTAGGTTAAGTTTGAGAGTTGCTTCTAATGTACCAAAGCTGGACTTAGACATAATTTCACTCTCACAACATTATGGCTGGTTGGAGACAGTCCGAACCACAAGTACCGGGTCCATGGTTCTGGGCGTATACTGGGGGGACGGGGACGACTCCCATTAACCCCTGACTATACCGGGGATACGCTTATCACAATGCCTTTCTGGTCTGTGCTGAAGCAGGGCATTCTGGCAGCCAAGTGGCTTGACATTTATTAGTGAGCCTGGTTACCCCCTCTCGGAACCACAGACTTAGAAATCGCCAGCTCATATACAGTGCATAAAATATATTTATATAATATATTTATATATACCCTTATACACCATTTTAATAAAAAATATCACAAAATTCTTCTAAGTCCCTCGGGAAGAGTGAAAGACGCGCACGTTCATTTTCAGAGCTCCTAGACCTTCCTATAAGAAGTTAGCCAAAAAGTAGCTTCGAAAAACGCTTAGGTTAAGTTTGAGAGTTGCTTCTAATGTACCAAAGCTGGACTTAGACATAATTTCACTCTCACAACATTATGGCTGGTTGGAGACAGTCCGAACCACAAGTACCGGGTCCATGGTTCTGGGCGTATACTGGGGGGACAGGGGGCGACTCCCATTAACCCCTGACTATACCGGGGATACGCTTATCACAATGCCTTTCTGGTCTGTGCTGAAGCAGGGCATTCTGGCAGCCAAGTGGCTTGACCTTTATTAGTGAGCCTGGTTACCCCCTCTCGGAACCACAGACTTAGAAATCGCCAGCTCATATACAGTGCATAAAATATATTTATATACACACCCTTATACACCATTTTAATAAAAAATATCACAAAGTTCTTCTAAGTCCCTCGGGAAGAGTGAAAGACGCGCACGTTTATTTTCAGAGCTCCTAGACCTTCCTATAAGAAGTTAGCCAAAAAGTAGCTTCGAAAAACGCTTAGGTTAAGTTTCAGAGTTGCTTCTAATGTACCAAAGCTGGACTTAGACATAATTTCACTCTCACAACATTATGGCTGGTTGGAGACAGTCCGAACCACAAGTACCGGGTCCATGGTTCTGGGCGTATACTGGGGGGACGGGGACGACTCCCATTAACCCCTGACTATACCGGGGATACGCTTATCACAATGCCTTTCTGGTCTGTGCTGAAGCAGGGCATTCTGGCAGCCAAGTGGCTTGACCTTTATTAGTGAGCCTGGTTACCCCCTCTCGGAACCACAGACTTAGAAATCGCCAGCTCATATACAGTGCATAAAATATATTTATATATATACCCTTATATACCATTTTAATAAAAAATATCACAAAGTTCTTCTAAGTCCCTCGGGAAGAGTGAAAGACGCGCACGTTCATTTTCAGAGCTCCTAGACCTTCCTTTAAGAAGTTAGCCAAAAAGTAGCTTCGAAAAACGCTTAGGTTAAGTTTCAGAGTTTCTTCTAATGTACCAAAGCTGTACTTAGACATAATTTCTCTCTCACAACATTATGGCTGGTTGGAGACAGTCCGAACCACAAGTACCGGGTCCTAGGTTCTGGCCGTATACTGGGGGGACGGGGACGACTCCCATTAACCCCTGACTATACCGGGGATACGCTTATCACAATGCCTTTCTGGTCTGTGCTGAAGCAGGGCATTCTGGCAGCAATGTGGCTTGACCTTTATTAGTGAGCCTGGTTACCCCCTCTCGGAATCACAGACTTAGAAATCGCCAGCTCATATACAGTGCATAAAATATATTTATATATATACCCTTATACACCATTTTAATAAAAAATATCACAAAGTTCTTCTAAGTCCCTCGGGAAGAGTGAAAGACGCGCACGTTCATTTTCAGAGCTCCTAGACCTTCCTTTAAGAAGTTAGCCAAAAAGTATCTTCGAAAAACGCTTAGGTTAAGTTTCAGAGTTTCTTCTAATGTACCAAAGCTGGACTTAGACATAATTTCACTCTCACAACATTATGGCTGGTTGGAGACAGTCCGAACCACAAGTACCGGGTCCATGGTTCTGGGCGTATGCTGGGGGGACGGGGACGACTCCCATTAACCCCTGACTATACCGGGGATACGCTTATCACAATGCCTTTCTGGTCTGTGCTGAAGCAGGGCATTCTGGCAGCCAAGTGGCTTGACATTTATTAGTGAGCCTGGTTACCCCCTCTCGGAACCACAGACTTAGAAATCGCCAGCTCATATACAGTGCATAAAATATATTTATATAATATATTTATATATACCCTTATACACCATTTTAATAAAAAATATCACAAAATTCTTCTAAGTCCCTGGGAAAGAGTGAAAGACGCGCACGTTCATTTTCAGAGCTCCTAGACCTTCCTATAAGAAGTTAGCCAAAAAGTAGCTTCGAAAAACGCTTAGGTTAAGTTTGAGAGTTGCTTCTAATGTACCAAAGCTGGACTTAGACATAATTTCACTCTCACAACATTATGGCTGGTTGGAGACAGTCCGAACCACAAGTACCGGGTCCATGGTTCTGGGCGTATACTGGGGGGACAGGGGGCGACTCCCATTAACCCCTGACTATACCGGGGATACGCTTATCACAATGCCTTTCTGGTCTGTGCTGAAGCAGGGCATTCTGGCAGCCAAGTGGCTTGACCTTTATTAGTGAGCCTGGTTACCCCCTCTCGGAACCACAGACTTAGAAATCGCCAGCTCATATACAGTGCATAAAATATATTTATATACACACCCTTATACACCATTTTAATAAAAAATATCACAAAGTTCTTCTAAGTCCCTCGGGAAGAGTGAAAGACGCGCACGTTTATTTTCAGAGCTCCTAGACCTTCCTATAAGAAGTTAGCCAAAAAGTAGCTTCGAAAAACGCTTAGGTTAAGTTTCAGAGTTGCTTCTAATGTACCAAAGCTGGACTTAGACATAATTTCACTCTCACAACATTATGGCTGGTTGGAGACAGTCCGAACCACAAGTACCGGGTCCATGGTTCTGGGCGTATGCTGGGGGGACGGGGACGACTCCCATTAACCCCTGACTATACCGGGGATACGCTTATCACAATGCCTTTCTGGTCTGTGCTGAAGCAGGGCATTCTGGCAGCCAAGTGGCTTGACATTTATTAGTGAGCCTGGTTACCCCCTCTCGGAACCACAGACTTAGAAATCGCCAGCTCATATACAGTGCATAAAATATATTTATATAATATATTTATATATACCCTTATACACCATTTTAATAAAAAATATCACAAAATTCTTCTAAGTCCCTGGGAAAGAGTGAAAGACGCGCACGTTCATTTTCAGAGCTCCTAGACCTTCCTATAAGAAGTTAGCCAAAAAGTAGCTTCGAAAAACGCTTAGGTTAAGTTTGAGAGTTGCTTCTAATGTACCAAAGCTGGACTTAGACATAATTTCACTCTCACAACATTATGGCTGGTTGGAGACAGTCCGAACCACAAGTACCGGGTCCATGGTTCTGGGCGTATACTGGGGGGACAGGGGGCGACTCCCATTAACCCTTGACTATACCGGGGATACGCTTATCACAATGCCTTTCTGGTCTGTGCTGAAGCAGGGCATTCTGGCAGCCAAGTGGCTTGACCTTTATTAGTGAGCCTGGTTACCCCCTCTCGGAACCACAGACTTAGAAATCGCCAGCTCATATACAGTGCATAAAATATATTTATATACACACCCTTATACACCATTTTAATAAAAAATATCACAAAGTTCTTCTAAGTCCCTCGGGAAGAGTGAAAGACGCGCACGTTTATTTTCAGAGCTCCTAGACCTTCCTATAAGAAGTTAGCCAAAAAGTAGCTTCGAAAAACGCTTAGGTTAAGTTTCAGAGTTGCTTCTAATGTACCAAAGCTGGACTTAGACATAATTTCACTCTCACAACATTATGGCTGGTTGGAGACAGTCCGAACCACAAGTACCGGGTCCATGGTTCTGGGCGTATACTGGGGGGACGGGGACGACTCCCATTAACCCCTGACTATACCGGGGATACGCTTATCACAATGCCTTTCTGGTCTGTGCTGAAGCAGGGCATTCTGGCAGCCAAGTGGCTTGACCTTTATTAGTGAGCCTGGTTACCCCCTCTCGGAACCACAGACTTAGAAATCGCCAGCTCATATACAGTGCATAAAATATATTTATATATATACCCTTATATACCATTTTAATAAAAAATATCACAAAGTTCTTCTAAGTCCCTCGGGAAGAGTGAAAGACGCGCACGTTCATTTTCAGAGCTCCTAGACCTTCCTTTAAGAAGTTAGCCAAAAAGTAGCTTCGAAAAACGCTTAGGTTAAGTTTCAGAGTTTCTTCTAATGTACCAAAGCTGTACTTAGACATAATTTCACTCTCACAACATTATGGCTGGTTGGAGACAGTCCGAACCACAAGTACCGGGTCCTAGGTTCTGGCCGTATACTGGGGGGACGGGGACGACTCCCATTAACCCCTGACTATACCGGGGATACGCTTATCACAATGCCTTTCTGGTCTGTGCTGAAGCAGGGCATTCTGGCAGCAATGTGGCTTGACCTTTATTAGTGAGCCTGGTTACCCCCTCTCGGAACCACAGACTTAGAAATCGCCAGCTCATATACAGTGCATAAAATATATTTATATATATACCCTTATACACCATTTTAATAAAAAATATCACAAAATTCTTCTAAGACCCTCGGGAAGAGTGAAAGACGCGCACGTTCATTTTCAGAGCTCCTAGACCTTCCTATAAGAAGTTAGCCAAAAAGTAGCTTCGAAAAACGCTTAGGTTAAGTTTCAGAGTTGCTTCTAATGTACCAAAGCTGGACTTAGACATAATTTCACTCTCACAACATTATGGCTGGTTGGAGACAGTCCGAACCACAAGTACCGGGTCCATGGTTCTGGGCGTATACTGGGGGGACGGGGACGACTCCCATTAACCCCTGACTATACCGGGGATACGCTTATCACAATGCCTTTCTGGTCTGTGCTGAAGCAGGGCATTCTGGCAGCCAAGTGGCTTGACCTTTATTAGTGAGCCTGGTTACCCCCTCTCGGAACCACAGACTTAGAAATCGCCAGCTCATATACAGTGCATAAAATATATTTATATATATACCCTTATATACCATTTTAATAAAAAATATCACAAAGTTCTTCTAAGTCCCTCGGGAAGAGTGAAAGACGCGCACGTTCATTTTCAGAGCTCCTAGAACTTCCTTTAAGAAGTTAGCCAAAAAGTAGCTTCGAAAAACGCTTAGGTTAAGTTTCAGAGTTTCTTCTAATGTACCAAAGCTGTACTTAGACATAATTTCACTCTCACAACATTATGGCTGGTTGGAGACAGTCCGAACCACAAGTACCGGGTCCTAGGTTCTGGCCGTATACTGGGGGGACGGGGACGACTCCCATTAACCCCTGACTATACCGGGGATACGCTTATCACAATGCCTTTCTGGTCTGTGCTGAAGCAGGGCATTCTGGCAGCAATGTGGCTTGACCTTTATTAGTGAGCCTGGTTACCCCCTCTCGGAACCACAGACTTAGAAATCGCCAGCTCATATACAGTGCATAAAATATATTTATATATATACCCTTATACACCATTTTAATAAAAAATATCACAAAATTCTTCTAAGACCCTCGGGAAGAGTGAAAGACGCGCACGTTCATTTTCAGAGCTCCTAGACCTTCCTATAAGAAGTTAGCCAAAAAGTAGCTTCGAAAAACGCTTAGGTTAAGTTTCAGAGTTGCTTCTAATGTACCAAAGCTGGACTTAGACATAATTTCACTCTCACAACATTATGGCTGGTTGGAGACAGTCCGAACCACAAGTACCGGGTCCATGGTTCTGGGCGTATACTTGGGGGACGGGGACGACTCCCATTAACCCCTGACTATACCGGGGATACGCTTATCACAATGCCTTTCTGGTCTGTGCTGAAGCAGTGCATTCTGGCAGCCAAGTGGCTTGACCTTTATTAGTGAGCCTGGTTACCCCCTCTCGGAACCACAGACTTAGAAATCGCCAGCTCATATACAGTGCATAAAATATATTTATATATATACCCTTATACACCATTTTAATAAAAAATATCACAAAGTTCTTCTAAGTCCCTCGGGAAGAGTGAAAGACGCGCACGTTCATTTTCAGAGCTCCTAGACCTTCCTTTAAGAAGTTAGCCAAAAAGTATCTTCGAAAAACGCTTAGGTTAAGTTTCAGAGTTTCTTCTAATGTACCAAAGCTGGACTTAGACATAATTTCACTCTCACAACATTATGGCTGGTTGGAGACAGTCCGAACCACAAGTACCGGGTCCATGGTTCTGGGCGTATGCTGGGGGGACGGGGACGACTCCCATTAACCCCTGACTATACCGGGGATACGCTTATCACA
The DNA here is from genome assembly GCF_040206685.1 of Ascaphus truei. Taxonomy (NCBI): domain Eukaryota; kingdom Metazoa; phylum Chordata; class Amphibia; order Anura; family Ascaphidae; genus Ascaphus; species Ascaphus truei. The sequence continues at coordinate 303,904,962 of NC_134483.1, read as the reverse complement.
ATGCCTTTCTGGTCTGTGCTGAAGCAGGGCATTCTGGCAGCCAAGTGGCTTGACATTTATTAGTGAGCCTGGTTACCCCCTCTCGGAACCACAGACTTAGAAATCGCCAGCTCATATACAGTGCATAAAATATATTTATATAATATATTTATATATACCCTTATACACCATTTTAATAAAAAATATCACAAAATTCTTCTAAGTCCCTGGGAAAGAGTGAAAGACGCGCACGTTCATTTTCAGAGCTCCTAGACCTTCCTATAAGAAGTTAGCCAAAAAGTAGCTTCGAAAAACGCTTAGGTTAAGTTTGAGAGTTGCTTCTAATGTACCAAAGCTGGACTTAGACATAATTTCACTCTCACAACATTATGGCTGGTTGGAGACAGTCCGAACCACAAGTACCGGGTCCATGGTTCTGGGCGTATACTGGGGGGACAGGGGGCGACTCCCATTAACCCCTGACTATACCGGGGATACGCTTATCACAATGCCTTTCTGGTCTGTGCTGAAGCAGGGCATTCTGGCAGCCAAGTGGCTTGACCTTTATTAGTGAGCCTGGTTACCCCCTCTCGGAACCACAGACTTAGAAATCGCCAGCTCATATACAGTGCATAAAATATATTTATATACACACCCTTATACACCATTTTAATAAAAAATATCACAAAGTTCTTCTAAGTCCCTCGGGAAGAGTGAAAGACGCGCACGTTTATTTTCAGAGCTCCTAGACCTTCCTATAAGAAGTTAGCCAAAAAGTAGCTTCGAAAAACGCTTAGGTTAAGTTTCAGAGTTGCTTCTAATGTACCAAAGCTGGACTTAGACATAATTTCACTCTCACAACATTATGGCTGGTTGGAGACAGTCCGAACCACAAGTACCGGGTCCATGGTTCTGGGCGTATACTGGGGGGACGGGGACGACTCCCATTAACCCCTGACTATACCGGGGATACGCTTATCACAATGCCTTTCTGGTCTGTGCTGAAGCAGGGCATTCTGGCAGCCAAGTGGCTTGACCTTTATTAGTGAGCCTGGTTACCCCCTCTCGGAACCACAGACTTAGAAATCGCCAGCTCATATACAGTGCATAAAATATATTTATATATATACCCTTATATACCATTTTAATAAAAAATATCACAAAGTTCTTCTAAGTCCCTCGGGAAGAGTGAAAGACGCGCACGTTCATTTTCAGAGCTCCTAGACCTTCCTTTAAGAAGTTAGCCAAAAAGTAGCTTCGAAAAACGCTTAGGTTAAGTTTCAGAGTTTCTTCTAATGTACAGTACCAAAGCTGTACTTAGACATAATTTCACTCTCACAACATTATGGCTGGTTGGAGACAGTCCGAACCACAAGTACCGGGTCCTAGGTTCTGGCCGTATACTGGGGGGACGGGGACGACTCCCATTAACCCCTGACTATACCGGGGATACGCTTATCACAATGCCTTTCTGGTCTGTGCTGAAGCAGGGCATTCTGGCAGCAATGTGGCTTGACCTTTATTAGTGAGCCTGGTTACCCCCTCTCGGAACCACAGACTTAGAAATCGCCAGCTCATATACAGTGCATAAAATATATTTATATATATACCCTTATACACCATTTTAATAAAAAATATCACAAAATTCTTCTAAGACCCTCGGGAAGAGTGAAAGACGCGCACGTTCATTTTCAGAGCTCCTAGACCTTCCTATAAGAAGTTAGCCAAAAAGTAGCTTCGAAAAACGCTTAGGTTAAGTTTCAGAGTTGCTTCTAATGTACCAAAGCTGGACTTAGACATAATTTCACTCTCACAACATTATGGCTGGTTGGAGACAGTCCGAACCACAAGTACCGGGTCCATGGTTCTGGGCGTATACTTGGGGGACGGGGACGACTCCCATTAACCCCTGACTATACCGGGGATACGCTTATCACAATGCCTTTCTGGTCTGTGCTGAAGCAGTGCATTCTGGCAGCCAAGTGGCTTGACCTTTATTAGTGAGCCTGGTTACCCCCTCTCGGAACCACAGACTTAGAAATCGCCAGCTCATATACAGTGCATAAAATATATTTATATATATACCCTTATACACCATTTTAATAAAAAATATCACAAAGTTCTTCTAAGTCCCTCGGGAAGAGTGAAAGACGCGCACGTTCATTTTCAGAGCTCCTAGACCTTCCTTTAAGAAGTTAGCCAAAAAGTATCTTCGAAAAACGCTTAGGTTAAGTTTCAGAGTTTCTTCTAATGTACCAAAGCTGGACTTAGACATAATTTCACTCTCACAACATTATGGCTGGTTGGAGACAGTCCGAACCACAAGTACCGGGTCCATGGTTCTGGGCGTATGCTGGGGGGACGGGGACGACTCCCATTAACCCCTGACTATACCGGGGATACGCTTATCACAATGCCTTTCTGGTCTGTGCTGAAGCAGGGCATTCTGGCAGCCAAGTGGCTTGACATTTATTAGTGAGCCTGGTTACCCCCTCTCGGAACCACAGACTTAGAAATCGCCAGCTCATATACAGTGCAAAAAATATATTTATATAATATATTTATATATACCCTTATACACCATTTTAATAAAAAATATCACAAAATTCTTCTAAGTCCCTGGGAAAGAGTGAAAGACGCGCACGTTCATTTTCAGAGCTCCTAGACCTTCCTATAAGAAGTTAGCCAAAAAGTAGCTTCGAAAAACGCTTAGGTTAAGTTTGAGAGTTGCTTCTAATGTACCAAAGCTGGACTTAGACATAATTTCACTCTCACAACATTATGGCTGGTTGGAGACAGTCCGAACCACAAGTACCGGGTCCATGGTTCTGGGCGTATACTGGGGGGACAGGGGGCGACTCCCATTAACCCCTGACTATACCGGGGATACGCTTATCACAATGCCTTTCTGGTCTGTGCTGAAGCAGGGCATTCTGGCAGCCAAGTGGCTTGACCTTTATTAGTGAGCCTGGTTACCCCCTCTCGGAACCACAGACTTAGAAATCGCCAGCTCATATACAGTGCATAAAATATATTTATATACACACCCTTATACACCATTTTAATAAAAAATATCACAAAGTTCTTCTAAGTCCCTCGGGAAGAGGGAAAGACGCGCACGTTTATTTTCAGAGCTCCTAGACCTTCCTATAAGAAGTTAGCCAAAAAGTAGCTTCGAAAAACGCTTAGGTTAAGTTTCAGAGTTGCTTCTAATGTACCAAAGCTGGACTTAGACATAATTTCACTCTCACAACATTATGGCTGGTTGGAGACAGTCCGAACCACAAGTACCGGGTCCATGGTTCTGGGCATATACTGGGGGGACGGGGACGACTCCCATTAACCCCTGACTATACCGGGGATACGCTTATCACAATGCCTTTCTGGTCTGTGCTGAAGCAGGGCATTCTGGCAGCCAAGTGGCTTGACCTTTATTAGTGAGCCTGATTACCCCCTCTCGGAACCACAGACTTAGAAATCGCCAGCTCATATACAGTGCATAAAATATATTTATATATATACCCTTATACACCATTTTAATAAAAAATATCACAAAGTTCTTCTAAGTCCCTCGGGAAGAGTGACAGACGTGCACGTTCATTTTCAGAGCTCCTAGACCTTCCTTTAAGAAGTTAGCCAAAAAGTAGCTTCGAAAAACGCTTAGGTTAAGTTTCAGAGTTTCTTCTAATGTACCAAAGCTGGACTTAGACATAATTTCACTCTCACAACATTATGGCTGGTTGGAGACAGTCCGAACCACAAGTACCGGGTCCATGGTTCTGGGCGTATACTGGGGGGACGGGGACGACTCCCATTAACCCCTGACTATACCGGGGATACGCTTATCACAATGCCTTTCTGGTCTGTGCTGAAGCAGGGCATTCTGGCAGCCAAGTGGCTTGACATTTATTAGTGAGCCTGGTTACCCCCTCTCGGAACCACAGACTTAGAAATCGCCAGCTCATATACAGTGCATAAAATATATTTATATATACACCCTTATACACCATTTTAATAAAAAAATATCACAAAGTTCTTCTAAGTCCCTCGGGAAGAGTGACAGACGTGCACGTTCATTTTCAGAGCTCCTAGACCTTCCTTTAAGAAGTTAGCCAAAAAGTAGCTTCGAAAAACGCTTAGGTTAAGTTTCAGAGTTTCTTCTAATGTACCAAAGCTGGACTTAGACATAATTTCACTCTCACAACATTATGGCTGGTTGGAGACAGTCCGAACCACAAGTACCGGGTCCATGGTTCTGGGCGTATACTGGGGGGACGGGGACGACTCCCATTAACCCCTGACTATACCGGAGATACGCTTATCACAATGCCTTTCTGGTCTGTGCTGAAGCAGGGCATTCTGGCAGCCAAGTGGCTTGACCTTTATTAGTGAGCCTGGTTACCCCTTCTCGGAACCACAGACTTAGAAATCGCCAGCTCATATACAGTGCATAAAATATATTTATATATATACCCTTATACACCATTTTAATAAAAAATATCACAAAGTTCTTCTAAGTCCCTCGGGAAGAGTGAAAGACGCGCACGTTTATTTTCAGAGCTCCTAGACCTTCCTATAAGAAGTTAGCCAAAAAGTAGCTTCGAAAAACGCTTAGGTTAAGTTTCAGAGTTGCATCTAATGTACCAAAGCTGGACTTAGACATAATTTCACTCTCACAACATTATGGCTGGTTGGAGACAGTCCGAACCACAAGTACCGGGTCCTAGGTTCTGGCCGTATACTGGGGGGACGGGGACGACTCCCATTAACCCCTGACTATACCGGGGATACGCTTATCACAATGCCTTTCTGGTCTGTGCTGAAGCAGGGCATTCTGGCAGCCATGTGGCTTGACCTTTATTAGTGAGCCTGGTTACCCCCTCTCGGAACCACAGACTTAGAAATCGCCAGCTCATATACAGTGCATAAAATATATTTATATATATACCCTTATACACCATTTTAATAAAAAATATCACAAAATTCTTCTGAGTCCCTCGGGAAGAGTGAAAGACGCGCACGTTCATTTTCAGAGCTCCTAGACCTTCCTATAAGAAGTTAGCCAAAAAGTAGCTTCGAAAAACGCTTAGGTTAAGTTTCAGAGTTGCTTCTAATGTACCAAAGCTGGACTTAGACATAATTTCACTCTCACAACATTATGGCTGGTTGGAGACAGTCCGAACCACAAGTACCGGGTCCATGGTTCTGGCCGTATACTGGGGGGACGGGGACGAATCCCATTAACCCCTGACTACACCGGGGATACGCTTATCACAATGCCTTTCTGGTCTGTGCTGAAGCAGAGCATTCTGGCAGCCAAGTGGCTTGACCTTTATTAGTGAGCCTGGTTACCCCCTCTCGGAACCACAGACTTAGAAATCGCCAGCTCATATACAGTGCATAAAATATATTTATATATATACCCTTATACACCATTTTAATAAAAAATATCACAAAGTTCTTCTAAGTCCCTCGGGAAGAGTGAAAGACGCGCACGTTCATTTTCAGAGCTCCTAGACCTTCCTTTAAGAAGTTAGCCAAAAAGTATCTTCGAAAAACGCTTAGGTTAAGTTTCAGAGTTTCTTCTAATGTACCAAAGCTGGACTTAGACATAATTTCACTCTCACAACATTATGGCTGGTTGGAGACAGTCCGAACCACAAGTACCGGGTCCATGGTTCTGGGCGTATACTGGGGGGACGGGGACGACTCCCATTAACCCCTGACTATACCGGGGATACGCTTATCACAATGCCTTTCTGGTCTGTGCTGAAGCAGGGCATTCTGGCAGCCAAGTGGCTTGACATTTATTAGTGAGCCTGGTTACCCCCTCTCGGAACCACAGACTTAGAAATCGCCATCTCATATACAGTGCATAAAATATATTTATATAATATATTTATATATACCCTTATACACCATTTTAATAAAAAATATCACAAAATTCTTCTAAGTCCCTGGGGAAGAGTGAAAGACGCGCACGTTCATTTTCAGAGCTCCTAGACCTTCCTATAAGAAGTTAGCCAAAAAGTAGCTTCGAAAAACGCTTAGGTTAAGTTTGAGAGTTGCTTCTAATGTACCAAAGCTGGACTTAGACATAATTTCACTCTCACAACATTATGGCTGGTTGGAGACAGTCTGAACCACAAGTACCGGGTCCATGGTTCTGGGCGTATACTGGGGGGACGGGGACGACTCCCATTAACCCCTGACTATACCGGGGATACGCTTATCACAATGCCTTTCTGGTCTGTACTGAAGCAGGGCATTCTGGCAGCCAAGTGGCTTGACCTTTATTAGTGAGCCTGGTTACCCCCTCTCGGAACCACAGACTTAGAAATCGCCAGCTCATATACAGTGCATAAAATATATTTATATATACACCCTTATACACCATTTTAATAAAAAAATATCACAAAGTTCTTCTAAGTCCCTCGGGAAGAGTGACAGACGTGCACGTTCATTTTCAGAGCTCCTAGACCTTCCTTTAAGAAGTTAGCCAAAAAGTAGCTTCGAAAAACGCTTAGGTTAAGTTTCAGAGTTTCTTCTAATGTACCAAAGCTGGACTTAGACATAATTTCACTCTCACAACATTATGGCTGGTTGGAGACAGTCCGAACCACAAGTACCGGGTCCATGGTTCTGGGCGTATACTGGGGGGACGGGGACGACTCCCATTAACCCCTGACTATACCGGAGATACGCTTATCACAATGCCTTTCTGGTCTGTGCTGAAGCAGGGCATTCTGGCAGCCAAGTGGCTTGACCTTTATTAGTGAGCCTGGTTACCCCCTCTCGGAACCACAGACTTAGAAATCGCCAGCTCATATACAGTGCATAAAATATATTTATATATATACCCTTATACACCATTTTAATAAAAAATATCACAAAGTTCTTCTAAGTCCCTCGGGAAGAGTGAAAGACGCGCACGTTTATTTTCAGAGCTCCTAGACCTTCCTATAAGAAGTTAGCCAAAAAGTAGCTTCGAAAAACGCTTAGGTTAAGTATCAGAGTTGCATCTAATGTACCAAAGCTGGACTTAGACATAATTTCACTCTCACAACATTATGGCTGGTTGGAGACAGTCCGAACCACAAGTACCGGGTCCTAGGTTCTGGCCGTATACTGGGGGGACGGGGACGACTCCCATTAACCCCTGACTATACCGGGGATACGCTTATCACAATGCCTTTCTGGTCTGTGCTGAAGCAGGGCATTCTGGCAGCCATGTGGCTTGACCTTTATTAGTGAGCCTGGTTACCCCCTCTCGGAACCACAGACTTAGAAATCGCCAGCTCATATACAGTGCATAAAATATATTTATATATATACCCTTATACACCATTTTAATAAAAAATATCACAAAATTCTTCTGAGTCCCTCGGGAAGAGTGAAAGACGCGCACGTTCATTTTCAGAGCTCCTAGACCTTCCTATAAGAAGTTAGCCAAAAAGTAGCTTCGAAAAACGCTTAGGTTAAGTTTCAGAGTTGCTTCTAATGTACCAAAGCTGGACTTAGACATAATTTCACTCTCACAACATTATGGCTGGTTGGAGACAGTCCGAACCACAAGTACCGGGTCCATGGTTCTGGCCGTATACTGGGGGGACGGGGACGAATCCCATTAACCCCTGACTACACCGGGGATACGCTTATCACAATGCCTTTCTGGTCTGTGCTGAAGCAGGGCATTCTGGCAGCCAAGTGGCTTGACCTTTATTAGTGAGCCTGGTTACCCCCTCTCGGAACCACAGACTTAGAAATCGCCAGCTCATACAGTATACAGTGCATAAAATATATTTATATATATACCCTTATACACCATTTTAATAAAAAATATCACAAAATTCTTCTAAGTCCCTCGGGAAGAGTGAAAGACGCACACGTTCATTTTCAGAGCTCCTAGACCTTCCTACTGTATAAGAAGTTAGCCAAGAAGTAGCTTCGAAAAACGCTTAGGTTAAGTTTCAGAGTTGCTTCTAATGTACCAAAGCTGGACTTAGACATAATTTCACTCTCACAACATTATGGCTGGTTGGAGACAGTCCGAACCACAAGTACCGGGTCCTAGGTTCTGGCCGTATACTGGGGGGACGGGGACGACTCCCATTAACCCCTGACTATACCGGGGATACGCTTATCACAATGCCTTTCTGGTCTGTGCTGAAGCAGGGCATTCTGGCAGCAATGTGGCTTGACCTTTATTAGTGAGCCTGGTTACCCCCTCTCGGAACCACAGACTTAGAAATCGCCAGCTCATATACAGTGCATAAAATATATTTATATATATACCCTTATACACCATTTTAATAAAAAATATCACAAAATTCTTCTAAGACCCTCGGGAAGAGTGAAAGACGCGCACGTTCATTTTCAGAGCTCCTAGACCTTCCTATAAGAAGTTAGCCAAAAAGTAGCTTCGAAAAACGCTTAGGTTAAGTTTCAGAGTTGCTTCTAATGTACCAAAGCTGGACTTAGACATAATTTCACTCTCACAACATTATGGCTGGTTGGAGACAGTCCGAACCACAAGTACCGGGTCCATGGTTCTGGGCGTATACTTGGGGGACGGGGACGACTCCCATTAACCCCTGACTATACCGGGGATACGCTTATCACAATGCCTTTCTGGTCTGTGCTGAAGCAGAGCATTCTGGCAGCCAAGTGGCTTGACCTTTATTAGTGAGCCTGGTTACCCCCTCTCGGAACCACAGACTTAGAAATCGCCAGCTCATATACAGTGCATAAAATATATTTATATATATACCCTTATACACCATTTTAATAAAAAATATCACAAAGTTCTTCTAAGTCCCTCGGGAAGAGTGAAAGACGCGCACGTTCATTTTCAGAGCTCCTAGACCTTCCTTTAAGAAGTTAGCCAAAAAGTATCTTCGAAAAACGCTTAGGTTAAGTTTCAGAGTTTCTTCTAATGTACCAAAGCTGGACTTAGACATAATTTCACTCTCACAACATTATGGCTGGTTGGAGACAGTCCGAACCACAAGTACCGGGTCCATGGTTCTGGGCGTATGCTGGGGGGACGGGGACGACTCCCATTAACCCCTGACTATACCGGGGATACGCTTATCACAATGCCTTTCTGGTCTGTGCTGAAGCAGGGCATTCTGGCAGCCAAGTGGCTTGACATTTATTAGTGAGCCTGGTTACCCCCTCTCGGAACCACAGACTTAGAAATCGCCAGCTCATATACAGTGCATAAAATATATTTATATAATATATTTATATATACCCTTATACACCATTTTAATAAAAAATATCACAAAATTCTTCTAAGTCCCTGGGGAAGAGTGAAAGACGCGCACGTTCATTTTCAGAGCTCCTAGACCTTCCTATAAGAAGTTAGCCAAAAAGTAGCTTCGAAAAACGCTTAGGTTAAGTTTGAGAGTTGCTTCTAATGTACCAAAGCTGGACTTAGACATAATTTCACTCTCACAACATTATGGCTGGTTGGAGACAGTCCGAACCACAAGTACCGGGTCCATGGTTCTGGGCGTATACTGGGGGGACAGGGGGCGACTCCCATTAACCCCTGACTATACCGGGGATACGCTTATCACAATGCCTTTCTGGTCTGTGCTGAAGCAGGGCATTCTGGCAGCCAAGTGGCTTGACCTTTATTAGTGAGCCTGGTTACCCCCTCTCGGAACCACAGACTTAGAAATCGCCAGCTCATATACAGTGCATAAAATATATTTATATACACACCCTTATACACCATTTTAATAAAAAATATCACAAAGTTCTTCTAAGTCCCTCGGGAAGAGTGAAAGACGCGCACGTTTATTTTCAAAGCTCCTAGACCTTCCTATAAGAAGTTAGCCAAAAAGTAGCTTCGAAAAACGCTTAGGTTAAGTTTCAGAGTTGCTTCTAATGTACCAAAGCTGGACTTAGACATAATTTCACTCTCACAACATTATGGCTGGTTGGAGACAGTCCGAACCACAAGTACCGGGTCCATGGTTCTGGGCGTATACTGGGGGGACGGGGACGACTCCCATTAACCCCTGACTATACCGGGGATACGCTTATCACAATGCCTTTCTGGTCTGTGCTGAAGCAGGGCATTCTGGCAGCCAAGTGGCTTGACCTTTATTAGTGAGCCTGGTTACCCCCTCTCGGAACCACAGACTTAGAAATCGCCAGCTCATATACAGTGCATAAAATATATTTATATATATACCCTTATACACCATTTTAATAAAAAATATCACAAAGTTCTTCTAAGTCCCTCGGGAAGAGTGAAAGACGCGCACGTTCATTTTCAGAGCTCCTAGACCTTCCTTTAAGAAGTTAGCCAAAAAGTAGCTTCGAAAAACGCTTAGGTTAAGTTTCAGAGTTGCTTCTAATGTACCAAAGCTGGACTTAGACATAATTTCACTCTCACAACATTATGGCTGGTTGGAGACAGTCCGAACCACAAGTACCGGGTCCTAGGTTCTGGCCGTATACTGGGGGGACGGGGATGACTCCCATTAACCCCTGACTATACCGGGGATACGCTTATCACAATGCCTTTCTGGTCTGTGCTGAAGCAGGGCATTCTGGCAGCAATGTGGCTTGACCTTTATTAGTGAGCCTGGTTACCCCCTCTCGGAACCACAGACTTAGAAATCGCCAGCTCATATACAGTGCATAAAATATATTTATATATATACCCTTATACACCATTTTAATAAAAAATATCACAAAATTCTTCTAAGACCCTCGGGAAGAGTGAAAGACGCGCACGTTCATTTTCAGAGCTTCTAGACCTTCCTATAAGAAGTTAGCCAAAAAGTAGCTTCGAAAAACGCTTAGGTTAAGTTTCAGAGTTGCTTCTAATGTACCAAAGCTGGACTTAGACATAATTTCACTCTCACAACATTATGGCTGGTTGGAGACAGTCCGAACCACAAGTACCGGGTCCATGGTTCTGGGCGTATACTTGGGGGACGGGGACGACTCCCATTAACCCCTGACTATACCGGGGATACGCTTATCACAATGCCTTTCTGGTCTGTGCTGAAGCAGAGCATTCTGGCAGCCAAGTGGCTTGACCTTTATTAGTGAGCCTGGTTACCCCCTCTCGGAACCACAGACTTAGAAATCGCCAGCTCATATACAGTGCATAAAATATATTTATATATATACCCTTATACACCATTTTAATAAAAAATATCACAAAATTCTTCTAAGTCCCTCGGGAAGAGTGAAAGACGCGCACGTTCATTTTCAGAGCTCCTAGACCTTCCTACTGTATAAGAAGTTAGCCAAAAAGTAGCTTCGAAAAACGCTTAGGTTAAGTTTCAGAGTTGCATCTAATGTACCAAAGCTGGACTTAGACATAATTTCACTCTCACAACATTATGGCTGGTTGGAGACAGTCCGAACCACAAGTACCGGGTCCTAGGTTCTGGCCGTACAGTATACTGGGGGGACGGGGACGACTCCCATTAACCCCTGACTATACCGGGGATACGCTTATCACAATGCCTTTCTGGTCTGTGCTGAAGCAGGGCATTCTGGCAGCAATGTGGCTTGACCTTTATTAGTGAGCCTGGTTACCCCCTCTCGGAACCACAGACTTAGAAATCGCCAGCTCATATACAGTGCATAAAATATATTTATATATATACCCTTATACACCATTTTAATAAAAAATATCACAAAATTCTTCTAAGACCCTCGGGAAGAGTGAAAGACGCGCACGTTCATTTTCAGAGCTCCTAGACCTTCCTATAAGAAGTTAGCCAAAAAGTAGCTTCGAAAAACGCTTAGGTTAAGTTTCAGAGTTGCTTCTAATGTACCAAAGCTGGACTTAGACATAATTTCACTCTCACAACATTATGGCTGGTTGGAGACAGTCCGAACCACAAGTACCGGGTCCATGGTTCTGGGCGTATACTTGGGGGACGGGGACGACTCCCATTAACCCCTGACTATACCGGGGATACGCTTATCACAATGCCTTTCTGGTCTGTGCTGAAGCAGAGCATTCTGGCAGCCAAGTGGCTTGACCTTTATTAGTGAGCCTGGTTACCCCCTCTCGGAACCACAGACTTAGAAATCGCCAGCTCATATACAGTGCATAAAATATATTTATATATATACCCTTATACACCATTTTAATAAAAAATATCACAAAGTTCTTCTAAGTCCCTCGGGAAGAGTGAAAGACGCGCACGTTCATTTTCAGAGCTCCTAGACCTTCCTTTAAGAAGTTAGCCAAAAAGTATCTTCGAAAAACGCTTAGGTTAAGTTTCAGAGTTTCTTCTAATGTACCAAAGCTGGACTTAGACATAATTTCACTCTCACAACATTATGGCTGGTTGGAGACAGTCCGAACCACAAGTACCGGGTCCATGGTTCTGGGCGTATGCTGGGGGGACGGGGACGACTCCCATTAACCCCTGACTATACCGGGGATACGCTTATCACAATGCCTTTCTGGTCTGTGCTGAAGCAGGGCATTCTGGCAGCCAAGTGGCTTGACATTTATTAGTGAGCCTGGTTACCCCCTCTCGGAACCACAGACTTAGAAATCGCCAGCTCATATACAGTGCATAAAATATATTTATATAATATATTTATATATACCCTTATACACCATTTTAATAAAAAATATCACAAAATTCTTCTAAGTCCCTGGGGAAGAGTGAAAGACGCGCACGTTCATTTTCAGAGCTCCTAGACCTTCCTATAAGAAGTTAGCCAAAAAGTAGCTTCGAAAAACGCTTAGGTTAAGTTTGAGAGTTGCTTCTAATGTACCAAAGCTGGACTTAGACATAATTTCACTCTCACAACATTATGGCTGGTTGGAGACAGTCCGAACCACAAGTACCGGGTCCATGGTTCTGGGCGTATACTGGGGGGACAGGGGGCGACTCCCATTAACCCCTGACTATACCGGGGATACGCTTATCACAATGCCTTTCTGGTCTGTGCTGAAGCAGGGCATTCTGGCAGCCAAGTGGCTTGACCTTTATTAGTGAGCCTGGTTACCCCCTCTCGGAACCACAGACTTAGAAATCGCCAGCTCATATACAGTGCATAAAATATATTTATATACACACCCTTATACACCATTTTAATAAAAAATATCACAAAGTTCTTCTAAGTCCCTCGGGAAGAGTGAAAGACGCGCACGTTTATTTTCAAAGCTCCTAGACCTTCCTATAAGAAGTTAGCCAAAAAGTAGCTTCGAAAAACGCTTAGGTTAAGTTTCAGAGTTGCTTCTAATGTACCAAAGCTGGACTTAGACATAATTTCACTCTCACAACATTATGGCTGGTTGGAGACAGTCCGAACCACAAGTACCGGGTCCATGGTTCTGGGCGTATACTGGGGGGACGGGGACGACTCCCATTAACCCCTGACTATACCGGGGATACGCTTATCACAATGCCTTTCTGGTCTGTGCTGAAGCAGGGCATTCTGGCAGCCAAGTGGCTTGACCTTTATTAGTGAGCCTGGTTACCCCCTCTCGGAACCACAGACTTAGAAATCGCCAGCTCATATACAGTGCATAAAATATATTTATATATATACCCTTATACACCATTTTAATAAAAAATATCACAAAGTTCTTCTAAGTCCCTCGGGAAGAGTGAAAGACGCGCACGTTCATTTTCAGAGCTCCTAGACCTTCCTTTAAGAAGTTAGCCAAAAAGTAGCTTCGAAAAACGCTTAGGTTAAGTTTCAGAGTTTCTTCTAATGTACCAAAGCTGGACTTAGACATAATTTCACTCTCACAACATTATGGCTGGTTGGAGACAGTCCGAACCACAAGTACCGGGTCCTAGGTTCTGGCCGTATACTGGGGGGACGGGGATGACTCCCATTAACCCCTGACTATACCGGGGATACGCTTATCACAATGCCTTTCTGGTCTGTGCTGAAGCAGGGCATTCTGGCAGCAATGTGGCTTGACCTTTATTAGTGAGCCTGGTTACCCCCTCTCGGAACCACAGACTTAGAAATCGCCAGCTCATATACAGTGCATAAAATATATTTATATATATACCCTTATACACCATTTTAATAAAAAATATCACAAAATTCTTCTAAGACCCTCGGGAAGAGTGAAAGACGCGCACGTTCATTTTCAGAGCTTCTAGACCTTCCTACAGTATAAGAAGTTAGCCAAAAAGTAGCTTCGAAAAACGCTTAGGTTAAGTTTCAGAGTTGCTTCTAATGTACCAAAGCTGGACTTAGACATAATTTCACTCTCACAACATTATGGCTGGTTGGAGACAGTCCGAACCACAAGTACCGGGTCCATGGTTCTGGGCGTATACTTGGGGGACGGGGACGACTCCCATTAACCCCTGACTATACCGGGGATACGCTTATCACAATGCCTTTCTGGTCTGTGCTGAAGCAGAGCATTCTGGCAGCCAAGTGGCTTGACCTTTATTAGTGAGCCTGGTTACCCCCTCTCGGAACCACAGACTTAGAAATCGCCAGCTCATATACAGTGCATAAAATATATTTATATATATACCCTTATACACCATTTTAATAAAAAATATCACAAAATTCTTCTAAGACCCTCGGGAAGAGTGAAAGACGCGCACGTTCATTTTCAGAGCTCCTAGACCTTCCTACTGTATAAGAAGTTAGCCAAAAAGTAGCTTCGAAAAACGCTTAGGTTAAGTTTCAGAGTTGCATCTAATGTACCAAAGCTGGACTTAGACATAATTTCACTCTCACAACATTATGGCTGGTTGGAGACAGTCCGAACCACAAGTACCGGGTCCTAGGTTCTGGCCGTACAGTATACTGGGGGGACGGGGACGACTCCCATTAACCCCTGACTATACCGGGGATACGCTTATCACAATGCCTTTCTGGTCTGTGCTGAAGCAGGGCATTCTGGCAGCAATGTGGCTTGACCTTTATTAGTGAGCCTGGTTACCCCCTCTCGGAACCACAGACTTAGAAATCGCCAGCTCATATACAGTGCATAAAATATATTTATATATATACCCTTATACACCATTTTAATAAAAAATATCACAAAATTCTTCTAAGTCCCTCGGGAAGAGTGAAAGACGCGCACGTTCATTTTCAGAGCTCCTAGACCTTCCTATAAGAAGTTAGCCAAAAAGTAGCTTCGAAAAACGTTTAGGTTAATTTTCAGAGTTGCTTCTAATGTACCAAAGCTGGACTTAGACATAATTTCACTCTCACAACATTATGGCTGGTTGGAGACAGTCCGAACCACAAGTACCGGGTCCATGGTTCTGGGCGTATACTTGGGGGACGGGGACGACTCCCATTAACCCCTGACTATACCGGGGATACGCTTATCACAATGCCTTTCTGGTCTGTGCTGAAGCAGAGCATTCTGGCAGCCAAGTGGCTTGACCTTTATTAGTGAGCCTGGTTACCCCCTCTCGGATCCACAGACTTAGAAATCGCCAGCTCATATACAGTGCATAAAATATATTTATATATATACCCTTATACACCATTTTAATAAAAAATATCACAAAGTTCTTCTAAGTCCCTCGGGAAGAGTGAAAGACGCGCACGTTCATTTTCAGAGCTCCTAGACCTTCCTTTAAGAAGTTAGCCAAAAAGTATCTTCGAAAAACGCTTAGGTTAAGTTTCAGAGTTTCTTCTAATGTACCAAAGCTGGACTTAGACATAATTTCACTCTCACAATATTATGGCTGGTTGGAGACAGTCCGAACCACAAGTACCGGGTCCATGGTTCTGGGCGTATGCTGGGGGGACGGGGACGACTCCCATTAACCCCTGACTATACCGGGGATACGCTTATCACAATGCCTTTCTGGTCTGTGCTGAAGCAGGGCATTCTGGCAGCCAAGTGGCTTGACATTTATTAGTGAGCCTGGTTACCCCCTCTCGGAACCACAGACTTAGAAATCGCCAGCTCATATACAGTGCATAAAATATATTTATATAATATATTTATATATACCCTTATACACCATTTTAATAAAAAATATCACAAAATTCTTCTAAGTCCCTGGGGAAGAGTGAAAGACGCGCACGTTCATTTTCAGAGCTCCTAGACCTTCCTATAAGAAGTTAGCCAAAAAGTAGCTTCGAAAAACGCTTAGGTTAAGTTTGAGAGTTGCTTCTAATGTACCAAAGCTGGACTTAGACATAATTTCACTCTCACAACATTATGGCTGGTTGGAGACAGTCCGAACCACAAGTACCGGGTCCATGGTTCTGGGCGTATACTGGGGGGACAGGGGGCGACTCCCATTAACCCCTGACTATACCGGGGATACGCTTATCACAATGCCTTTCTGGTCTGTGCTGAAGCAGGGCATTCTGGCAGCCAAGTGGCTTGACCTTTATTAGTGAGCCTGGTTACCCCCTCTCGGAACCACAGACTTAGAAATCGCCAGCTCATATACAGTGCATAAAATATATTTATATACACACCCTTATACACCATTTTAATAAAAAATATCACAAAGTTCTTCTAAGTCCCTCGGGAAGAGTGAAAGACGCGCACGTTTATTTTCAAAGCTCCTAGACCTTCCTATAAGAAGTTAGCCAAAAAGTAGCTTCGAAAAACGCTTAGGTTAAGTTTCAGAGTTGCTTCTAATGTACCAAAGCTGGACTTAGACATAATTTCACTCTCACAACATTATGGCTGGTTGGAGACAGTCCGAACCACAAGTACCGGGTCCATGGTTCTGGGCGTATACTGGGGGGACGGGGACGACTCCCATTAACCCCTGACTATACCGGGGATACGCTTATCACAATGCCTTTCTGGTCTGTGCTGAAGCAGGGCATTCTGGCAGCCAAGTGGCTTGACCTTTATTAGTGAGCCTGGTTACCCCCTCTCGGAACCACAGACTTAGAAATCGCCAGCTCATATACAGTGCATAAAATATATTTATATATATACCCTTATACACCATTTTAATAAAAAATATCACAAAGTTCTTCTAAGTCCCTCGGGAAGAGTGAAAGACGCGCACGTTCATTTTCAGAGCTCCTAGACCTTCCTTTAAGAAGTTAGCCAAAAAGTAGCTTCGAAAAACGCTTAGGTTAAGTTTCAGAGTTTCTTCTAATGTACCAAAGCTGGACTTAGACATAATTTCACTCTCACAACATTATGGCTGGTTGGAGACAGTCCGAACCACAAGTACCGGGTCCTAGGTTCTGGCCGTATACTGGGGGGACGGGGATGACTCCCATTAACCCCTGACTATACCGGGGATACGCTTATCACAATGCCTTTCTGGTCTGTGCTGAAGCAGGGCATTCTGGCAGCAATGTGGCTTGACCTTTATTAGTGAGCCTGGTTACCCCCTCTCGGAACCACAGACTTAGAAATCGCCAGCTCATATACAGTGCATAAAATATATTTATATATATACCCTTATACACCATTTTAATAAAAAATATCACAAAATTCTTCTAAGACCCTCGGGAAGAGTGAAAGACGCGCACGTTCATTTTCAGAGCTTCTAGACCTTCCTATAAGAAGTTAGCCAAAAAGTAGCTTCGAAAAACGCTTAGGTTAAGTTTCAGAGTTGCTTCTAATGTACCAAAGCTGGACTTAGACATAATTTCACTCTCACAACATTATGGCTGGTTGGAGACAGTCCGAACCACAAGTACCGGGTCCATGGTTCTGGGCGTATACTTGGGGGACGGGGACGACTCCCATTAACCCCTGACTATACCGGGGATACGCTTATCACAATGCCTTTCTGGTCTGTGCTGAAGCAGAGCATTCTGGCAGCCAAGTGGCTTGACCTTTATTAGTGAGCCTGGTTACCCCCTCTCGGAACCACAGACTTAGAAATCGCCAGCTCATATACAGTGCATAAAATATATTTATATATATACCCTTATACACCATTTTAATAAAAAATATCACAAAATTCTTCTAAGACCCTCGGGAAGAGTGAAAGACGCGCACGTTCATTTTCAGAGCTCCTAGACCTTCCTATTAGAAGTTAGCCAAAAAGTAGCTTCGAAAAACGCTTAGGTTAAGTTTCAGAGTTGCTTCTAATGTACCAAAGCTGGACTTAGACATAATTTCACTCTCACAACATTATGGCTGGTTGGAGACAGTCCGAACCACAAGTACCGGGTCCATGGTTCTGGGCGTATACTTGGGGGACGGGGACGACTCCCATTAACCCCTGACTATACCGGGGATACGCTTATCACAATGCCTTTCTGGTCTGTGCTGAAGCAGAGCATTCTGGCAGCCAAGTGGCTTGACCTTTATTAGTGAGCCTGGTTACCCCCTCTCGGAACCACAGACTTAGAAATCGCCAGCTCATATACAGTGCATAAAATATATTTATATATATACCCTTATACACCATTTTAATAAAAAATATCACAAAGTTCTTCTAAGTCCCTCGGGAAGAGTGAAAGACGCGCACGTTCATTTTCAGAGCTCCTAGACCTTCCTTTAAGAAGTTAGCCAAAAAGTATCTTCGAAAAACGCTTAGGTTAAGTTTCAGAGTTTCTTCTAATGTACCAAAGCTGGACTTAGACATAATTTCACTCTCACAACATTATGGCTGGTTGGAGACAGTCCGAACCACAAGTACCGGGTCCATGGTTCTGGGCGTATGCTGGGGGGACGGGGACGACTCCCATTAACCCCTGACTATACCGGGGATACGCTTATCACAATGCCTTTCTGGTCTGTGCTGAAGCAGGGTATTCTGGCAGCCAAGTGGCTTGACATTTATTAGTGAGCCTGGTTACCCCCTCTCGGAACCACAGACTTAGAAATCGCCAGCTCATATACAGTGCATAAAATATATTTATATAATATATTTATATATACCCTTATACACCATTTTAATAAAAAATATCACAAAATTCTTCTAAGTCCCTGGGGAAGAGTGAAAGACGCGCACGTTCATTTTCAGAGCTCCTAGACCTTCCTATAAGAAGTTAGCCAAAAAGTAGCTTCGAAAAACGCTTAGGTTAAGTTTCAGAGTTGCTTCTAATGTACCAAAGCTGGACTTAGACATAATTTCACTCTCACAACATTATGGCTGGTTGGAGACAGTCCGAACCACAAGTACCGGGTCCATGGTTCTGGGCGTATACTGGGGGGACAGGGGGCGACTCCCATTAACCCCTGACTATACCGGGGATACGCTTATCACAATGCCTTTCTGGTCTGTGCTGAAGCAGGGCATTCTGGCAGCCAAGTGGCTTGACCTTTATTAGTGAGCCTGGTTACCCCCTCTCGGAACCACAGACTTAGAAATCGCCAGCTCATATACAGTGCATAAAATATATTTATATACACACCCTTATACATCATTTTAATAAAAAATTTCACAAAGTTCTTCTAAGTCCCTCGGGAAGAGTGAAAGACGCGCACGTTTATTTTCAGAGCTCCTAGACCTTCCTATAAGAAGTTAGCCAAAAAGTAGCTTCGAAAAACGCTTAGGTTAAGTTTCAGAGTTGCTTCTAATGTACCAAAGCTGGACTTAGACATAATTTCACTCTCACAACATTATGGCTGGTTGGAGAGAGTCCGAACCACAAGTACCGGGTCCATGGTTCTGGGCGTATGCTGGGGGGACGGGGACGACTCCCATTAACCCCTGACTATACCGGGGATACGCTTATCACAATGCCTTTCTGGTCTGTGCTGAAGCAGGGCATTCTGGCAGCCAAGTGGCTTGACATTTATTAGTGAGCCTGGTTACCCCCTCTCGGAACCACATACTTAGAAATCGCCAGCTCATATACAGTGCATAAAATATATTTATATAATATATTTATATATACCCTTATACACCATTTTAATAAAAAATATCACAAAATTCTTCTAAGTCCCTGGGGAAGAGTGAAAGACGCGCACGTTCATTTTCAGAGCTCCTAGACCTTCCTATAAGAAGTTAGCCAAAAAGTAGCTTCGAAAAACGCTTAGGTTAAGTTTGAGAGTTGCTTCTAATGTACCAAAGCTGGACTTAGACATAATTTCACTCTCACAACATTATGGCTGGTTGGAGACAGTCCGAACCACAAGTACCGGGTCCATGGTTCTGGGCGTATACTGGGGGGACAGGGGGCGACTCCCATTAACCCCTGACTATACCGGGGATACGCTTATCACAATGCCTTTCTGGTCTGTGCTGAAGCAGGGCATTCTGGCAGCCAAGTGGCTTGACATTTATTAGTGAGCCTGGTTACCCCCTCTCGGAACCACAGACTTAGAAATCGCCAGCTCATATACAGTGCATAAAATATATTTATATAATATATTTATATATACCCTTATACACCATTTTAATAAAAAATATCACAAAATTCTTCTAAGTCCCTGGGGAAGAGTGAAAGACGCGCACGTTCATTTTCAGAGCTCCTAGACCTTCCTATAAGAAGTTAGCCAAAAAGTAGCTTCGAAAAACGCTTAGGTTAAGTTTGAGAGTTGCTTCTAATGTACCAAAGCTGGACTTAGACATAATTTCACTCTCACAACATTATGGCTGGTTGGAGACAGTCCGAACCACAAGTACCGGGTCCTAGGTTCTGGCCGTATACTGGGGGGACGGGGATGACTCCCATTAACCCCTGACTATACCGGGGATACGCTTATCACAATGCCTTTCTGGTCTGTGCTGAAGCAGGGCATTCTGGCAGCAATGTGGCTTGACCTTTATTAGTGAGCCTGGTTACCCCCTCTCGGAACCACAGACTTAGAAATCGCCAGCTCATATACAGTGCATAAAATATATTTATATACACACCCTTATACACCATTTTAATAAAAAATATCACAAAATTCTTCTAAGTCCCTGGGGAAGAGTGAAAGACGCGCACGTTCATTTTCAGAGCTCCTGGACCTTCCTATAAGAAGTTAGCCAAAAAGTAGCTTCGAAAAACGCTTAGGTTAAGTTTGAGAGTTGCTTCTAATGTACCAAAGCTGGACTTAGACATAATTTCACTCTCACAACATTATGGCTGGTTGGAGACAGTCCGAACCACAAGTACCGGGTCCATGGTTCTGGGCGTATACTGGGGGGACAGGGGGCGACTCCCATTAACCCCTGACTATACCGGGGATACGCTTATCACAATGCCTTTCTGGTCTGTGCTGAAGCAGGGCATTCTGGCAGCCAAGTGGCTTGACCTTTATTAGTGAGCCTGGTTACCCCCTCTCGGAACCACAGACTTAGAAATCGCCAGCTCATATACAGTGCATAAAATATATTTATATACACACCCTTATACATCATTTTAATAAAAAATATCACAAAGTTCTTCTAAGTCCCTCGGGAAGAGTGAAAGACGCGCAAGTTTATTTTCAGAGCTCCTAGACCTTCCTATAAGAAGTTAGCCAAAAAGTAGCTTCGAAAAAAGCTTAGGTTAAGTTTCAGAGTTGCTTCTAATGTACCAAAGCTGGACTTAGACATAATTTCACTCTCACAACATTATGGCTGGTTGGAGAGAGTCCGAACCACAAGTACCGGGTCCATGGTTCTGGGCGTATGCTGGGGGGACGGGGACGACTCCCATTAACCCCTGACTATACCGGGGATACGCTTATCACAATGCCTTTCTGGTCTGTGCTGAAGCAGGGCATTCTGGCAGCCAAGTGGCTTGACATTTATTAGTGAGCCTGGTTACCCCCTCTCGGAACCACAGACTTAGAAATCGCCAGCTCATATACAGTGCATAAAATATATTTATATACACACCCTTATACACCATTTTAATAAAAAATATCACAAAATTCTTCTAAGTCCCTGGGGAAGAGTGAAAGACGCGCACGTTCATTTTCAGAGCTCCTAGACCTTCCTATAAGAAGTTAGCCAAAAAGTAGCTTCGAAAAACGCTTAGGTTAAGTTTCAGAGTTGCTTCTAATGTACCAAAGCTGGACTTAGACATAATTTCACTCTCACAACATTATGGCTGGTTGGAGACAGTCCGAACCACAAGTACCGGGTCCATGGTTCTGGGCGTATACTGGGGGGACAGGGGGCGACTCCCATTAACCCCTGACTATACCGGGGATACGCTTATCACAATGCCTTTCTGGTCTGTGCTGAAGCAGGGCATTCTGGCAGCCAAGTGGCTTGACCTTTATTAGTGAGCCTGGTTACCCCCTCTCGGAACCACAGACTTAGAAATCGCCAGCTCATATACAGTGCATAAAATATATTTATATACACACCCTTATACATCATTTTAATAAAAAATATCACAAAGTTCTTCTAAGTCCCTCGGGAAGAGTGAAAGACGCGCACGTTTATTTTCAGAGCTCCTAGACCTTCCTATAAGAAGTTAGCCAAAAAGTAGCTTCGAAAAACGCTTAGGTTAAGTTTCAGAGTTGCTTCTAATGTACCAAAGCTGGACTTAGACATAATTTCACTCTCACAACATTATGGCTGGTTGGAGAGAGTCCGAACCACAAGTACCGGGTCCATGGTTCTGGGCGTATGCTGGGGGGACGGGGACGACTCCCATTAACCCCTGACTATACCGGGGATACGCTTATCACAATGCCTTTCTGGTCTGTGCTGAAGCAGGGCATTCTGGCAGCCAAGTGGCTTGACATTTATTAGTGAGCCTGGTTACCCCCTCTCGGAACCACAGACTTAGAAATCGCCAGCTCATATACAGTGCATAAAATATATTTATATAATATATTTATATATACCCTTATACACCATTTTAATAAAAAATATCACAAAATTCTTCTAAGTCCCTGGGGAAGAGTGAAAGACGCGCACGTTCATTTTCAGAGCTCCTAGACCTTCCTATAAGAAGTTAGCCAAAAAGTAGCTTCGAAAAACGCTTAGGTTAAGTTTGAGAGTTGCTTCTAATGTACCAAAGCTGGACTTAGACATAATTTCACTCTCACAACATTATGGCTGGTTGGAGACAGTCCGAACCACAAGTACCGGGTCCATGGTTCTGGGCGTATACTGGGGGGACAGGGTGCGACTCCCATTAACCCCTGACTATACCGGGGATACGCTTATCACAATGCCTTTCTGGTCTGTGCTGAAGCAGGGCATTCTGGCAGCCAAGTGGCTTGACATTTATTAGTGAGCCTGGTTACCCCCTCTCGGAACCACAGACTTAGAAATCGCCAGCTCATATACAGTGCATAAAATATATTTATATAATATATTTATATATACCCTTATACACCATTTTAATAAAAAATATCACAAAATTCTTCTAAGTCCCTGGGGAAGAGTGAAAGACGCGCACGTTCATTTTCAGAGCTCCTAGACCTTCCTATAAGAAGTTAGCCAAAAAGTAGCTTCGAAAAACGCTTAGGTTAAGTTTGAGAGTTGCTTCTAATGTACCAAAGCTGGACTTAGACATAATTTCACTCTCACAACATTATGGCTGGTTGGAGACAGTCCGAACCACAAGTACCGGGTCCTAGGTTCTGGCCGTATACTGGGGGGACGGGGATGACTCCCATTAACCCCTGTCTATACCGGGGATACGCTTATCACAATGCCTTTCTGGTCTGTGCTGAAGCAGGGCATTCTGGCAGCAATGTGGCTTGACCTTTATTAGTGAGCCTGGTTACCCCCTCTCGGAACCACAGACTTAGAAATCGCCAGCTCATATACAGTGCATAAAATATATTTATATACACACCCTTATACACCATTTTAATAAAAAATATCACAAAATTCTTCTAAGTCCCTGGGGAAGAGTGAAAGACGCGCACGTTCATTTTCAGAGCTCCTAGACCTTCCTATAAGAAGTTAGCCAAAAAGTAGCTTCGAAAAACGCTTAGGTTAAGTTTGAGAGTTGCTTCTAATGTACCAAAGCTGGACTTAGACATAATTTCACTCTCACAACATTATGGCTGGTTGGAGACAGTCCGAACCACAAGTACCGGGTCCATGGTTCTGGGCGTATACTGGGGGGACAGGGGGCGACTCCCATTAACCCCTGACTATACCGGGGATACGCTTATCACAATGCCTTTCTGGTCTGTGCTGAAGCAGGGCATTCTGGCAGCCAAGTGGCTTGACCTTTATTAGTGAGCCTGGTTACCCCCTCTCGGAACCACAGACTTAGAAATCGCCAGCTCATATACAGTGCATAAAATATATTTATATACACACCCTTATACATCATTTTAATAAAAAATATCACAAAGTTCTTCTAAGTCCCTCGGGAAGAGTGAAAGACGCGCACGTTTATTTTCAGAGCTCCTAGACCTTCCTATAAGAAGTTAGCCAAAAAGTAGCTTCGAAAAACGCTTAGGTTAAGTTTCAGAGTTGCTTCTAATGTACCAAAGCTGGACTTAGACATAATTTCACTCTCACAACATTATGGCTGGTTGGAGAGAGTCCGAACCACAAGTACCGGGTCCATGGTTCTGGGCGTATGCTGGGGGGACGGGGACGACTCCCATTAACCCCTGACTATACCGGGGATACGCTTATCACAATGCCTTTCTGGTCTGTGCTGAAGCAGGGCATTCTGGCAGCCAAGTAGCTTGACATTTATTAGTGAGCCTGGTTACCCCCTCTCGGAACCACAGACTTAGAAATCGCCAGCTCATATACAGTGCATAAAATATATTTATATAATATATTTATATATACCCTTATACACCATTTTAATAAAAAATATCACAAAATTCTTCTAAGTCCCTGGGGAAGAGTGAAAGACGCGCACGTTCATTTTCAGAGCTCCTAGACCTTCCTATAAGAAGTTAGCCAAAAAGTAGCTTCGAAAAACGCTTAGGTTAAGTTTGAGAGTTGCTTCTAATGTACCAAAGCTGGACTTAGACATAATTTCACTCTCACAACATTATGGCTGGTTGGAGACAGTCCGAACCACAAGTACCGGGTCCATGGTTCTGGGCGTATACTGGGGGGACAGGGGGCGACTCCCATTAACCCCTGACTATACCGGGGATACGCTTATCACAATGCCTTTCTGGTCTGTGCTGAAGCAGGGCATTCTGGCAGCCAAGTGGCTTGACATTTATTAGTGAGCCTGGTTACCCCCTCTCGGAACCACAGACTTAGAAATCGCCAGCTCATATACAGTGCATAAAATATATTTATATAATATATTTATATATACCCTTATACACCATTTTAATAAAAAATATCACAAAATTCTTCTAAGTCCCTGGGGAAGAGTGAAAGACGCGCACGTTCATTTTCAGAGCTCCTAGACCTTCCTATAAGAAGTTAGCCAAAAAGTAGCTTCGAAAAACGCTTAGGTTAAGTTTGAGAGTTGCTTCTAATGTACCAAAGCTGGACTTAGACATAATTTCACTCTCACAACATTATGGCTGGTTGGAGACAGTCCGAACCACAAGTACCGGGTCCATGGTTCTGGGCGTATACTGGGGGGACAGGGGGCGACTCCCATTAACCCCTGACTATACCGGGGATACGCTTATCACAATGCTTTTCTGGTCTGTGCTGAAGCAGGGCATTCTGGCAGCCAAGTGGCTTGACCTTTATTAGTGAGCCTGGTTACCCCCTCTCGGAACCACAGACTTAGAAATCGCCAGCTCATATACAGTGCATAAAATATATTTATATACACACCCTTATACACCATTTTAATAAAAAATATCACAAAGTTCTTCTAAGTCCCTCGGGAAGAGTGAAAGACGCGCACGTTCATTTTCAGAGCTCCAAGACCTTCCTATAAGAAGTTAGCCAAAAAGTACAAGGTAGCTTCGAAAAACGCTTAGGGTAAGTTTCAGAGTTGCTTCTAATGTACCAAAGCTGGACTTAGACATAATTTCACTCTCACAACATTATGGCTGGTTGGAGACAGTCCGAACCACAAGTACCGGGTCCATGGTTCTGGGCGTATACTGGGGGGGGACGGGGACGACTCCCATTAACCCCTGACTATACCGGGGATACGCTTATCACAATGCCTTTCTGGTCTGTGCTGAAGCAGGGCATTCTGGCAGCCAATGGCTTGACCTTTATTAGTGAGCCTGGTTACCCCCTCTCGGAAACACAGACTTAGAAATCGCCAGCTCATATACAGTGCATAAAATATATTTATATATATACCCTTATACACCATTTTAATAAAAAATATCACAAAATTCTTCTAAGTCCCTCGGGAAGAGTGAAAGACGCGCACGTTCATTTTCAGAGCTCCAAGACCTTCCTATAAGAAGTTAGCCAAAAAGTAGCTTCGAAAAACGCTTAGGTTAAGTTTCAGAGTTGCTTCTAATGTACCAAAGCTGGACTTAGACATAATTTCACTCTCACAACATTATGGCTGGTTGGAGACAGTCCGAACCACAAGTACCGGGTCCATGGTTCTGGGCGTATACTGGGGGGGACGGGGACGACTCCCATTAACCCCTGACTATACCGGGGATACGCTTATCACAATGCCTTTCTGGTCTGTGCTGAAGCAGGGCATTCTGGCAGCCAAGTGGCTTGACCTTTTTTAGTGAGCCTGGTTACCCCCTCTCGGAACCACAGACTTAGAAATCGCCAGCTCATATACAGTGCATAAAATATATTTATATATATACCCTTATACACCATTTTAATAAAAAATATCACAAAATTCTTCTAAGTCCCTCGGGAAGAGTGAAAGACGCGCACGTTCATTTTCAGAGCTCCAAGACCTTCCTATAAGAAGTTAGCCAAAAAGTAGCTTCGAAAAACGCTTAGGGTAAGTTTCAGAGTTGCTTCTAATGTACCAAAGCTGGACTTAGACATAATTTCACTCTCACAACATTATGGCTGGTTGGAGACAGTCCGAACCACAAGTACCGGGTCCATGGTTCTGGGCGTATACTGGGGGGGACGGGGACGACTCCCATTAACCCCTGACTATACCGGGGATACGCTTATCACAATGCCTTTCTGGTCTGTGCTGAAGCAGGGCATTCTGGCAGCCAAGTGGCTTGACCTTTATTAGTGAGCCTGGTTACCCCCTCTCGGAACCACAGACTTAGAAATCGCCAGCTCATATACAGTGCATAAAATATATTTATATATATACCCTTATACACCATTTTAATAAAAAATATCACAAAATTCTTCAAAGTCCCTCGGGAAGAGTGAAAGACGCGCACGTTCATTTTCAGAGCTCCAAGACCTTCCTATAAGAAGTTAGCCAAAAAGTAGCTTCGAAAAACGCTTAGGTTAAGTTTCAGAGTTGCTTCTAATGTACCAAAGCTGGACTTAGACATAATTTCACTCTCACAACATTATGGCTGGTTGGAGACAGTCCGAACCACAAGTACCGGGTCCATGGTTCTGGGCGTATACTGGGGGGGACGGGGACGACTCCCATTAACCCCTGACTATACCGGGGATACGCTTATCACAATGCCTTTCTGGTCTGTGCTGAAGCAGGGCATTCTGGCAGCCAATGGCTTGACCTTTATTAGTGAGCCTGGTTACCCCCTCTCGGAAACACAGACTTAGAAATCGCCAGCTCATATACAGTGCATAAAATATATTTATATATATACCCTTATACACCATTTTAATAAAAAATATCACAAAATTCTTCTAAGTCCCTCGGGAAGAGTGAAAGACGCGCACGTTCATTTTCAGAGCTCCAAGACCTTCCTATAAGAAGTTAGCCAAAAAGTAGCTTCGAAAAACGCTTAGGTTAAGTTTCAGAGTTGCTTCTAATGTACCAAAGCTGGACTTAGACATAATTTCACTCTCACAACATTATGGCTGGTTGGAGACAGTCCGAACCACAAGTACCGGGTCCATGGTTCTGGGCGTATACTGGGGGGGATGGGGACGACTCCCATTAACCCCTGACTATACCGGGGATACGCTTATCACAATGCCTTTCTGGTCTGTGCTGAAGCAGGGCATTCTGGCAACCAAGTGGCTTGACCTTTATTAGTGAGCCTGGTTACCCCCTCTCGGAACTACAGACTTAGAAATCGCCAGCTCATATACAGTGCATAAAATATATTTATATATATACCCTTATACACCATTTTAATAAAAAATATCACAAAATTCTTCTAAGTCCCTCGGGAAGAGTGAAAGACGCGCACGTTCATTTTCAGAGCTCCTAGACCTTCCTATAAGAAGTTAGCCAAAAAGTAGCTTCGAAAAACGCTTAGGGTAAGTTTCAGAGTTGCTTCTAATGTACCAAAGCTGGACTTAGACATAATTTCACTCTCACAACATTATGGCTGGTTGGAGACAGTCCGAACCACAAGTACCGGGTCCATGGTTCTGGGCGTATACTGGGGGGGATGGGGACGACTCCCATTAACCCCTGACTATACCTGGGATACGCTTATCACAATGCCTTTCTGGTCTGTGCTGAAGCAGGGCATTCTGGCAACCAAGTGGCTTGACCTTTATTAGTGAGCCTGGTTACCCCCTCTCGGAACTACAGACTTAGAAATCGCCAGCTCATATACAGTGCATAAAATATATTTATATATATACCCTTATACACCATTTTAATAAAAAAATATCACAAAATTCTTCTAAGTCCCTCGGAAAGAGTGAAAGACGCGCACGTTCATTTTCAGAGCTCCTAGACCTTCCTATAAGAAGTTAGCCAAAAAGTACAAGGTAGCTTCGAAAAACGCTTAGGGTAAGTTTCAGAGTTGCTTCTAATGTACCAAAGCTGGACTTAGACATAATTTCACTCTCACAACATTATGGCTGGTTGGAGACAGTCCGAACCACAAGTACCGGGTCCATGGTTCTGGGCGTATACTGGGGGGGGACGGGGACGACTCCCATTAACCCCTGACTATACCGGGGATACGCTTATCACAATGCCTTTCTGGTCTGTGCTGAAGCAGGGCATTCTGGCAGCCAATGGCTTGACCTTTATTAGTGAGCCTGGTTACCCCCTCTCGGAAACACAGACTTAGAAATCGCCAGCTCATATACAGTGCATAAAATATATTTATATATATACCCTTATACACCATTTTAATAAAAAATATCACAAAATTCTTCTAAGTCCCTCGGGAAGAGTGAAAGACGCGCACGTTCATTTTCAGAGCTCCTAGACCTTCCTATAAGAAGTTAGCCAAAAAGTAGCTTCGAAAAACGCTTAGGTTAAGTTTCAGAGTTGCTTCTAATGTACCAAAGCTGGACTTAGACATAATTTCACTCTCACAACATTATGGCTGGTTGGAGACAGTCCGAACCACAAGTACCGGGTCCATGGTTCTGGGCGTATACTGGGGGGGGGACGGGGACGACTCCCATTAACCCCTGACTATACCGGGGATACGCTTATCACAATGCCTTTCTGGTCTGTGCTGAAGCAGGGCATTCTGGCAGCCAAGTGGCTTGACCTTTATTAGTGAGCCTGGTTACCCCCTCTCGGAACCACAGACTTAGAAATCGCCAGCTCATATACAGTGCATAAAATATATTTATATATATACCCTTATACACCATTTTAATAAAAAATATCACAAAATTCTTGTAAGTCCCTCGGGAAGAGTGAAAGACGCGCACGTTCATTTTCAGAGCTCCTAGACCTTCCTATAAGAAGTTAGCCAAAAAGTAGCTTCGAAAAACGCTTAGGTTAAGTTTCAGAGTTGCTTCTAATGTACCAAAGCTGGACTTAGACATAATTTCACTCTCACAACATTATGGCTGGTTGGAGACAGTCCGAACCACAAGTACCGGGTCCATGGTTCTGGGCGTATACTGGGGGGGACGGGGACGACTCCCATTAACCCCTGACTATACCGGGGATACGCTTATCACAATGCCTTTCTGGTCTGTGCTGAAGCAGGGCATTCTGGCAGCCAATGGCTTGACCTTTATTAGTGATCCTGGTTACCCCCTCTCGGAAACACAGACTTAGAAATCGCCAGCTCATATACAGTGCATAAAATATATTTATATATATACCCTTATACACCATTTTAATAAAAAATATCACAAAATTCTTCTAAGTCCCTCGGGAAGAGTGAAAGACGCGCACGTTCATTTTCAGAGCTCCAAGACCTTCCTATAAGAAGTTAGCCAAAAAGTAGCTTCGAAAAACGCTTAGGTTAAGTTTCAGAGTTGCTTCTAATGTACCAAAGCTGGACTTAGACATAATTTCACTCTCACAACATTATGGCTGGTTGGAGACAGTCCGAACCACAAGTACCGGGTCCATGGTTCTGGGCGTATACTGGGGGGGACGGGGACGACTCCCATTAACCCCTGACTATACCGGGGATACGCTTATCACAATGCCTTTCTGGTCTGTGTTGAAGCAGGGCATTCTGGCAGATAAGTGGCTTGACCTTTATTAGTGAGCCTGGTTACCCCCTCTCGGAACCACAGACTTAGAAATCGCCAGCTCATATACAGTGCATAAAATATATTTATATATAAACCCTTATACACCATTTTAATAAAAAATATCACAAAATTCTTCTAAGTCCCTCGGGAAGAGTGAAAGACGCGCACGTTCATTTTCAGAGCTCCTAGACCTTCCTATAAGAAGTTAGCCAAAAAGTAGCTTCGAAAAACGCTTAGGTTAAGTTTCAGAGTTGCTTCTAATGTACCAAAGCTGGACTTAGACATAATTTCACTCTCACAACATTATGGCTGGTTGGAGACAGTCCGAACCACAAGTACCGGGTCCATGGTTCTGGGCGTATACTGGGGGGGGACGGGGACGACTCCCATTAACCCCTGACTATACCGGGGATACGCTTATCACAATGCCTTTCTGGTCTGTGCTGAAGCAGGGCATTCTGGCAGCCAAGTGGCTTGACCTTTATTAGTGAGCCTGGTTACCCCCTCTCGGAACCACAGACTTAGAAATCGCCAGCTCATATACAGTGCATAAAATATATTTATATATATACCCTTATACACCATTTTAATAAAAAATATCACAAAATTCTTGTAAGTCCCTCGGGAAGAGTGAAAGACGCGCACGTTCATTTTCAGAGCTCCTAGACCTTCCTATAAGAAGTTAGCCAAAAAGTAGCTTCGAAAAACGCTTAGGTTAAGTTTCAGAGTTGCTTCTAATGTACCAAAGCTGGACTTAGACATAATTTCACTCTCACAACATTATGGCTGGTTGGAGACAGTCCGAACCACAAGTACCGGGTCCATGGTTCTGGGCGTATACTGGGGGGGACGAGGACGACTCCCATTAACCCCTGACTATACCGGGGATACGCTTATCACAATGCCTTTCTGGTCTGTGCTGAAGCAGGGCATTCTGGCAGCCTAGTGGCTTGACCTTTTTTAGTGAGCCTGGTTACCCCCTCTCGGAACCACAGACTTAGAAATCGCCAGCTCATATACAGTGCATAAAATATATTTATATATATACCCTTATACACCATTTTAATAAAAAATATCACAAAATTCTTCTAAGTCCCTCGGGAAGAGTGAAAGACGCGCACGTTCATTTTCAGAGCTCCTAGACCTTCCTATAAGAAGTTAGCCAAAAAGTAGCTTCGAAAAACGCTAAGGGTAAGTTTCAGAGTTGCTTCTAATGTACCAAAGCTGGACTTAGACATAATTTCACTCTCACAACATTATGGCTGGTTGGAGACAGTCCGAACCACAAGTACCGGGTCCATGGTTCTGGGCGTATACTGGGGGGGGACGGGGACGACTCCCATTAACCCCTGACTATACCGGGGATACGCTTATCACAATGCCTTTCTGGTCTGTGCTGAAGCAGGGCATTCTGGCAGCCAAGTGGCTTGACCTTTATTAGTGAGCCTGGTTACCCCCTCTCGGAACCACAGACTTAGAAATCGCCAGCTCATATACAGTGCATAAAATATATTTATATATATACCCTTATACACCATTTTAATAAAAAATATCACAAAATTCTTCTAAGTCCCTCGGGAAGAGTGAAAGACGCGCACGTTCATTTTCAGAGCTCCAAGACCTTCCTATAAGAAGTTAGCCAAAAAGTAGCTTCGAAAAACGCTTAGGTTAAGTTTCAGAGTTGCTTCTAATGTACCAAAGCTGGACTTAGACATAATTTCACTCTCACAACATTATGGCTGGTTGGAGACAGTCCGAACCACAAGTACCGGGTCCATGGTTCTGGGCGTATACTGGGGGGGACGGGGACGACTCCCATTAACCCCTGACTATACCGGGGATACGCTTATCACAATGCCTTTCTGGTCTGTGCTGAAGCAGGGCATTCTGGCAGCCAAGTGGCTTGACCTTTATTAGTGAGCCTGGTTACCCCCTCTCGGAACCACAGACTTAGAAATCGCCAGCTCATATACAGTGCATAAAATATATTTATATATATACCCTTATACACCATTTTAATAAAAAATATCACAAAATTCTTGTAAATCCCTCGGGAAGAGTGAAAGACGCGCACGTTCATTTTCAGAGCTCCTAGACCTTCCTATAAGAAGTTAGCCAAAAAGTAGCTTCGAAAAACGCTTAGGTTAAGTTTCAGAGTTGCTTCTAATGTACCAAAGCTGGACTTAGACATAATTTCACTCTCACAACATTATGGCTGGTTGGAGACAGTCCGAACCACAAGTACCGGGTCCATGGTTCTGGGCGTATACTGGGGGGGACGAGGACGACTCCCATTAACCCCTGACTATACCGGGGATACGCTTATCACAATGCCTTTCTGGTCTGTGCTGAAGCAGGGCATTCTGGCAGCCAAGTGGCTTGACCTTTTTTAGTGAGCCTGGTTACCCCCTCTCGGAACCACAGACTTAGAAATCGCCAGCTCATATACAGTGCATAAAATATATTTATATATATACCCTTATACACCATTTTAATAAAAAATATCACAAAATTCTTCTAAGTCCCTCGGGAAGAGTGAAAGACGCGCACGTTCATTTTCAGAGCTCCTAGACCTTCCTATAAGAAGTTAGCCAAAAAGTAGCTTCGAAAAACGCTTAGGTTAAGTTTCAGAGTTGCTTCTAATGTACCAAAGCTGGACTTAGACATAATTTCACTCTCACAACATTATGGCTGGTTGGAGACAGTCCGAACCACAAGTACCGGGTCCATGGTTCTTGCCGTATACTGGGGGGACGGGGACGACTCTCATTAACCCCTGACTATACCGGGGATACGCTTATCACAATGCCTTTCTGGTCTGTGCTGAAGCAGGGCATTCTGGCAGCCAAGTGGCTTGACCTATATTAGTGAGCCTGGTTACCCCCTCTCGGAACCACAGAATTAGAAATCGCCAGCTCATATACAGTGCATAAAATATATTTATATATATACCCTTATACACCATTTTAATATAAAATATCACAAAATTCTTCTAAGTCCCTCGGGAAGAGTGAAAGACGCGCACGTTCATTTTTAGAGCTCCTAGACCTTCCTATAAGAAGTTAGACAAAAAGTAGCTTCGAAAAACGCTTAGGTTAAGTTTCAGAGTTGCTTCTAATGTACCAAAGCTGGACTTAGACATAATTTCACTCTCACAACATTATGGCTGGTTGGAGACAGTCCGAACCACAAGTACCGGGTCCATGGTTCTTGCCGTATACTGGGGGGACGGGGACGACTCTCATTAACCCCTGACTATACCGGGGATACGCTTATCACAATGCCTTTCTGGTCTGTGCTGAAGCAGGGCATTCTGGCAGCCAAGTGGCTTGACCTTTATTAGTGAGCCTGGTTACCCCCTCTCGGAACCACAGACTTAGAAATCGCCAGCTCATATACAGTGCATAAAATATATTTATATATATACCCTTATACACCATTTTAATAAAAAATATCACAAAATTCTTCTAAGTCCCTCGGGAAGAGTGAAAGACGCGCACGTTCATTTTCAGAGCTCCAAGACCTTCCTATAAGAAGTTAGCCAAAAAGTAGCTTCGAAAAACGCTTAGGTTAAGTTTCAGAGTTGCTTCTAATGTACCAATGCTGGACTTAGACATAATTTCACTCTCACAACATTATGGCTGGTTGGAGACAGTCCGAACCACAAGTACCGGGTCCATGGTTCTGGGCGTATACTGGGGGGGGACGGGGGGGACTCCCATTAACCCCTGACTATACCGGGGATACGCTTATCACAATGCCTTTCTGGTCTGTGCTGAAGCAGGGCATTCTGGCAGCCAAGTGGCTTGACCTTTATTAGTGAGCCTGGTTACCCCCTCTCGGAACCACAGACTTAGAAATCGCCAGCTCATATACAGTGCATAAAATATATTTATATATATACCCTTATACACCATTTTAATAAAAAATATCACAAAATTCTTGTAAGTCCCTCGGGAAGAGTGAAAGACGCGCACGTTCATTTTCAGAGCTCCTAGACCTTCCTATAAGAAGTTAGCCAAAAAGTAGCTTCGAAAAACGCTTAGGTTAAGTTTGAGAGTTGCTTCTAATGTACCAAAGCTGGACTTAGACATAATTTCACTCTCACAACATTATGGCTGGTTGGAGACAGTCCGAACCACAAGTACCGGGTCCATGGTTCTGGGCGTATACTGGGGGGGACGAGGACGACTCCCATTAACCCCTGACTATACCGGGGATACGCTTATCACAATGCCTTTCTGGTCTGTGCTGAAGCAGGGCATTCTGGCAGCCAAGTGGCTTGACCTTTTTTAGTGAGCCTGGTTACCCCCTCTCGGAACCACAGACTTAGAAATCGCCAGCTCATATACAGTGCATAAAATATATTTATATATATACCCTTATACACCATTTTAATAAAAAATATCACAAAATTCTTCTAAGTCCCTCGGGAAGAGTGAAAGACGCGCACGTTCATTTTCAGAGCTCCTAGACCTTCCTATAAGAAGTTAGCCAAAAAGTAGCTTCGAAAAACGCTTAGGTTAAGTTTCAGAGTTGCTTCTAATGTACCAAAGCTGGACTTAGACATAATTTCACTCTCACAACATTATGGCTGGTTGGAGACAGTCCGAACCACAAGTACCGGGTCCATGGTTCTTGCCGTATACTGGGGGGACGGGGACGACTCTCATTAACCCCTGACTATACCGGGGATACGCTTATCACAATGCCTTTCTGGTCTGTGCTGAAGCAGGGCATTCTGGCAGCCAAGTGGCTTGACCTATATTAGTGAGCCTGGTTACCCCCTCTCGGAACCACAGAATTAGAAATCGCCAGCTCATATACAGTGCATAAAATATATTTATATATATACCCTTATACACCATTTTAATATAAAATATCACAAAATTCTTCTAAGTCCCTCGGGAAGAGTGAAAGACGCGCACGTTCATTTTTAGAGCTCCTAGACCTTCCTATAAGAAGTTAGACAAAAAGTAGCTTCGAAAAACGCTTAGGTTAAGTTTCAGAGTTGCTTCTAATGTACCAAAGCTGGACTTAGACATAATTTCACTCTCACAACATTATGGCTGGTTGGAGACAGTCCGAACCACAAGTACCGTGTCCATGGTTCTTGCCGTATACTGGGGGGACGGGGACGACTCTCATTAACCCCTGACTATACCGGGGATACGCTTATCACAATGCCTTTCTGGTCTGTGCTGAAGCAGGGCATTCTGGCAGCCAAGTGGCTTGACCTTTATTAGTGAGCCTGGTTACCCCCTCTCGGAACCACAGACTTAGAAATCGCCAGCTCATATACAGTGCATAAAATATATTTATATATATACCCTTATACACCATTTTAATAAAAAATATCACAAAATTCTTCTAAGTCCCTCGGGAAGAGTGAAAGACGCGCACGTTCATTTTCAGAGCTCCAAGACCTTCCTATAAGAAGTTAGCCAAAAAGTAGCTTCGAAAAACGCTTAGGTTAAGTTTCAGAGTTGCTTCTAATGTACCAATGCTGGACTTAGACATAATTTCACTCTCACAACATTATGGCTGGTTGGAGACAGTCCGAACCACAAGTACCGGGTCCATGGTTCTGGCCGTATACTGGGGGGACGGGGACGACTCCCATTAACCCCTGACTATACCGGGGATACGCTTATCACAATGCCTTTCTGGTCTGTGCTGAAGCAGGGCATTCTGGCAGCCAAGTGGCTTGACCTTTATTAGTGAGCCTGGTTACCCCCTCTCGGAACCACAGACTTAGAAATCGCCAGCTCATATACAGTGCATAAAATATATTTATATATATACCCTTATACACCATTTTAATAAAAAATATCACAAAATTCTTCTAAGTCCCTCGGGAAGAGTGAAAGACGCGCACGTTCATTTTCAGAGCTCCTAGACCTTCCTATAAGAAGTTAGCCAAAAAGTAGCTTCGAAAAACGCTTAGGTTAAGTTTCAGAGTTGCTTCTAATGTACCAAAGCTGGACTTAGACATAATTTCACTCTCACAACATTATGGCTGGTTGGAGACAGTCCGAACCACAAGTACCGGGTCCATGGTTCTTGCCGTATACTGGGGGGACGGGGACGACTCTCATTAACCCCTGACTATACCGGGGATACGCTTATCACAATGCCTTTCTGGTCTGTGCTGAAGCAGGGCATTCTGGCAGCCAAGTGGCTTGACCTATATTAGTGAGCCTGGTTACCCCCTCTCGGAACCACAGAATTAGAAATCGCCAGCTCATATACAGTGCATAAAATATATTTATATATATACCCTTATACACCATTTTAATATAAAATATCACAAAATTCTTCTAAGTCCCTCGGGAAGAGTGAAAGACGCGCACGTTCATTTTTAGAGCTCCTAGACCTTCCTATAAGAAGTTAGACAAAAAGTAGCTTCGAAAAACGCTTAGGTTAAGTTTCAGAGTTGCTTCTAATGTACCAAAGCTGGACTTAGACATAATTTCACTCTCACAACATTATGGCTGGTTGGAGACAGTCCGAACCACAAGTACCGGGTCCATGGTTCTGGGCGTATACTGGGGGGACGGGGACGACTCCCATTAACCCCTGACTATACCGGGGATACGCTTATCACAATGCCTTTCTGGTCTGTGCTGAAGCAGGGCATTCTGGCAGCCAAGTGGCTTGACCTTTATTAGTGAGCCTGGTTACCCCCTCTCGGAACCACAGACTTAGAAATCGCCAGCTCATATACAGTGCATAAAATATATTTATATATATACCCTTATACACCATTTTAATAAAAAATATCACAAAATTCTTCTAAGTCCCTCGGGAAGAGTGAAAGACGCGCACGTTCATTTTCAGAGCTCCTAGACCTTCCTATAAGAAGTTAGCCAAAAAGTAGCTTCGAAAAACGCTTAGGTTAAGTTTCAGAGTTGCTTCTAATGTACCAAAGCTGGACTTAGACATAATTTCACTCTCACAACATTATGGCTGGTTGGAGACAGTCCGAACCACAAGTACCGGGTCCATGGTTCTGGGCGTATACTGGGGGGACGGGGACGACTCCCATTAACCCCTGACTATACCGGGGATACGCTGATCACAATGCCTTTCTGGTCTGTGCTGAAGCAGGGCATTCTGGCAGCCAAGTGGCTTGACCTTTATTAGTGAGCCTGGTTACCCCCTCTCGGAACCACAGACTTAGAAATCGCCAGCTCATATACAGTGCATAAAATATATTTATATATATACCCTTATACACCATTTTAATAAAAAATATCACAAAATTCTTCTA
Source organism: Ascaphus truei (assembly GCF_040206685.1). Lineage (NCBI taxonomy): Eukaryota > Metazoa > Chordata > Amphibia > Anura > Ascaphidae > Ascaphus > Ascaphus truei. Next base: position 303,867,489 of record NC_134483.1, on the reverse strand, counting down.
AGTCCCTCGGGAAGAGTGAAAGACGCGCACGTTCATTTTCAGAGCTCCTAGACCTTCCTATAAGAAGTTAGCCAAAAAGTAGCTTCGAAAAACGCTTAGGTTAAGTTTCAGAGTTGCTTCTAATGTACCAAAGCTGGACTTAGACATAATTTCACTCTCACAACATTATGGCTGGTTGGAGACAGTCCGAACCACAAGTACCGGGTCCATGGTTCTGGGCGTATACTGGGGGGACGGGGACGACTCCCATTAACCCCTGACTATACCGGGGATACGCTTATCACAATGCCTTTCTGGTCTGTGCTGAAGCAGGGCATTCTGGCAGCCAAGTGGCTTGACCTTTATTAGTGAGCCTGGTTACCCCCTCTCGGAACCACAGACTTAGAAATCGCCAGCTCATATACAGTGCATAAAATATATTTATATATATACCCTTATACACCATTTTAATAAAAAATATCACAAAATTCTTCTAAGTCCCTCGGGAAGAGTGAAAGACGCGCACGTTCATTTTCAGAGCTCCTAGACCTTCCTATAAGAAGTTAGCCAAAAAGTAGCTTCGAAAAACGCTTAGGTTAAGTTTCAGAGTTGCTTCTAATGTACTAAAGCTGGACTTAGACATAATTTCACTCTCACAACATTATGGCTGGTTGGAGACAGTCCGAACCACAAGTACCGGGTCCATGGTTCTGGGCGTATACTGGGGGGGACGGGGGGGACTCCCATTAACCCCTGACTATACCGGGGATACGCTTATCACAATGCCTTTCTGGTCTGTGTTGAAGCAGGGCATTCTGGCAGCCAAGTGGCTTGACCTTTATTAGTGAGCCTGGTTACCCCCTCTCGGAACCACAGACTTAGAAATCGCCAGCTCATATACAGTGCATAAAATATATTTATATATATACCCTTATACACCATTTTAATAAAAAATATCTCAAAATTCTTCTAAGTCCCTCGGGAAGAGTGAAAGACGCGCACGTTCATTTTCAGAGCTCCTAGACCTTCCTATAAGAAGTTAGCCAAAAAGTAGCTTCGAAAAACGCTTAGGTTAAGTTTCAGAGTTGCTTCTAATGTACCAAAGCTGGACTTAGACATAATTTCACTCTCACAACATTATGGCTGGTTGGAGACAGTCCGAACCACAAGTACCGGGTCCATGGTTCTGGGCGTATACTGGGGGGACGGGGACGACTCCCATTAACCCCTGACTATACCGGGGATACGCTTATCACAATGCCTTTCTGGTCTGTGCTGAAGCAGGGCATTCTGGCAGCCAAGTGGCTTGACCTTTATTAGTGAGCCTGGTTACCCCCTCTCGGAACCACAGACTTAGAAATCGCCAGCTCATATACAGTGCATAAAATATATTTATATATATACCCTTATACACCATTTTAATAAAAAATATCACAAAATTCTTCTAAGTCCCTAGGGAAGAGTGAAAGACGCGCACGTTCATTTTGAGAGCTCCTAGACCTTCCTATAAGAAGTTAGCCAAAAAGTAGCTTCGAAAAACGCTTAGGTTGAGTTTCAGAGTTGCTTCTAATGTACCAAAGCTGGACTTAGACATAATTTCACTCTCACAACATTATGGCTGGTTGGAGACAGTCCGAACCACAAGTACCGGGTCCATGGTTCTGGGCGTATACTGGGGGGGACGGGGACGACTCCCATTAACCCCTGACTATACCGGGGATACGCTTATCACAATGCCTTTCTGGTCTGTGCTGAAGCAGGGCATTCTGGCAGCCAAGTGGCTTGACCTTTATTAGTGAGCCTGGTTACCCCCTCTCGGAACCACAGACTTAGAAATCGCCAGCTCATATACAGTGCATAAAATATATTTATATATATACCCTTATACACCATTTTAATAAAAAATATCACAAAATTCTTCTAAGTCCCTCGGGAAGAGTGAAAGACGCGCACGTTCATTTTCAGAGCTCCTAGACCTTCCTATAAGAAGTTAGCCAAAAAGTAGCTTCGAAAAACGCTTAGGTTAAGTTTCAGAGTTGCTTCTAATGTACCAAAGCTGGACTTAGACATAATTTCACTCTCACAACATTATGGCTGGTTGGAGACAGTCCGAACCACAAGTACCGGGTCCATGGTTCTGGGCGTATACTGGGGGGACGGGGACGACTCCCATTAACCCCTGACTATACCGGGGATACGCTTATCACAATGCCTTTCTGGTCTGTGCTGAAGCAGGGCATTCTGGCAGCCAAGTGGCTTGACCTTTATTAGTGAGCCTGGTTACCCCCTCTCGGAACCACAGACTTAGAAATCGCCAGCTCATATACAGTGCATAAAATATATTTATATATATACCCTTATACACCATTTTAATAAAAAATATCACAAAATTCTTCTAAGTCCCTCGGGAAGAGTGAAAGACGCGCACGTTCATTTTCAGAGCTCCTAGACCTTCCTATAAGAAGTTAGCCAAAAAGTAGCTTCGAAAAACGCTTAGGTTAAGTTTCAGAGTTGCTTCTAATGTACCAAAGCTGGACTTAGACATAATTTCACTCTCACAACATTATGGCTGGTTGGAGACAGTCCGAACCACAAGTACCGGGTCCATGGTTCTGGGCGTATACTGGGGGGACGGGGACGACTCCCATTAACCCCTGACTATACCGGGGATACGCTTATCACAATGCCTTTCTGGTCTGTGCTGAAGCAGGGTATTCTGGCAGCCAAGTGGCTTGACCTTTATTAGTGAGCCTGGTTACCCCCTCTCGGAACCACAGACTTAGAAATCGCCAGCTCATATACAGTGCATAAAATATATTTATATATATACCCTTATACACCATTTTAATAAAAAATATCACAAAATTCTTCTAAGTCCCTCGGGAAGAGTGAAAGACGCGCACGTTCATTTTGAGAGCTCCTAGACCTTCCTATAAGAAGTTAGCCAAAAAGTAGCTTCGAAAAACGCTTAGGTTGAGTTTCAGAGTTGCTTCTAATGTACCAAAGCTGGACTTAGACATAATTTCACTCTCACAACATTATGGCTGGTTGGAGACAGTCCGAACCACAAGTACCGGGTCCATGGTTCTGGGCGTATACTGGGGGGGACGGGGACGACTCCCATTAACCCCTGACTATACCGGGGATACGCTTATCACAATGCCTTTCTGGTCTGTGCTGAAGCAGGGCATTCTGGCAGCCAAGTGGCTTGACCTTTATTAGTGAGCCTGGTTACCCCCTCTCGGAACCACAGACTTAGAAATCGCCAGCTCATATACAGTGCATAAAATATATTTATATATATACCCTTATACACCATTTTAATAAAAAATATCTCAAAATTCTTCTAAGTCCCTCGGGAAGAGTGAAAGACGCGCACGTTCATTTTCAGAGCTCCTAGACCTTCCTATAAGAAGTTAGCCAAAAAGTAGCTTCGAAAAACGCTTAGGTTAAGTTTCAGAGTTGCTTCTAATGTACCAAAGCTGGACTTAGACATAATTTCACTCTCACAACATTATGGCTGGTTGGAGACAGTCCGAACCACAAGTACCGGGTCCATGGTTCTGGGCGTATACTGGGGGGACGGGGACGACTCCCATTAACCCCTGACTATACCGGGGATACGCTTATCACAATGCCTTTCTGGTCTGTGCTGAAGCAGGGCATTCTGGCAGCCAAGTGGCTTGACCTTTATTAGTGAGCCTGGTTACCCCCTCTCGGAACCACAGACTTAGAAATCGCCAGCTCATATACAGTGCATAAAATATATTTATATATATACCCTTATACACCATTTTAATAAAAAATATCACAAAATTCTTCTAAGTCCCTCGGGAAGAGTGAAAGACGCGCACGTTCATTTTGAGAGCTCCTAGACCTTCCTATAAGAAGTTAGCCAAAAAGTAGCTTCGAAAAACGCTTAGGTTGAGTTTCAGAGTTGCTTCTAATGTACCAAAGCTGGACTTAGACATAATTTCACTCTCACAACATTATGGCTGGTTGGAGACAGTCCGAACCACAAGTACCGGGTCCATGGTTCTGGGCGTATACTGGGGGGGACGGGGACGACTCCCATTAACCCCTGACTATACCGGGGATACGCTTATCACAATGCCTTTCTGGTCTGTGCTGAAGCAGGGCATTCTGGCAGCCAAGTGGCTTGACCTTTATTAGTGAGCCTGGTTACCCCCTCTCGGAACCACAGACTTAGAAATCGCCAGCTCATATACAGTACATAAAATATATTTATATATATACCCTTATACACCATTTTCATAAAAAAATATCACAAAATTCTTCTAAGTCCCTCGGGAAGAGCGAAAGACGCGCACGTTCATTTTTAGAGCTCCTAGACCTTCCTATAAGAAGTTAGCCAAAAAGTAGCTTCGAAAAACGCTTAGGTTAAGTTTCAGAGTTGCTTCTAATGTACCAAAGCTGGACTTAGACATAATTTCACTCTCACAACATTATGGCTGGTTGGAGACAGTCCGAACCACAAGTACCGGGTCCATGGTTCTGGCCGTATACTGGGGGGACGGGGACGACTCCCATTAACCCCTGACTATACCGGGGATACGCTTATCACAATGCCTTTCTGGTCTGTGCTGAAGCAGGGCATTCTGGCAGCCAAGTGTCTTGACCTTTATTAGTGAGCCTGGTTACCCCCTCTCGGAACCACAGACTTAGAAATCGCCAGCTCATATACAGTGCATAAAATATATTTATATATATACCCTTATACACCATTTTAATAAAAAATATCACAAAATTCTTCTAAGTCCCTCGGGAAGAGTGAAAGACGCGCACGTTCATTTTTAGAGCTCCTAGACCTTCCTATAAGAAGTTAGACAAAAAGTAGCTTCGAAAAACGCTTAGGTTAAGTTTCAGAGTTGCTTCTAATGTACCAAAGCTGGACTTAGACATAATTTCACTCTCACAACATTATGGCTGGTTGGAGACAGTCCGAACCACAAGTACCGGGTCCATGGTTCTTGCCGTATACTGGGGGGACGGGGACGACTCTCATTAACCCCTGACTATACCGGGGATACGCTTATCACAATGCCTTTCTGGTCTGTGCTGAAGCAGGGCATTCTGGCAGCCAAGTGGCTTGACCTATATTAGTGAGCCTGGTTACCCCCTCTCGGAACCACAGAATTAGAAATCGCCAGCTCATATACAGTGCATAAAATATATTTATATATATACCCTTATACACCATTTTAATAAAAAATATCACAAAATTCTTCTAAGTCCCTCGGGAAGAGTGAAAGACGCGCACGTTCATTTTCAGAGCTCCTAGACCTTCCTATAAGAAGTTAGCCAAAAAGTAGCTTCGAAAAACGCTTAGGTTAAGTTTCAGAGTTGCTTCTAATGTACCAAAGCTGGACTTAGACATAATTTCACTCTCACAACATTATGGCTGGTTGGAGACAGTCCGAACCACAAGTACCGGGTCCATGGTTCTGGGCGTATACTGGGGGGGACGGGGACGACTCCCATTAACCCCTGACTATACCGGGGATACGCTTATCACAATGCCTTTCTGGTCTGTGCTGAAGCAGGGCATTCTGGCAGCCAAGTGGCTTGACCTTTATTAGTGAGCCTGGTTACCCCCTCTCGGAACCACAGACTTAGAAATCGCCAGCTCATATACAGTACATAAAATATATTTATATATATACCCTTATACACCATTTTCATAAAAAAATATCACAAAATTCTTCTAAGTCCCTCGGGAAGAGCGAAAGACGCGCACGTTCATTTTTAGAGCTCCTAGACCTTCCTATAAGAAGTTAGCCAAAAAGTAGCTTCGAAAAACGCTTAGGTTAAGTTTCAGAGTTGCTTCTAATGTACCAAAGCTGGACTTAGACATAATTTCACTCTCACAACATTATGGCTGGTTGGAGACAGTCCGAACCACAAGTACCGGGTCCATGGTTCTTGCCGTATACTGGGGGGACGGGGACGACTCTCATTAACCCCTGACTATACCGGGGATACGCTTATCACAATGCCTTTCTGGTCTGTGCTGAAGCAGGGCATTCTGGCAGCCAAGTGGCTTGACCTATATTAGTGAGCCTGGTTACCCCCTCTCGGAACCACAGAATTAGAAATCGCCAGCTCATATACAGTGCATAAAATATATTTATATATATACCCTTATACACCATTTTAATAAAAAATATCACAAAATTCTTCTAAGTCCCTCGGGAAGAGTGAAAGACGCGCACGTTCATTTTCAGAGCTCCTAGACCTTCCTATAAGAAGTTAGCCAAAAAGTAGCTTCGAAAAACGCTTAGGTTAAGTTTCAGAGTTGCTTCTAATGTACCAAAGCTGGACTTAGACATAATTTCACTCTCACAACATTATGGCTGGTTGGAGACAGTCCGAACCACAAGTACCGGGTCCATGGTTCTGGGCGTATACTGGGGGGAAGGGGACGACTCCCATTAACCCCTGACTATACCAGGGATACGCTTATCACAATGCCTTTCTGGTCTGTGCTGAAGCAGGGCATTCTGGCAGCCAAGTGGCTTGACCTTTATTAGTGAGCCTGGTTACCCCCTCTCGGAACCACAGACTTAGAAATCGCCAGCTCATATACAGTGCATAAAATATATTTATATATATACCCTTATACACCATTTTAATAAAAAATATCACAAAATTCTTCTAAGTCCCTCGGGAAGAGTGAAAGACGCGCACGTTCATTTTCAGAGCTCCTAGACCTTCCTATAAGAAGTTAGCCAAAAAGTAGCTTCGAAAAACGCTTAGGTTAAGTTTCAGAGTTGCTTCTAATGTACCAAAGCTGGACTTAGACATAATTTCACTCTCACAACATTATGGCTGGTTGGAGACAGTCCGAACCACAAGTACCGGGTCCATGGTTCTGGGCGTATACTGGGGGGACGGGGACGACTCCCATTAACCCCTGACTATACCGGGGATACGCTTATCACAATGCCTTTCTGGTCTGTGCTGAAGCAGGGCATTCTGGCAGCCAAGTGGCTTGACCTTTATTAGAGAGCCTGGTTACCCCCTCTCGGAACCACAGACTTAGAAATCGCCAGCTCATATACAGTGCATAAAATATATTTATATATATACCCTTATACACCATTTTAATAAAAAATATCACAAAATTCTTCTAAGTCCCTCGGGAAGAGTGAAAGACGCGCACGTTCATTTTGAGAGCTCCTAGACCTTCCTATAAGAAGTTAGCCAAAAAGTAGCTTCGAAAAACGCTTAGGTTGAGTTTCAGAGTTGCTTCTAATGTACCAAAGCTGGACTTAGACATAATTTCACTCTCACAACATTATGGCTGGTTGGAGACAGTCCGAACCACAAGTACCGGGTCCATGGTTCTGGGCGTATACTGGGGGGGACGGGGACGACTCCCATTAACCCTGACTATACCGGGGATACGCTTATCACAATGCCTTTCTGGTCTGTGCTGAAGCAGGGCATTCTGGCAGCCAAGTGGCTTGACATTTATTAGTGAGCCTGGTTACCCCCTCTCGGAACCACAGACTTAGAAATCGCCAGCTCATATACAGTACATAAAATATATTTATATATATACCCTTATACACCATTTTAATAAAAAATATCACAAAATTCTTCTAAGTCCCTCGGGAAGAGCGAAAGACGCGCACGTTCATTTTTAGAGCTCCTAGACCTTCCTATAAGAAGTTAGCCAAAAAGTAGCTTCGAAAAACGCTTAGGTTAAGTTTCAGAGTTGCTTCTAATGTACCAATGCTGGACTTAGACATAATTTCACTCTCACAACATTATGGCTGGTTGGAGACAGTCCGAACCACAAGTACCGGGTCCATGGTTCTGGCCGTATACTGGGGGGACGGGGACGACTCCCATTAACCCCTGACTATACCGGGGATACGCTTATCACAATGCCTTTCTGGTCTGTGCTGAAGCAGGGCATTCTGGCAGCCAAGTGGCTTGACCTTTATTAGTGAGCCTGGTTACCCCCTCTCGGAACCACAGACTTAGAAATCGCCAGCTCATATACAGTGCATAAAATATATTTATATATATACCCTTATACACCATTTTAATAAAAAATATCACAAATATTCTTCTAAGTCCCTCGGGAAGAGTGAAAGACGCGCACGTTCATTTTCAGAGCTCCTAGACCTTCCTATAAGAAGTTAGCCAAAAAGTAGCTTCGAAAAACGCTTAGGTTAAGTTTCAGAGTTGCTTCTAATGTACCAAAGCTGGACTTAGACATAATTTCACTCTCACAACATTATGGCTGGTTGGAGACAGTCCGAACCACAAGTACCGGGTCCATGGTTCTTGCCGTATACTGGGGGGACGGGGACGACTCTCATTAACCCCTGACTATACCGGGGATACGCTTATCACAATGCCTTTCTGGTCTGTGCTGAAGCAGGGCATTCTGGCAGCCAAGTGGCTTGACCTATATTAGTGAGCCTGGTTACCCCCTCTCGGAACCACAGAATTAGAAATCGCCAGCTCATATACAGTGCATAAAATATATTTATATATATACCCTTATACACCATTTTAATAAAAAATATCACAAAATTCTTCTAAGTCCCTCGGGAAGAGTGAAAGACGCGCACGTTCATTTTCAGAGCTCCTAGACCTTCCTATAAGAAGTTAGCCAAAAAGTAGCTTCGAAAAACGCTTAGGTTAAGTTTCAGAGTTGCTTCTAATGTACCAAAGCTGGACTTAGACATAATTTCACTCTCACAACATTATGGCTGGTTGGAGACAGTCCGAACCACAAGTACCGGGTCCATGGTTCTTGCCGTATACTGGGGGGACGGGGACGACTCTCATTAACCCCTGACTATACCGGGGATACGCTTATCACAATGCCTTTCTGGTCTGTGCTGAAGCAGGGCATTCTGGCAGCCAAGTGGCTTGACCTACAGTATATTAGTGAGCCTGGTTACCCCCTCTCGGAACCACAGAATTAGAAATCGCCAGCTCATATACAGTGCATAAAATATATTTATATATATACCCTTATACACCATTTTAATAAAAAATATCACAAAATTCTTCTACGTCCCTCGGGAAGAGTGAAAGACGCGCACGTTCATTTTTAGAGCTCCTAGACCTTCCTATAAGAAGTTAGACAAAAAGTAGCTTCGAAAAACGCTTAGGTTGAGTTTCAGAGTTGCTTCTAATGTACCAAAGCTGGACTTAGACATAATTTCACTCTCACAACATTATGGCTGGTTGGAGACAGTCCGAACCACAAGTACCGGGTCCATGGTTCTGGCCGTATACTGGGGGGACGGGGACGACTCCCATTAACCCCTGACTATACCGGGGATACGCTTATCACAATGCCTTTCTGGTCTGTGCTGAAGCAGGGCATTCTGGCAGCCAAGTGGCTTGACCTTTATTAGTGAGCCTGGTTACCCCCTCTCGGAACCACAGACTTAGAAATCGCCAGCTCATATACAGTGCATAAAATATATTTATATATATACCCTTATACACCATTTTAATAAAAAATATCACAAAATTCTTCTAAGTCCCTCGGGAAGAGTGAAAGACGCGCACGTTCATTTTCAGAGCTCCTAGACCTTCCTATAAGAAGTTAGCCAAAAAGTAGCTTCGAAAAACGCTTAGGTTAAGTTTCAGAGTTGCTTCTAATGTACCAAAGCTGGACTTAGACATAATTTCACTCTCACAACATTATGGCTGGTTGGAGACAGTCCGAACCACAAGTACCGGGTCCATGGTTCTTGCCGTATACTGGGGGGACGGGGACGACTCTCATTAACCCCTGACTATACCGGGGATACGCTTATCACAATGCCTTTCTGGTCTGTGCTGAAGCAGGGCATTCTGGCAGCCAAGTGGCTTGACCTTTATTAGTGAGCCTGGTTACCCCCTCTCGGAACCACAGACTTAGAAATCGCCAGCTCATATACAGTGCATAAAATATATTTATATATATACCCTTATACACCATTTTAATAAAAAATATCACAAAATTCTTCTAAGTCCCTCGGGAAGAGTGAAAGACGCGCACGTTCATTTTCAGAGCTCCTAGACCTTCCTATAAGAAGTTAGCCAAAAAGTAGCTTCGAAAAACGCTTAGGTTAAGTTTCAGAGTTGCTTCTAATGTACCAAAGCTGGACTTAGACATAATTTCACTCTCACAACATTATGGCTGGTTGGAGACAGTCCGAACCACAAGTACCGGGTCCATGGTTCTGGGCGTATACTGGGGGGACGGGGACGACTCCCATTAACCCCTGACTATACCGGGGATACGCTTATCACAATGCCTTTCTGGTCTGTGCTGAAGCAGGGCATTCTGGCAGCCAAGTGGCTTGACCTTTATTAGTGAGCCTGGTTACCCCCTCTCGGAACCACAGACTTAGAAATCGCCAGCTCATATACAGTGCATAAAATATATTTATATATATACCCTTATACACCATTTTAATAAAAAATATCACAAAATTCTTCTAAGTCCCTCGGGAAGAGTGAAAGACGCGCACGTTCATTTTGAGAGCTCCTAGACCTTCCTATAAGAAGTTAGCCAAAAAGTAGCTTCGAAAAACGCTTAGGTTGAGTTTCAGAGTCGCTTCTAATGTACCAAAGCTGGACTTAGACATAATTTCACTCTCACAACATTATGGCTGGTTGGAGACAGTCCGAACCACAAGTACCGGGTCCATGGTTCTGGGCGTATACTGGGGGGGACGGGGACGACTCCCATTAACCCCTGACTATACCGGGGATACGCTTATCACAATGCCTTTCTGGTCTGTGCTGAAGCAGGGCATTCTGGCAGCCAAGTGGCTTGACATTTATTAGTGAGCCTGGTTACCCCCTCTCGGAACCACAGACTTAGAAATCGCCAGCTCATATACAGTACATAAAATATATTTATATATATACCCTTATACACCATTTTAATAAAAAATATCACAAAATTCTTCTAAGTCCCTCGGGAAGAGCGAAAGACGCGCACGTTCATTTTTAGAGCTCCTAGACCTTCCTATAAGAAGTTAGCCAAAAAGTAGCTTCGAAAAACGCTTAGGTTAAGTTTCAGAGTTGCTTCTAATGTACCAATGCTGGACTTAGACATAATTTCACTCTCACAACATTATGGCTGGTTGGAGACAGTCCGAACCACAAGTACCGGGTCCATGGTTCTGGCCGTATACTGGGGGGACGGGGACGACTCCCATTAACCCCTGACTATACCGGGGATACGCTTATCACAATGCCTTTCTGGTCTGTGCTGAAGCAGGGCATTCTGGCAGCCAAGTGGCTTGACCTTTATTAGTGAGCCTGGTTACCCCCTCTCGGAACCACAGACTTAGAAATCGCCAGCTCATATACAGTGCATAAAATATATTTATATATATACCCTTATACACCATTTTAATAAAAAATATCACAAAATTCTTCTAAGTCCCTCGGGAAGAGTGAAAGACGCGCACGTTCATTTTCAGAGCTCCTAGACCTTCCTATAAGAAGTTAGCCAAAAAGTAGCTTCGAAAAACGCTTAGGTTAAGTTTCAGAGTTGCTTCTAATGTACCAAAGCTGGACTTAGACATAATTTCACTCTCACAACATTATGGCTGGTTGGAGACAGTCCGAACCACAAGTACCGGGTCCATGGTTCTTGCCGTATACTGGGGGGACGGGGACGACTCTCATTAACCCCTGACTATACCGGGGATACGCTTATCACAATGCCTTTCTGGTCTGTGCTGAAGCAGGGCATTCTGGCAGCCAAGTGGCTTGACCTATATTAGTGAGCCTGGTTACCCCCTCTCGGAACCACAGAATTAGAAATCGCCAGCTCATATACAGTGCATAAAATATATTTATATATATACCCTTATACACCATTTTAATAAAAAATATCACAAAATTCTTCTAAGTCCCTCGGGAAGAGTGAAAGACGCGCACGTTCATTTTCAGAGCTCCTAGACCTTCCTATAAGAAGTTAGACAAAAAGTAGCTTCGAAAAACGCTTAGGTTGAGTTTCAGAGTTGCTTCTAATGTACCAAAGCTGGACTTAGACATAATTTCACTCTCACAACATTATGGCTGGTTGGAGACAGTCCGAACCACAAGTACCGGGTCCATGGTTCTGGCCGTATACTGGGGGGACGGGGACGACTCCCATTAACCCCTGACTATACCGGGGATACGCTTATCACAATGCCTTTCTGGTCTGTGCTGAAGCAGGGCATTCTGGCAGCCAAGTGGCTTGACCTTTATTAGTGAGCCTGGTTACCCCCTCTCGGAACCACAGACTTAGAAATCGCCAGCTCATATACAGTGCATAAAATATATTTATATATATACCCTTATACACCATTTTAATAAAAAATATCACAAAATTCTTCTAAGTCCCTCGGGAAGAGTGAAAGACGCGCACGTTCATTTTCAGAGCTCCTAGACCTTCCTATAAGAAGTTAGCCAAAAAGTAGCTTCGAAAAACGCTTAGGTTAAGTTTCAGAGTTGCTTCTAATGTACCAAAGCTGGACTTAGACATAATTTCACTCTCACAACATTATGGCTGGTTGGAGACAGTCCGAACCACAAGTACCGGGTCCATGGTTCTTGCCGTATACTGGGGGGACGGGGACGACTCTCATTAACCCCTGACTATACCGGGGATACGCTTATCACAATGCCTTTCTGGTCTGTGCTGAAGCAGGGCATTCTGGCAGCCAAGTGGCTTGACCTATATTAGTGAGCCTGGTTACCCCCTCTCGGAACCACAGAATTAGAAATCGCCAGCTCATATACAGTGCATAAAATATATTTATATATATACCCTTATACACCATTTTAATAAAAAATATCACAAAATTCTTCTAAGTCCCTCGGGAAGAGTGAAAGACGCGCACGTTCATTTTCAGAGCTCCTAGACCTTCCTATAAGAAGTTAGCCAAAAAGTAGCTTCGAAAAACGCTTAGGTTAAGTTTCAGAGTTGCTTCTAATGTACCAAAGCTGGACTTAGACATAATTTCACTCTCACAACATTATGGCTGGTTGGAGACAGTCCGAACCACAAGTACCGGGTCCATGGTTCTTGCCGTATACTGGGGGGACGGGGACGACTCTCATTAACCCCTGACTATACCGGGGATACGCTTATCACAATGCCTTTCTGGTCTGTGCTGAAGCAGGGCATTCTGGCAGCCAAGTGGCTTGACCTACAGTATATTAGTGAGCCTGGTTACCCCCTCTCGGAACCACAGAATTAGAAATCGCCAGCTCATATACAGTGCATAAAATATATTTATATATATACCCTTATACACCATTTTAATAAAAAATATCACAAAATTCTTCTACGTCCCTCGGGAAGAGTGAAAGACGCGCACGTTCATTTTTAGAGCTCCTAGACCTTCCTATAAGAAGTTAGACAAAAAGTAGCTTCGAAAAACGCTTAGGTTGAGTTTCAGAGTTGCTTCTAATGTACCAAAGCTGGACTTAGACATAATTTCACTCTCACAACATTATGGCTGGTTGGAGACAGTCCGAACCACAAGTACCGGGTCCATGGTTCTGGCCGTATACTGGGGGGACGGGGACGACTCCCATTAACCCCTGACTATACCGGGGATACGCTTATCACAATGCCTTTCTGGTCTGTGCTGAAGCAGGGCATTCTGGCAGCCAAGTGGCTTGACCTTTATTAGTGAGCCTGGTTACCCCCTCTCGGAACCACAGACTTAGAAATCGCCAGCTCATATACAGTGCATAAAATATATTTATATATACACCCTTATACACCATTTTAATAAAAAATATCACAAAATTCTTCTAAGTCCCTCGGGAAGAGTGAAAGACGCGCACGTTCATTTTCAGAGCTCCTAGACCTTCCTATAAGAAGTTAGCCAAAAAGTAGCTTCGAAAAACGCTTAGGTTAAGTTTCAGAGTTGCTTCTAATGTACCAAAGCTGGACTTAGACATAATTTCACTCTCACAACATTATGGCTGGTTGGAGACAGTCCGAACCACAAGTACCGGGTCCATGGTTCTTGCCGTATACTGGGGGGACGGGGACGACTCTCATTAACCCCTGACTATACCGGGGATACGCTTATCACAATGCCTTTCTGGTCTGTGCTGAAGCAGGGCATTCTGGCAGCCAAGTGGCTTGACCTATATTAGTGAGCCTGGTTACCCCCTCTCGGAACCACAGAATTAGAAATCGCCAGCTCATATACAGTGCATAAAATATATTTATATATATACCCTTATACACCATTTTAATAAAAAATATCACAAAATTCTTCTAAGTCCCTCGGGAAGAGTGAAAGACGCGCACGTTCATTTTCAGAGCTCCTAGACCTTCCTATAAGAAGTTAGCCAAAAAGTAGCTTCGAAAAACGCTTAGGTTAAGTTTCAGAGTTGCTTCTAATGTACCAAAGCTGGACTTAGACATAATTTCACTCTCACAACATTATGGCTGGTTGGAGACAGTCCGAACCACAAGTACCGGGTCCATGGTTCTTGCCGTATACTGGGGGGACGGGGACGACTCTCATTAACCCCTGACTATACCGGGGATACGCTTATCACAATGCCTTTCTGGTCTGTGCTGAAGCAGGGCATTCTGGCAGCCAAGTGGCTTGACCTACAGTATATTAGTGAGCCTGGTTACCCCCTCTCGGAACCACAGACTTAGAAATCGCCAGCTCATATACAGTGCATAAAATATATTTATATATATACCCTTATACACCATTTTAATAAAAAATATCACAAAATTCTTCTAAGTCCCTCGGGAAGAGTGAAAGACGCGCACGTTCATTTTCAGAGCTCCTAGACCTTCCTATAAGAAGTTAGCCAAAAAGTAGCTTCGAAAAACGCTTAGGTTAAGTTTCAGAGTTGCTTCTAATGTACCAAAGCTGGACTTAGACATAATTTCACTCTCACAACATTATGGCTGGTTGGAGACAGTCCGAACCACAAGTACCGGGTCCATGGTTCTGGGCGTATACTGGGGGGACGGGGACGACTCCCATTAACCCCTGACTATACCGGGGATACGCTTATCACAATGCCTTTCTGGTCTGTGCTGAAGCAGGGCATTCTGGCAGCCAAGTGGCTTGACCTTTATTAGTGAGCCTGGTTACCCCCTCTCGGAACCACAGACTTAGAAATCGCCAGCTCATATACAGTGCATAAAATATATTTATATATATACCCTTATACACCATTTTAATAAAAAATATCACAAAATTCTTCTACGTCCCTCGGGAAGAGTGAAAGACGCGCACGTTCATTTTTAGAGCTCCTAGACCTTCCTATAAGAAGTTAGACAAAAAGTAGCTTCGAAAAACGCTTAGGTTGAGTTTCAGAGTTGCTTCTAATGTACCAAGGCTGGACTTAGACATAATTTCACTCTCACAACATTATGGCTGGTTGGAGACAGTCCGAACCACAAGTACCGGGTCCATGGTTCTGGCCGTATACTGGGGGGACGGGGACGACTCCCATTAACCCCTGACTATACCGGGGATACGCTTATCACAATGCCTTTCTGGTCTGTGCTGAAGCAGGGCATTCTGGCAGCCAAGTGGCTTGACCTTTATTAGTGAGCCTGGTTACCCCCTCTCGGAACCACAGACTTAGAAATCGCCAGCTCATATACAGTGCATAAAATATATTTATATATATACCCTTATACACCATTTTAATAAAAAATATCACAAAATTCTTCTAAGTCCCTCGGGAAGAGTGAAAGACGCGCACGTTCATTTTCAGAGCTCCTAGACCTTCCTATAAGAAGTTAGCCAAAAAGTAGCTTCGAAAAACGCTTAGGTTAAGTTTCAGAGTTGCTTCTAATGTACCAAAGCTGGACTTAGACATAATTTCACTCTCACAACATTATGGCTGGTTGGAGACAGTCCGAACCACAAGTACCGGGTCCATGGTTCTTGCCGTATACTGGGGGGACGGGGACGACTCTCATTAACCCCTGACTATACCGGGGATACGCTTATCACAATGCCTTTCTGGTCTGTGCTGAAGCAGGGCATTCTGGCAGCCAAGTGGCTTGACCTATATTAGTGAGCCTGGTTACCCCCTCTCGGAACCACAGAATTAGAAATCGCCAGCTCATATACAGTGCATAAAATATATTTATATATATACCCTTATACACCATTTTAATAAAAAATATCACAAAATTCTTCTAAGTCCCTCGGGAAGAGTGAAAGACGCGCACGTTCATTTTCAGAGCTCCTAGACCTTCCTATAAGAAGTTAGCCAAAAAGTAGCTTCGAAAAACGCTTAGGTTAAGTTTCAGAGTTGCTTCTAATGTACCAAAGCTGGACTTAGACATAATTTCACTCTCACAACATTATGGCTGGTTGGAGACAGTCCGAACCACAAGTACCGGGTCCATGGTTCTTGCCGTATACTGGGGGGACGGGGACGACTCTCATTAACCCCTGACTATACCGGGGATACGCTTATCACAATGCCTTTCTGGTCTGTGCTGAAGCAGGGCATTCTGGCAGCCAAGTGGCTTGACCTACAGTATATTAGTGAGCCTGGTTACCCCCTCTCGGAACCACAGACTTAGAAATCGCCAGCTCATATACAGTGCATAAAATATATTTATATATATACCCTTATACACCATTTTAATAAAAAATATCACAAAATTCTTCAAAGTCCCTCGGGAAGAGTGAAAGACGCGCACGTTCATTTTCAGAGCTCCTAGACCTTCCTATAAGAAGTTAGCCAAAAAGTAGCTTCGAAAAACGCTTAGGTTAAGTTTCAGAGTTGCTTCTAATGTACCAAAGCTGGACTTAGACATAATTTCACTCTCACAACATTATGGCTGGTTGGAGA
Source organism: Ascaphus truei (assembly GCF_040206685.1). Taxonomy (NCBI): domain Eukaryota; kingdom Metazoa; phylum Chordata; class Amphibia; order Anura; family Ascaphidae; genus Ascaphus; species Ascaphus truei. The sequence continues at coordinate 303,850,653 of NC_134483.1, read as the reverse complement.
CAGTCCGAACCACAAGTACCGGGTCCATGGTTCTGGGCGTATACTGGGGGGACGGGGACGACTCCCATTAACCCCTGACTATACCGGGGATACGCTTATCACAATGCCTTTCTGGTCTGTGCTGAAGCAGGGCATTCTGGCAGCCAAGTGGCTTGACCTTTATTAGTGAGCCTGGTTACCCCCTCTCGGAACCACAGACTTAGAAATCGCCAGCTCATATACAGTGCATAAAATATATTTATATATATACCCTTATACACCATTTTAATAAAAAATATCACAAAATTCTTCTAAGTCCCTCGGGAAGAGTGAAAGACGCGCACGTTCATTTTCAGAGCTCCTAGACCTTCCTATAAGAAGTTAGCCAAAAAGTAGCTTCGAAAAACGCTTAGGTTAAGTTTCAGAGTTGCTTCTAATGTACCAAAGCTGGACTTAGACATAATTTCACTCTCACAACATTATGGCTGGTTGGAGACAGTCCGAACCACAAGTACCGGGTCCATGGTTCTGGGCGTATACTGGGGGGGACGGGGACGACTCCCATTAACCCCTGACTATACCGGGGATACGCTTATCACAATGCCTTTCTGGTCTGTGCTGAAGCAGGGCATTCTGGCAGCCAAGTGGCTTGACCTTTATTAGTGAGCCTGGTTACCCCCTCTCGGAACCACAGACTTAGAAATCGCCAGCTCATATACAGTGCATAAAATATATTTATATATATACCCTTATACACCATTTTAATAAAAAATATCACAAAATTCTTCTAAGTCCCTGGGGAAGAGTGAAAGACGCGCACGTTCATTTTCAGAGCTCCTAGACCTTCCTATAAGAAGTTAGCCAAAAAGTAGCTTCGAAAAACGCTTAGGTTAAGTTTGAGAGTTGCTTCTAATGTACCAAAGCTGGACTTAGACATAATTTCACTCTCACAACATTATGGCTGGTTGGAGACAGTCCGAACCACAAGTACCGGGTCCATGGTTCTGGGCTTATACTGGGGGGACGGGGACGACTCCCATTAACCCCTGACTATACCGGGGATACGCTTATCACAATGCCTTTCTGGTCTGTGCTGAAGCAGGGCATTCTGGCAGCCAAGTGGCTTGACCTTTATTAGTGAGCCTGGTTACCCCCTCTCGGAACCACAGACTTAGAAATCGCCAGCTCATATACAGTGCATAAAATATATTTATATATATACCCTTATACACCATTTTAATAAAAAATATCACAAAATTCTTCTAAGTCCCTCGGGAAGAGTGAAAGACGCGCACGTTCATTTTGAGAGCTCCTAGACCTTCCTATAAGAAGTTAGCCAAAAAGTAGCTTCGAAAAACGCTTAGGTTGAGTTTCAGAGTTGCTTCTAATGTACCAAAGCTGGACTTAGACATAATTTCACTCTCACAACATTATGGCTGGTTGGAGACAGTCCGAACCACAAGTACCGGGTCCATGGTTCTGGGCGTATACTGGGGGGGACGGGGACGACTCCCATTAACCCCTGACTATACCGGGGATACGCTTATCACAATGCCTTTCTGGTCTGTGCTGAAGCAGGGCATTCTGGCAGCCAAGTGGCTTGACATTTATTAGTGAGCCTGGTTACCCCCTCTCGGAACCACAGACTTAGAAATCGCCAGCTCATATACAGTACATAAAATATATTTATATATATACCCTTATACACCATTTTAATAAAAAATATCACAAAATTCTTCTAAGTCCCTCGGGAAGAGTGAAAGACGCGCACGTTCATTTTTAGAGCTCCTAGACCTTCCTATAAGAAGTTAGCCAAAAAGTAGCTTCGAAAAACGCTTAGGTTAAGTTTCAGAGTTGCTTCTAATGTACCAATGCTGGACTTAGACATAATTTCACTCTCACAACATTATGGCTGGTTGGAGACAGTCCGAACCACAAGTACCGGGTCCATGGTTCTGGGCGTATACTGGGGGGACGGGGACGACTCCCATTAACCCCTGACTATACCGGGGATACGCTTATCACAATGCCTTTCTGGTCTGTGCTGAAGCAGGGCATTCTGGCAGCCAAGTGGCTTGACCTATATTAGTGAGCCTGGTTACCCCCTCTCGGAACCACAGAATTAGAAATCGCCAGCTCATATACAGTGCATAAAATATATTTATATATATACCCTTATACACCATTTTAATAAAAAATATCACAAAATTCTTCTAAGTCCCTCGGGAAGAGTGAAAGACGCGCACGTTCATTTTTAGAGCTCCTAGACCTTCCTATAAGAAGTTAGACAAAAAGTAGCTTCGAAAAACGCTTAGGTTAAGTTTCAGAGTTGCTTCTAATGTACCAAAGCTGGACTTAGACATAATTTCACTCTCACAACATTATGGCTGGTTGGAGACAGTCCGAACCACAAGTACCGGGTCCATGGTTCTAGGCGTATACTGGGGGGACGGGGACGACTCCCATTAACCCCTGACTATACCGGGGATACGCTTATCACAATGCCTTTCTGGTCTGTGCTGAAGCAGGGCATTCTGGCATCCAAGTGGCTTGACCTTTATTAGTGAGCCTGGTTACCCCCTCTCGGAACCACAGACTTAGAAATCGCCAGCTCATATACAGTGCATAAAATATATTTATATATATACCCTTATACACCATTTTAATAAAAAATATCACAAAATTCTTCTAAGTCCCTCGGGAAGAGTGAAAGACGCGCACGTTCATTTTCAGAGCTCCTAAACCTTCCTATAAGAAGTTAGCCAAAAAGTAGCTTCGAAAAACGCTTAGGTTAAGTTTCAGAGTTGCTTCTAATGTACCAAAGCTGGACTTAGACATAATTTCACTCTCACAACATTATGGCTGGTTGGAGACAGTCCGAACCACAAGTACCGGGTCCATGGTTCTGGGCGTATACTGGGGGGACGGGGACGACTCCCATTAACCCCTGACTATACCGGGGATACGCTTATCACAATGCCTTTCTGGTCTGTGCTGAAGCAGGGCATTCTGGCAGCCAAGTGGCTTGACCTTTATTAGTGAGCCTGGTTACCCCCTCTCGGAACCACAGACTTAGAAATCGCCAGCTCATATACAGTGCATAAAATATATTTATATATATACCCTTATACACCATTTTAATAAAAAATATCACAAAATTCTTCTACAGTAAGTCCCTCGGGAAGAGTGAAAGACGCGCACGTTCATTTTCAGAGCTCCTAGACCTTCCTATAAGAAGTTAGCCAAAAAGTAGCTTCGAAAAACGCTTAGGTTAAGTTTCAGAGTTGCTTCTAATGTACCAAAGCTGGACTTAGACATAATTTCACTCTCACAACATTATGGCTGGTTGGAGACAGTCCGAACCACAAGTACCGGGTCCATGGTTCTGGGCGTATACTGGGGGGACGGGGACGACTCCCATTAACCCCTGACTATACCGGGGATACGCTTATCACAATGCCTTTCTGGTCTGTGCTGAAGCAGGGCATTCTGGCAGCCAAGTGGCTTGACCTTTATTAGTGAGCCTGGTTACCCCCTCTCGGAACCACAGACTTAGAAATCGCCAGCTCATATACAGTGCATAAAATATATTTATATATATACCCTTATACACCATTTTAATAAAAAATATCACAAAATTCTTCTAAGTCCCTCGGGAAGAGTGAAAGACGCGCACGTTCATTTTCAGAGCTCCTAGACCTTCCTATAAGAAGTTAGCCAAAAACTAGCTTCGAAAAACGCTTAGGTTGAGTTTCAGAGTTGCTTCTAATGTACCAAAGCTGGACTTAGACATAATTTCACTCTCACAACATTATGGCTGGTTGGAGACAGTCCGAACCACAAGTACCGGGTCCATGGTTCTGGGCGTATACTGGGGGGGACGGGGACGACTCCCATTAACCCCTGACTATACCGGGGATACGCTTATCACAATGCCTTTCTGGTCTGTGCTGAAGCAGGGCATTCTGGCAGCCAAGTGGCTTGACATTTATTAGTGAGCCTGGTTACCCCCTCTCGGAACCACAGACTTAGAAATCGCCAGCTCATATACAGTACATAAAATATATTTATATATATACCCTTATACACCATTTTAATAAAAAATATCACAAAATTCTTCTAAGTCCCTCGGGAAGAGCGAAAGACGCGCACGTTCATTTTTAGAGCTCCTAGACCTTCCTATAAGAAGTTAGCCAAAAAGTAGCTTCGAAAAACGCTTAGGTTAAGTTTCAGAGTTGCTTCTAATGTACCAATGCTGGACTTAGACATAATTTCACTCTCACAACATTATGGCTGGTTGGAGACAGTCCGAACCACAAGTACCGGGTCCATGGTTCTTGCCGTATACTGGGGGGACGGGGACGACTCTCATTAACCCCTGACTATACCGGGGATACGCTTATCACAATGCCTTTCTGGTCTGTGCTGAAGCAGGGCATTCTGGCAGCCAAGTGGCTTGACCTATATTAGTGAGCCTGGTTACCCCCTCTCGGAACCACAGAATTAGAAATCGCCAGCTCATATACAGTGCATAAAATATATTTATATATATACCCTTATACACCATTTTAATAAAAAATATCACAAAATTCTTCTAAGTCCCTCGGGAAGAGTGAAAGACGCGCACGTTCATTTTCAGAGCTCCTAGACCTTCCTATAAGAAGTTAGCCAAAAAGTAGCTTCGAAAAACGCTTAGGTTAAGTTTCAGAGTTGCTTCTAATGTACCAAAGCTGGACTTAGACATAATTTCACTCTCACAACATTATGGCTGGTTGGAGACAGTCCGAACCACAAGTACCGGGTCCATGGTTCTTGCCGTATACTGGGGGGACGGGGACGACTCTCATTAACCCCTGACTATACCGGGGATACGCTTATCACAATGCCTTTCTGGTCTGTGCTGAAGCAGGGCATTCTGGCAGCCAAGTGGCTTGACCTACAGTATATTAGTGAGCCTGGTTACCCCCTCTCGGAACCACAGAATTAGAAATCGCCAGCTCATATACAGTGCATAAAATATATTTATATATATACCCTTATACACCATTTTAATAAAAAATATCACAAAATTCTTCTACGTCCCTCGGGAAGAGTGAAAGACGCGCACGTTCATTTTTAGAGCTCCTAGACCTTCCTATAAGAAGTTAGACAAAAAGTAGCTTCGAAAAACGCTTAGGTTGAGTTTCAGAGTTGCTTCTAATGTACCAAAGCTGGACTTAGACATAATTTCACTCTCACAACATTATGGCTGGTTGGAGACAGTCCGAACCACAAGTACCGGGTCCATGGTTCTGGCCGTATACTGGGGGGACGGGGACGACTCCCATTAACCCCTGACTATACCGGGGATACGCTTATCACAATGCCTTTCTGGTCTGTGCTGAAGCAGGGCATTCTGGCAGCCAAGTGGCTTGACCTTTATTAGTGAGCCTGGTTACCCCCTCTCGGAACCACAGACTTAGAAATCGCCAGCTCATATACAGTGCATAAAATATATTTATATATATACCCTTATACACCATTTTAATAAAAAATATCACAAAATTCTTCTAAGTCCCTCGGGAAGAGTGAAAGACGCGCACGTTCATTTTCAGAGCTCCTAGACCTTCCTATAAGAAGTTAGCCAAAAAGTAGCTTCGAAAAACGCTTAGGTTAAGTTTCAGAGTTGCTTCTAATGTACCAAAGCTGGACTTAGACATAATTTCACTCTCACAACATTATGGCTGGTTGGAGACAGTCCGAACCACAAGTACCGGGTCCATGGTTCTTGCCGTAAACTGGGGGGACGGGGACGACTCTCATTAACCCCTGACTATACCGGGGATACGCTTATCACAATGCCTTTCTGGTCTGTGCTGAAGCAGGGCATTCTGGCAGCCAAGTGGCTTGACCTATATTAGTGAGCCTGGTTACCCCCTCTCGGAACCACAGAATTAGAAATCGCCAGCTCATATACAGTGCATAAAATATATTTATATATATACCCTTATACACCATTTTAATAAAAAATATCACAAAATTCTTCTAAGTCCCTCGGGAAGAGTGAAAGACGCGCACGTTCATTTTCAGAGCTCCTAGACCTTCCTATAAGAAGTTAGCCAAAAAGTAGCTTCGAAAAACGCTTAGGTTAAGTTTCAGAGTTGCTTCTAATGTACCAAAGCTGGACTTAGACATAATTTCACTCTCACAACATTATGGCTGGTTGGAGACAGTCCGAACCACAAGTACCGGGTCCATGGTTCTGGGCGTATACTGGGGGGACGGGGACGACTCCCATTAACCCCTGACTATACCGGGGATACGCTTATCACAATGCCTTTCTGGTCTGTGCTGAAGCAGGGCATTCTGGCAGCCAAGTGGCTTGACCTTTATTAGTGAGCCTGGTTACCCCCTCTCGGAACCACAGACTTAGAAATCGCCAGCTCATATACAGTGCATAAAATATATTTATATATATACCCTTATACACCATTTTAATAAAAAATATCACAAAATTCTTCTACGTCCCTCGGGAAGAGTGAAAGACGCGCACGTTCATTTTTAGAGCTCCTAGACCTTCCTATAAGAAGTTAGACAAAAAGTAGCTTCGAAAAACGCTTAGGTTGAGTTTCAGAGTTGCTTCTAATGTACCAAAGCTGGACTTAGACATAATTTCACTCTCACAACATTATGGCTGGTTGGAGACAGTCCGAACCACAAGTACCGGGTCCATGGTTCTGGCCGTATACTGGGGGGACGGGGACGACTCCCATTAACCCCTGACTATACCGGGGATACGCTTATCACAATGCCTTTCTGGTCTGTGCTGAAGCAGGGCATTCTGGCAGCCAAGTGGCTTGACCTTTATTAGTGAGCCTGGTTACCCCCTCTCGGAACCACAGACTTAGAAATCGCCAGCTCATATACAGTGCATAAAATATATTTATATATATACCCTTATACACCATTTTAATAAAAAATATCACAAAATTCTTCTAAGTCCCTCGGGAAGAGTGAAAGACGCGCACGTTCATTTTCAGAGCTCCTAGACCTTCCTATAAGAAGTTAGCCAAAAAGTAGCTTCGAAAAACGCTTAGGTTAAGTTTCAGAGTTGCTTCTAATGTACCAAAGCTGGACTTAGACATAATTTCACTCTCACAACATTATGGCTGGTTGGAGACAGTCCGAACCACAAGTACCGGGTCCATGGTTCTTGCCGTATACTGGGGGGACGGGGACGACTCTCATTAACCCCTGACTATACCGGGGATACGCTTATCACAATGCCTTTCTGGTCTGTGCTGAAGCAGGGCATTCTGGCAGCCAAGTGGCTTGACCTATATTAGTGAGCCTGGTTACCCCCTCTCGGAACCACAGAATTAGAAATCGCCAGCTCATATACAGTGCATAAAATATATTTATATATATACCCTTATACACCATTTTAATAAAAAATATCACAAAATTCTTCTAAGTCCCTCGGGAAGAGTGAAAGACGCGCACGTTCATTTTCAGAGCTCCTAGACCTTCCTATAAGAAGTTAGCCAAAAAGTAGCTTCGAAAAACGCTTAGGTTAAGTTTCAGAGTTGCTTCTAATGTACCAAAGCTGGACTTAGACATAATTTCACTCTCACAACATTATGGCTGGTTGGAGACAGTCCGAACCACAAGTACCGGGTCCATGGTTCTTGCCGTATACTGGGGGGACGGGGACGACTCTCATTAACCCCTGACTATACCGGGGATACGCTTATCACAATGCCTTTCTGGTCTGTGCTGAAGCAGGGCATTCTGGCAGCCAAGTGGCTTGACCTACAGTATATTAGTGAGCCTGGTTACCCCCTCTCGGAACCACAGACTTAGAAATCGCCAGCTCATATACAGTGCATAAAATATATTTATATATATACCCTTATACACCATTTTAATAAAAAATATCACAAAATTCTTCTAAGTCCCTCGGGAAGAGTGAAAGACGCGCACGTTCATTTTCAGAGCTCCTAGACCTTCCTATAAGAAGTTAGCCAAAAAGTAGCTTCGAAAAACGCTTAGGTTAAGTTTCAGAGTTGCTTCTAATGTACCAAAGCTGGACTTAGACATAATTTCACTCTCACAACATTATGGCTGGTTGGAGACAGTCCGAACCACAAGTACCGGGTCCATGGTTCTGGGCGTATACTGGGGGGACGGGGACGAGTCCCATTAACCCCTGACTATACCGGGGATTCGCTTATCACAATGCCTTTCTGGTCTGTGCTGAAGCAGGGCATTCTGGCAGCCAAGTGGCTTGACCTTTATTAGTGAGCCTGGTTACCCCCTCTCGGAACCACAGACTTAGAAATCGCCAGCTCATATACAGTGCATAAAATATATTTATATATATACCCTTATACACCATTTTAATAAAAAATATCACAAAATTCTTCTAAGTCCCTCGGGAAGAGTGAAAGACGCGCACGTTCATTTTCAGAGCTCCTAGACCTTCCTATAAGAAGTTAGCCAAAAAGTAGCTTCGAAAAACGCTTAGGTTAAGTTTCAGAGTTGCTTCTAATGTACCAAAGCTGGACTTAGACATAATTTCACTCTCACAACATTATGGCTGGTTGGAGACAGTCCGAACCACAAGTACCGGGTCCATGGTTCTGGGCGTATACTGGGGGGGACGGGGACGACTCCCATTAACCCCTGACTATACCGGGGATACGCTTATCACAATGCCTTTCTGGTCTGTGCTGAAGCAGGGCATTCTGGCAGCCAAGTGGCTTGACCTTTATTAGTGAGCCTGGTTACCCCCTCTCGGAACCACAGACTTAGAAATCGCCAGCTCATATACAGTGCATAAAATATATTTATATATATACCCTTATACACCATTTTAATAAAAAATATCACAAAATTCTTCTAAGTCCCTGGGGAAGAGTGAAAGACGCGCACGTTCATTTTCAGAGCTCCTTGACCTTCCTATAAGAAGTTAGCCAAAAAGTAGCTTCGAAAAACGCTTAGGTTAAGTTTGAGAGTTGCTTCTAATGTACCAAAGCTGGACTTAGACATAATTTCACTCTCACAACATTATGGCTGGTTGGAGACAGTCCGAACCACAAGTACCGGGTCCATGGTTCTGGGCTTATACTGGGGGGACGGGGACGACTCCCATTAACCCCTGACTATACCGGGGATACGCTTATCACAATGCCTTTCTGGTCTGTGCTGAAGCAGGGCATTCTGGCAGCCAAGTGGCTTGACCTTTATTAGTGAGCCTGGTTACCCCCTCTCGGAACCACAGACTTAGAAATCGCCAGCTCATATACAGTGCATAAAATATATTTATATATATACCCTTATACACCATTTTAATAAAAAATATCACAAAATTCTTCTAAGTCCCTCGGGAAGAGTGAAAGACGCGCACGTTCATTTTGAGAGCTCCTAGACCTTCCTATAAGAAGTTAGCCAAAAAGTAGCTTCGAAAAACGCTTAGGTTGAGTTTCAGAGTTGCTTCTAATGTACCAAAGCTGGACTTAGACATAATTTCACTCTCACAACATTATGGCTGGTTGGAGACAGTCCGAACCACAAGTACCGGGTCCATGGTTCTGGGCGTATACTGGGGGGGACGGGGACGACTCCCATTAACCCCTGACTATACCGGGGATACGCTTATCACAATGCCTTTCTGGTCTGTGCTGAAGCAGGGCATTCTGGCAGCCAAGTGGCTTGACATTTATTAGTGAGCCTGGTTACCCCCTCTCGGAACCACAGACTTAGAAATCGCCAGCTCATATACAGTACATAAAATATATTTATATATATACCCTTATACACCATTTTAATAAAAAATATCACAAAATTCTTCTAAGTCCCTCGGGAAGAGTGAAAGACGCGCACGTTCATTTTTAGAGCTCCTAGACCTTCCTATAAGAAGTTAGCCAAAAAGTAGCTTCGAAAAACGCTTAGGTTAAGTTTCAGAGTTGCTTCTAATGTACCAATGCTGGACTTAGACATAATTTCACTCTCACAACATTATGGCTGGTTGGAGACAGTCCGAACCACAAGTACCGGGTCCATGGTTCTGGGCGTATACTGGGGGGACGGGGACGACTCCCATTAACCCCTGACTATACCGGGGATACGCTTATCACAATGCCTTTCTGGTCTGTGCTGAAGCAGGGCATTCTGGCAGCCAAGTGGCTTGACCTATATTAGTGAGCCTGGTTACCCCCTCTCGGAACCACAGAATTAGAAATCGCCAGCTCATATACAGTGCATAAAATATATTTATATATATACCCTTATACACCATTTTAATAAAAAATATCACAAAATTCTTCTAAGTCCCTCGGGAAGAGTGAAAGACGCGCACGTTCATTTTTAGAGCTCCTAGACCTTCCTATAAGAAGTTAGACAAAAAGTAGCTTCGAAAAACGCTTAGGTTAAGTTTCAGAGTTGCTTCTAATGTACCAAAGCTGGACTTAGACATAATTTCACTCTCACAACATTATGGCTGGTTGGAGACAGTCCGAACCACAAGTACCGGGTCCATGGTTCTAGGCGTATACTGGGGGGACGGGGACGACTCCCATTAACCCCTGACTATACCGGGGATACGCTTATCACAATGCCTTTCTGGTCTGTGCTGAAGCAGGGCATTCTGGCATCCAAGTGGCTTGACCTTTATTAGTGAGCCTGGTTACCCCCTCTCGGAACCACAGACTTAGAAATCGCCAGCTCATATACAGTGCATAAAATATATTTATATATATACCCTTATACACCATTTTAATAAAAAATATCACAAAATTCTTCTAAGTCCCTCGGGAAGAGTGAAAGACGCGCACGTTCATTTTCAGAGCTCCTAAACCTTCCTATAAGAAGTTAGCCAAAAAGTAGCTTCGAAAAACGCTTAGGTTAAGTTTCAGAGTTGCTTCTAATGTACCAAAGCTGGACTTAGACATAATTTCACTCTCACAACATTATGGCTGGTTGGAGACAGTCCGAACCACAAGTACCGGGTCCATGGTTCTGGGCGTATACTGGGGGGACGGGGACGACTCCCATTAACCCCTGACTATACCGGGGATACGCTTATCACAATGCCTTTCTGGTCTGTGCTGAAGCAGGGCATTCTGGCAGCCAAGTGGCTTGACCTTTATTAGTGAGCCTGGTTACCCCCTCTCGGAACCACAGACTTAGAAATCGCCAGCTCATATACAGTGCATAAAATATATTTATATATATACCCTTATACACCATTTTAATAAAAAATATCACAAAATTCTTCTACAGTAAGTCCCTCGGGAAGAGTGAAAGACGCGCACGTTCATTTTCAGAGCTCCTAGACCTTCCTATAAGAAGTTAGCCAAAAAGTAGCTTCGAAAAACGCTTAGGTTAAGTTTCAGAGTTGCTTCTAATGTACCAAAGCTGGACTTAGACATAATTTCACTCTCACAACATTATGGCTGGTTGGAGACAGTCCGAACCACAAGTACCGGGTCCATGGTTCTGGGCGTATACTGGGGGGACGGGGACGACTCCCATTAACCCCTGACTATACCGGGGATACGCTTATCACAATGCCTTTCTGGTCTGTGCTGAAGCAGGGCATTCTGGCAGCCAAGTGGCTTGACCTATATTAGTGAGCCTGGTTACCCCCTCTCGGAACCACAGAATTAGAAATCGCCAGCTCATATACAGTGCATAAAATATATTTATATATATACCCTTATACACCATTTTAATAAAAAATATCACAAAATTCTTCTAAGTCCCTCGGGAAGAGTGAAAGACGCGCACGTTCATTTTTAGAGCTCCTAGACCTTCCTATAAGAAGTTAGACAAAAAGTAGCTTCGAAAAACGCTTAGGTTAAGTTTCAGAGTTGCTTCTAATGTACCAAAGCTGGACTTAGACATAATTTCACTCTCACAACATTATGGCTGGTTGGAGACAGTCCGAACCACAAGTACCGGGTCCATGGTTCTAGGCGTATACTGGGGGGACGGGGACGACTCCCATTAACCCCTGACTATACCGGGGATACGCTTATCACAATGCCTTTCTGGTCTGTGCTGAAGCAGGGCATTCTGGCATCCAAGTGGCTTGACCTTTATTAGTGAGCCTGGTTACCCCCTCTCGGAACCACAGACTTAGAAATCGCCAGCTCATATACAGTGCATAAAATATATTTATATATATACCCTTATACACCATTTTAATAAAAAATATCACAAAATTCTTCTAAGTCCCTCGGGAAGAGTGAAAGACGCGCACGTTCATTTTCAGAGCTCCTAAACCTTCCTATAAGAAGTTAGCCAAAAAGTAGCTTCGAAAAACGCTTAGGTTAAGTTTCAGAGTTGCTTCTAATGTACCAAAGCTGGACTTAGACATAATTTCACTCTCACAACATTATGGCTGGTTGGAGACAGTCCGAACCACAAGTACCGGGTCCATGGTTCTGGGCGTATACTGGGGGGACGGGGACGACTCCCATTAACCCCTGACTATACCGGGGATACGCTTATCACAATGCCTTTCTGGTCTGTGCTGAAGCAGGGCATTCTGGCAGCCAAGTGGCTTGACCTTTATTAGTGAGCCTGGTTACCCCCTCTCGGAACCACAGACTTAGAAATCGCCAGCTCATATACAGTGCATAAAATATATTTATATATATACCCTTATACACCATTTTAATAAAAAATATCACAAAATTCTTCTACAGTAAGTCCCTCGGGAAGAGTGAAAGACGCGCACGTTCATTTTCAGAGCTCCTAGACCTTCCTATAAGAAGTTAGCCAAAAAGTAGCTTCGAAAAACGCTTAGGTTAAGTTTCAGAGTTGCTTCTAATGTACCAAAGCTGGACTTAGACATAATTTCACTCTCACAACATTATGGCTGGTTGGAGACAGTCCGAACCACAAGTACCGGGTCCATGGTTCTGGGCGTATACTGGGGGGACGGGGACGACTCCCATTAACCCCTGACTATACCGGGGATACGCTTATCACAATGCCTTTCTGGTCTGTGCTGAAGCAGGGCATTCTGGCAGCCAAGTGGCTTGACCTTTATTAGTGAGCCTGGTTACCCCCTCTCGGAACCACAGACTTAGAAATCGCCAGCTCATATACAGTGCATAAAATATATTTATATATATACCCTTATACACCATTTTAATAAAAAATATCACAAAATTCTTCTAAGTCCCTCGGGAAGAGTGAAAGACGCGCACGTTCATTTTCAGAGCTCCTAGACCTTCCTATAAGAAGTTAGCCAAAAAGTAGCTTCGAAAAACGCTTAGGTTAAGTTTCAGAGTTGCTTCTAATGTACCAAAGCTGGACTTAGACATAATTTCACTCTCACAACATTATGGCTGGTTGGAGACAGTCCGAACCACAAGTACCGGGTCCATGGTTCTGGGCGTATACTGGGGGGACGGGGACGACTCCCATTAACCCCTGACTATACCGGGGATACGCTTATCACAATGCCTTTCTGGTCTGTGCTGAAGCAGGGCATTCTGGCAGCCAAGTGGCTTGACCTTTATTAGTGAGCCTGGTTACCCCCTCTCGGAACCACAGACTTAGAAATCGCCAGCTCATATACAGTGCATAAAATATATTTATATATATACCCTTATACACCATTTTAATAAAAAATATCACAAAATTCTTCTAAGTCCCTCGGGAAGAGTGAAAGACGCGCACGTTCATTTTAAGAGCTCCTAGACCTTCCTATAAGAAGTTAGCCAAAAAGTAGCTTCGAAAAACGCTTAGGTTGAGTTTCAGAGTTGCTTCTAATGTATCAAAGCTGGACTTAGACATAATTTCACTCTCACAACATTATGGCTGGTTGGAGACAGTCCGAACCACAAGTACCGGGTCCATGGTTCTGGGCGTATACTGGGGGGGACGGGGACGACTCCCATTAACCCCTGACTATACCGGGGATACGCTTATCACAATGCCTTTCTGGTCTGTGCTGAAGCAGGGCATTCTGGCAGCCAAGTGGCTTGACCTTTATTAGTGAGCCTGGTTACCCCCTCTCGGAACCACAGACTTAGAAATCGCCAGCTCATATACAGTGCATAAAATATATTTATATATATACCCTTATACACCATTTTAATAAAAAATATCACAAAATTCTTCTAAGTCCCTCGGGAAGAGTGAAAGACGCGCACGTTCATTTTCAGAGCTCCTAGACCTTCCTATAAGAAGTTAGACAAAAAGTAGCTTCGAAAAACGCTTAGGTTAAGTTTCAGAGTTGCTTCTAATGTACCAAAGCTGGACTTAGACATAATTTCACTCTCACAACATTATGGCTGGTTGGAGACAGTCCGAACCACAAGTACCGGGTCCATGGTTCTGGGCGTATACTGGGGGGACGGGGACGACTCCCATTAACCCCTGACTATACCGGGGATACGCTTATCACAATGCCTTTCTGGTCTGTGCTGAAGCAGGGCATTCTGGCAGCCAAGTGGCTTGACCTTTATTAGTGAGCCTGGTTACCCCCTCTCGGAACCACAGACTTAGAAATCGCCAGCTCATATACAGTGCATAAAATATATTTATATATATACCCTTATACACCATTTTAATAAAAAATATCACAAAATTCTTCTAAGTCCCTCGGGAAGAGTGAAAGACGCGCACGTTCATTTTCAGAGCTCCTAGACCTTCCTATAAGAAGTTAGACAAAAAGTAGCTTCGAAAAACGCTTAGGTTAAGTTTCAGAGTTGCTTCTAATGTACCAAAGCTGGACTTAGACATAATTTCACTCTCACAACATTATGGCTGGTTGGAGACAGTCCGAACCACAAGTACCGGGTCCATGGTTCTGGGCGTATACTGGGGGGACGGGGACGACTCCCATTAACCCCTGACTATACCGGGGATACGCTTATCACAATGCCTTTCTGGTCTGTGCTGAAGCAGGGCATTCTGGCAGCCAAGTGGCTTGACCTTTATTAGTGAGCCTGGTTACCCCCTCTCGGAACCACAGACTTAGAAATCGCCAGCTCATATACAGTGCATAAAATATATTTATATATATACCCTTATACACCATTTTAATAAAAAATATCACAAAATTCTTCTAAGTCCCTCGGGAAGAGTGAAAGACGCGCACGTTCATTTTCAGAGCTCCTAGACCTTCCTATAAGAAGTTAGACAAAAAGTAGCTTCGAAAAACGCTTAGGTTAAGTTTCAGAGTTGCTTCTAATGTACCAAAGCTGGACTTAGACATAATTTCACTCTCACAACATTATGGCTGGTTGGAGACAGTCCGAACCACAAGTACCGGGTCCATGGTTCTGGGCGTATACTGGGGGGACGGGGACGACTCCCATTAACCCCTGACTATACCGGGGATACGCTTATCACAATGCCTTTCTGGTCTGTGCTGAAGCAGGGCATTCTGGCAGCCAAGTGGCTTGACCTTTATTAGTGAGCCTGGTTACCCCCTCTCGGAACCACAGAATTAGAAATCGCCAGCTCATATACAGTGCATAAAATATATTTATATATATACCCTTATACACCATTTTAATAAAAAATATCACAAAATTCTTCTAAGTCCCTCGGGAAGAGTGAAAGACGCGCACGTTCATTTTCAGAGCTCCTAGACCTTCCTATAAGAAGTTAGACAAAAAGTAGCTTCGAAAAACGCTTAGGTTAAGTTTCAGAGTTGCTTCTAATGTACCAAAGCTGGACTTAGACATAATTTCACTCTCACAACATTATGGCTGGTTGGAGACAGTCCGAACCACAAGTACCGGGTCCATGGTTCTGGGCGTATACTGGGGGGACGGGGACGACTCCCATTAACCCCTGACTATACCGGGGATACGCTTATCACAATGCCTTTCTGGTCTGTGCTGAAGCAGGGCATTCTGGCAGCCAAGTGGCTTGACCTTTATTAGTGAGCCTGGTTACCCCCTCTCGGAACCACAGACTTAGAAATCGCCAGCTCATATACAGTGCATAAAATATATTTATATATATACCCTTATACACCATTTTAATAAAAAATATCACAAAATTCTTCTAAGTCCCTCGGGAAGAGTGAAAGATGCGCACGTTCATTTTCAGAGCTCCTAGACCTTCCTATAAGAAGTTAGACAAAAAGTAGCTTCGAAAAACGCTTAGGTTAAGTTTCAGAGTTGCTTCTAATGTACCAAAGCTGGACTTAGACATAATTTCACTCTCACAACATTATGGCTGGTTGGAGACAGTCCGAACCACAAGTACCGGGTCCATGGTTCTGGGCGTATACTGGGGGGACGGGGACGACTCCCATTAACCCCTGACTATACCGGGGATACGCTTATCACAATGCCTTTCTGGTCTGTGCTGAAGCAGGGCATTCTGGCAGCCAAGTGGCTTGACCTTTATTAGTGAGCCTGGTTACCCCCTCTCGGAACCACAGACTTAGAAATCGCCAGCTCATATACAGTGCATAAAATATATTTATATATATACCCTTATACACCATTTTAATAAAAAATATCACAAAATTCTTCTAAGTCCCTCGGGAAGAGTGAAAGACGCGCACGTTCATTTTCAGAGCTCCTAGACCTTCCTATAAGAAGTTAGACAAAAAGTAGCTTCGAAAAACGCTTAGGTTAAGTTTCAGAGTTGCTTCTAATGTACCAAAGCTGGACTTAGACATAATTTCACTCTCACAACATTATGGCTGGTTGGAGACAGTCCGAACCACAAGTACCGGGTCCATGGTTCTGGGCGTATACTGGGGGGACGGGGACGACTCCCATTAACCCCTGACTATACCGGGGATACGCTTATCACAATGCCTTTCTGGTCTGTGCTGAAGCAGGGCATTCTGGCAGCCAAGTGGCTTGACCTTTATTAGTGAGCCTGGTTACCCCCTCTCGGAACCACAGAATTAGAAATCGCCAGCTCATATACAGTGCATAAAATATATTTATATATATACCCTTATACACCATTTTAATAAAAAATATCACAAAATTCTTCTAAGTCCCTCGGGAAGAGTGAAAGACGCGCACGTTCATTTTCAGAGCTCCTAGACCTTCCTATAAGAAGTTAGACAAAAAGTAGCTTCGAAAAACGCTTAGGTTAAGTTTCAGAGTTGCTTCTAATGTACCAAAGCTGGACTTAGACATAATTTCACTCTCACAACATTATGGCTGGTTGGAGACAGTCCGAACCACAAGTACCGGGTCCATGGTTCTGGGCGTATACTGGGGGGACGGGGACGACTCCCATTAACCCCTGACTATACCGGGGATACGCTTATCACAATGCCTTTCTGGTCTGTGCTGAAGCAGGGCATTCTGGCAGCCAAGTGGCTTGACCTTTATTAGTGAGCCTGGTTACCCCCTCTCGGAACCACAGACTTAGAAATCGCCAGCTCATATACAGTGCATAAAATATATTTATATATATACCCTTATACACCATTTTAATAAAAAATATCACAAAATTCTTCTAAGTCCCTCGGGAAGAGTGAAAGATGCGCACGTTCATTTTCAGAGCTCCTAGACCTTCCTATAAGAAGTTAGACAAAAAGTAGCTTCGAAAAACGCTTAGGTTAAGTTTCAGAGTTGCTTCTAATGTACCAAAGCTGGACTTAGACATAATTTCACTCTCACAACATTATGGCTGGTTGGAGACAGTCCGAACCACAAGTACCGGGTCCATGGTTCTGGGCGTATACTGGGGGGACGGGGACGACTCCCATTAACCCCTGACTATACCGGGGATACGCTTATCACAATGCCTTTCTGGTCTGTGCTGAAGCAGGGCATTCTGGCAGCCAAGTGGCTTGACCTTTATTAGTGAGCCTGGTTGCCCCCTCTCGGAACCACAGACTTAGAAATCGCCAGCTCATATACAGTGCATAAAATATATTTATATATATACCCTTATACACCATTTTAATAAAAAATATCACAAAATTCTTCTAAGTCCCTCGGGAAGAGTGAAAGACGCGCACGTTCATTTTCAGAGCTCCTAGACCTTCCTATAAGAAGTTAGACAAAAAGTAGCTTCGAAAAACGCTTAGGTTAAGTTTCAGAGTTGCTTCTAATGTACCAAAGCTGGACTTAGACATAATTTCACTCTCACAACATTATGGCTGGTTGGAGACAGTCCGAACCACAAGTACCGGGTCCATGGTTCTGGGCGTATACTGGGGGGACGGGGACGACTCCCATTAACCCCTGACTATACCGGGGATACGCTTATCACAATGCCTTTCTGGTCTGTGCTGAAGCAGGGCATTCTGGCAGCCAAGTGGCTTGACCTTTATTAGTGAGCCTGGTTACCCCCTCTCGGAACCACAGACTTAGAAATCGCCAGCTCATATACAGTGCATAAAATATATTTATATATATACCCTTATACACCATTTTAATAAAAAATATCACAAAATTCTTCTAAGTCCCTCGGGAAGAGTGAAAGACGCGCACGTTCATTTTCAGAGCTCCTAGACCTTCCTATAAGAAGTTAGCCAAAAAGTAGCTTCGAAAAACGCTTAGGTTAAGTTTCAGAGTTGCTTCTAATGTACCAAAGCTGGACTTAGACATAATTTCACTCTCACAACATTATGGCTGGTTGGAGACAGTCCGAACCACAAGTACCGGGTCCATGGTTCTGGGCGTATACTGGGGGGACGGGGACGACTCCCATTAACCCCTGACTATACCGGGGATACGCTTATCACAATGCCTTTCTGGTCTGTGCTGAAGCAGGGCATTCTGGCAGCCAAGTGGCTTGACCTTTATTAGTGAGCCTGGTTACCCCCTCTCGGAACCACAGAATTAGAAATCGCCAGCTCATATACAGTGCATAAAATATATTTATATATATACCCTTATACACCATTTTAATAAAAAATATCACAAAATTCTTCTAAGTCCCTCGGGAAGAGTGAAAGACGCGCACGTTCATTTTCAGAGCTCCTAGACCTTCCTATAAGAAGTTAGACAAAAAGTAGCTTCGAAAAACGCTTAGGTTAAGTTTCAGAGTTGCTTCTAATGTACCAAAGCTGGACTTAGACATAATTTCACTCTCACAACATTATGGCTGGTTGGAGACAGTCCGAACCACAAGTACCGGGTCCATGGTTCTGGGCGTATACTGGGGGGACGGGGACGACTCCCATTAACCCCTGACTATACCGGGGATACGCTTATCACAATGCCTTTCTGGTCTGTGCTGAAGCAGGGCATTCTGGCAGCCAAGTGGCTTGACCTTTATTAGTGAGCCTGGTTACCCCCTCTCGGAACCACAGACTTAGAAATCGCCAGCTCATATACAGTGCATAAAATATATTTATATATATACCCTTATACACCATTTTAATAAAAAATATCACAAAATTCTTCTAAGTCCCTCGGGAAGAGTGAAAGACGCGCACGTTCATTTTCAGAGCTCCTAGACCTTCCTATAAGAAGTTAGACAAAAAGTAGCTTCGAAAAACGCTTAGGTTAAGTTTCAGAGTTGCTTCTAATGTACCAAAGCTGGACTTAGACATAATTTCACTCTCACAACATTATGGCTGGTTGGAGACAGTCCGAACCACAAGTACCGGGTCCATGGTTCTGGCCGTATACTGGGGGGACGGGGACGACTCCCATTAACCCCTGACTATACCGGGGATACGCTTATCACAATGCCTTTCTGGTCTGTGCTGAAGCAGGGCATTCTGGCAGCCAAGTGGCTTGACCTTTATTAGTGAGCCTGGTTACCCCCTCTCGGAACCACAGACTTAGAAATCGCCAGCTCATATACAGTGCATAAAATATATTTATATATATACCCTTATACACCATTTTAATAAAAAATATCACAAAATTCTTCTAAGTCCCTCGGGAAGAGTGAAAGACGCGCACGTTCATTTTCAGAGCTCCTAGACCTTCCTATAAGAAGTTAGACAAAAAGTAGCTTCGAAAAACGCTTAGGTTAAGTTTCAGAGTTGCTTCTAATGTACCAAAGCTGGACTTAGACATAATTTCACTCTCACAACATTATGGCTGGTTGGAGACAGTCCGAACCACAAGTACCGGGTCCATGGTTCTGGGCGTATACTGGGGGGACGGGGACGACTCCCATTAACCCCTGACTATACCGGGGATACGCTTATCACAATGCCTTTCTGGTCTGTGCTGAAGCAGGGCATTCTGGCAGCCAAGTGGCTTGACCTTTATTAGTGAGCCTGGTTACCCCCTCTCGGAACCACAGACTTAGAAATCGCCAGCTCATATACAGTGCATACAATATATTTATATATATATACCCTTATACACCATTTTAATAAAAAATATCACAAAATTCTTCTAAGTCCCTCGGGAAGAGTGAAAGACGCGCACGTTCATTTTCAGAGCTCCTAGACCTTCCTATAAGAAGTTAGCCAAAAAGTAGCTTCGAAAAACGCTTAGGTTAAGTTTCAGAGTTGCTTCTAATGTACCAAAGCTGGACTTAGACATAATTTCACTCTCACAACATTATGGCTGGTTGGAGACAGTCCGAACCACAAGTACCGGGTCCATGGTTCTGGGCGTATACTGGGGGGACGGGGGGGACTCCCATTAACCCCTGACTATACCGGGGATACGCTTATCACAATGCCTTTCTGGTCTGTGCTGAAGCAGGGCATTCTGGCAGCCAAGTGGCTTGACCTTTATTAGTGAGCCTGGTTACCCCCTCTCGGAACCACAGAATTAGAAATCGCCAGCTCATATACAGTGCATAAAATATATTTATATATATACCCTTATACACCATTTTAATAAAAAATATCACAAAATTCTTCTAAGTCCCTCGGGAAGAGCGAAAGACGCGCACGTTCATTTTTAGAGCTCCTAGACCTTCCTATAAGAAGTTAGACAAAAAGTAGCTTCGAAAAACGCTTAGGTTAAGTTTCAGAGTTGCTTCTAATGTACCAAAGCTGGACTTAGACATAATTTCACTCTCACAACATTATGGCTGGTTGGAGACAGTCCGAACCACAAGTACCGGGTCCATGGTTCTGGGCGTATACTGGGGGGACGGGGACGACTCCCATTAACCCCTGACTATACCGGGGATACGCTTATCACAATGCCTTTCTGGTCTGTGCTGAAGCAGGGCATTCTGGCAGCCAAGTGGCTTGACCTTTATTAGTGAGCCTGGTTACCCCCTCTCGGAACCACAGACTTAGAAATCGCCAGCTCATATACAGTGCATAAAATATATTTATATATATACCCTTATACACCATTTTAATAAAAAATATCACAAATTTCTTCTAAGTCCCTCGGGAAGAGTGAAAGACGCGCACGTTCATTTTCAGAGCTCCTAGACCTTCCTATAAGAAGTTAGCCAAAAAGTAGCTTCGAAAAACGCTTAGGTTAAGTTTCAGAGTTGCTTCTAATGTACCAAAGCTGGACTTAGACATAATTTCACTCTCACAACATTATGGCTGGTTGGAGACAGTCCGAACCACAAGTACCGGGTCCATGGTTCTTGCCGTATACTGGGGGGACGGGGACGACTCTCATTAACCCCTGACTATACCGGGGATACGCTTATCACAATGCCTTTCTGGTCTGTGCTGAAGCAGGGCATTCTGGCAGCCAAGTGGCTTGACCTTTATTAGTGAGCCTGGTTACCCCCTCTCGGAACCACAGACTTAGAAATCGCCAGCTCATATACAGTGCATAAAATATATTTATATATATACCCTTATACACCATTTTAATAAAAAATATCACAAAATTCTTCTAAGTCCCTCGGGAAGAGTGAAAGACGCGCACGTTCATTTTCAGAGCTCCTAGACCTTCCTATAAGAAGTTAGCCAAAAAGTAGCTTCGAAAAACGCTTAGGTTAAGTTTCAGAGTTGCTTCTAATGTACCAAAGCTGGACTTAGACATAATTTCACTCTCACAACATTATGGCTGGTTGGAGACAGTCCGAACCACAAGTACCGGGTCCATGGTTCTGAGCGTATACTGGGGGGACGGGGACGACTCCCATTAACCCCTGACTATACCGGGGATACGCTTATCACAATGCCTTTCTGGTCTGTGCTGAAGCAGGGCATTCTGGCAGCCAAGTGGCTTGACCTTTATTAGTGAGCCTGGTTACCCCCCCTCGGAACCACAGACTTAGAAATCGCCAGCTCATATACAGTGCATAAAATATATTTATATATATACCCTTATACACCATTTTAATAAAAAATATCACAAAATTCTTCTAAGTCCCTCGGGAAGAGTGAAAGACGCGCACGTTCATTTTCAGAGCTCCTAGACCTTCCTATAAGAAGTTAGCCAAAAAGTAGCTTCGAAAAACGCTTAGGTTAAGTTTCAGAGTTGCTTCTAATGTACCAAAGCTGGACTTAGACATAATTTCACTCTCACAACATTATGGCTGGTTGGAGACAGTCCGAACCACAAGTACCGGGTCCATGGTTCTGGCCGTATACTGGGGGGACGGGGACGACTCCCATTAACCCCTGACTATACCGGGGATACGCTTATCACAATGCCTTTCTGGTCTGTGCTGAAGCAGGGCATTCTGGCAGCCAAGTGGCTTGACCTTTATTAGTGAGCCTGGTTACCCCCTCTCGGAACCACAGACTTAGAAATCGCCAGCTCATATACAGTGCATAAAATATATTTATATATATACCCTTATACACCATTTTAATAAAAAATATCACAAAATTCTTCTAAGTCCCTCGGGAAGAGTGAAAGACGCGCACGTTCATTTTCAGAGCTCCTAGACCTTCCTATAAGAAGTTAGACAAAAAGTAGCTTCGAAAAACGCTTAGGTTAAGTTTCAGAGTTGCTTCTAATGTACCAAAGCTGGACTTAGACATAATTTCACTCTCACAACATTATGGCTGGTTGGAGACAGTCCGAACCACAAGTACCGGGTCCATGGTTCTGGGCGTATACTGGGGGGACGGGGGGGACTCCCATTAACCCCTGACTATACCGGGGATACGCTTATCACAATGCCTTTCTGGTCTGTGCTGAAGCAGGGCATTCTGGCAGCCAAGTGGCTTGACCTTTATTAGTGAGCCTGGTTACCCCCTCTCGGAACCACAGAATTAGAAATCGCCAGCTCATATACAGTGCATAAAATATATTTATATATATACCCTTATACACCATTTTAATAAAAAATATCACAAAATTCTTCTAAGTCCCTCGGGAAGAGCGAAATACGCGCACGTTCATTTTTAGAGCTCCTAGACCTTCCTATAAGAAGTTAGACAAAAAGTAGCTTCGAAAAACGCTTAGGTTAAGTTTCAGAGTTGCTTCTAATGTACCAAAGCTGGACTTAGACATAATTTCACTCTCACAACATTATGGCTGGTTGGAGACAGTCCGAACCACAAGTACCGGGTCCATGGTTCTGGGCGTATACTGGGGGGACGGGGACGACTCCCATTAACCCCTGACTATACCGGGGATACGCTTATCACAATGCCTTTCTGGTCTGTGCTGAAGCAGGGCATTCTGGCAGCCAAGTGGCTTGACCTTTATTAGTGAGCCTGGTTACCCCCTCTCGGAACCACAGACTTAGAAATCGCCAGCTCATATACAGTGCATAAAATATATTTATATATATACCCTTATACACCATTTTAATAAAAAATATCACAAAATTCTTCTAAGTCCCTCGGGAAGAGTGAAAGACGCGCACGTTCATTTTCAGAGCTCCTAGACCTTCCTATAAGAAGTTAGCCAAAAAGTAGCTTCGAAAAACGCTTAGGTTAAGTTTCAGAGTTGCTTCTAATGTACCAAAGCTGGACTTAGACATAATTTCACTCTCACAACATTATGGCTGGTTGGAGACAGTCCGAACCACAAGTACCGGGTCCATGGTTCTTGCCGTATACTGGGGGGACGGGGACGACTCTCATTAACCCCTGACTATACCGGGGATACGCTTATCACAATGCCTTTCTGGTCTGTGCTGAAGCAGGGCATTCTGGCAGTCAAGTGGCTTGACCTTTATTAGTGAGCCTGGTTACCCCCTCTCGGAACCACAGACTTAGAAATCGCCAGCTCATATACAGTGCATAAAATATATTTATATATATACCCTTATACACCATTTTAATAAAAAATATCACAAAATTCTTCTAAGTCCCTCGGGAAGAGTGAAAGACGCGCACGTTCATTTTCAGAGCTCCTAGACCTTCCTATAAGAAGTTAGCCAAAAAGTAGCTTCGAAAAACGCTTAGGTTAAGTTTCAGAGTTGCTTCTAATGTACCAATGCTGGACTTAGACATAATTTCACTCTCACAACATTATGGCTGGTTGGAGACAGTCCGAACCACAAGTACCGGGTCCATGGTTCTGGGCGTATACTGGGGGGACGGGGACGACTCCCATTAACCCCTGACTATACCGGGGATACGCTTATCACAATGCCTTTCTGGTCTGTGCTGAAGCAGGGCATTCTGGCAGCCAAGTGGCTTGACCTTTATTAGTGAGCCTGGTTACCCCCCCTCGGAACCACAGACTTAGAAATCGCCAGCTCATATACAGTGCATAAAATATATTTATATATATACCCTTATACACCATTTTAATAAAAAATATCACAAAATTCTTCTAAGTCCCTCGGGAAGAGTGAAAGACGCGCACGTTCATTTTCAGAGCTCCTAGACCTTCCTATAAGAAGTTAGCCAAAAAGTAGCTTCGAAAAACGCTTAGGTTAAGTTTCAGAGTTGCTTCTAATGTACCAAAGCTGGACTTAGACATAATTTCACTCTCACAACATTATGGCTGGTTGGAGACAGTCCGAACCACAAGTACCGGGTCCATGGTTCTGGGCGTATACTGGGGGGACGGGGACGACTCCCATTAACCCCTGACTATACCGGGGATACGCTTATCACAATGCCTTTCTGGTCTGTGCTGAAGCAGGGCATTCTGGCAGCCAAGTGGCTTGACCTTTATTAGTGAGCCTGGTTACCCCCTCTCGGAACCACAGACTTAGAAATCGCCAGCTCATATACAGTACATAAAATATATTTATATATATACCCTTATACACCATTTTAATAAAAAATATCACAAAATTCTTCTAAGTCCCTCGGGAAGAGCGAAAGACGCGCACGTTCATTTTTAGAGCTCCTAGACCTTCCTATAAGAAGTTAGCCAAAAAGTAGCTTCGAAAAACGCTTAGGTTAAGTTTCAGAGTTGCTTCTAATGTACCAAAGCTGGACTTAGACATAATTTCACTCTCACAACATTATGGCTGGTTGGAGACAGTCCGAACCACAAGTACCGGGTCCATGGTTCTGGCCGTATACTGGGGGGACGGGGACGACTCCCATTAACCCCTGACTATACCGGGGATACGCTTATCACAATGCCTTTCTGGTCTGTGCTGAAGCAGGGCATTCTGGCAGCCAAGTGGCTTGACCTTTATTAGTGAGCCTGGTTACCCCCTCTCGGAACCACAGAATTAGAAATCGCCAGCTCATATACAGTGCATAAAATATATTTATATATATACCCTTATACACCATTTTAATAAAAAATATCACAAAATTCTTCTAAGTCCCTCGGGAAGAGTGAAAGACGCGCACGTTCATTTTCAGAGCTCCTAGACCTTCCTATAAGAAGTTAGCCAAAAAGTAGCTTCGAAAAACGCTTAGGTTAAGTTTCAGAGTTGCTTCTAATGTACCAAAGCTGGACTTAGACATAATTTCACTCTCACAACATTATGGCTGGTTGGAGACAGTCCGAACCACAAGTACCGGGTCCATGGTTCTTGCCGTATACTGGGGGGACGGGGACGACTCTCATTAACCCCTGACTATACCGGGGATACGCTTATCACAATGCCTTTCTGGTCTGTGCTGAAGCAGGGCATTCTGGCAGCCAAGTGGCTTGACCTTTATTAGTGAGCCTGGTTACCCCCTCTCGGAACCACAGACTTAGAAATCGCCAGCTCATATACAGTGCATAAAATATATTTATATATATATACCCTTATACACCATTTTCATAAAAAATATCACAAAATTCTTCTAAGTCCCTCGGGAAGAGTGAAAGACGCGCACGTTCATTTTCAGAGCTCCAAGACCTTCCTATAAGAAGTTAGCCAAAAAGTAGCTTCGAAAAACGCTTAGGTTAAGTTTCAGAGTTGCTTCTAATGTACCAATGCTGGACTTAGACATAATTTCACTCTCACAACATTATGGCTGGTTGGAGACAGTCCGAACCACAAGTACCGGGTCCATGGTTCTGGGCGTATACTGGGGGGACGGGGACGGGGACGACTCCCATTAACCCCTGACTATACCGGGGATACGCTTATCACAATGCCTTTCTGGTCTGTGCTGAAGCAGGGCATTCTGGCAGCCAAGTGGCTTGACCTTTATTAGTGAGCCTGGTTACCCCCTCTCGGAACCACAGACTTAGAAATCGCCAGCTCATATACAGTACATAAAATATATTTATATATATACCCTTATACACCATTTTAATAAAAAATATCACAAAATTCTTCTAAGTCCCTCGGGAAGAGCGAAAGACGCGCACGTTCATTTTTAGAGCTCCTAGACCTTCCTATAAGAAGTTAGCCAAAAAGTAGCTTCGAAAAACGCTTAGGTTAAGTTTCAGAGTTGCTTCTAATGTACCAAAGCTGGACTTAGACATAATTTCACTCTCACAACATTATGGCTGATTGGAGACAGTCCGAACCACAAGCACCGGGTCCATGGTTCTGGGCGTATACTGGGGGGGACGGGGACGACTCCCATTAACCCCTGACTATACCGGGGATACGCTTATCACAATGCCTTTCTGGTCTGTGCTGAAGCAGGGCATTCTGGCAGCCAAGTGGCTTGACCTTTATTAGTGAGCCTGGTTACCCCCTCTCGGAACCACAGACTTAGAAATCGCCAGCTCATATACAGTGCATAAAATATATTTATATATATACCCTTATACACCATTTTAATAAAAAATATCACAAAATTCTTCTAAGTCCCTCGGGAAGAGTGAAAGACGCGCACGTTCATTTTCAGAGCTCCTAGACCTTCCTATAAGAAGTTAGCCAAAAAGTAGCTTCGAAAAACGCTTAGGTTAAGTTTCAGAGTTGCTTCTAATGTACCAAAGCTAGACTTAGACATAATTTCACTCTCACAACATTATGGCTGGTTGGAGACAGTCCGAACCACAAGTACCGGGTCCATGGTTCTGGGCGTATACTGGGGGGGGACGGGGACGACTCCCATTAACCCCTGACTATACCGGGGATACGCTTATCACAATGCCTTTCTGGTCTGTGCTGAAGCAGGGCATTCTGGCAGCCAAGTGGTTTGACCTTTATTAGTGAGCCTGGTTACCCCCTCTCGGAACCACAGACTTAGAAATCGCCAGCTCATATACAGTGCATAAAATATATTTATATATATACCCTTATACACCATTTTAATAAAAAATATCACAAAATTCTTCTAAGTCCCTCGGGAAGAGTGAAAGACGCGCACGTTCATTTTCAGAGCTCCTAGACCTTCCTATAAGAAGTTAGCCAAAAAGTAGCTTCGAAAAACGCTTAGGTTAAGTTTCAGAGTTGCTTCTAATGTACCAAAGCTGGACTTAGACATAATTTCACTCTCACAACATTATGGCTGGTTGGAGACAGTCCGAACCACAAGTACCGGGTCCATGGTTCTTGCCGTATACTGGGGGGACGGGGACGACTCTCATTAACCCCTGACTATACCGGGGATACGCTTATCACAATGCCTTTCTGGTCTGTGCTGAAGCAGGGTATTCTGGCAGCCAAGTGGCTTGACCTTTATTAGTGAGCCTGGTTACCCCCTCTCGGAACCACAGACTTAGAAATCGCCAGCTCATATACAGTGCATAAAATATATTTATATATATATACCCTTATACACCATTTTCATAAAAAATATCACAAAATTCTTCTAAGTCCCTCGGGAAGAGTGAAAGACGCGCACGTTCATTTTCAGAGCTCCAAGACCTTCCTATAAGAAGTTAGCCAAAAAGTAGCTTCGAAAAACGCTTAGGTTAAGTTTCAGAGTTGCTTCTAATGTACCAATGCTGGACTTAGACATAATTTCACTCTCACAACATTATGGCTGGTTGGAGACAGTCCGAACCACAAGTACCGGGTCCATGGTTCTGGCCGTATACTGGGGGGACGGGGACGACTCCCATTAACCCCTGACTATACCGGGGATACGCTTATCACAATGCCTTTCTGGTCTGTGCTGAAGCAGGGCATTCTGGCAGCCAAGTGGCTTGACCTTTATTAGTGAGCCTGGTTACCCCCTCTCGGAACCACAGACTTAGAAATCGCCAGCTCATATACAGTGCATAAAATATATTTATATATATATACCCTTATACACCATTTTCATAAAAAATATCACAAAATTCTTCTAAGTCCCTCGGGAAGAGTGAAAGACGCGCACGTTCATTTTCAGAGCTCCAAGACCTTCCTATAAGAAGTTAGCCAAAAAGTAGCTTCGAAAAACGCTTAGGTAAAGTTTCAGAGTTGCTTCTAATGTACCAATGCTGGACTTAGACATAATTTCACTCTCACAACATTATGGCTGGTTGGAGACAGTCCGAACCACAAGTACCGGGTCCATGGTTCTGGCCGTATACTGGGGGGACGGGGACGACTCCCATTAACCCCTGACTATACCGGGGATACGCTTATCACAATGCCTTTCTGGTCTGTGCTGAAGCAGGGCATTCTGGCAGCCAAGTGGCTTGACCTTTATTAGTGAGCCTGGTTACCCCCTCTCGGAACCACAGACTTAGAAATCGCCAGCTCATATACAGTGCATAAAATATATTTATATATATATACCCTTATACACCATTTTCATAAAAAATATCACAAAATTCTTCTAAGTCCCTCGGGAAGAGTGAAAGACGCGCACGTTCATTTTCAGAGCTTCTAGACCTTCCTATAAGAAGTTAGCCAAAAAGTAGCTTCGAAAAACGCTTAGGTTAAGTTTCAGAGTTGCTTCTAATGTACCAAAGCTGGACTTAGACATAATTTCACTCTCACAACATTATGGCTGGTTGGAGACAGTCCGAACCACAAGTACCGGGTCCATGGTTCTGGGCGTATACTGGGGGGACGGGGACGACTCCCATTAACCCCTGACTATACCGGGGATACGCTTATCACAAATCCTTTCTGGTCTGTGCTGAAGCAGGGCATTCTGGCAGCCAAGTGGCTTGACCTTTATTAGTGAGCCTGGTTACCCCCTCTCGGAACCACAGACTTAGAAATCGCCAGCTCATATACAGTGCATAAAATATATTTATATATATATACCCTTATACACCATTTTCATAAAAAATATCACAAAATTCTTCTAAGTCCCTCGGGAAGAGTGAAAGACGCGCACGTTCATTTTCAGAGCTCCAAGACCTTCCTATAAGAAGTTAGCCAAAAAGTAGCTTCGAAAAACGCTTAGGTTAAGTTTCAGAGTTGCTTCTAATGTACCAATGCTGGACTTAGACATAATTTCACTCTCACAACATTATGGCTGGTTGGAGACAGTCCGAACCACAAGTACCGGGTCCATGGTTCTGGCCGTATACTGGGGGGACGGGGACGACTCCCATTAACCCCTGACTTTACCGAGGATACGCTTATCACAATGCCTTTCTGGTCTGTGCTGAAGCAGGGCATTCTGGCAGCCAAGTGGCTTGACCTTTATTAGTGAGCCTGGTTACCCCCTCTCGGAACCACAGACTTAGAAATCGCCAGCTCATATACAGTGCATAAAATATATTTATATATATATACCCTTATACACCATTTTCATAAAAAATATCACAAAATTCTTCTAAGTCCCTCGGGAAGAGTGAAAGACGCGCACGTTCATTTTCAGAGCTCCTAGACCTTCCTATAAGAAGTTAGCCAAAAAGTAGCTTCGAAAAACGCTTAGGTTAAGTTTCAGAGTTGCTTCTAATGTACCAAAGCTGGACTTAGACATAATTTCACTCTCACAACATTATGGCTGGTTGGAGACAGTCCGAACCACAAGTACCGGGTCCATGGTTCTGGGCGTATACTGGGGGGACGGGGACGACTCCCATTAACCCCTGACTATACCGGGGATACGCTTATCGCAATGCCTTTCTGGTCTGTGCTGAAGCAGGGCATTCTGGCAGCCAAGTGGCTTGACCTTTATTAGTGAGCCTGGTTACCCCCTCTCGGAACCACAGACTTAGAAATCGCCAGCTCATATACAGTGCATAAAATATATTTATATATATACCCTTATACACCATTTTAATAAAAAATATCACAAAATTCTTCTAAGTCCCTCGGGAAGAGTGAAAGACGCGCACGTTCATTTTGAGAGCTCCTAGACCTTCCTATAAGAAGTTAGCCAAAAAGTAGCTTCGAAAAACGCTTAGGTTGAGTTTCAGAGTTGCTTCTAATGTACCAAAGCTGGACTTAGACATAATTTCACTCTCACAACATTATGGCTGGTTGGAGACAGTCCGAACCACAAGTACCGGGTCCATGGTTCTGGGCGTATACTGGGGGGACGGGGACGACTCCCATTAACCCCTGACTATACCGGGGATACGCTTATCACAATGCCTTTCTGGTCTGTGCTGAAGCAGGGCATTCTGGCAGCCAAGTGGCTTGACCTTTATTAGTGAGCCTGGTTACCCCCTCTCGGAACCACAGACTTAGAAATCGCCAGCTCATATACAGTGCATAAAATATATTTATATATATATACCCTTATACACCATTTTCATAAAAAATATCACAAAATTCTTCTAAGTCCCTCGGGAAGAGTGAAAGACGCGCACGTTCATTTTCAGAGCTACTAGACCTTCCTATAAGAAGTTAGCCAAAAAGTAGCTTCGAAAAACGCTTAGGTTAAGTTTCAGAGTTGCTTCTAATGTACCAAAGCTGGACTTAGACATAATTTCACTCTCACAACATTATGGCTGGTTGGAGACAGTCCGAACCACAAGTACCGGGTCCATGGTTCTGGGCGTATACTGGGGGGACGGGGACGACTCCCATTAACCCCTGACTATACCGGGGATACGCTTATCGCAATGCCTTTCTGGTCTGTGCTGAAGCAGGGCATTCTGGCAGCCAAGTGGCTTGACCTTTATTAGTGAGCCTGGTTACCCCCTCTCGGAACCACAGACTTAGAAATCGCCAGCTCATATACAGTGCATAAAATATATTTATATATATACCCTTATACACCATTTTAATAAAAAATATCACAAAATTCTTCTAAGTCCCTCGGGAAGAGTGAAAGACGCGCACGTTCATTTTGAGAGCTCCTAGACCTTCCTATAAGAAGTTAGCCAAAAAGTAGCTTCGAAAAACGCTTAGGTTGAGTTTCAGAGTTGCTTCTAATGTACCAAAGCTGGACTTAGACATAATTTCACTCTCACAACATTATGGCTGGTTGGAGACAGTCCGAACCACAAGTACCGGGTCCATGGTTCTGGGCGTATACTGGGGGGGACGGGGACGACTCCCATTAACCCCTGACTATACCGGGGATACGCTTATCACAATGCCTTTCTGGTCTGTGCTGAAGCAGGGCATTCTGGCAGCCAAGTGGCTTGACCTTTATTAGTGAGCCTGGTTACCCCCTCTCGGAACCACAGACTTAGAAATCGCCAGCTCATATACAGTACATAAAATATATTTATATATATACCCTTATACACCATTTTAATAAAAAATATCACAAAATTCTTCTAAGTCCCTCGGGAAGAGCGAAAGACGCGCACGTTCATTTTTAGAGCTCCTAGACCTTCCTATAAGAAGTTAGCCAAAAAGTAGCTTCGAAAAACGCTTAGGTTAAGTTTCAGAGTTGCTTCTAATGTACCAAAGCTGGACTTAGACATAATTTCACTCTCACAACATTATGGCTGGTTGGAGACAGTCCGAACCACAAGTACCGGGTCCATGGTTCTTGCCGTATACTGGGGGGACGGGGACGACTCTCATTAACCCCTGACTATTCCGGGGATACGCTTATCACAATGCCTTTCTGGTCTGTGCTGAAGCAGGGCATTCTGGCAGCCAAGTGGCTTGACCTTTATTAGTGAGCCTGGTTACCCCCTCTCGGAACCACAGACTTAGAAATCGCCAGCTCATATACAGTGCATAAAATATATTTATATATATATACCCTTATACACCATTTTCATAAAAAATATCACAAAATTCTTCTAAGTCCCTCGGGAAGAGTGAAAGACGCGCACGTTCATTTTCAGAGCTCCTAGACCTTCCTATAAGAAGTTAGCCAAAAAGTAGCTTCGAAAAACGCTTAGGTTAAGTTTCAGAGTTGCTTCTAATGTACCAAAGCTGGACTTAGACATAATTTCACTCTCACAACATTATGGCTGGTTGGAGACAGTCCGAACCACAAGTACCGGGTCCATGGTTCTGGGCGTATACTGGGGGGACGGGGACGACTCCCATTAACCCCTGACTATACCGGGGATACGCTTATCACAATGCCTTTCTGGTCTGTGCTGAAGCAGGGCATTCTGGCAGCCAAGTGGCTTGACCTTTATTAGTGAGCCTGGTTACCCCCTCTCGGAACCACAGACTTAGAAATCGCCAGCTCATATACAGTGCATAAAATATATTTATATATATACCCTTATACACCATTTTAATAAAAAATATCACAAAATTCTTCTAAGTCCCTCGGGAAGAGTGAAAGACGCGCACATTCATTTTGAGAGCTCCTAGACCTTCCTATAAGAAGTTAGCCAAAAAGTAGCTTCGAAAAACGCTTAGGTTGAGTTTCAGAGTTGCTTCTAATGTACCAAAGCTGGACTTAGACATAATTTCACTCTCACAACATTATGGCTGGTTGGAGACAGTCCGAACCACAAGTACCGGGTCCATGGTTCTTGCCGTATACTGGGGGGACGGGGACGACTCTCATTAACCCCTGACTATACAAGGGATACGCTTATCACAATGCCTTTCTGGTCTGTGCTGAAGCAGGGCATTCTGGCAGCCAAGTGGCTTGACCTTTATTAGTGAGCCTGGTTACCCCCTCTCGGAACCACAGACTTAGAAATCGCCAGCTCATATACAGTGCATAAAATATATTTATATATATATACCCTTATACACCATTTTCATAAAAAATATCACAAAATTCTTCTAAGTCCCTCGGGAAGAGTGAAAGACGCGCACGTTCATTTTCAGAGCTCCAAGACCTTCCTATAAGAGGTTAGCCAAAAAGTAGCTTCGAAAAACGCTTAGGTTAAGTTTCAGAGTTGCTTCTAATGTACCAATGCTGGACTTAGACATAATTTCACTCTCACAACATTATGGCTGGTTGGAGACAGTCCGAACCACAAGTACCGGGTCCATGGTTCTGGCCGTATACTGGGGGGACGGGGACGACTCCCATTAACCCCTGACTTTACCGGGGATACGCTTATCACAATGCCTTTCTGGTCTGTGCTGAAGCAGGGCATTCTGGCAGCCAAGTGGCTTGACCTTTATTAGTGAGCCTGGTTACCCCCTCTCGGAACCACAGACTTAGAAATCGCCAGCTCATATACAGTGCATAAAATATATTTATATATATATACCCTTATACACCATTTTCATAAAAAATATCACAAAATTCTTCTAAGTCCCTCGGGAAGAGTGAAAGACGCGCACGTTCATTTTCAGAGCTCCTAGACCTTCCTATAAGAAGTTAGCCAAAAAGTAGCTTCGAAAAACGCTTAGGTTAAGTTTCAGAGTTGCTTCTAATGTACCAAAGCTGGACTTAGACATAATTTCACTCTCACAACATTATGGCTGGTTGGAGACAGTCCGAACCACAAGTACCGGGTCCATGGTTCTGGGCGTATACTGGGGGGACGGGGACGACTCCCATTAACCCCTGACTATACCGGGGATACGCTTATCGCAATGCCTTTCTGGTCTGTGCTGAAGCAGGGCATTCTGGCAGCCAAGTGGCTTGACCTTTATTAGTGAGCCTGGTTACCCCCTCTCGGAACCACAGACTTAGAAATCGCCAGCTCATATACAGTGCATAAAATATATTTATATATATACCCTTATACACCATTTTAATAAAAAATATCACAAAATTCTTCTAAGTCCCTCGGGAAGAGTGAAAGACGCGCACGTTCATTTTGAGAGCTCCTAGACCTTCCTATAAGAAGTTAGCCAAAAAGTAGCTTCGAAAAACGCTTAGGTTGAGTTTCAGAGTTGCTTCTAATGTACCAAAGCTGGACTTAGACATAATTTCACTCTCACAACATTATGGCTGGTTGGAGACAGTCCGAACCACAAGTACCGGGTCCATGGTTCTGGGCGTATACTGGGGGGGACGGGGACGACTCCCATTAACCCCTGACTATACCGGGGATACGCTTATCACAATGCCTTTCTGGTCTGTGCTGAAGCAGGGCATTCTGGCAGCCAAGTGGCTTGACCTTTATTAGTGAGCCTGGTTACCCCCTCTCGGAACCACAGACTTAGAAATCGCCAGCTCATATACAGTACATAAAATATATTTATATATATACCCTTATACACCATTTTAATAAAAAATATCACAAAATTCTTCTAAGTCCCTCGGGAAGAGCGAAAGACGCGCACGTTCATTTTTAGAGCTCCTAGACCTTCCTATAAGAAGTTAGCCAAAAAGTAGCTTCGAAAAACGCTTAGGTTAAGTTTCAGAGTTGCTTCTAATGTACCAAAGCTGGACTTAGACATAATTTCACTCTCACAACATTATGGCTGGTTGGAGACAGTCCGAACCACAAGTACCGGGTCCATGGTTCTTGCCGTATACTGGGGTGACGGGGACGACTCTCATTAACCCCTGACTATACCGGGGATACGCTTATCACAATGCCTTTCTGGTCTGTGCTGAAGCAGGGCATTCTGGCAGCCAAGTGGCTTGACCTTTATTAGTGAGCCTGGTTACCCCCTCTCGGAACCACAGACTTAGAAATCGCCAGCTCATATACAGTGCATAAAATATATTTATATATATACCCTTATACACCATTTTAATAAAAAATATCACAAAATTCTTCTAAGTCCCTCGGGAAGAGCGAAAGACGCGCACGTTCATTTTTAGAGCTCCTAGACCTTCCTATAAGAAGTTAGCCAAAAAGTAGCTTCGAAAAACGCTTAGGTTAAGTTTCAGAGTTGCTTCTAATGTACCAAAGCTGGACTTAGACATAATTTCACTCTCACAACATTATGGCTGGTTGGAGACAGTCCGAACCACAAGTACCGGGTCCATGGTTCTGGGCGTATACTGGGGGGGACGGGGACGACTCCCATTAACCCCTGACTATACCGGGGATACGCTTATCACAATGCCTTTCTGGTCTGTGCTGAAGCAGGGCATTCTGGCAGCCAAGTGGCTTGACCTTTATTAGTGAGCCTGGTTACCCCCTCTCGGAACCACAGACTTAGAAATCGCCAGCTCATATACAGTACATAAAATATATTTATATATATACCCTTATACACCATTTTAATAAAAAATATCACAAAATTCTTCTAAGTCCCTCGGGAAGAGCGAAAGACGCGCACGTTCATTTTTAGAGCTCCTAGACCTTCCTATAAGAAGTTAGCCAAAAAGTAGCTTCGAAAAACGCTTAGGTTAAGTTTCAGAGTTGCTTCTAATGTACCAAAGCTGGACTTAGACATAATTTCACTCTCACAACATTATGGCTGGTTGGAGACAGTCCGAACCACAAGTACCGGGTCCATGGTTCTTGCCGTATACTGGGGTGACGGGGACGACTCTCATTAACCCCTGACTATACCGGGGATACGCTTATCACAATGCCTTTCTGGTCTGTGCTGAAGCAGGGCATTCTGGCAGCCAAGTGGCTTGACCTTTATTAGTGAGCCTGGTTACCCCCTCTCGGAACCACAGACTTAGAAATCGCCAGCTCATATACAGTGCATAAAATATATTTATATATATACCCTTATACACCATTTTAATAAAAAATATCACAAAATTCTTCTAAGTCCCTCGGGAAGAGTGAAAGACGCGCACGTTCATTTTCAGAGCTCCTAGACCTTCCTATAAGAAGTTAGCCAAAAAGTAGCTTCGAAAAACGCTTAGGTTAAGTTTCAGAGTTGCTTCTAATGTACCAAAGCTGGACTTAGACATAATTTCACTCTCACAACATTATGGCTGGTTGGAGACAGTCCGAACCACAAGCACCGGGTCCATGGTTCTGGGCGTATACTGGGGGGGACGGGGACGACTCCCATTAACCCCTGACTATACCGGGGATACGCTTATCACAATGCCTTTCTGGTCTGTGCTGAAGCAGGGCATTCTGGCAGCCAAGTGGCTTGACCTTTATTAGTGAGCCTGGTTACCCCCTCTCGGAACCACAGACTTAGAAATCGCCAGCTCATATACAGTGCATAAAATATATTTATATATATACCCTTATACACCATTTTAATAAAAAATATCACAAAATTCTTCTAAGTCCCTCGGGAAGAGCGAAAGACGCGCACGTTCATTTTTAGAGCTCCTAGACCTTCCTATAAGAAGTTAGCCAAAAAGTAGCTTCGAAAAACGCTTAGGTTAAGTTTCAGAGTTGCTTCTAATGTACCAAAGCTGGACTTAGACATAATTTCACTCTCACAACATTATGGCTGGTTGGAGACAGTCCGAACCACAAGTACCGGGTCCATGGTTCTTGCCGTATACTGGGGTGACGGGGACGACTCTCATTAACCCCTGACTATACCGGGGATACGCTTATCACAATGCCTTTCTGGTCTGTGCTGAAGCAGGGCATTCTGGCAGCCAAGTGGCTTGACCTTTATTAGTGAGCCTGGTTACCCCCTCTCGGAACCACAGACTTAGAAATCGCAAGCTCATATACAGTGCATAAAATATATTTATATATATACCCTTATACACCATTTTAATAAAAAATATCACAAAATTCTTCTAAGTCCCTCGGGAAGAGTGCAAGACGCGCACGTTCATTTTCAGAGCTCCTAGACCTTCCTATAAGAAGTTAGCCAAAAAGTAGTTTCGAAAAACGCTTAGGTTGAGTTTCAGAGTTGCTTCTAATGTACCAAAGCTGGACTTAGACATAATTTCACTCTCACAACATTATGGCTGGTTGGAGACAGTCCGAACCACAAGTACCGGGTCCATGGTTCTGGGCGTATACTGGGGGGGACGGGGACGACTCCCATTAACCCCTGACTATACCGGGGATACGCTTATCACAATGCCTTTCTGGTCTGTGCTGAAGCAGGGCATTCTGGCAGCCAAGTGGCTTGACCTTTATTAGTGAGCCTGGTTACCCCCTCTCGGAACCACAGACTTAGAAATCGCCAGCTCATATACAGTACATAAAATATATTTATATATATACCCTTATACACCATTTTAATAAAAAATATCACAAAATTCTTCTAAGTCCCTCGGGAAGAGCGAAAGACGCGCACGTTCATTTTTAGAGCTCCTAGACCTTCCTATAAGAAGTTAGCCAAAAAGTAGCTTCGAAAAACGCTTAGGTTAAGTTTCAGAGTTGCTTCTAATGTACCAAAGCTGGACTTAGACATAATTTCACTCTCACAACATTATGGCTGGTTGGAGACAGTCCGAACCACAAGCACCGGGTCCATGGTTCTGGGCGTATACTGGGGGGGACGGGGGCGACTCCCATTAACCCCTGACTATACCGGGGATACGCTTATCACAATGCCTTTCTGGTCTGTGCTGAAGCAGGGCATTCTGGCAGCCAAGTGGCTTGACCTTTATTAGTGAGCCTGGTTACCCCCTCTCGGAACCACAGACTTAGAAATCGCCAGCTCATATACAGTGCATAAAATATATTTATATATATACCCTTATACACCATTTTAATAAAAAATATCACAAAATTCTTCTAAGTCCCTCGGGAAGAGCGAAAGACGCGCACGTTCATTTTTAGAGCTCCTAGACCTTCCTATAAGAAGTTAGCCAAAAAGTAGCTTCGAAAAACGCTTAGGTTAAGTTTCAGAGTTGCTTCTAATGTACCAAAGCTGGACTTAGACATAATTTCACTCTAACAACATTATGGCTGGTTGGAGACAGTCCGAACCACAAGTACCGGGTCCATGGTTCTTGCCGTATACTGGGGTGACGGGGACGACTCTCATTAACCCCTGACTATACCGGGGATACGCTTATCACAATGCCTTTCTGGTCTGTGCTGAAGCAGGGCATTCTGGCAGCCAAGTGGCTTGACCTTTATTAGTGAGCCTGGTTACCCCCTCTCGGAACCACAGACTTAGAAATCGCCAGCTCATATACAGTGCATAAAATATATTTATATATATACCCTTATACACCATTTTAATAAAAAATATCACAAAATTCTTCTAAGTCCCTCGGGAAGAGTGAAAGACGCGCACGTTCATTTTCAGAGCTCCTAGACCTTCCTATAAGAAGTTAGCCAAAAAGTAGCTTCGAAAAACGCTTAGGTTAAGTTTCAGAGTTGCTTCTAATGTACCAAAGCTGGACTTAGACATAATTTCACTCTCACAACATTATGGCTGGTTGGAGACAGTCCGAACCACAAGCACCGGGTCCATGGTTCTGGGCGTATACTGGGGGGGACGGGGACGACTCCCATTAACCCCTGACTATACCGGGGATACGCTTATCACAATGCCTTTCTGGTCTGTGCTGAAGCAGGGCATTCTGGCAGCCAAGTGGCTTGACCTTTATTAGTGAGCCTGGTTACCCCCTCTCGGAACCACAGACTTAGAAATCGCCAGCTCATATACAGTGCATAAAATATATTT
The DNA here is from genome assembly GCF_040206685.1 of Ascaphus truei. Lineage (NCBI taxonomy): Eukaryota > Metazoa > Chordata > Amphibia > Anura > Ascaphidae > Ascaphus > Ascaphus truei. The sequence goes on along the minus strand of NC_134483.1, from coordinate 303,811,869 downwards.
ATATATATACCCTTATACACCATTTTAATAAAAAATATCACAAAATTCTTCTAAGTCCCTCGGGAAGAGCGAAAGACGCGCACGTTCATTTTTAGAGCTCCTAGACCTTCCTATAAGAAGTTAGCCAAAAAGTAGCTTCGAAAAACGCTTAGGTTAAGTTTCAGAGTTGCTTCTAATGTACCAAAGCTGGACTTAGACATAATTTCACTCTCACAACATTATGGCTGGTTGGAGACAGTCCGAACCACAAGTACCGGGTCCATGGTTCTTGCCGTATACTGGGGTGACGGGGACGACTCTCATTAACCCCTGACTATACCGGGGATACGCTTATCACAATGCCTTTCTGGTCTGTGCTGAAGCAGGGCATTCTGGCAGCCAAGTGGCTTGACCTTTATTAGTGAGCCTGGTTACCCCCTCTCGGAACCACAGACTTAGAAATCGCAAGCTCATATACAGTGCATAAAATATATTTATATATATACCCTTATACACCATTTTAATAAAAAATATCACAAAATTCTTCTAAGTCCCTCGGGAAGAGTGCAAGACGCGCACGTTCATTTTCAGAGCTCCTAGACCTTCCTATAAGAAGTTAGCCAAAAAGTAGTTTCGAAAAACGCTTAGGTTGAGTTTCAGAGTTGCTTCTAATGTACCAAAGCTGGACTTAGACATAATTTCACTCTCACAACATTATGGCTGGTTGGAGACAGTCCGAACCACAAGTACCGGGTCCATGGTTCTGGGCGTATACTGGGGGGGACGGGGACGACTCCCATTAACCCCTGACTATACCGGGGATACGCTTATCACAATGCCTTTCTGGTCTGTGCTGAAGCAGGGCATTCTGGCAGCCAAGTGGCTTGACCTTTATTAGTGAGCCTGGTTACCCCCTCTCGGAACCACAGACTTAGAAATCGCCAGCTCATATACAGTACATAAAATATATTTATATATATACCCTTATACACCATTTTAATAAAAAATATCACAAAATTCTTCTAAGTCCCTCGGGAAGAGCGAAAGACGCGCACGTTCATTTTTAGAGCTCCTAGACCTTCCTATAAGAAGTTAGCCAAAAAGTAGCTTCGAAAAACGCTTAGGTTAAGTTTCAGAGTTGCTTCTAATGTACCAAAGCTGGACTTAGACATAATTTCACTCTCACAACATTATGGCTGGTTGGAGACAGTCCGAACCACAAGCACCGGGTCCATGGTTCTGGGCGTATACTGGGGGGGACGGGGGCGACTCCCATTAACCCCTGACTATACCGGGGATACGCTTATCACAATGCCTTTCTGGTCTGTGCTGAAGCAGGGCATTCTGGCAGCCAAGTGGCTTGACCTTTATTAGTGAGCCTGGTTACCCCCTCTCGGAACCACAGACTTAGAAATCGCCAGCTCATATACAGTGCATAAAATATATTTATATATATACCCTTATACACCATTTTAATAAAAAATATCACAAAATTCTTCTAAGTCCCTCGGGAAGAGCGAAAGACGCGCACGTTCATTTTTAGAGCTCCTAGACCTTCCTATAAGAAGTTAGCCAAAAAGTAGCTTCGAAAAACGCTTAGGTTAAGTTTCAGAGTTGCTTCTAATGTACCAAAGCTGGACTTAGACATAATTTCACTCTCACAACATTATGGCTGGTTGGAGACAGTCCGAACCACAAGTACCGGGTCCATGGTTCTTGCCGTATACTGGGGTGACGGGGACGACTCTCATTAACCCCTGACTATACCGGGGATACGCTTATCACAATGCCTTTCTGGTCTGTGCTGAAGCAGGGCATTCTGGCAGCCAAGTGGCTTGACCTTTATTAGTGAGCCTGGTTACCCCCTCTCGGAACCACAGACTTAGAAATCGCCAGCTCATATACAGTGCATAAAATATATTTATATATATACCCTTATACACCATTTTAATAAAAAATATCACAAAATTCTTCTAAGTCCCTCGGGAAGAGTGAAAGACGCGCACGTTCATTTTCAGAGCTCCTAGACCTTCCTATAAGAAGTTAGCCAAAAAGTAGCTTCGAAAAACGCTTAGGTTAAGTTTCAGAGTTGCTTCTAATGTACCAAAGCTGGACTTAGACATAATTTCACTCTCACAACATTATGGCTGGTTGGAGACAGTCCGAACCACAAGTACCGGGTCCATGGTTCTTGCCGTATACTGGGGGGACGGGGACGACTCTCATTAACCCCTGACTATTCCGGGGATACGCTTATCACAATGCCTTTCTGGTCTGTGCTGAAGCAGGGCATTCTGGCAGCCAAGTGGCTTGACCTTTATTAGTGAGCCTGGTTACCCCCTCTCGGAACCACAGACTTAGAAATCGCCAGCTCATATACAGTGCATAAAATATATTTATATATATATACCCTTATACACCATTTTCATAAAAAATATCACAAAATTCTTCTAAGTCCCTCGGGAAGAGTGAAAGACGCGCACGTTCATTTTCAGAGCTCCTAGACCTTCCTATAAGAAGTTAGCCAAAAAGTAGCTTCGAAAAACGCTTAGGTTAAGTTTCAGAGTTGCTTCTAATGTACCAAAGCTGGACTTAGACATAATTTCACTCTCACAACATTATGGCTGGTTGGAGACAGTCCGAACCACAAGTACCGGGTCCATGGTTCTGGGCTTATACTGGGGGGACGGGGACGACTCCCATTAACCCCTGACTATACCGGGGATACGCTTATCACAATGCCTTTCTGGTCTGTGCTGAAGCAGGGCATTCTGGCAGCCAAGTGGCTTGACCTTTATTAGTGAGCCTGGTTACCCCCTCTCGGAACCACAGACTTAGAAATCGCCAGCTCATATACAGTGCATAAAATATATTTATATATATACCCTTATACACCATTTTAATAAAAAATATCACAAAATTCTTCTAAGTCCCTCGGGAAGAGTGAAAGACGCGCACATTCATTTTGAGAGCTCCTAGACCTTCCTATAAGAAGTTAGCCAAAAAGTAGCTTCGAAAAACGCTTAGGTTGAGTTTCAGAGTTGCTTCTAATGTACCAAAGCTGGACTTAGACATAATTTCACTCTCACAACATTATGGCTGGTTGGAGACAGTCCGAACCACAAGTACCGGGTCCATGGTTCTTGCCGTATACTGGGGGGACGGGGACGACTCTCATTAACCCCTGACTATACAAGGGATACGCTTATCACAATGCCTTTCTGGTCTGTGCTGAAGCAGGGCATTCTGGCAGCCAAGTGGCTTGACCTTTATTAGTGAGCCTGGTTACCCCCTCTCGGAACCACAGACTTAGAAATCGCCAGCTCATATACAGTGCATAAAATATATTTATATATATATACCCTTATACACCATTTTCATAAAAAATATCACAAAATTCTTCTAAGTCCCTCGGGAAGAGTGAAAGACGCGCACGTTCATTTTCAGAGCTCCAAGACCTTCCTATAAGAGGTTAGCCAAAAAGTAGCTTCGAAAAACGCTTAGGTTAAGTTTCAGAGTTGCTTCTAATGTACCAATGCTGGACTTAGACATAATTTCACTCTCACAACATTATGGCTGGTTGGAGACAGTCCGAACCACAAGTACCGGGTCCATGGTTCTGGCCGAAAACTGGGGGGACGGGGACGACTCCCATTAACCCCTGACTTTACCGGGGATACGCTTATCACAATGCCTTTCTGGTCTGTGCTGAAGCAGGGCATTCTGGCAGCCAAGTGGCTTGACCTTTATTAGTGAGCCTGGTTACCCCCTCTCGGAACCACAGACTTAGAAATCGCCAGCTCATATACAGTGCATAAAATATATTTATATATATATACCCTTATACACCATTTTCATAAAAAATATCACAAAATTCTTCTAAGTCCCTCGGGAAGAGTGAAAGACGCGCACGTTCATTTTCAGAGCTCCTAGACCTTCCTATAAGAAGTTAGCCAAAAAGTAGCTTCGAAAAACGCTTAGGTTAAGTTTCAGAGTTGCTTCTAATGTACCAAAGCTGGACTTAGACATAATTTCACTCTCACAACATTATGGCTGGTTGGAGACAGTCCGAACCACAAGTACCGGGTCCATGGTTCTGGGCGTATACTGGGGGGACGGGGACGACTCCCATTAACCCCTGACTATACCGGGGATACGCTTATCGCAATGCCTTTCTGGTCTGTGCTGAAGCAGGGCATTCTGGCAGCCAAGTGGCTTGACCTTTATTAGTGAGCCTGGTTACCCCCTCTCGGAACCACAGACTTAGAAATCGCCAGCTCATATACAGTGCATAAAATATATTTATATATATACCCTTATACACCATTTTAATAAAAAATATCTCAAAATTCTTCTAAGTCCCTCGGGAAGAGTGAAAGACGCGCACGTTCATTTTGAGAGCTCCTAGACCTTCCTATAAGAAGTTAGCCAAAAAGTAGCTTCGAAAAACGCTTAGGTTGAGTTTCAGAGTTGCTTCTAATGTACCAAAGCTGGACTTAGACATAATTTCACTCTCACAACATTATGGCTGGTTGGAGACAGTCCGAACCACAAGTACCGGGTCCATGGTTCTGGGCGTATACTGGGGGGGACGGGGACGACTCCCATTAACCCCTGACTATACCGGGGATACGCTTATCACAATGCCTTTCTGGTCTGTGCTGAAGCAGGGCATTCTGGCAGCCAAGTGGCTTGACCTTTATTAGTGAGCCTGGTTACCCCCTCTCGGAACCACAGACTTAGAAATCGCCAGCTCATATACAGTACATAAAATATATTTATATATATACCCTTATACACCATTTTAATAAAAAATATCACAAAATTCTTCTAAGTCCCTCGGGAAGAGCGAAAGACGCGCACGTTCATTTTTAGAGCTCCTAGACCTTCCTATAAGAAGTTAGCCAAAAAGTAGCTTCGAAAAACGCTTAGGTTAAGTTTCAGAGTTGCTTCTAATGTACCAAAGCTGGACTTAGACATAATTTCACTCTCACAACATTATGGCTGGTTGGAGACAGTCCGAACCACAAGTACCGGGTCCATGGTTCTTGCCGTATACTGGGGTGACGGGGACGACTCTCATTAACCCCTGACTATACCGGGGATACGCTTATCACAATGCCTTTCTGGTCTGTGCTGAAGCAGGGCATTCTGGCAGCCAAGTGGCTTGACCTTTATTAGTGAGCCTGGTTACCCCCTCTCGGAACCACAGACTTAGAAATCGCCAGCTCATATACAGTGCATAAAATATATTTATATATATACCCTTATACACCATTTTAATAAAAAATATCACAAAATTCTTCTAAGTCCCTCGGGAAGAGTGAAAGACGCGCACGTTCATTTTCAGAGCTCCTAGACCTTCCTATAAGAAGTTAGCCAAAAAGTAGCTTCGAAAAACGCTTAGGTTAAGTTTCAGAGTTGCTTCTAATGTACCAAAGCTGGACTTAGACATAATTTCACTCTCACAACATTATGGCTGGTTGGAGACAGTCCGAACCACAAGCACCGGGTCCATGGTTCTGGGCGTATACTGGGGGGGACGGGGACGACTCCCATTAACCCCTGACTATACCGGGGATACGCTTATCACAATGCCTTTCTGGTCTGTGCTGAAGCAGGGCATTCTGGCAGCCAAGTGGCTTGACCTTTATTAGTGAGCCTGGTTACCCCCTCTCGGAACCACAGACTTAGAAATCGCCAGCTCATATACAGTGCATAAAATATATTTATATATATACCCTTATACACCATTTTAATAAAAAATATCACAAAATTCTTCTAAGTCCCTCGGGAAGAGCGAAAGACGCGCACGTTCATTTTTAGAGCTCCTAGACCTTCCTATAAGAAGTTAGCCAAAAAGTAGCTTCGAAAAACGCTTAGGTTAAGTTTCAGAGTTGCTTCTAATGTACCAAAGCTGGACTTAGACATAATTTCACTCTCACAACATTATGGCTGGTTGGAGACAGTCCGAACCACAAGTACCGGGTCCATGGTTCTGGGCGTATACTGGGGGGGACGGGGACGACTCCCATTAACCCCTGACTATACCGGGGATACGCTTATCACAATGCCTTTCTGGTCTGTGCTGAAGCAGGGCATTCTGGCAGCCAAGTGGCTTGACCTTTATTAGTGAGCCTGGTTACCCCCTCTCGGAACCACAGACTTAGAAATCGCCAGCTCATATACAGTACATAAAATATATTTATATATATACCCTTATACACCATTTTAATAAAAAATATCACAAAATTCTTCTAAGTCCCTCGGGAAGAGCGAAAGACGCGCACGTTCATTTTTAGAGCTCCTAGACCTTCCTATAAGAAGTTAGCCAAAAAGTAGCTTCGAAAAACGCTTAGGTTAAGTTTCAGAGTTGCTTCTAATGTACCAAAGCTGGACTTAGACATAATTTCACTCTCACAACATTATGGCTGGTTGGAGACAGTCCGAACCACAAGTACCGGGTCCATGGTTCTTGCCGTATACTGGGGTGACGGGGACGACTCTCATTAACCCCTGACTATACCGGGGATACGCTTATCACAATGCCTTTCTGGTCTGTGCTGAAGCAGGGCATTCTGGCAGCCAAGTGGCTTGACCTTTATTAGTGAGCCTGGTTACCCCCTCTCGGAACCACAGACTTAGAAATCGCCAGCTCATATACAGTGCATAAAATATATTTATATATATACCCTTATACACCATTTTAATAAAAAATATCACAAAATTCTTCTAAGTCCCTCGGGAAGAGTGAAAGACGCGCACGTTCATTTTCAGAGCTCCTAGACCTTCCTATAAGAAGTTAGCCAAAAAGTAGCTTCGAAAAACGCTTAGGTTAAGTTTCAGAGTTGCTTCTAATGTACCAAAGCTGGACTTAGACATAATTTCACTCTCACAACATTATGGCTGGTTGGAGACAGTCCGAACCACAAGCACCGGGTCCATGGTTCTGGGCGTATACTGGGGGGGACGGGGACGACTCCCATTAACCCCTGACTATACCGGGGATACGCTTATCACAATGCCTTTCTGGTCTGTGCTGAAGCAGGGCATTCTGGCAGCCAAGTGGCTTGACCTTTATTAGTGAGCCTGGTTACCCCCTCTCGGAACCACAGACTTAGAAATCGCCAGCTCATATACAGTGCATAAAATATATTTATATATATACCCTTATACACCATTTTAATAAAAAATATCACAAAATTCTTCTAAGTCCCTCGGGAAGAGCGAAAGACGCGCACGTTCATTTTTAGAGCTCCTAGACCTTCCTATAAGAAGTTAGCCAAAAAGTAGCTTCGAAAAACGCTTAGGTTAAGTTTCAGAGTTGCTTCTAATGTACCAAAGCTGGACTTAGACATAATTTCACTCTCACAACATTATGGCTGGTTGGAGACAGTCCGAACCACAAGTACCGGGTCCATGGTTCTTGCCGTATACTGGGGTGACGGGGACGACTCTCATTAACCCCTGACTATACCGGGGATACGCTTATCACAATGCCTTTCTGGTCTGTGCTGAAGCAGGGCATTCTGGCAGCCAAGTGGCTTGACCTTTATTAGTGAGCCTGGTTACCCCCTCTCGGAACCACAGACTTAGAAATCGCAAGCTCATATACAGTGCATAAAATATATTTATATATATACCCTTATACACCATTTTAATAAAAAATATCACAAAATTCTTCTAAGTCCCTCGGGAAGAGTGCAAGACGCGCACGTTCATTTTCAGAGCTCCTAGACCTTCCTATAAGAAGTTAGCCAAAAAGTAGTTTCGAAAAACGCTTAGGTTGAGTTTCAGAGTTGCTTCTAATGTACCAAAGCTGGACTTAGACATAATTTCACTCTCACAACATTATGGCTGGTTGGAGACAGTCCGAACCACAAGTACCGGGTCCATGGTTCTGGGCGTATACTGGGGGGGACGGGGACGACTCCCATTAACCCCTGACTATACCGGGGATACGCTTATCACAATGCCTTTCTGGTCTGTGCTGAAGCAGGGCATTCTGGCAGCCAAGTGGCTTGACCTTTATTAGTGAGCCTGGTTACCCCCTCTCGGAACCACAGACTTAGAAATCGCCAGCTCATATACAGTACATAAAATATATTTATATATATACCCTTATACACCATTTTAATAAAAAATATCACAAAATTCTTCTAAGTCCCTCGGGAAGAGCGAAAGACGCGCACGTTCATTTTTAGAGCTCCTAGACCTTCCTATAAGAAGTTAGCCAAAAAGTAGCTTCGAAAAACGCTTAGGTTAAGTTTCAGAGTTGCTTCTAATGTACCAAAGCTGGACTTAGACATAATTTCACTCTCACAACATTATGGCTGGTTGGAGACAGTCCGAACCACAAGCACCGGGTCCATGGTTCTGGGCGTATACTGGGGGGGACGGGGGCGACTCCCATTAACCCCTGACTATACCGGGGATACGCTTATCACAATGCCTTTCTGGTCTGTGCTGAAGCAGGGCATTCTGGCAGCCAAGTGGCTTGACCTTTATTAGTGAGCCTGGTTACCCCCTCTCGGAACCACAGACTTAGAAATCGCCAGCTCATATACAGTGCATAAAATATATTTATATATATACCCTTATACACCATTTTAATAAAAAATATCACAAAATTCTTCTAAGTCCCTCGGGAAGAGCGAAAGACGCGCACGTTCATTTTTAGAGCTCCTAGACCTTCCTATAAGAAGTTAGCCAAAAAGTAGCTTCGAAAAACGCTTAGGTTAAGTTTCAGAGTTGCTTCTAATGTACCAAAGCTGGACTTAGACATAATTTCACTCTCACAACATTATGGCTGGTTGGAGACAGTCCGAACCACAAGTACCGGGTCCATGGTTCTTGCCGTATACTGGGGTGACGGGGACGACTCTCATTAACCCCTGACTATACCGGGGATACGCTTATCACAATGCCTTTCTGGTCTGTGCTGAAGCAGGGCATTCTGGCAGCCAAGTGGCTTGACCTTTATTAGTGAGCCTGGTTACCCCCTCTCGGAACCACAGACTTAGAAATCGCCAGCTCATATACAGTGCATAAAATATATTTATATATATACCCTTATACACCATTTTAATAAAAAATATCACAAAATTCTTCTAAGTCCCTCGGGAAGAGTGAAAGACGCGCACGTTCATTTTCAGAGCTCCTAGACCTTCCTATAAGAAGTTAGCCAAAAAGTAGCTTCGAAAAACGCTTAGGTTAAGTTTCAGAGTTGCTTCTAATGTACCAAAGCTGGACTTAGACATAATTTCACTCTCACAACATTATGGCTGGTTGGAGACAGTCCGAACCACAAGCACCGGGTCCATGGTTCTGGGCGTATACTGGGGGGGACGGGGACGACTCCCATTAACCCCTGACTATACCGGGGATACGCTTATCACAATGCCTTTCTGGTCTGTGCTGAAGCAGGGCATTCTGGCAGCCAAGTGGCTTGACCTTTATTAGTGAGCCTGGTTACCCCCTCTCGGAACCACAGACTTAGAAATCGCCAGCTCATATACAGTGCATAAAATATATTTATATATATACCCTTATACACCATTTTAATAAAAAATATCACAAAATTCTTCTAAGTCCCTCGGGAAGAGCGAAAGACGCGCACGTTCATTTTTAGAGCTCCTAGACCTTCCTATAAGAAGTTAGCCAAAAAGTAGCTTCGAAAAACGCTTAGGTTAAGTTTCAGAGTTGCTTCTAATGTACCAAAGCTGGACTTAGACATAATTTCACTCTCACAACATTATGGCTGGTTGGAGACAGTCCGAACCACAAGTACCGGGTCCATGGTTCTTGCCGTATACTGGGGTGACGGGGACGACTCTCATTAACCCCTGACTATACCGGGGATACGCTTATCACAATGCCTTTCTGGTCTGTGCTGAAGCAGGGCATTCTGGCAGCCAAGTGGCTTGACCTTTATTAGTGAGCCTGGTTACCCCCTCTCGGAACCACAGACTTAGAAATCGCAAGCTCATATACAGTGCATAAAATATATTTATATATATACCCTTATACACCATTTTAATAAAAAATATCACAAAATTCTTCTAAGTCCCTCGGGAAGAGTGCAAGACGCGCACGTTCATTTTCAGAGCTCCTAGACCTTCCTATAAGAAGTTAGCCAAAAAGTAGTTTCGAAAAACGCTTAGGTTGAGTTTCAGAGTTGCTTCTAATGTACCAAAGCTGGACTTAGACATAATTTCACTCTCACAACATTATGGCTGGTTGGAGACAGTCCGAACCACAAGTACCGGGTCCATGGTTCTGGGCGTATACTGGGGGGGACGGGGACGACTCCCATTAACCCCTGACTATACCGGGGATACGCTTATCACAATGCCTTTCTGGTCTGTGCTGAAGCAGGGCATTCTGGCAGCCAAGTGGCTTGACCTTTATTAGTGAGCCTGGTTACCCCCTCTCGGAACCACAGACTTAGAAATCGCCAGCTCATATACAGTACATAAAATATATTTATATATATACCCTTATACACCATTTTAATAAAAAATATCACAAAATTCTTCTAAGTCCCTCGGGAAGAGCGAAAGACGCGCACGTTCATTTTTAGAGCTCCTAGACCTTCCTATAAGAAGTTAGCCAAAAAGTAGCTTCGAAAAACGCTTAGGTTAAGTTTCAGAGTTGCTTCTAATGTACCAAAGCTGGACTTAGACATAATTTCACTCTCACAACATTATGGCTGGTTGGAGACAGTCCGAACCACAAGCACCGGGTCCATGGTTCTGGGCGTATACTGGGGGGGACGGGGGCGACTCCCATTAACCCCTGACTATACCGGGGATACGCTTATCACAATGCCTTTCTGGTCTGTGCTGAAGCAGGGCATTCTGGCAGCCAAGTGGCTTGACCTTTATTAGTGAGCCTGGTTACCCCCTCTCGGAACCACAGACTTAGAAATCGCCAGCTCATATACAGTGCATAAAATATATTTATATATATACCCTTATACACCATTTTAATAAAAAATATCACAAAATTCTTCTAAGTCCCTCGGGAAGAGCGAAAGACGCGCACGTTCATTTTTAGAGCTCCTAGACCTTCCTATAAGAAGTTAGCCAAAAAGTAGCTTCGAAAAACGCTTAGGTTAAGTTTCAGAGTTGCTTCTAATGTACCAAAGCTGGACTTAGACATAATTTCACTCTCACAACATTATGGCTGGTTGGAGACAGTCCGAACCACAAGTACCGGGTCCATGGTTCTTGCCGTATACTGGGGTGACGGGGACGACTCTCATTAACCCCTGACTATACCGGGGATACGCTTATCACAATGCCTTTCTGGTCTGTGCTGAAGCAGGGCATTCTGGCAGCCAAGTGGCTTGACCTTTATTAGTGAGCCTGGTTACCCCCTCTCGGAACCACAGACTTAGAAATCGCCAGCTCATATACAGTGCATAAAATATATTTATATATATACCCTTATACACCATTTTAATAAAAAATATCACAAAATTCTTCTAAGTCCCTCGGGAAGAGCGAAAGACGCGCACGTTCATTTTTAGAGCTCCTAGACCTTCCTATAAGAAGTTAGCCAAAAAGTAGCTTCGAAAAACGCTTAGGTTAAGTTTCAGAGTTGCTTCTAATGTACCAAAGCTGGACTTAGACATAATTTCACTCTCACAACATTATGGCTGGTTGGAGACAGTCCGAACCACAAGTACCGGGTCCATGGTTCTTGCCGTATACTGGGGTGACGGGGACGACTCTCATTAACCCCTGACTATACCGGGGATACGCTTATCACAATGCCTTTCTGGTCTGTGCTGAAGCAGGGCATTCTGGCAGCCAAGTGGCTTGACCTTTATTAGTGAGCCTGGTTACCCCCTCTCGGAACCACAGACTTAGAAATCGCAAGCTCATATACAGTGCATAAAATATATTTATATATATACCCTTATACACCATTTTAATAAAAAATATCACAAAATTCTTCTAAGTCCCTCGGGAAGAGTGCAAGACGCGCACGTTCATTTTCAGAGCTCCTAGACCTTCCTATAAGAAGTTAGCCAAAAAGTAGTTTCGAAAAACGCTTAGGTTGAGTTTCAGAGTTGCTTCTAATGTACCAAAGCTGGACTTAGACATAATTTCACTCTCACAACATTATGGCTGGTTGGAGACAGTCCGAACCACAAGTACCGGGTCCATGGTTCTGGGCGTATACTGGGGGGGACGGGGACGACTCCCATTAACCCCTGACTATACCGGGGATACGCTTATCACAATGCCTTTCTGGTCTGTGCTGAAGCAGGGCATTCTGGCAGCCAAGTGGCTTGACCTTTATTAGTGAGCCTGGTTACCCCCTCTCGGAACCACAGACTTAGAAATCGCCAGCTCATATACAGTACATAAAATATATTTATATATATACCCTTATACACCATTTTAATAAAAAATATCACAAAATTCTTCTAAGTCCCTCGGGAAGAGCGAAAGACGCGCACGTTCATTTTTGGAGCTCCTAGACCTTCCTATAAGAAGTTAGCCAAAAAGTAGCTTCGAAAAACGCTTAGGTTAAGTTTCAGAGTTGCTTCTAATGTACCAAAGCTGGACTTAGACATAATTTCACTCTCACAACATTATGGCTGGTTGGAGACAGTCCGAACCACAAGCACCGGGTCCATGGTTCTGGGCGTATACTGGGGGGGACGGGGGCGACTCCCATTAACCCCTGACTATACCGGGGATACGCTTATCACAATGCCTTTCTGGTCTGTGCTGAAGCAGGGCATTCTGGCAGCCAAGTGGCTTGACCTTTATTAGTGAGCCTGGTTACCCCCTCTCGGAACCACAGACTTAGAAATCGCAAGCTCATATACAGTGCATAAAATATATTTATATATATACCCTTATACACCATTTTAATAAAAAATATCACAAAATTCTTCTAAGTCCCTCGGGAAGAGTGCAAGACGCGCACGTTCATTTTCAGAGCTCCTAGACCTTCCTATAAGAAGTTAGCCAAAAAGTAGTTTCGAAAAACGCTTAGGTTGAGTTTCAGAGTTGCTTCTAATGTACCAAAGCTGGACTTAGACATAATTTCACTCTCACAACATTATGGCTGGTTGGAGACAGTCCGAACCACAAGTACCGGGTCCATGGTTCTGGGCGTATACTGGGGGGGACGGGGACGACTCCCATTAACCCCTGACTATACCGGGGATACGCTTATCACAATGCCTTTCTGGTCTGTGCTGAAGCAGGGCATTCTGGCAGCCAAGTGGCTTGACCTTTATTAGTGAGCCTGGTTACCCCCTCTCGGAACCACAGACTTAGAAATCGCCAGCTCATATACAGTACATAAAATATATTTATATATATACCCTTATACACCATTTTAATAAAAAATATCACAAAATTCTTCTAAGTCCCTCGGGAAGAGCGAAAGACGCGCACGTTCATTTTTAGAGCTCCTAGACCTTCCTATAAGAAGTTAGCCAAAAAGTAGCTTCGAAAAACGCTTAGGTTAAGTTTCAGAGTTGCTTCTAATGTACCAAAGCTGGACTTAGACATAATTTCACTCTCACAACATTATGGCTGGTTGGAGACAGTCCGAACCACAAGCACCGGGTCCATGGTTCTGGGCGTATACTGGGGGGGACGGGGGCGACTCCCATTAACCCCTGACTATACCGGGGATACGCTTATCACAATGCCTTTCTGGTCTGTGCTGAAGCAGGGCATTCTGGCAGCCAAGTGGCTTGACCTTTATTAGTGAGCCTGGTTACCCCCTCTCGGAACCACAGACTTAGAAATCGCCAGCTCATATACAGTGCATAAAATATATTTATATATATACCCTTATACACCATTTTAATAAAAAATATCACAAAATTCTTCTAAGTCCCTCGGGAAGAGCGAAAGACGCGCACGTTCATTTTTAGAGCTCCTAGACCTTCCTATAAGAAGTTAGCCAAAAAGTAGCTTCGAAAAACGCTTAGGTTAAGTTTCAGAGTTGCTTCTAATGTACCAAAGCTGGACTTAGACATAATTTCACTCTCACAACATTATGGCTGGTTGGAGACAGTCCGAACCACAAGTACCGGGTCCATGGTTCTTGCCGTATACTGGGGTGACGGGGACGACTCTCATTAACCCCTGACTATACCGGGGATACGCTTATCACAATGCCTTTCTGGTCTGTGCTGAAGCAGGGCATTCTGGCAGCCAAGTGGCTTGACCTTTATTAGTGAGCCTGGTTACCCCCTCTCGGAACCACAGACTTAGAAATCGCCAGCTCATATACAGTGCATAAAATATATTTATATATATACCCTTATACACCATTTTAATAAAAAATATCACAAAATTCTTCTAAGTCCCTCGGGAAGAGCGAAAGACGCGCACGTTCATTTTTAGAGCTCCTAGACCTTCCTATAAGAAGTTAGCCAAAAAGTAGCTTCGAAAAACGCTTAGGTTAAGTTTCAGAGTTGCTTCTAATGTACCAAAGCTGGACTTAGACATAATTTCACTCTCACAACATTATGGCTGGTTGGAGACAGTCCGAACCACAAGTACCGGGTCCATGGTTCTTGCCGTATACTGGGGTGACGGGGACGACTCTCATTAACCCCTGACTATACCGGGGATACGCTTATCACAATGCCTTTCTGGTCTGTGCTGAAGCAGGGCATTCTGGCAGCCAAGTGGCTTGACCTTTATTAGTGAGCCTGGTTACCCCCTCTCGGAACCACAGACTTAGAAATCGCAAGCTCATATACAGTGCATAAAATATATTTATATATATACCCTTATACACCATTTTAATAAAAAATATCACAAAATTCTTCTAAGTCCCTCGGGAAGAGTGCAAGACGCGCACGTTCATTTTCAGAGCTCCTAGACCTTCCTATAAGAAGTTAGCCAAAAAGTAGTTTCGAAAAACGCTTAGGTTGAGTTTCAGAGTTGCTTCTAATGTACCAAAGCTGGACTTAGACATAATTTCACTCTCACAACATTATGGCTGGTTGGAGACAGTCCGAACCACAAGTACCGGGTCCATGGTTCTGGGCGTATACTGGGGGGGACGGGGACGACTCCCATTAACCCCTGACTATACCGGGGATACGCTTATCACAATGCCTTTCTGGTCTGTGCTGAAGCAGGGCATTCTGGCAGCCAAGTGGCTTGACCTTTATTAGTGAGCCTGGTTACCCCCTCTCGGAACCACAGACTTAGAAATCGCCAGCTCATATACAGTACATAAAATATATTTATATATATACCCTTATACACCATTTTAATAAAAAATATCACAAAATTCTTCTAAGTCCCTCGGGAAGAGCGAAAGACGCGCACGTTCATTTTTGGAGCTCCTAGACCTTCCTATAAGAAGTTAGCCAAAAAGTAGCTTCGAAAAACGCTTAGGTTAAGTTTCAGAGTTGCTTCTAATGTACCAAAGCTGGACTTAGACATAATTTCACTCTCACAACATTATGGCTGGTTGGAGACAGTCCGAACCACAAGCACCGGGTCCATGGTTCTGGGCGTATACTGGGGGGGACGGGGGCGACTCCCATTAACCCCTGACTATACCGGGGATACGCTTATCACAATGCCTTTCTGGTCTGTGCTGAAGCAGGGCATTCTGGCAGCCAAGTGGCTTGACCTTTATTAGTGAGCCTGGTTACCCCCTCTCGGAACCACAGACTTAGAAATCGCCAGCTCATATACAGTGCATAAAATATATTTATATATATACCCTTATACACCATTTTAATAAAAAATATCACAAAATTCTTCTAAGTCCCTCGGGAAGAGCGAAAGACGCGCACGTTCATTTTTAGAGCTCCTAGACCTTCCTATAAGAAGTTAGCCAAAAAGTAGCTTCGAAAAACGCTTAGGTTAAGTTTCAGAGTTGCTTCTAATGTACCAAAGCTGGACTTAGACATAATTTCACTCTCACAACATTATGGCTGGTTGGAGACAGTCCGAACCACAAGTACCGGGTCCATGGTTCTTGCCGTATACTGGGGTGACGGGGACGACTCTCATTAACCCCTGACTATACCGGGGATACGCTTATCACAATGCCTTTCTGGTCTGTGCTGAAGCAGGGCATTCTGGCAGCCAAGTGGCTTGACCTTTATTAGTGAGCCTGGTTACCCCCTCTCGGAACCACAGACTTAGAAATCGCCAGCTCATATACAGTGCATAAAATATATTTATATATATACCCTTATACACCATTTTAATAAAAAATATCACAAAATTCTTCTAAGTCCCTCGGGAAGAGCGAAAGACGCGCACGTTCATTTTTAGAGCTCCTAGACCTTCCTATAAGAAGTTAGCCAAAAAGTAGCTTCGAAAAACGCTTAGGTTAAGTTTCAGAGTTGCTTCTAATGTACCAAAGCTGGACTTAGACATAATTTCACTCTCACAACATTATGGCTGGTTGGAGACAGTCCGAACCACAAGTACCGGGTCCATGGTTCTTGCCGTATACTGGGGTGACGGGGACGACTCTCATTAACCCCTGACTATACCGGGGATACGCTTATCACAATGCCTTTCTGGTCTGTGCTGAAGCAGGGCATTCTGGCAGCCAAGTGGCTTGACCTTTATTAGTGAGCCTGGTTACCCCCTCTCGGAACCACAGACTTAGAAATCGCAAGCTCATATACAGTGCATAAAATATATTTATATATATACCCTTATACACCATTTTAATAAAAAATATCACAAAATTCTTCTAAGTCCCTCGGGAAGAGTGCAAGACGCGCACGTTCATTTTCAGAGCTCCTAGACCTTCCTATAAGAAGTTAGCCAAAAAGTAGTTTCGAAAAACGCTTAGGTTGAGTTTCAGAGTTGCTTCTAATGTACCAAAGCTGGACTTAGACATAATTTCACTCTCACAACATTATGGCTGGTTGGAGACAGTCCGAACCACAAGTACCGGGTCCATGGTTCTGGGCGTATACTGGGGGGGACGGGGACGACTCCCATTAACCCCTGACTATACCGGGGATACGCTTATCACAATGCCTTTCTGGTCTGTGCTGAAGCAGGGCATTCTGGCAGCCAAGTGGCTTGACCTTTATTAGTGAGCCTGGTTACCCCCTCTCGGAACCACAGACTTAGAAATCGCCAGCTCATATACAGTACATAAAATATATTTATATATATACCCTTATACACCATTTTAATAAAAAATATCACAAAATTCTTCTAAGTCCCTCGGGAAGAGCGAAAGACGCGCACGTTCATTTTTAGAGCTCCTAGACCTTCCTATAAGAAGTTAGCCAAAAAGTAGCTTCGAAAAACGCTTAGGTTAAGTTTCAGAGTTGCTTCTAATGTACCAAAGCTGGACTTAGACATAATTTCACTCTCACAACATTATGGCTGGTTGGAGACAGTCCGAACCACAAGCACCGGGTCCATGGTTCTGGGCGTATACTGGGGGGGACGGGGGCGACTCCCATTAACCCCTGACTATACCGGGGATACGCTTATCACAATGCCTTTCTGGTCTGTGCTGAAGCAGGGCATTCTGGCAGCCAAGTGGCTTGACCTTTATTAGTGAGCCTGGTTACCCCCTCTCGGAACCACAGACTTAGAAATCGCCAGCTCATATACAGTGCATAAAATATATTTATATATATACCCTTATACACCATTTTAATAAAAAATATCACAAAATTCTTCTAAGTCCCTCGGGAAGAGCGAAAGACGCGCACGTTCATTTTTAGAGCTCCTAGACCTTCCTATAAGAAGTTAGCCAAAAAGTAGCTTCGAAAAACGCTTAGGTTAAGTTTCAGAGTTGCTTCTAATGTACCAAAGCTGGACTTAGACATAATTTCACTCTCACAACATTATGGCTGGTTGGAGACAGTCCGAACCACAAGTACCGGGTCCATGGTTCTTGCCGTATACTGGGGTGACGGGGACGACTCTCATTAACCCCTGACTATACCGGGGATACGCTTATCACAATGCCTTTCTGGTCTGTGCTGAAGCAGGGCATTCTGGCAGCCAAGTGGCTTGACCTTTATTAGTGAGCCTGGTTACCCCCTCTCGGAACCACAGACTTAGAAATCGCCAGCTCATATACAGTGCATAAAATATATTTATATATATACCCTTATACACCATTTTAATAAAAAATATCACAAAATTCTTCTAAGTCCCTCGGGAAGAGTGAAAGACGCGCACGTTCATTTTCAGAGCTCCTAGACCTTCCTATAAGAAGTTAGCCAAAAAGTAGCTTCGAAAAACGCTTAGGTTAAGTTTCAGAGTTGCTTCTAATGTACCAAAGCTGGACTTAGACATAATTTCACTCTCACAACATTATGGCTGGTTGGAGACAGTCCGAACCACAAGTACCGGGTCCATAGTTCTTGCCGTATACTGGGGTGACGGGGACGACTCTCATTAACCCCTGACTATACCGGGGATACGCTTATCACAATGCCTTTCTGGTCTGTGCTGAAGCAGGGCATTCTGGCAGCCAAGTGGCTTGACCTTTATTAGTGAGCCTGGTTACCCCCTCTCGGAACCACAGACTTAGAAATCGCCAGCTCATATACAGTGCATAAAATATATTTATATATATACCCTTATACACCATTTTAATAAAAAATATCACAAAATTCTTCTAAGTCCCTCGGGAAGAGTGAAAGACGCGCACGTTCATTTTCAGAGCTCCTAGACCTTCCTATAAGAAGTTAGCCAAAAAGTAGCTTCGAAAAACGCTTAGGTTAAGTTTCAGAGTTGCTTCTAATGTACCAAAGCTGGACTTAGACATAATTTCACTCTCACAACATTATGGCTGGTTGGAGACAGTCCGAACCACAAGCACCGGGTCCATGGTTCTGGGCGTATACTGGGGGGGACGGGGACGACTCCCATTAACCCCTGACTATACCGGGGATACGCTTATCACAATGCCTTTCTGGTCTGTGCTGAAGCAGGGCATTCTGGCAGCCAAGTGGCTTGACCTTTATTAGTGAGCCTGGTTACCCCCTCTCGGAACCACAGACTTAGAAATCGCCAGCTCATATACAGTGCATAAAATATATTTATATATATACCCTTATACACCATTTTAATAAAAAATATCACAAAATTCTTCTAAGTCCCTCGGGAAGAGCGAAAGACGCGCACGTTCATTTTTAGAGCTCCTAGACCTTCCTATAAGAAGTTAGCCAAAAAGTAGCTTCGAAAAACGCTTAGGTTAAGTTTCAGAGTTGCTTCTAATGTACCAAAGCTGGACTTAGACATAATTTCACTCTCACAACATTATGGCTGGTTGGAGACAGTCCGAACCACAAGTACCGGGTCCATGGTTCTGGGCGTATACTGGGGGGGACGGGGACGACTCCCATTAACCCCTGACTATACCGGGGATACGCTTATCACAATGCCTTTCTGGTCTGTGCTGAAGCAGGGCATTCTGGCAGCCAAGTGGCTTGACCTTTATTAGTGAGCCTGGTTACCCCCTCTCGGAACCACAGACTTAGAAATCGCCAGCTCATATACAGTACATAAAATATATTTATATATATACCCTTATACACCATTTTAATAAAAAATATCACAAAATTCTTCTAAGTCCCTCGGGAAGAGCGAAAGACGCGCACGTTCATTTTTAGAGCTCCTAGACCTTCCTATAAGAAGTTAGCCAAAAAGTAGCTTCGAAAAACGCTTAGGTTAAGTTTCAGAGTTGCTTCTAATGTACCAAAGCTGGACTTAGACATAATTTCACTCTCACAACATTATGGCTGGTTGGAGACAGTCCGAACCACAAGTACCGGGTCCATGGTTCTTGCCGTATACTGGGGTGACGGGGACGACTCTCATTAACCCCTGACTATACCGGGGATACGCTTATCACAATGCCTTTCTGGTCTGTGCTGAAGCAGGGCATTCTGGCAGCCAAGTGGCTTGACCTTTATTAGTGAGCCTGGTTACCCCCTCTCGGAACCACAGACTTAGAAATCGCCAGCTCATATACAGTGCATAAAATATATTTATATATATACCCTTATACACCATTTTAATAAAAAATATCACAAAATTCTTCTAAGTCCCTCGGGAAGAGTGAAAGACGCGCACGTTCATTTTCAGAGCTCCTAGACCTTCCTATAAGAAGTTAGCCAAAAAGTAGCTTCGAAAAACGCTTAGGTTAAGTTTCAGAGTTGCTTCTAATGTACCAAAGCTGGACTTAGACATAATTTCACTCTCACAACATTATGGCTGGTTGGAGACAGTCCGAACCACAAGTACCGGGTCCATAGTTCTTGCCGTATACTGGGGTGACGGGGACGACTCTCATTAACCCCTGACTATACCGGGGATACGCTTATCACAATGCCTTTCTGGTCTGTGCTGAAGCAGGGCATTCTGGCAGCCAAGTGGCTTGACCTTTATTAGTGAGCCTGGTTACCCCCTCTCGGAACCACAGACTTAGAAATCGCCAGCTCATATACAGTGCATAAAATATATTTATATATATACCCTTATACACCATTTTAATAAAAAATATCACAAAATTCTTCTAAGTCCCTCGGGAAGAGTGAAAGACGCGCACGTTCATTTTCAGAGCTCCTAGACCTTCCTATAAGAAGTTAGCCAAAAAGTAGCTTCGAAAAACGCTTAGGTTAAGTTTCAGAGTTGCTTCTAATGTACCAAAGCTGGACTTAGACATAATTTCACTCTCACAACATTATGGCTGGTTGGAGACAGTCCGAACCACAAGCACCGGGTCCATGGTTCTGGGCGTATACTGGGGGGGACGGGGACGACTCCCATTAACCCCTGACTATACCGGGGATACGCTTATCACAATGCCTTTCTGGTCTGTGCTGAAGCAGGGCATTCTGGCAGCCAAGTGGCTTGACCTTTATTAGTGAGCCTGGTTACCCCCTCTCGGAACCACAGACTTAGAAATCGCCAGCTCATATACAGTGCATAAAATATATTTATATATATACCCTTATACACCATTTTAATAAAAAATATCACAAAATTCTTCTAAGTCCCTCGGGAAGAGCGAAAGACGCGCACGTTCATTTTTAGAGCTCCTAGACCTTCCTATAAGAAGTTAGCCAAAAAGTAGCTTCGAAAAACGCTTAGGTTAAGTTTCAGAGTTGCTTCTAATGTACCAAAGCTGGACTTAGACATAATTTCACTCTCACAACATTATGGCTGGTTGGAGACAGTCCGAACCACAAGTACCGGGTCCATGGTTCTGGGCGTATACTGGGGGGGACGGGGACGACTCCCATTAACCCCTGACTATACCGGGGATACGCTTATCACAATGCCTTTCTGGTCTGTGCTGAAGCAGGGCATTCTGGCAGCCAAGTGGCTTGACCTTTATTAGTGAGCCTGGTTACCCCCTCTCGGAACCACAGACTTAGAAATCGCCAGCTCATATACAGTACATAAAATATATTTATATATATACCCTTATACACCATTTTAATAAAAAATATCACAAAATTCTTCTAAGTCCCTCGGGAAGAGCGAAAGACGCGCACGTTCATTTTTAGAGCTCCTAGACCTTCCTATAAGAAGTTAGCCAAAAAGTAGCTTCGAAAAACGCTTAGGTTAAGTTTCAGAGTTGCTTCTAATGTACCAAAGCTGGACTTAGACATAATTTCACTCTCACAACATTATGGCTGGTTGGAGACAGTCCGAACCACAAGTACCGGGTCCATGGTTCTTGCCGTATACTGGGGTGACGGGGACGACTCTCATTAACCCCTGACTATACCGGGGATACGCTTATCACAATGCCTTTCTGGTCTGTGCTGAAGCAGGGCATTCTGGCAGCCAAGTGGCTTGACCTTTATTAGTGAGCCTGGTTACCCCCTCTCGGAACCACAGACTTAGAAATCGCCAGCTCATATACAGTGCATAAAATATATTTATATATATACCCTTATACACCATTTTAATAAAAAATATCACAAAATTCTTCTAAGTCCCTCGGGAAGAGTGAAAGACGCGCACGTTCATTTTCAGAGCTCCTAGACCTTCCTATAAGAAGTTAGCCAAAAAGTAGCTTCGAAAAACGCTTAGGTTAAGTTTCAGAGTTGCTTCTAATGTACCAAAGCTGGACTTAGACATAATTTCACTCTCACAACATTATGGCTGGTTGGAGACAGTCCGAACCACAAGCACCGGGTCCATGGTTCTGGGCGTATACTGGGGGGGACGGGGACGACTCCCATTAACCCCTGACTATACCGGGGATACGCTTATCACAATGCCTTTCTGGTCTGTGCTGAAGCAGGGCATTCTGGCAGCCAAGTGGCTTGACCTTTATTAGTGAGCCTGGTTACCCCCTCTCGGAACCACAGACTTAGAAATCGCCAGCTCATATACAGTGCATAAAATATATTTATATATATACCCTTATACACCATTTTAATAAAAAATATCACAAAATTCTTCTAAGTCCCTCGGGAAGAGCGAAAGACGCGCACGTTCATTTTTAGAGCTCCTAGACCTTCCTATAAGAAGTTAGCCAAAAAGTAGCTTCGAAAAACGCTTAGGTTAAGTTTCAGAGTTGCTTCTAATGTACCAAAGCTGGACTTAGACATAATTTCACTCTCACAACATTATGGCTGGTTGGAGACAGTCCGAACCACAAGTACCGGGTCCATGGTTCTTGCCGTATACTGGGGTGACGGGGACGACTCTCATTAACCCCTGACTATACCGGGGATACGCTTATCACAATGCCTTTCTGGTCTGTGCTGAAGCAGGGCATTCTGGCAGCCAAGTGGCTTGACCTTTATTAGTGAGCCTGGTTACCCCCTCTCGGAACCACAGACTTAGAAATCGCAAGCTCATATACAGTGCATAAAATATATTTATATATATACCCTTATACACCATTTTAATAAAAAATATCACAAAATTCTTCTAAGTCCCTCGGGAAGAGTGCAAGACGCGCACGTTCATTTTCAGAGCTCCTAGACCTTCCTATAAGAAGTTAGCCAAAAAGTAGTTTCGAAAAACGCTTAGGTTGAGTTTCAGAGTTGCTTCTAATGTACCAAAGCTGGACTTAGACATAATTTCACTCTCACAACATTATGGCTGGTTGGAGACAGTCCGAACCACAAGTACCGGGTCCATGGTTCTGGGCGTATACTGGGGGGGACGGGGACGACTCCCATTAACCCCTGACTATACCGGGGATACGCTTATCACAATGCCTTTCTGGTCTGTGCTGAAGCAGGGCATTCTGGCAGCCAAGTGGCTTGACCTTTATTAGTGAGCCTGGTTACCCCCTCTCGGAACCACAGACTTAGAAATCGCCAGCTCATATACAGTACATAAAATATATTTATATATATACCCTTATACACCATTTTAATAAAAAATATCACAAAATTCTTCTAAGTCCCTCGGGAAGAGCGAAAGACGCGCACGTTCATTTTTAGAGCTCCTAGACCTTCCTATAAGAAGTTAGCCAAAAAGTAGCTTCGAAAAACGCTTAGGTTAAGTTTCAGAGTTGCTTCTAATGTACCAAAGCTGGACTTAGACATAATTTCACTCTCACAACATTATGGCTGGTTGGAGACAGTCCGAACCACAAGCACCGGGTCCATGGTTCTGGGCGTATACTGGGGGGGACGGGGGCGACTCCCATTAACCCCTGACTATACCGGGGATACGCTTATCACAATGCCTTTCTGGTCTGTGCTGAAGCAGGGCATTCTGGCAGCCAAGTGGCTTGACCTTTATTAGTGAGCCTGGTTACCCCCTCTCGGAACCACAGACTTAGAAATCGCCAGCTCATATACAGTGCATAAAATATATTTATATATATACCCTTATACACCATTTTAATAAAAAATATCACAAAATTCTTCTAAGTCCCTCGGGAAGAGCGAAAGACGCGCACGTTCATTTTTAGAGCTCCTAGACCTTCCTATAAGAAGTTAGCCAAAAAGTAGCTTCGAAAAACGCTTAGGTTAAGTTTCAGAGTTGCTTCTAATGTACCAAAGCTGGACTTAGACATAATTTCACTCTCACAACATTATGGCTGGTTGGAGACAGTCCGAACCACAAGTACCGGGTCCATGGTTCTTGCCGTATACTGGGGTGACGGGGACGACTCTCATTAACCCCTGACTATACCGGGGATACGCTTATCACAATGCCTTTCTGGTCTGTGCTGAAGCAGGGCATTCTGGCAGCCAAGTGGCTTGACCTTTATTAGTGAGCCTGGTTACCCCCTCTCGGAACCACAGACTTAGAAATCGCCAGCTCATATACAGTGCATAAAATATATTTATATATATACCCTTATACACCATTTTAATAAAAAATATCACAAAATTCTTCTAAGTCCCTCGGGAAGAGCGAAAGACGCGCACGTTCATTTTTAGAGCTCCTAGACCTTCCTATAAGAAGTTAGCCAAAAAGTAGCTTCGAAAAACGCTTAGGTTAAGTTTCAGAGTTGCTTCTAATGTACCAAAGCTGGACTTAGACATAATTTCACTCTCACAACATTATGGCTGGTTGGAGACAGTCCGAACCACAAGTACCGGGTCCATGGTTCTTGCCGTATACTGGGGTGACGGGGACGACTCTCATTAACCCCTGACTATACCGGGGATACGCTTATCACAATGCCTTTCTGGTCTGTGCTGAAGCAGGGCATTCTGGCAGCCAAGTGGCTTGACCTTTATTAGTGAGCCTGGTTACCCCCTCTCGGAACCACAGACTTAGAAATCGCAAGCTCATATACAGTGCATAAAATATATTTATATATATACCCTTATACACCATTTTAATAAAAAATATCACAAAATTCTTCTAAGTCCCTCGGGAAGAGTGCAAGACGCGCACGTTCATTTTCAGAGCTCCTAGACCTTCCTATAAGAAGTTAGCCAAAAAGTAGTTTCGAAAAACGCTTAGGTTGAGTTTCAGAGTTGCTTCTAATGTACCAAAGCTGGACTTAGACATAATTTCACTCTCACAACATTATGGCTGGTTGGAGACAGTCCGAACCACAAGTACCGGGTCCATGGTTCTGGGCGTATACTGGGGGGGACGGGGACGACTCCCATTAACCCCTGACTATACCGGGGATACGCTTATCACAATGCCTTTCTGGTCTGTGCTGAAGCAGGGCATTCTGGCAGCCAAGTGGCTTGACCTTTATTAGTGAGCCTGGTTACCCCCTCTCGGAACCACAGACTTAGAAATCGCCAGCTCATATACAGTACATAAAATATATTTATATATATACCCTTATACACCATTTTAATAAAAAATATCACAAAATTCTTCTAAGTCCCTCGGGAAGAGCGAAAGACGCGCACGTTCATTTTTAGAGCTCCTAGACCTTCCTATAAGAAGTTAGCCAAAAAGTAGCTTCGAAAAACGCTTAGGTTAAGTTTCAGAGTTGCTTCTAATGTACCAAAGCTGGACTTAGACATAATTTCACTCTCACAACATTATGGCTGGTTGGAGACAGTCCGAACCACAAGCACCGGGTCCATGGTTCTGGGCGTATACTGGGGGGGACGGGGGCGACTCCCATTAACCCCTGACTATACCGGGGATACGCTTATCACAATGCCTTTCTGGTCTGTGCTGAAGCAGGGCATTCTGGCAGCCAAGTGGCTTGACCTTTATTAGTGAGCCTGGTTACCCCCTCTCGGAACCACAGACTTAGAAATCGCCAGCTCATATACAGTGCATAAAATATATTTATATATATACCCTTATACACCATTTTAATAAAAAATATCACAAAATTCTTCTAAGTCCCTCGGGAAGAGCGAAAGACGCGCACGTTCATTTTTAGAGCTCCTAGACCTTCCTATAAGAAGTTAGCCAAAAAGTAGCTTCGAAAAACGCTTAGGTTAAGTTTCAGAGTTGCTTCTAATGTACCAAAGCTGGACTTAGACATAATTTCACTCTCACAACATTATGGCTGGTTGGAGACAGTCCGAACCACAAGTACCGGGTCCATGGTTCTTGCCGTATACTGGGGTGACGGGGACGACTCTCATTAACCCCTGACTATACCGGGGATACGCTTATCACAATGCCTTTCTGGTCTGTGCTGAAGCAGGGCATTCTGGCAGCCAAGTGGCTTGACCTTTATTAGTGAGCCTGGTTACCCCCTCTCGGAACCACAGACTTAGAAATCGCCAGCTCATATACAGTGCATAAAATATATTTATATATATACCCTTATACACCATTTTAATAAAAAATATCACAAAATTCTTCTAAGTCCCTCGGGAAGAGTGAAAGACGCGCACGTTCATTTTCAGAGCTCCTAGACCTTCCTATAAGAAGTTAGCCAAAAAGTAGCTTCGAAAAACGCTTAGGTTAAGTTTCAGAGTTGCTTCTAATGTACCAAAGCTGGACTTAGACATAATTTCACTCTCACAACATTATGGCTGGTTGGAGACAGTCCGAACCACAAGTACCGGGTCCATAGTTCTTGCCGTATACTGGGGTGACGGGGACGACTCTCATTAACCCCTGACTATACCGGGGATACGCTTATCACAATGCCTTTCTGGTCTGTGCTGAAGCAGGGCATTCTGGCAGCCAAGTGGCTTGACCTTTATTAGTGAGCCTGGTTACCCCCTCTCGGAACCACAGACTTAGAAATCGCCAGCTCATATACAGTGCATAAAATATATTTATATATATACCCTTATACACCATTTTAATAAAAAATATCACAAAATTCTTCTAAGTCCCTCGGGAAGAGTGAAAGACGCGCACGTTCATTTTCAGAGCTCCTAGACCTTCCTATAAGAAGTTAGCCAAAAAGTAGCTTCGAAAAACGCTTAGGTTGAGTTTCAGAGTTGCTTCTAATATACCAAAGCTGGACTTAGACATAATTTCACTCTCACAACATTATGGCTGGTTGGAGACAGTCCGAACAACAAGTACCGGGTCCATGGTTCTGGGCGTAAACTGGGGGGGACGGGGACGACTCCCATTAACCCCTGACTATACCGGGGATACGCTTATCACAATGCCTTTCTGGTCTGTGCTGAAGCAGGGCATTCTGGCAGCCAAGTGGCTTGACCTTTATTAGTGAGCCTGGTTACCCCCTCTCGGAACCACAGACTTAGAAATCGCCTGCTCATATACAGTACATAAAATATATTTATATATATACCCTTATACACCATTTTAATAAAAAATATCACAAAATTCTTCTAAGTCCCTCGGGAAGAGCGAAAGACGCGCACGTTCATTTTTAGAGCTCCTAGACCTTCCTATAAGAAGTTAGCCAAAAAGTAGCTTCGAAAAACGCTTAGGTTAAGTTTCAGAGTTGCTTCTAATGTACCAAAGCTGGACTTAGACATAATTTCACTCTCACAACATTATGGCTGGTTGGAGACAGTCCGAACCACAAGTACCGGGTCCATGGTTCTGGCCGTATACTGGGGGGACGGGGACGACTCTCATTAACCCCTGACTATACAAGGGATACGCTTATCACAATGCCTTTCTGGTCTGTGCTGAAGCAGGGCATTCTGGCAGCCAAGTGGCTTGACCTTTATTAGTGAGCCTGGTTACCCCCTCTCGGAACCACAGACTTAGAAATCGCCAGCTCATATACAGTGCATAAAATATATTTATATATATACCCTTATACACCATTTTAATAAAAAATATCACAAAATTCTTCTAAGTCCCTCGGGAAGAGTGAAAGACGCGCACGTTCATTTTCAGAGCTCCTAGACCTTCCTATAAGAAGTTAGCCAAAAAGTAGCTTCGAAAAACGCTTAGGTTGAGTTTCAGAGTTGCTTCTAATGTACCAAAGCTGGACTTAGACATAATTTCACTCTCACAACATTATGGCTGGTTGGAGACAGTCCGAACCACAAGTACCGGGTCCATGGTTCTGGCCGTATACTGGGGGGACGGGGACGACTCTCATTAACCCCTGACTATACAAGGGATACGCTTATCACAATGCCTTTCTGGTCTGTGCTGAAGCAGGGCATTCTGGCAGCCAAGTGGCTTGACCTTTATTAGTGAGCCTGGTTACCCCCTCTCGGAACCACAGACTTAGAAATCGCCAGCTCATATACAGTGCATAAAATATATTTATATATATATACCCTTATACACCATTTTCATAAAAAATATCACAAAATTCTTCTAAGTCCCTCGGGAAGAGTGAAAGACGCGCACGTTCATTGTCAGAGCTCCAAGACCTTCCTATAAGAAGTTAGCCAAAAAGTAGCTTCGAAAAACGCTTAGGTTAAGTTTCAGAGTTGCTTCTAATGTACCAATGCTGGACTTAGACATAATTTCACTCTCACAACATTATGGCTGGTTGGAGACAGTCCGAACCACAAGTACCGGGTCCATGGTTCTGGCCGTATACTGGGGGGACGGGACGACTCCCATTAACCCCTGACTTTACCGGGGATACGCTTATCACAATGCCTTTCTGGTCTGTGCTGAAGCAGGGCATTCTGGCAGCCAAGTGGCTTGACCTTTATTAGTGAGCCTGGTTACCCCCTCTCGGAACCACAGACTTAGAAATCGCCAGCTCATATACAGTGCATAAAATATATTTATATATATATACCCTTATACACCATTTTCATAAAAAATATCACAAAATTCTTCTAAGTCCCTCGGGAAGAGTGAAAGACGCGCACGTTCATTTTGAGAGCTCCTAGACCTTCCTATAAGAAGTTAGCCAAAAAGTAGCTTCGAAAAACGCTTAGGTTGAGTTTCAGAGTTGCTTCTAATGTACCAAAGCTGGACTTAGACATAATTTCACTCTCACAACATTATGGCTGGTTGGAGACAGTCCGAACCACAAGTACCGGGTCCATGGTTCTGGGCGTATACTGGGGGGACGGGGACGACTCCCATTAACCCCTGACTATACCGGGGATACGCTTATCACAATGCCTTTCTGGTCTGTGCTGAAGCAGGGCATTCTGGCAGCCAAGTGGCTTGACCTTTATTAGTGAGCCTGGTTACCCCCTCTCGGAACCACAGACTTAGAAATCGCCAGCTCATATACAGTACATAAAATATATTTATATATATACCCTTATACACCATTTTAATAAAAAATATCACAAAATTCTTCTAAGTCCCTCGGGAAGAGCGAAAGACGCGCACGTTCATTTTTAGAGCTCCTAGACCTTCCTATAAGAAGTTAGCCAAAAAGTAGCTTCGAAAAACGCTTAGGTTAAGTTTCAGAGTTGCTTCTAATGTACCAAAGCTGGACTTAGACATAATTTCACTCTCACAACATTATGGCTGGTTGGAGACAGTCCGAACCACAAGCACCGGGTCCATGGTTCTGGGCGTATACTGGGGGGGACGGGGACGACTCCCATTAACCCCTGACTATACCGGGGATACGCTTATCACAATGCCTTTCTGGTCTGTGCTGAAGCAGGGCATTCTGGCAGCCAAGTGGCTTGACCTTTATTAGTGAGCCTGGTTACCCCCTCTCGGAACCACAGACTTAGAAATCGCCAGCTCATATACAGTGCATAAAATATATTTATATATATACCCTTATACACCATTTTAATAAAAAATATCACAAAATTCTTCTAAGTCCCTCGGGAAGAGCGAAAGACGCGCACGTTCATTTTTAGAGCTCCTAGACCTTCCTATAAGAAGTTAGCCAAAAAGTAGCTTCGAAAAACGCTTAGGTTAAGTTTCAGAGTTGCTTCTAATGTACCAAAGCTGGACTTAGACATAATTTCACTCTCACAACATTATGGCTGGTTGGAGACAGTCCGAACCACAAGTACCGGGTCCATGGTTCTTGCCGTATACTGGGGTGACGGGGACGACTCTCATTAACCCCTGACTATACCGGGGATACGCTTATCACAATGCCTTTCTGGTCTGTGCTGAAGCAGGGCATTCTGGCAGCCAAGTGGCTTGACCTTTATTAGTGAGCCTGGTTACCCCCTCTCGGAACCACAGACTTAGAAATCGCCAGCTCATATACAGTGCATAAAATATATTTATATATATACCCTTATACACCATTTTAATAAAAAATATCACAAAATTCTTCTAAGTCCCTCGGGAAGAGCGAAAGACGCGCACGTTCATTTTTAGAGCTCCTAGACCTTCCTATAAGAAGTTAGCCAAAAAGTAGCTTCGAAAAACGCTTAGGTTAAGTTTCAGAGTTGCTTCTAATGTACCAAAGCTGGACTTAGACATAATTTCACTCTCACAACATTATGGCTGGTTGGAGACAGTCCGAACCACAAGTACCGGGTCCATGGTTCTTGCCGTATACTGGGGTGACGGGGACGACTCTCATTAACCCCTGACTATACCGGGGATACGCTTATCACAATGCCTTTCTGGTCTGTGCTGAAGCAGGGCATTCTGGCAGCCAAGTGGCTTGACCTTTATTAGTGAGCCTGGTTACCCCCTCTCGGAACCACAGACTTAGAAATCGCCAGCTCATATACAGTGCATAAAATATATTTATATATATACCCTTATACACCATTTTAATAAAAAATATCACAAAATTCTTCTAAGTCCCTCGGGAAGAGTGAAAGACGCGCACGTTCATTTTCAGAGCTCCTAGACCTTCCTATAAGAAGTTAGCCAAAAAGTAGCTTCGAAAAACGCTTAGGTTGAGTTTCAGAGTTGCTTCTAATGTACCAAAGCTGGACTTAGACATAATTTCACTCTCACAACATTATGGCTGGTTGGAGACAGTCCGAACCACAAGTACCGGGTCCATGGTTCTTGCCGTATACTGGGGTGACGGGGACGACTCTCATTAACCCCTGACTATACCGGGGATACGCTTATCACAATGCCTTTCTGGTCTGTGCTGAAGCAGGGCATTCTGGCAGCCAAGTGGCTTGACCTTTATTAGTGAGCCTGGTTACCCCCTCTCGGAACCACAGACTTAGAAATCGACAGCTCATATACAGTGCATAAAATATATTTATATATATACCCTTATACACCATTTTAATAAAAAATATCACAAAATTCTTCTAAGTCCCTCGGGAAGAGTGAAAGACGCGCATGTTCATTTTCAGAGCTCCTAGACCTTCCTATAAGAAGTTAGCCAAAAAGTAGCTTCGAAAAACGCTTAGGTTGAGTTTCAGAGTTGCTTCTAATGTACCAAAGCTGGACTTAGACATAATTTCACTCTCACAACATTATGGCTGGTTGGAGACAGTCCGAACCACAAGTACCGGGTCCATGGTTCTGGGCGTATACTGGGGGGGACGGGGACGACTCCCATTAACCCCTGACTATACCGGGGATACGCTTATCACAATGCCTTTCTGGTCTGTGCTGAAGCAGGGCATTCTGGCAGCCAAGTGGCTTGACCTTTATTAGTGAGCCTGGTTACCCCCTCTCGGAACCACAGACTTAGAAATCGCCAGCTCATATACAGTACATAAAATATATTTATATATATACCCTTATACACCATTTTAATAAAAAATATCACAAAATTCTTCTAAGTCCCTCGGGAAGAGCGAAAGACGCGCACGTTCATTTTTAGAGCTCCTAGACCTTCCTATAAGAAGTTAGCCAAAAAGTAGCTTCGAAAAACGCTTAGGTTAAGTTTCAGAGTTGCTTCTAATGTACCATTGCTGGACTTAGACATAATTTCACTCTCACAACATTATGGCTGGTTGGAGACAGTCCGAACCACAAGTACCGGGTCCATGGTTCTGGCCGTATACTGGGGGGACGGGGACGACTCCCATTAACCCCTGACTATACCGGGGATACGCTTATCACAATGCCTTTCTGGTCTGTGCTGAAGCAGGGCATTCTGGCAGCCAAGTGGCTTGACCTTTATTAGTGAGCCTGGTTACCCCCTCTCGGAACCACAGACTTAGAAATCGCCAGCTCATATACAGTGCATAAAATATATTTATATATATATACCCTTATACACCATTTTCATAAAAAATATCACAAAATTCTTCTAATGCCCTCGGGAAGAGTGAAAGACGCGCACGTACATTTTCAGAGCTCCTAGACCTTCCTATAAGAAGTTAGCCAAAAAGTAGCTTCGAAAAACGCTTAGGTTAAGTTTCAGAGTTGCTTCTAATGTACCAAAGCTGGACTTAGACATAATTTCACTCTCACAACATTATGGCTGGTTGGAGACAGTCCGAACCACAAGTACCGGGTCCATGGTTCTGGGCGTATACTGGGGGGACGGGGACGACTCCCATTAACCCCTGACTATACCGGGGATACGCTTATCACAATGCCTTTCTGGTCTGTGCTGAAGCAGGGCATTCTGGCAGCCAAGTGGCTTGACCTTTATTAGTGAGCCTGGTTACCCCCTCTCGGAACCACAGACTTAGAAATCGCCAGCTCATATACAGTGCATAAAATATATTTATATATATACCCTTATACACCATTTTAATAAAAAATATCACAAAATTCTTCTAAGTCCCTCGGGAAGAGTGAAAGACGCGCACGTTCATTTTCAGAGCTCCTAGACCTTCCTATAAGAAGTTAGCCAAAAAGTAGCTTCGAAAAACGCTTAGGTTAAGTTTCAGAGTTGCTTCTAATGTACCAAAGCTGGACTTAGACATAATTTCACTCTCACAACATTATGGCTGGTTGGAGACAGTCCGAACCACAAGTACCGGGTCCATGGTTCTTGCCGTATACTGGGGGGACGGGGACGACTCTCATTAACACCTGACTATACCGGGGATACGCTTATCACAATGCCTTTCTGGTCTGTGCTGAAGCAGGGCATTCTGGCAGCCAAGTGGCTTGACCTTTATTAGTGAGCCTGGTTACCCCCTCTCGGAACCACAGACTTAGAAATCGCCAGCTCATATACAGTGCATAAAATATATTTATATATATATACCCTTATACACCATTTTAATAAAAAATATCACAAAATTCTTCTAAGTCCCTCGGGAAGAGTGAAAGACGCGCACGTACATTTTCAGAGCTCCTAGACCTTCCTATAAGAAGTTAGCCAAAAAGTAGCTTCGAAAAACGCTTAGGTTAAGTTTCAGAGTTGCTTCTAATGTACCAAAGCTGGACTTAGACATAATTTCACTCTCACAACATTATGGCTGGTTGGAGACAGTCCGAACCACAAGTACCGGGTCCATGGTTCTGGCCGTATACTGGGGGGACGGGGACGACTCTCATTAACCCCTGACTATACAAGGGATACGCTTATCACAATGCCTTTCTGGTCTGTGCTGAAGCAGGGCATTCTGGCAGCCAAGTGGCTTGACCTTTATTAGTGAGCCTGGTTACCCCCTCTCGGAACCACAGACTTAGAAATCGCCAGCTCATATACAGTGCATAAAATATATTTATATATATATACCCTTATACACCATTTTCATAAAAAATATCACAAAATTCTTCTAAGTCCCTCGGGAAGAGTGAAAGACGCGCACGTTCATTTTCAGAGCTCCAAGACCTTCCTATAAGAAGTTAGCCAAAAAGTAGCTTCGAAAAACGTTTAGGTTAAGTTTCAGAGTTGCTTCTAATGTACCAATGCTGGACTTAGACATAATTTCACTCTCACAACATTATGGCTGGTTGGAGACAGTCCGAACCACAAGTACCGGGTCCATGGTTCTGGCCGTATACTGGGGGGACGGGACGACTCCCATTAACCCCTGACTTTACCGGGGATACGCTTATCACAATGCCTTTCTGGTCTGTGCTGAAGCAGGGCATTCTGGCAGCCAAGTGGCTTGACCTTTATTAGTGAGCCTGGTTACCCCCTCTCGGAACCACAGACTTAGAAATCGCCAGCTCATATACAGTGCATAAAATATATTTATATATATATACCCTTATACACCATTTTCATAAAAAATATCACAAAATTCTTCTAAGTCCCTCGGGAAGAGTGAAAGACGCGCACGTTCATTTTGAGAGCTCCTAGACCTTCCTATAAGAAGTTAGCCAAAAAGTAGCTTCGAAAAACGCTTAGGTTGAGTTTCAGAGTTGCTTCTAATGTACCAAAGCTGGACTTAGACATAATTTCACTCTCACAACATTATGGCTGGTTGGAGACAGTCCGAACCACAAGTACCGGGTCCATGGTTCTGGGCGTATACTGGGGGGGACGGGGACGACTCCCATTAACCCCTGACTATACCGGGGATACGCTTATCACAATGCCTTTCTGGTCTGTGCTGAAGCAGGGCATTCTGGCAGCCAAGTGGCTTGACCTTTATTAGTGAGCCTGGTTACCCCCTCTCGGAACCACAGACTTAGAAATCGCCAGCTCATATACAGTACATAAAATATATTTATATATATACCCTTATACACCATTTTAATAAAAAATATCACAAAATTCTTCTAAGTCCCTCGGGAAGAGCGAAAGACGCGCACGTTCATTTTTAGAGCTCCTAGACCTTCCTATAAGAAGTTAGCCAAAAAGTAGCTTCGAAAAACGCTTAGGTTAAGTTTCAGAGTTGCTTCTAATGTACCAAAGCTGGACTTAGACATAATTTCACTCTCACAACATTATGGCTGGTTGGAGACAGTCCGAACCACAAGTACCGGGTCCATGGTTCTTGCCGTATACTGGGGTGACGGGGACGACTCTCATTAACCCCTGACTATACCGGGGATACGCTTATCACAATGCCTTTCTGGTCTGTGCTGAAGCAGGGCATTCTGGCAGCCAAGTGGCTTGACCTTTATTAGTGAGCCTGGTTACCCCCTCTCGGAACCACAGACTTAGAAATCGCCAGCTCATATACAGTGCATAAAATATATTTATATATATACCCTTATACACCATTTTAATAAAAAATATCACAAAATTCTTCTAAGTCCCTCGGGAAGAGTGAAAGACGCGCACGTTCATTTTTAGAGCTCCTAGACCTTCCTATAAGAAGTTAGCCAAAAAGTAGCTTCGAAAAACGCTTAGGTTGAGTTTCAGAGTTGCTTCTAATGTACCAAAGCTGGACTTAGACATAATTTCACTCTCACAACATTATGGCTGGTTGGACACAGTCCGAACCACAAGTACCGGGTCCATGGTTCTGGGCGTATACTGGGGGGGACGGGGACGACTCCCATTAACCCCTGACTATACCGGGGATACGCTTATCACAATGCCTTTCTGGTCTGTGCTGAAGCAGGGCATTCTGGCAGCCAAGTGGCTTGACCTTTATTAGTGAGCCTGGTTACCCCCTCTCGGAACCACAGACTTAGAAATCGCCAGCTCATATACAGTACATAAAATATATTTATATATATACCCTTATACACCATTTTAATAAAAAATATCACAAAATTCTTCTAAGTCCCTCGGGAAGAGCGAAAGACGCGCACGTTCATTTTTAGAGCTCCTAGACCTTCCTATAAGAAGTTAGCCAAAAAGTAGCTTCGAAAAACGCTTAGGTTAAGTTTCAGAGTTGCTTCTAATGTACCAAAGCTGGACTTAGACATAATTTCACTCTCACAACATTATGGCTGGTTGGAGACAGTCCGAACCACAAGTACCGGGTCCATGGTTCTTGCCGTATACTGGGGTGACGGGGACGACTCTCATTAACCCCTGACTATACCGGGGATACGCTTATCACAATGCCTTTCTGGTCTGTGCTGAAGCAGGGCATTCTGGCAGCCAAGTGGCTTGACCTTTATTAGTGAGCCTGGTTACCCCCTCTCGGAACCACAGACTTAGAAATCGCCAGCTCATATACAGTGCATAAAATATATTTATATATATACCCTTATACACCATTTTAATAAAAAATATCACAAAATTCTTCTAAGTCCCTCGGGAAGAGTGAAAGACGCGCACGTTCATTTTTAGAGCTCCTAGACCTTCCTATAAGAAGTTAGCCAAAAAGTAGCTTCGAAAAACGCTTAGGTTGAGTTTCAGAGTTGCTTCTAATGTACCAAAGCTGGACTTAGACATAATTTCACTCTCACAACATTATGGCTGGTTGGAGACAGTCCGAACCACAAGTACCGGGTCCATGGTTCTGGGCGTATACTGGGGGGGACGGGGACGACTCCCATTAACCCCTGACTATACCGGGGATACGCTTATCACAATGCCTTTCTGGTCTGTGCTGAAGCAGGGCATTCTGGCAGCCAAGTGGCTTGACCTTTATTAGTGAGCCTGGTTACCCCCTCTCGGAACCACAGACTTAGAAATCGCCAGCTCATATACAGTACATAAAATATATTTATATATATACCCTTATACACCATTTTAATAAAAAATATCACAAAATTCTTCTAAGTCCCTCGGGAAGAGCGAAAGACGCGCACGTTCATTTTTAGAGCTCCTAGACCTTCCTATAAGAAGTTAGCCAAAAAGTAGCTTCGAAAAACGCTTAGGTTAAGTTTCAGAGTTGCTTCTAATGTACCAAAGCTGGACTTAGACATAATTTCACTCTCACAACATTATGGCTGGTTGGAGACAGTCCGAACCACAAGTACCGGGTCCATGGTTCTTGCCGTATACTGGGGTGACGGGGACGACTCTCATTAACCCCTGACTATACCGGGGATACGCTTATCACAATGCCTTTCTGGTCTGTGCTGAAGCAGGGCATTCTGGCAGCCAAGTGGCTTGACCTTTATTAGTGAGCCTGGTTACCCCCTCTCGGAACCACAGACTTAGAAATCGCCAGCTCATATACAGTGCATAAAATATATTTATATATATACCCTTATACACCATTTTAATAAAAAATATCACAAAATTCTTCTAAGTCCCTCGGGAAGAGTGAAAGACGCGCACGTTCATTTTGAGAGCTCCTAGACCTTCCTATAAGAAGTTAGCCAAAAAGTAGCTTCGAAAAACGCTTAGGTTGAGTTTCAGAGTTGCTTCTAATGTACCAAAGCTGGACTTAGACATAATTTCACTCTCACAACATTATGGCTGGTTGGAGACAGTCCGAACCACAAGTACCGGGTCCATGGTTCTGGGCGTATACTGGGGGGGACGGGGACGACTCCCATTAACCCCTGACTATACCGGGGATACGCTTATCACAATGCCTTTCTGGTCTGTGCTGAAGCAGGGCATTCTGGCAGCCAAGTGGCTTGACCTTTATTAGTGAGCCTGGTTACCAACTCTCGGAACCACAGACTTAGAAATCGCCAGCTCATATACAGTACATAAAATATATTTATATATATACCCTTATACACCATTTTAATAAAAAATATCACAAAATTCTTCTAAGTCCCTCGGGAAGAGCGAAAGACGCGCACGTTCATTTTTAGAGCTCCTAGACCTTCCTATAAGAAGTTAGCCAAAAAGTAGCTTCGAAAAACGCTTAGGTTAAGTTTCAGAGTTGCTTCTAATGTACCATTGCTGGACTTAGACATAATTTCACTCTCACAACATTATGGCTGGTTGGAGACAGTCCGAACCACAAGTACCGGGTCCATGGTTCTGGCCGTATACTGGGGGGACGGGGACGACTCCCATTAACCCCTGACTATACCGGGGATACGCTTATCACAATGCCTTTCTGGTCTGTGCTGAAGCAGGGCATTCTGGCAGCCAAGTGGCTTGACCTTTATTAGTGAGCCTGGTTACCCCCTCTCGGAACCACAGACTTAGAAATCGCCAGCTCATATACAGTGCATAAAATATATTTATATATATATACCCTTATACACCATTTTCATAAAAAATATCACAAAATTCTTCTAAGTCCCTCGGGAAGAGTGAAAGACGCGCTCGTTCATTTTCAGAGCTCCTAGACCTTTCTATAAGAAGTTAGCCAAAAAGTAGCTTCGAAAAACGCTTAGGTTAAGTTTCAGAGTTGCTTCTAATGTACCAAAGCTGGACTTAGACATAATTTCACTCTCACAACATTATGGCTGGTTGGAGACAGTCCGAACCACAAGTACCGGGTCCATGGTTCTGGCCGTATACTGGGGGGACGGGGACGACTCCCATTAACCCCTGACTATACCGGGGATACGCTTATCACAATGCCTTTCTGGTCTGTGCTGAAGCAGGGCATTCTGGCAGCCAAGTGGCTTGACCTTTATTAGTGAGCCTGGTTACCCCCTCTCGGAACCACAGACTTAGAAATCGCCAGCTCATATACAGTGCATAAAATATATTTATATATATATACCCTTATACACCATTTTCATAAAAAATATCACAAAATTCTTCTAAGTCCCTCGGGAAGAGTGAAAGACGCGCACGTACATTTTCAGAGCTCCTAGACCTTCCTATAAGAAGTTAGCCAAAAAGTAGCTTCGAAAAACGCTTAGGTTAAGTTTCAGAGTTGCTTCTAATGTACCAAAGCTGGACTTAGACATAATTTCACTCTCACAACATTATGGCTGGTTGGAGACAGTCCGAACCACAAGTACCGGGTCCATGGTTCTGGGCGTATACTGGGGGGACGGGGACGACTCCCATTAACCCCTGACTATACCGGGGATACGCTTATCACAATGCCTTTCTGGTCTGTGCTGAAGCAGGGCATTCTGGCAGCCAAGTGGCTTGACCTTTATTAGTGAGCCTGGTTACCCCCTCTCGGAACCACAGACTTAGAAATCGCCAGCTCATATACAGTGCATAAAATATATTTATATATATACCCTTATACACCATTTTAATAAAAAATATCACAAAATTCTTCTAAGTCCCTTGGGAAGAGTGAAAGACGCGCACGTTCATTTTCAGAGCTCCTAGATCTTCCTATAAGAAGTTAGCCAAAAAGTAGCTTCGAAAAACGCTTAGGTTAAGTTTCAGAGTTGCTTCTAATGTACCAAAGCTGGACTTAGACATAATTTCACTCTCACAACATTATGGCTGGTTGGAGACAGTCCGAACCACAAGTACCGGGTCCATGGTTCTGGGCGTATACTGGGGGGACGGGGACGACTCCCATTAACCCCTGACTATACCGGGGATACGCTTATCACAATGCCTTTCTGGTCTGTGCTGAAGCAGGGCATTCTGGCAGCCAAGTGGCTTGACCTTTATTAGTGAGCCTGGTTACCCCCTCTCGGAACCACAGACTTAGAAATCGCCAGCTCATATACAGTGCATAAAATATATTTATATATATATACCCTTATACACCATTTTCATAAAAAATATCACAAAATTCTTCTAAGTCCCTCGGGAAGAGTGAAAGACGCGCACGTACATTTTCAGAGCTCCTAGACCTTCCTATAAGAAGTTAGCCAAAAAGTAGCTTCGAAAAACGCTTAGGTTAAGTTTCAGAGTTGCTTCTAATGTACCAAAGCTGGACTTAGACATAATTTCACTCTCACAACATTATGGCTGGTTGGAGACAGTCCGAACCACAAGTACCGGGTCCATGGTTCTGGGCGTATACTGGGGGGACGGGGACGACTCCCATTAACCCCTGACTATACCGGGGATACGCTTATCACAATGCCTTTCTGGTCTGTGCTGAAGCAGGGCATTCTGGCAGCCAAGTGGCTTGACCTTTATTAGTGAGCCTGGTTACCCCCTCTCGGAACCACAGACTTAGAAATCGCCAGCTCATATACAGTGCATAAAATATATTTATATATATACCCTTATACACCATTTTAATAAAAAATATCACAAAATTCTTCTAAGTCCCTCGGGAAGAGTGAAAGACGCGCACGTCCATTTTCAGAGCTCCTAGACCTTCCTATAAGAAGTTAGCCAAAAAGTAGCTTCGAAAAACGCTTAGGTTAAGTTTCAGAGTTGCTTCTAATGTACCAAAGCTGGACTTAGACATAATTTCACTCTCACAACATTATGGCTGGTTGGAGACAGTCCGAACCACAAGTACCGGGTCCATGGTTCTTGCCGTATACTGGGGGGACGGGGACGACTCTCATTAACCCCTGACTATACCGGGGATACGCTTATCACAATGCCTTTCTGGTCTGTGCTGAAGCAGGGCATTCTGGCAGCCAAGTGGCTTGACCTTTATTAGTGAGCCTGGTTACCCCCTCTCGGAACCACAGACTTAGAAATCGCCAGCTCATATACAGTGCATAAAATATATTTATATATATACCCTTATACACCATTTTAATAAAAAATATCACAAAATTCTTCTATGTCCCTCGGGAAGAGTGAAAGACGCGCACGTTCATTTTCAGAGCTCCAAGACCTTCCTATAAGAAGTTAGCCAAAAAGTAGCTTCGAAAAACGCTTAGGTTAAGTTTCAGAGTTGCTTCTAATGTACCAAAGCTGGACTTAGACATAATTTCACTCTCACAACATTATGGCTGGTTGGAGACAGTCCAAACCACAAGTACCGGGTCCATGGTTCTGGGCGTATACTGGGGGGACGGGGACGACTCCCATTAACCCCTGACTATACCGGGGATACGCTTATCACAATGCCTTTCTGGTCTGTGCTGAAGCAGGGCATTCTGGCAGCCAAGTGGCTTGACCTTTATTAGTGAGCCTGGTTACCCCCTCTCGGAACCACAGACTTAGAAATCGCCAGCTCATATACAGTGCATAAAATATATTTATATATATACCCTTATACACCATTTTAATAAAAAATATCACAAAATTCTTCTAAGTCCCTCGGGAAGAGTGAAAGACGCGCACGTTCATTTTCAGAGCTCCTAGACCTTCCTATAAGAAGTTAGCCAAAAAGTAGCTTCGAAAAACGCTTAGGTTAAGTTTCAGAGTTGCTTCTAATGTACCAAAGCTGGACTTAGACATAATTTCACTCTCACAACATTATGGCTGGTTGGAGACAGTCCGAACCACAAGTACCGGGTCCATGGTTCTTGCCGTATACTGGGGGGACGGGGACGACTCTCATTAACCCCTGACTATACCGGGGATACGCTTATCACAATGCCTTTCTGGTCTGTGCTGAAGCAGGGCATTCTGGCAGCCAAGTGGCTTGACCTATATTAGTGAGCCTGGTTACCCCCTCTCGGAACCACAGACTTAGAAATCGCCAGCTCATATACAGTGCATAAAATATATTTATATATATACCCTTATACACCATTTTAATAAAAAATATCACAAAATTCTTCTAAGTCCCTCGGGAAGAGTGAAAGACGCGCACGTTCATTTTTAGAGCTCCTAGACCTTCCTATAAGAAGTTAGACAAAAAGTAGCTTCGAAAAACGCTTAGGTTAAGTTTCAGAGTTGCTTCTAATGTACCAAAGCTGGACTTAGACATAATTTCACTCTCACAACATTATGGCTGGTTGGAGACAGTCCGAACCACAAGTACCGGGTCCATGGTTCTGGGCGTATCCTGGGGGGACGGGGACGACTCCCATTAACCCCTGACTATACCGGGGATACGCTTATCACAATGCCTTTCTGGTCTGTGCTGAAGCAGGGCATTCTGGCAGCCAAGTGGCTTGACCTTTATTAGTGAGCCTGGTTACCCCCTCTCGGAACCACAGACTTAGAAATCGCCAGCTCATATACAGTGCATAAAATATATTTATATATATACCCTTATACACCATTTTAATAAAAAATATCACAAAATTCTTATAAGTCCCTCGGGAAGAGTGAAAGACGCGCACGTTCATTTTCAGAGCTCCTATACCTTCCTATAAGAAGTTAGCCAAAAAGTAGCTTCGAAAAACGCTTAGGGTAAGTTTCAGAGTTGCTTCTAATGTACCAAAGCTGGACTTAGACATAATTTCACTCTCACAACATTATGGCTGGTTGGAGACAGTCCGAACCACAAGTACCGGGTCCATGGTTCTTGCCGTATACTGGGGGGACGGGGACGACTCCCATTAACCCCTGACTATACCGGGGATACGCTTATCACAATGCCTTTCTGGTCTGTGCTGAAGCAGGGCATTCTGGCAGCCAAGTGGCTTGACCTTTATTAGTGAGCCTGGTTACCCCCTCTCGGAACCACAGACTTAGAAATCGCCAGCTCATATACAGTGCATAAAATATATTTATATATATACCCTTATACACCATTTTAATAAAAAATATCACAAAATTCTTCTAAGTCCCTCGGGAAGAGTGAAAGACGCGCACGTCCATTTTCAGAGCTCCTAGACCTTCCTATAAGAAGTTAGCCAAAAAGTAGCTTCGAAAAACGCTTAGGTTAAGTTTCAGAGTTGCTTCTAATGTACCAAAGCTGGACTTAGACATAATTTCACTCTCACAACATTATGGCTGGTTGGAGACAGTCCGAACCACAAGTACCGGGTCCATGGTTCTTGCCGTATACTGGGGGGACGGGGACGACTCTCATTAACCCCTGACTATACCGGGGATACGCTTATCACAATGCCTTTCTGGTCTGTGCTGAAGCAGGGCATTCTGGCAGCCAAGTGGCTTGACCTTTATTAGTGAGCCTGGTTACCCCCTCTCGGAACCACAGACTTAGAAATCGCCAGCTCATATACAGTGCATAAAATATATTTATATATATACCCTTATACACCATTTTAATAAAAAATATCACAAAATTCTTCTAAGTCCCTCGGGAAGAGTGAAAGACGCGCACGTTCATTTTCAGAGCTCCAAGACCTTCCTATAAGAAGTTAGCCAAAAAGTAGCTTCGAAAAACGCTTAGGTTAAGTTTCAGAGTTGCTTCTAATGTACCAAAGCTGGACTTAGACATAATTTCACTCTCACAACATTATGGCTGGTTGGAGACAGTCCAAACCACAAGTACCGGGTCCATGGTTCTGGGCGTATACTGGGGGGACGGGGACGACTCCCATTAACCCCTGACTATACCGGGGATACGCTTATCACAATGCCTTTCTGGTCTGTGCTGAAGCAGGGCATTCTGGCAGCCAAGTGGCTTGACCTTTATTAGTGAGCCTGGTTACCCCCTCTCGGAACCACAGACTTAGAAATCGCCAGCTCATATACAGTGCATAAAATATATTTATATATATACCCTTATACACCATTTTAATAAAAAATATCACAAAATTCTTCTAAGTCCCTCGGGAAGAGTGAAAGACGCGCACGTTCATTTTCAGAGCTCCTAGACCTTCCTATAAGAAGTTAGCCAAAAAGTAGCTTCGAAAAACGCTTAGGTTAAGTTTCAGAGTTGCTTCTAATGTACCAAAGCTGGACTTAGACATAATTTCACTCTCACAACATTATGGCTGGTTGGAGACAGTCCGAACCACAAGTACCGGGTCCATGGTTCTTGCCGTATACTGGGGGGACGGGGACGACTCTCATTAACCCCTGACTATACCGGGGATACGCTTATCACAATGCCTTTCTGGTCTGTGCTGAAGCAGGGCATTCTGGCAGCCAAGTGGCTTGACCTATATTAGTGAGCCTGGTTACCCCCTCTCGGAACCACAGACTTAGAAATCGCCAGCTCATATACAGTGCATAAAATATATTTATATATATACCCTTATACACCATTTTAATAAAAAATATCACAAAATTCTTCTAAGTCCCTCGGGAAGAGTGAAAGACGCGCACGTTCATTTTCAGAGCTCCTATACCTTCCTATAAGAAGTTAGCCAAAAAGTAGCTTCGAAAAACGCTTAGGGTAAGTTTCAGAGTTGCTTCTAATGTACCAAAGCTGGACTTAGACATAATTTCACTCTCACAACATTATGGCTGGTTGGAGACAGTCCAAACCACAAGTACCGGGTCCATGGTTCTGGGCGTATACTGGGGGGACGGGGACGACTCCCATTAACCCCTGACTATACCGGGGATACGCTTATCACAATGCCTTTCTGGTCTGTGCTGAAGCAGGGCATTCTGGCAGCCAAGTGGCTTGACCTTTATTAGTGAGCCTGGTTACCCCCTCTCGGAACCACAGACTTAGAAATCGCCAGCTCATATACAGTGCATAAAATATATTTATATATATACCCTTATACACCATTTTAATAAAAAATATCACAAAATTCTTCTAAGTCCCTCGGGAAGAGTGAAAGACGCGCACGTTCATTTTCAGAGCTCCTAGACCTTCCTATAAGAAGTTAGCCAAAAAGTAGCTTCGAAAAACGCTTAGGTTAAGTTTCAGAGTTGCTTCTAATGTACCAAAGCTGGACTTAGACATAATTTCACTCTCACAACATTATGGCTGGTTGGAGACAGTCCGAACCACAAGTACCGGGTCCATGGTTCTTGCCGTATACTGGGGGGACGGGGACGACTCTCATTAACCCCTGACTATACCGGGGATACGCTTATCACAATGCCTTTCTGGTCTGTGCTGAAGCAGGGCATTCTGGCAGCCAAGTGGCTTGACCTATATTAGTGAGCCTGGTTACCCCCTCTCGGAACCACAGACTTAGAAATCGCCAGCTCATATACAGTGCATAAAATATATTTATATATATACCCTTATACACCAT
Organism: Ascaphus truei; assembly: GCF_040206685.1. Classification (NCBI taxonomy): domain Eukaryota; kingdom Metazoa; phylum Chordata; class Amphibia; order Anura; family Ascaphidae; genus Ascaphus; species Ascaphus truei. The sequence goes on along the minus strand of NC_134483.1, from coordinate 303,767,614 downwards.
TTTAATAAAAAATATCACAAAATTCTTCTAAGTCCCTCGGGAAGAGTGAAAGACGCGCACGTTCATTTTTAGAGCTCCTAGACCTTCCTATAAGAAGTTAGACAAAAAGTAGCTTCGAAAAACGCTTAGGTTAAGTTTCAGAGTTGCTTCTAATGTACCAAAGCTGGACTTAGACATAATTTCACTCTCACAACATTATGGCTGGTTGGAGACAGTCCGAACCACAAGTACCGGGTCCATGGTTCTGGGCGTATCCTGGGGGGACGGGGACGACTCCCATTAACCCCTGACTATACCGGGGATACGCTTATCACAATGCCTTTCTGGTCTGTGCTGAAGCAGGGCATTCTGGCAGCCAAGTGGCTTGACCTTTATTAGTGAGCCTGGTTACCCCCTCTCGGAACCACAGACTTAGAAATCGCCAGCTCATATACAGTGCATAAAATATATTTATATATATACCCTTATACACCATTTTAATAAAAAATATCACAAAATTCTTATAAGTCCCTCGGGAAGAGTGAAAGACGCGCACGTTCATTTTCAGAGCTCCTATACCTTCCTATAAGAAGTTAGCCAAAAAGTAGCTTCGAAAAACGCTTAGGGTAAGTTTCAGAGTTGCTTCTAATGTACCAAAGCTGGACTTAGACATAATTTCACTCTCACAACATTATGGCTGGTTGGAGACAGTCCGAACCACAAGTACCGGGTCCATGGTTCTTGCCGTATACTGGGGGGACGGGGACGACTCTCATTAGCCCCTGACTATACCGGGGATACGCGTATCACTATGCCTTTCTGGTCTGTGCTGAAGCAGGGCATTCTGGCAGCCAAGTTGCTTGACCTTTATTAGTGAGCCTGGTTACCCCCTCTCGGAACCACAGACTTAGAAATCGCCAGCTCATATACAGTGCATAAAATATATTTATATATATACCCTTATACACCATTTTAATAAAAAATATCACAAAATTCTTCTAAGTCCCTCGGGAAGAGTGAAAGACGCGCACGTTCATTTTGAGAGCTCCTAGACCTTCCTATAAGAAGTTAGCCAAAAAGTAGCTTCGAAAAACGCTTAGGTTGAGTTTCAGAGTTGCTTCTAATGTACCAAAGCTGGACTTAGACATAATTTCACTCTCACAACATTATGGCTGGTTGGAGACAGTCCGAACCACAAGTACCGGGTCCATGGTTCTGGGCGTATACTGGGGGGGACGGGGACGACTCCCATTAACCCCTGACTATACCGGGGATACGCTTATCACAATGCCTTTCTGGTCTGTGCTGAAGCAGGGCATTCTGGCAGCCAAGTGGCTTGACCTTTATTAGTGAGCCTGGTTACCCCCTCTCGGAACCACAGACTTAGAAATCGCCAGGCCATATACAGTACATAAAATATATTTATATATATACCCTTATACACCATTTTAATAAAAAATATCACAAAATTCTTCTAAGTCCCTCGGGAAGAGCGAAAGACGCGCACGTTCATTTTTAGAGCTCCTAGACCTTCCTATAAGAAGTTAGCCAAAAAGTAGCTTCGAAAAACGCTTAGGTTAAGTTTCAGAGTTGCTTCTAATGTACCAAAGCTGGACTTAGACATAATTTCACTCTCACAACATTATGGCTGGTTGGAGACAGTCCGAACCACAAGTACCGGGTCCATGGTTCTTGCCGTATACTGGGGTGACGGGGACGACTCTCATTAACCCCTGACTATACCGGGGATACGCTTATCACAATGCCTTTCTGGTCTGTGCTGAAGCAGGGCATTCTGGCAGCCAAGTGGCTTGACCTTTATTAGTGAGCCTGGTTACCCCCTCTCGGAACCACAGACTTAGAAATCGCCAGCTCATATACAGTGCATAAAATATATTTATATATATACCCTTATACACCATTTTAATAAAAAATATCACAAAATTCTTCTAAGTCCCTCGGGAAGAGTGAAAGACGCGCACGTTCATTTTCAGAGCTCCTAGACCTTCCTATAAGAAGTTAGCCAAAAAGTAGCTTCGAAAAACGCTTAGGTTGAGTTTCAGAGTTGCTTCTAATGTAGCAAAGCTGGACTTAGACATAATTTCACTCTCACAACATTATGGCTGGTTGGAGACAGTCCGAACCACAAGTACCGGGTCCATGGTTCTGGGCGTATACTGGGGGGGACGGGGACGACTCCCATTAACCCCTGACTATACCGGGGATACGCTTATCACAATGCCTTTCTGGTCTGTGCTGAAGCAGGGCATTCTGGCAGCCAAGTGGCTTGACCTTTATTAGTGAGCCTGGTTACCCCCTCTCGGAACCACAGACTTAGAAATCGCCAGCTCATATACAGTACATAAAATATATTTATATATATACCCTTATACACCATTTTAATAAAAAATATCACAAAATTCTTCTAAGTCCCTCGGGAAGAGCGAAAGACGCGCACGTTCATTTTTAGAGCTCCTAGACCTTCCTATAAGAAGTTAGCCAAAAAGTAGCTTCGAAAAACGCTTAGGTTAAGTTTCAGAGTTGCTTCTAATGTACCATTGCTGGACTTAGACATAATTTCACTCTCACAACATTATGGCTGGTTGGAGACAGTCCGAACCACAAGTACCGGGTCCATGGTTCTGGCCGTATACTGGGGGGACGGGGACGACTCCCATTAACCCCTGACTATACCGGGGATACGCTTATCACAATGCCTTTCTGGTCTGTGCTGAAGCAGGGCATTCTGGCAGCCAAGTGGCTTGACCTTTATTAGTGAGCCTGGTTACCCCCTCTCGGAACCACAGACTTAGAAATCGCCAGCTCATATACAGTGCATAAAATATATTTATATATATATACCCTTATACACCATTTTCATAAAAAATATCACAAAATTCTTCTAAGTCCCTCGGGAAGAGTGAAAGACGCGCTCGTTCATTTTCAGAGCTCCTAGACCTTTCTATAAGAAGTTAGCCAAAAAGTAGCTTCGAAAAACGCTTAGGTTAAGTTTCAGAGTTGCTTCTAATGTACCAAAGCTGGACTTAGACATAATTTCACTCTCACAACATTATGGCTGGTTGGAGACAGTCCGAACCACAAGTACCGGGTCCATGGTTCTGGCCGTATACTGGGGGGACGGGGACGACTCCCATTAACCCCTGACTATACCGGGGATACGCTTATCACAATGCCTTTCTGGTCTGTGCTGAAGCAGGGCATTCTGGCAGCCAAGTGGCTTGACCTTTATTAGTGAGCCTGGTTACCCCCTCTCGGAACCACAGACTTAGAAATCGCCAGCTCATATACAGTGCATAAAATATATTTATATATATATACCCTTATACACCATTTTCATAAAAAATATCACAAAATTCTTCTAAGTCCCTCGGGAAGAGTGAAAGACGCGCACGTACATTTTCAGAGCTCCTAGACCTTCCTATAAGAAGTTAGCCAAAAAGTAGCTTCGAAAAACGCTTAGGTTAAGTTTCAGAGTTGCTTCTAATGTACCAAAGCTGGACTTAGACATAATTTCACTCTCACAACATTATGGCTGGTTGGAGACAGTCCGAACCACAAGTACCGGGTCCATGGTTCTGGGCGTATACTGGGGGGGACGGGGACGACTCCCATTAACCCCTGACTATACCGGGGATACGCTTATCACAATGCCTTTCTGGTCTGTGCTGAAGCAGGGCATTCTGGCAGCCAAGTGGCTTGACCTTTATTAGTGAGCCTGGTTACCCCCTCTCGGAACCACAGACTTAGAAATCGCCAGCTCATATACAGTACATAAAATATATTTATATATATACCCTTATACACCATTTTAATAAAAAATATCACAAAATTCTTCTAAGTCCCTCGGGAAGAGCGAAAGACGCGCACGTTCATTTTTAGAGCTCCTAGACCTTCCTATAAGAAGTTAGCCAAAAAGTAGCTTCGAAAAACGCTTAGGTTAAGTTTCAGAGTTGCTTCTAATGTACCATTGCTGGACTTAGACATAATTTCACTCTCACAACATTATGGCTGGTTGGAGACAGTCCGAACCACAAGTACCGGGTCCATGGTTCTGGCCGTATACTGGGGGGACGGGGACGACTCCCATTAACCCCTGACTATACCGGGGATACGCTTATCACAATGCCTTTCTGGTCTGTGCTGAAGCAGGGCATTCTGGCAGCCAAGTGGCTTGACCTTTATTAGTGAGCCTGGTTACCCCCTCTCGGAACCACAGACTTAGAAATCGCCAGCTCATATACAGTGCATAAAATATATTTATATATATATACCCTTATACACCATTTTCATAAAAAATATCACAAAATTCTTCTAAGTCCCTCGGGAAGAGTGAAAGACGCGCTCGTTCATTTTCAGAGCTCCTAGACCTTTCTATAAGAAGTTAGCCAAAAAGTAGCTTCGAAAAACGCTTAGGTTAAGTTTCAGAGTTGCTTCTAATGTACCAAAGCTGGACTTAGACATAATTTCACTCTCACAACATTATGGCTGGTTGGAGACAGTCCGAACCACAAGTACCGGGTCCATGGTTCTGGCCGTATACTGGGGGGACGGGGATGACTCCCATTAACCCCTGACTATACCGGGGATACGCTTATCACAATGCCTTTCTGGTCTGTGCTGAAGCAGGGCATTCTGGCAGCCAAGTGGCTTGACCTTTATTAGTGAGCCTGGTTACCCCCTCTCGGAACCACAGACTTAGAAATCGCCAGCTCATATACAGTGCATAAAATATATTTATATATATATACCCTTATACACCATTTTCATAAAAAATATCACAAAATTCTTCTAAGTCCCTCGGGAAGAGTGAAAGACGCGCACGTACATTTTCAGAGCTCCTAGACCTTCCTATAAGAAGTTAGCCAAAAAGTAGCTTCGAAAAACGCTTAGGTTAAGTTTCAGAGTTGCTTCTAATGTACCAAAGCTGGACTTAGACATAATTTCACTCTCACAACATTATGGCTGGTTGGAGACAGTCCGAACCACAAGTACCGGGTCCATGGTTCTGGGCGTATACTGGGGGGACGGGGACGACTCCCATTAACCCCTGACTATACCGGGGATACGCTTATCACAATGCCTTTCTGGTCTGTGCTGAAGCAGGGCATTCTGGCAGCCAAGTGGCTTGACCTTTATTAGTGAGCCTGGTTACCCCCTCTCGGAACCACAGACTTAGAAATCGCCAGCTCATATACAGTGCATAAAATATATTTATATATATATACCCTTATACACCATTTTAATAAAAAATATCACAAAATTCTTCTAAGTCCCTCGGGAAGAGTGAAAGACGCGCTCGTTCATTTTCAGAGCTCCTAGACCTTTCTATAAGAAGTTAGCCAAAAAGTAGCTTCGAAAAACGCTTAGGTTAAGTTTCAGAGTTGCTTCTAATGTACCAAAGCTGGACTTAGACATAATTTCACTCTCACAACATTATGGCTGGTTGGAGACAGTCCGAACCACAAGTACCGGGTCCATGGTTCTGGCCGTATACTGGGGGGACGGGGATGACTCCCATTAACCCCTGACTATACCGGGGATACGCTTATCACAATGCCTTTCTGGTCTGTGCTGAAGCAGGGCATTCTGGCAGCCAAGTGGCTTGACCTTTATTAGTGAGCCTGGTTACCCCCTCTCGGAACCACAGACTTAGAAATCGCCAGCTCATATACAGTGCATAAAATATATTTATATATATATACCCTTATACACCATTTTCATAAAAAATATCACAAAATTCTTCTAAGTCCCTCGGGAAGAGTGAAAGACGCGCACGTACATTTTCAGAGCTCCTAGACCTTCCTATAAGAAGTTAGCCAAAAAGTAGCTTCGAAAAACGCTTAGGTTAAGTTTCAGAGTTGCTTCTAATGTACCAAAGCTGGAAATAGACATAATTTCACTCTCACAACATTATGGCTGGTTGGAGACAGTCCAAACCACAAGTACCGGGTCCATGGTTCTGGGCGTATACTGGGGGGACGGGGACGACTCCCATTAACCCCTGACTATACCGGGGATACGCTTATCACAATGCCTTTCTGGTCTGTGCTGAAGCAGGGCATTCTGGCAGCCAAGTGGCTTGACCTTTATTAGTGAGCCTGGTTACCCCCTCTCGGAACCACAGACTTAGAAATCGCCAGCTCATATACAGTGCATAAAATATATTTATATATATACCCTTATACACCATTTTAATAAAAAATATCACAAAATTCTTCTAAGTCCCTCGGGAAGAGGGAAAGACGCGCACGTTCATTTTTAGAGCTCCTAGACCTTCCTATAAGAAGTTAGACAAAAAGTAGCTTCGAAAAACGCTTAGGTTAAGTTTCAGAGTTGCTTCTAATGTACCAAAGCTGGACTTAGACATAATTTCACTCTCACAACATTATGGCTGGTTGGAGACAGTCCGAACCACAAGTACCGGGTCCATGGTTCTGGGCGTATCCTGGGGGGACGGGGACGACTCCCATTAACCCCTGACTATACCGGGGATACGCTTATCACAATGCCTTTCTGGTCTGTGCTGAAGCAGGGCATTCTGGCAGCCAAGTGGCTTGACCTTTATTAGTGAGCCTGGTTACCCCCTCTCGGAACCACAGACTTAGAAATCGCCAGCTCATATACAGTGCATAAAATATATTTATATATATACCCTTATACACCATTTTAATAAAAAATATCACAAAATTCTTATAAGTCCCTCGGGAAGAGTGAAAGACGCGCACGTTCATTTTCAGAGCTCCTAGACCTTCCTATAAGAAGTTAGCCAAAAAGTAGCTTCGAAAAACGCTTAGGGTAAGTTTCAGAGTTGCTTCTAATGTACCAAAGCTGGACTTAGACATAATTTCACTCTCACAACATTATGGCTGGTTGGAGACAGTCCGAACCACAAGTACCGGGTCCATGGTTCTTGCCGTATACTGGGGGGACGGGGACGACTCTCATTAGCCCCTGACTATACCGGGGATACGCGTATCACTATGCCTTTCTGGTCTGTGCTGAAGCAGGGCATTCTGGCAGCCAAGTTGCTTGACCTTTATTAGTGAGCCTGGTTACCCCCTCTCGGAACCACAGACTTAGAAATCGCCAGCTCATATACAGTGCATAAAATATATTTATATATATACCCTTATACACCATTTTAATAAAAAATATCACAAAATTCTTCTAAGTCCCTCGGGAAGAGTGAAAGACGCGCACGTTCATTTTGAGAGCTCCTAGACCTTCCTATAAGAAGTTAGCCAAAAAGTAGCTTCGAAAAACGCTTAGGTTGAGTTTCAGAGTTGCTTCTAATGTACCAAAGCTGGACTTAGACATAATTTCACTCTCACAACATTATGGCTGGTTGGAGACAGTCCGAACCACAAGCACCGGGTCCATGGTTCTTGCCGTATACTGGGGGGACGGGGACGACTCTCATTAACCCCTGACTATACCGGGGATACGCTTATCACAATGCCTTTCTGGTCTGTGCTGAAGCAGGGCATTCTGGCAGCCAAGTGGCTTGACCTTTATTAGTGAGCCTGGTTACCCCCTCTCGGAACCACAGACTTAGAAATCGCCAGCTCATATACAGTGCATAAAATATATTTATATATATACCCTTATACACCATTTTAATAAAAAATATCACAAAATTCTTCTAAGTCCCTCGGGAAGAGTGAAAGACGCGCACGTTCATTTTCAGAGCTCCTAGACCTTCCTATAAGAAGTTAGCCAAAAAGTAGCTTCGAAAAACGCTTAGGTTAAGTTTCAGAGTTGCTTCTAATGTACCAAAGCTGGACTTAGACATAATTTCACTCTCACAACATTATGGCTGCTTGGAGACAGTCCGAACCACAAGTACCGGGTCCATGGTTCTTGCCGTATACTGGGGGGACGGGGACGACTCTCATTAACCCCTGACTATACCGGGGATACGCTTATCACAATGCCTTTCTGGTCTGTGCTGAAGCAGGGCATTCTGGCAGCCAAGTTGCTTGACCTTTATTAGTGAGCCTGGTTACCCCCTCTCGGAACCACAGACTTAGAAATCGCCAGCTCATATACAGTGCATAAAATATATTTATATATATACCCTTATACACCATTTTAATAAAAAATATCACAAAATTCTTCTAAGTCCCTCGGGAAGAGTGAAAGACGCGCACGTTCATTTTTAGAGCTCCTAGACCTTCCTATAAGAAGTTAGACAAAAAGTAGCTTCGAAAAACGCTTAGGTTAAGTTTCAGAGTTGCTTCTAATGTACCAAAGCTGGACTTAGACATAATTAAACTCTCACAACATTATGGCTGGTTGGAGACAGTCCGAACCACAAGTACCGGGTCCATGTTTCTGGGCGTATACTGGGGGGACGGGGACGACTCCCATTAACCCCTGACTATACCGGGGATACGCTTATCACAATGCCTTTCTGGTCTGTGCTGAAGCAGGGCATTCTGGCAGCCAAGTGGCTTGACCTTTATTAGTGAGCTTGGTTACCCCCTTTCGGAACCACAGACTTAGAAATCGCCAGCTCATATACAGTGCATAAAATATATTTATATATATACCCTTATACACCATTTTAATTAAAAAATATCACAAAATTCTTCTAAGTCCCTCGGGAAGAGTGAAAGACGCGCACGTTCATTTTCAGAGCTCCTAGACTTTCATATAAGAAGTTAGCCAAAAAGTAGCTTCGAAAAACGCTTAGGGTAAGTTTCAGAGTTGCTTCTAATGTCCCAAAGCTGGACTTAGACATAATTTCACTCTCACAACATTATGGCTGGTTAGAGAAAGTTCGAACCACAAGTACCGGGTCCATGGTTCTGGGCGTATACTGGGGGGGACGGGGACGACTCCCATTAACCCCTGACTATACCGGGGATACGCTTATCACAATGCCTTTCTGGTCTGTGCTGAAGCAGGGCATTCTGGCAGCCAAGTGGCTTGACCTTTATTAGTGAGCCTGGTTACCCCCTCTCGGAACCACAGACTTAGAAATCGCCAGCTCATATACAGTGCATAAAATATATTTATATATATACCCTTATACACCTTTTTAATAAAAAAATATCACAAAATTCTTCTAAGTCCCTCGGGAAGAGTGAAAGACGCGCACGTTCATTTTCAGAGCTCCTAGACTTTCATATAAGAAGTTAGCCAAAAAGTAGCTTCGAAAAACGCTTAGGGTAAGTTTCAGAGTTGCTTCTAATGTACCAAAGCTGGACTTAGACATAATTTCACTCTCACAACATTATGGCTGGTTAGAGAGAGTCCGAACCACAAGTACCGGGTCCATGGTTCTGGGCGTATACTGGGGGGGACGGGGGGGACGGGGGGGACTCCCATTAACCCCTGACTATACCGGGGATACGCTTATCACAATGCCTTTCTGGTCTGTGCTGAAGCAGGGCATTCTGGCAGCCAAGTGTCTTGACATTTATTAGTGAGCCTGGTTACCCCATCTCGGAACCACAGACTTAGAAATCGCCAGCTCATATACAGTGCATAAAATATATTTATATATATACCCTTATACACCATTTTAATAAAAAAATATCACAAAATTCTTCTAAGTCCCTCGGGAAGAGTGAAAGACGCGCACGTTCATTTTCAGAGCTCCTAGACCTTCCTATAAGAAGTTAGCCAAAAAGTAGCTTCGAAAAACGCTTAGGTTAAGTTTCAGAGTTGCTTCTAATGTACCAAATCTGGACTTAGACATAATTTCACTCTCACAACATTATGGCTGGTTGGAGACAGTCCGAACCACAAGTACCGGGTCCATGTTTCTGGGCATATACTGGGGGGACGGGGACGACTCCCATTAACCCCTGACTATACCGGGGATACGCTTATCACAATGCCTTTCTGGTCTGTGCTGAAGCAGGGCATTCTGGCAGCCAAGTGGCTTGACCTTTATTAGTGAGCTTGGTTACCCCCTTTCGGAACCACAGACTTAGAAATCGCCAGCTCATATACAGTGCATAAAATATATTTATATATATACCCTTATACACCATTTTAATTAAAAAATATCACAAAATTCTTCTAAGTCCCTCGGGAAGAGTGAAAGACGCGCACGTTCATTTTCAGAGCTCCTAGACTTTCCTATAAGACGTTAGCCAAAAAGTAGCTTCGAAAAACGCTTAGGGTAAGTTTCAGAGTTGCTTCTAATGTACCAAAGCAGGACTTAGACATAATTTCACTCTCACAACATTATGGCTGGTTAGAGAAAGTCCGAACCACAAGTACCGGGTCCATGGTTCTGGGCGTATACTGGGGGGGACGGGGACGACTCCCATTAACCCCTGACTATACCGGGGATACGCTTATCACAATGCCTTTCTGGTCTGTGCTGAAGCAGGGCATTCTGGCAGCCAAGTGGCTTGACCTTTATTAGTGAGCCTGGTTACCCCCTCTCGGAACCACAGACTTAGAAATCGCCAGCTCATATACAGTGCATAAAATATATTTATATATATACCCTTATACACCATTTTAATTAAAAAATATCACAAAATTCTTCTAAGTCCCTCGGGAAGAGTGAAAGACGCGCACGTTCATTTTCAGAGCTCCTAGACCTTCCTATAAGAAGTTAGCCAAAAAGTAGCTTCGAAAAACGCTTAGGGTAAGTTTCAGAGTTGCTTCTAATGTACCAAAGCTGGACTTAGACATAATTTCACTCTCACAACATTATGGCTGGTTGGAGACAGTCCGAACCACAAGTACCGGGTCCATGGTTCTGGGCGTATACTGGGGGGGACGGGGACGACTCCCATTAACCCCTGACTTTACCAGGGATACGCTTATCACAATGCCTTTCTGGTCTGTGCTGAAGCAGGGCATTCTGGCAGCCAAGTGGCTTGACCTTTATTAGTGAGCCTGGTTACCCCCTCTCGGAACCACAGACTTAGAAATCGCCAGCTCATATACAGTGCATAAAATATATTTATATATATACCCTTATACACCATTTTAATTAAAAAATATCACAAAATTCTTCTAAGTCCCTCGGGAAGAGTGAAAGACGCGCACGTTCATTTTCAGAGCTCCTAGACCTTCCTATAAGAAGTTAGCCAAAAAGTAGCTTCGAAAAACGCTTAGGTTAAGTTTCAGAGTTGCTTCTAATGTACCAAAGCTGGACTTAGACATAATTTCACTCTCACAACATTATGGCTGGTTAGAGAAAGTCCGAACCACAAGTACCGGGTCCATGGTTCTGGGCGTATACTGGGGGGGACGGGGACGACTCCCATTAACCCCTGACTATACCGGGGATACGCTTATCACAATGCCTTTCTGGTCTGTGCTGAAGCAGGGCATTCTGGCAGCCAAGTGGCTTGACCTTTATTAGTGAGCCTGGTTACCCCCTCTCGGAACCACAGACTTAGAAATCGCCAGCTCATATACAGTGCATAAAATATATTTATATATATACCCTTATACACCATTTTAATAAAAAAATATCACAAAATTCTTCTAAGTCCCTCGGGAAGAGTGAAAGACGCGCACGTTCATTTTCAGAGCTCCTAGACCTTCCTATAAGAAGTTAGCCAAAAAGTAGCTTCGAAAAACGCTTAGGGTAAGTTTCAGAGTTGCTTCTAATGTACCAAAGCTGGACTTAGACATAATTTCACTCTCACAACATTATGGCTGGTTGGAGACAGTCCGAACCACAAGTACCGGGTCCATGGTTCTGGGCGTATACTGGGGGGGACGGGGACGACTCCCATTAACCCCTGACTTTACCAGGGATACGCTTATCACAATGCCTTTCTGATCTGTGCTGAAGCAGGGCATTCTGGCAGCCAAGTGGCTTGACCTTTATTAGTGAGCCTGGTTACCCCCTCTCGGAACCACAGACTTAGAAATCGCCAGCTCATATACAGTGCATAAAATATATTTATATATATACCCTTATACACCATTTTAATTAAAAAATATCACAAAATTCTTCTAAGTCCCTCGGGAAGAGTGAAAGACGCGCACGTTCATTTTCAGAGCTCCTAGACTTTCCTATAAGAAGTTAGCCAAAAAGTAGCTTCGAAAAATGCTTAGGGTAAGTTTCAGAGTTGCTTCTAATGTACCAAAGCTGGACTTAGACATAATTTCACTCTCACAACATTATGGCTGGTTGGAGACAGTCCGAACCACAAGTACCGGGTCCATGGTTCTGGGCGTATACTGGGGGGGACGGGGACGACTCCCATTAACCCCTGACTTTACCGGGGATACGCTTATCACAATGCCTTTCTGGTCTGTGCTGAAGCAGGGCATTCTGGCAGCCAAGTGGCTTGACCTTTATTAGTGAGCCTGGTTACCCCCTCTCGGAACCACAGACTTAGAAATCGCCAGCTCATATACAGTGCATAAAATATATTTATATATACTGTATACCCTTATACACAATTTTAATAAAAAATATCACAAAATTCTTCTAAGTCCCTCGGGAAGAGTGAAAGACGCGCACGTTCAATTTTAGAGCTCCTAGACCTTCCTATAAGAAGTTAGCCAAAAAGTAGCTTCGAAAAACGCTTAGGTTAAGTTTCAGAGTTGATTCTAATGTACCAAAGCTGGACTTAGACATAATTTCACTCTCACAACATTATGGCTGGTTGGAGACAGTCCGAACCACAAGTACCGGGTCCATGGTTCTGGGCGTATACTGGGGGGACGGGGACGACTCCCATTAACCCCTGACTATACCGGGGATACGCTTATCACAATGCCTTTCTGGTCTGTGCTGAAGCAGGGCATTCTGGCAGCCAAGTGGCTTGACCTTTATTAGTGAGCCTGGTTACCCCCTCTCGGAACCACAGACTTAGAAATCACCAGCTCATATACAGTGCATAAAATATATTTATATATATACCCTTATACACCATTTTAATAAAAAATATAACAAAATTCTTCTAAGTCCCTCGGGAAGAGTGAAAGACGCGCACGTTCATTTTCAGAGCTCCTAGACCTTCCTATAAGAAGTTAGCCAAAAAGTAGCTTCGAAAAACGCTTAGGTTAAGTTTCAGAGTTGCTTCTAATGTACCAAAGCTGGACTTAGACATAATTTCACTCTCACAACATTATGGCTGGTTGGAGACAGTCCGAACCACAAGTACCGGGTCCATGGTTCTGGGCGTATACTGGGGGGGACGGGGACGACTCCCATTAACCCCTGACTTTACCGGGGATACGCTTATCACAATGCCTTTCTGGTCTGTGCTGAAGCAGGGCATTCTGGCAGCCAAGTGGCTTGACCTTTATTAGTGAGCCTGGTTACCCCCTCTCGGAACCACAGACTTAGAAATCGCCAGCTCATATACAGTGCATAAAATATATTTATATATACTGTATACCCTTATACACAATTTTAATAAAAAATATCACAAAATTCTTCTAAGTCCCTCGGGAAGAGTGAAAGACGCGCACGTTCAATTTTAGAGCTCCTAGACCTTCCTATAAGTAGTTAGCCAAAAAGTAGCTTCGAAAAACGCTTAGGTTAAGTTTCAGAGTTGATTCTAATGTACCAAAGCTGGACTTAGACATAATTTCACTCTCACAACATTATGGCTGGTTGGAGACAGTCCGAACCACAAGTACCGGGTCCATGGTTCTGGGCGTATACTGGGGGGACGGGGACGACTCCCATTAACCCCTGACTATACCGGGGATACGCTTATCACAATGCCTTTCTGGTCTGTGCTGAAGCAGGGCATTCTGGCAGCCAAGTGGCTTGACCTTTATTAGTGAGCCTGGTTACCCCCTCTCGGAACCACAGACTTAGAAATCACCAGCTCATATACAGTGCATAAAATATATTTATATATATACCCTTATACACCATTTTAATAAAAAATATAACAAAATTCTTCTAAGTCCCTCGGGAAGAGTGAAAGACGCGCACGTTCATTTTCAGAGCTCCTAGACCTTCCTATAAGAAGTTAGCCAAAAAGTAGCTTCGAAAAACGCTTAGGTTAAGTTTCAGAGTTGCTTCTAATGTACCAAAGCTGGACTTAGACATAATTTCACTCTCACAACATTATGGCTGGTTGGAGACAGTCCGAACCACAAGTACCAGGTCCATGGTTCTTGCCGTATACTGGGGGGACGGGGACGACTCTCATTAACCCCTGACTATACCGGGGATACGCTTATCACAATGCCTTTCTGGTCTGTGCTGAAGCAGGGCATTCTGGCAGCCAAGTTGCTTGACCTTTATTAGTGAGCCTGGTTACCCCCTCTCGGAACCACAGACTTAGAAATCGCCAGCTCATATACAGTGCATAAAATATATTTATATATATACCCTTATACACCATTTTAATAAAAAATATCACAAAATTCTTCTAAGTCCCTCGGGAAGAGTGAAAGACGCGCACGTTCATTTTGAGAGCTCCTAGACCTTCCTATAAGAAGTTAGCCAAAAAGTAGCTTCGAAAAACGCTTAGGTTGAGTTTCAGAGTTGCTTCTAATGTACCAAAGCTGGACTTAGACATAATTTCACTCTCACAACATTATGGCTGGTTGGAGACAGTCCGAACCACAAGTACCGGGTCCATGGTTCTGGCCGTATACTGGGGGGACGGGGACGACTCCCATTATCCCCTGACTATACCGGGGATACGCTTATCACAATGCCTTTCTGGTCTGTGCTGAAGCAGGGCATTCTGGCAGCCAAGTGGCTTGACCTTTATTAGTGAGCCTGGTTACCCCCTCTCGGAACCACAGACTTAGAAATCGCCAGCTCATATACAGTGCATAAAATATATTTATATATATACCCTTATACACCATTTTAATAAAAAAATATCACAAAATTCTTCTAAGTCCCTCGGGAAGAGTGAAAGACGCGCACGTTCATTTTCAGAGCTCCTAGACTTTCCTATAAGAAGTTAGCCAAAAAGTAGCTTCGAAAAATGCTTAGGGTAAGTTTCAGAGTTGCTTCTAATGTACCAAAGCTGGACTTAGACATAATTTCACTCTCACAACATTATGGCTGGTTAGAGAAAGTCCGAACCACAAGTACCGGGTCCATGGTTCTGGGCGTATACTGGGGGGGACGGGGACGACTCCCATTAACCCCTGACTATACCGGGGATACGCTTATAACAATGCCTTTCTGGTCTGTGCTGAAGCAGGGCATTCTGGCAGCCAAGTGGCTTGACCTTTATTAGTGAGCCTGGTTACCCCCTCTCGGAACCACAGACTTAGAAATCGCCAGCTCATATACAGTGCATAAAATATATTTATATATATACCCTTATACACCATTTTAATAAAAAATATCACAAAATTCTTCTAAGTCCCTCGGGAAGAGTGAAAGACGCGCACGTTCATTTTTAGAGCTCCTAGACCTTCCTATAAGAAGTTAGCCAAAAAGTAGCTTCGAAAAACGCTTAGGTTAAGTTTCAGAGTTGCTTCTAATGTACCAAAGCTGGACTTAGACATAATTTCACTCTCACAACATTATGGCTGGTTGGAGACAGTCCGAACCACAAGTACCGGGTCCATGGTTCTTGCCGTATACTGGGGGGACGGGGACGACTCTCATTAACCCCTGACTATACCGGGGATACGCTTATCACAATGCCTTTCTGGTCTGTGCTGAAGCAGGGCATTCTGGCAGCCAAGTTGCTTGACCTTTATTAGTGAGCCTGGTTACCCCCTCTCGGAACCACAGACTTAGAAATCGCCAGCTCATATACAGTGCATAAAATATATTTATATATATACCCTTATACACCATTTTAATAAAAAATATCACAAAATTCTTCTAAGTCCCTCGGGAAGAGTGAAAGACGCGCACGTTCATTTTGAGAGCTCCTAGACCTTCCTATAAGAAGTTAGCCAAAAAGTAGCTTCGAAAAACGCTTAGGTTGAGTTTCAGAGTTGCTTCTAATGTACCAAAGCTGGACTTAGACATAATTTCACTCTCACAATATTATGGCTGGTTGGAGACAGTCCGAACCACAAGTACCGGGTCCATGGTTCTGGCCGTATACTGGGGGGACGGGGACGACTCCCATTATCCCCTGACTATACCGGGGATACGCTTATCACAATGCCTTTCTGGTCTGTGCTGAAGCAGGGCATTCTGGCAGCCAAGTGGCTTGACCTTTATTAGTGAGCCTGGTTACCCCCTCTCGGAACCACAGACTTAGAAATCGCCAGCTCATATACAGTGTATATAAAATATATTTATATATATACCCTTATACACCATTTTAATAAAAAATATCACAAAATTCTTCTAAGTCCCTCGGGAAGAGTGAAAGACGCGCACGTTCATTTTCAGAGCTCCTAGACTTTCCTATAAGAAGTTAGCCAAAAAGTAGCTTCGAAAAACGCTTAGGGTAAGTTTCAGAGTTGCTTCTAATGTACCAAAGCTGGACTTAGACATAATTTCACTCTCACAACATTATGGCTGGTTGGAGACAGTCCGAACCACAAGTACCGGGTCCATGGTTCTGGGCGTATACTGGGGGGGACGGGGACGACTCCCATTAACCCCTGACTTTACCAGGGATACGCTTATCACAATGCCTTTCTGATCTGTGCTGAAGCAGGGCATTCTGGCAGCCAAGTGGCTTGACCTTTATTAGTGAGCCTGGTTACCCCCTCTCGGAACCACAGACTTAGAAATCGCCAGCTCATATACAGTGCATAAAATATATTTATATATATACCCTTATACACCATTTTAATTAAAAAATATCACAAAATTCTTCTAAGTCCCTCGGGAAGAGTGAAAGACGCGCACGTTCATTTTCAGAGCTCCTAGACTTTCCTATAAGAAGTTAGCCAAAAAGTAGCTTCGAAAAATGCTTAGGGTAAGTTTCAGAGTTGCTTCTAATGTACCAAAGCTGGACTTAGACATAATTTCACTCTCACAACATTATGGCTGGTTGGAGACAGTCCGAACCACAAGTACCGGGTCCATGGTTCTGGGCGTATACTGGGGGGGACGGGGACGACTCCCATTAACCCCTGACTTTACCGGGGATACGCTTATCACAATGCCTTTCTGGTCTGTGCTGAAGCAGGGCATTCTGGCAGCCAAGTGGCTTGACCTTTATTAGTGAGCCTGGTTACCCCCTCTCGGAACCACAGACTTAGAAATCGCCAGCTCATATACAGTGCATAAAATATATTTATATATACTGTATACCCTTATACACAATTTTAATAAAAAATATCACAAAATTCTTCTAAGTCCCTCGGGAAGAGTGAAAGACGCGCACGTTCAATTTTAGAGCTCCTAGACCTTCCTATAAGAAGTTAGCCAAAAAGTAGCTTCGAAAAACGCTTAGGTTAAGTTTCAGAGTTGATTCTAATGTACCAAAGCTGGACTTAGACATAATTTCACTCTCACAACATTATGGCTGGTTGGAGACAGTCCGAACCACAAGTACCGGGTCCATGGTTCTGGGCGTATACTGGGGGGACGGGGACGACTCCCATTAACCCCTGACTATACCGGGGATACGCTTATCACAATGCCTTTCTGGTCTGTGCTGAAGCAGGGCATTCTGGCAGCCAAGTGGCTTGACCTTTATTAGTGAGCCTGGTTACCCCCTCTCGGAACCACAGACTTAGAAATCGCCAGCTCATATACAGTGCATAAAATATATTTATATATATACCCTTATACACCATTTTAATAAAAAATATCACAAAATTCTTCTAAGTCCCTCGGGAAGAGTGAAAGACGCGCACGTTCATTTTCAGAGCTCCTAGACCTTCCTATAAGAAGTTAGCCAAAAAGTAGCTTCGAAAAACGCTTAGGTTAAGTTTCAGAGTTGCTTCTAATGTACCAAAGCTGGACTTAGACATAATTTCACTCTCACAACATTATGGCTGGTTGGAGACAGTCCGAACCACAAGTACCAGGTCCATGGTTCTTGCCGTATACTGGGGGGACGGGGACGACTCTCATTAACCCCTGACTATACCGGGGATACGCTTATCACAATGCCTTTCTGGTCTGTGCTGAAGCAGGGCATTCTGGCTGCCAAGTTGCTTGACCTTTATTAGTGAGCCTGGTTACCCCCTCTCGGAACCACAGACTTAGAAATCGCCAGCTCATATACAGTGCATAAAATATATTTATATATATACCCTTATACACCATTTTAATAAAAAATATCACAAAATTCTTCTAAGTCCCTCGGGAAGAGTGAAAGACGCGCACGTTCATTTTGAGAGCTCCTAGACCTTCCTATAAGAAGTTAGCCAAAAAGTAGCTTCGAAAAACGCTTAGGTTGAGTTTCAGAGTTGCTTCTAATGTACCAAAGCTGGACTTAGACATAATTTCACTCTCACAACATTATGGCTGGTTGGAGACAGTCCGAACCACAAGTACCGGGTCCATGGTTCTGGCCGTATACTGGGGGGACGGGGACGACTCCCATTATCCCCTGACTATACCGGGGATACGCTTATCACAATGCCTTTCTGGTCTGTGCTGAAGCAGGGCATTCTGGCAGCCAAGTGGCTTGACCTTTATTAGTGAGCCTGGTTACCCCCTCTCGGAACCACAGACTTAGAAATCGCCAGCTCATATACAGTGCATAAAATATATTTATATATATACCCTTATACACCATTTTAATAAAAAAATATCACAAAATTCTTCTAAGTCCCTCGGGAAGAGTGAAAGACGCGCACGTTCATTTTCAGAGCTCCTAGACTTTCCTATAAGAAGTTAGCCAAAAAGTAGCTTCGAAAAATGCTTAGGGTAAGTTTCAGAGTTGCTTCTAATGTACCAAAGCTGGACTTAGACATAATTTCACTCTCACAACATTATGGCTGGTTAGAGAAAGTCCGAACCACAAGTACCGGGTCCATGGTTCTGGGCGTATACTGGGGGGGACGGGGACGACTCCCATTAACCCCTGACTATACCGGGGATACGCTTATAACAATGCCTTTCTGGTCTGTGCTGAAGCAGGGCATTCTGGCAGCCAAGTGGCTTGACCTTTATTAGTGAGCCTGGTTACCCCCTCTCGGAACCACAGACTTAGAAATCGCCAGCTCATATACAGTGCATAAAATATATTTATATATATACCCTTATACACCATTTTAATAAAAAATATCACAAAATTCTTCTAAGTCCCTCGGGAAGAGTGAAAGACGCGCACGTTCATTTTTAGAGCTCCTAGACCTTCCTATAAGAAGTTAGCCAAAAAGTAGCTTCGAAAAACGCTTAGGTTAAGTTTCAGAGTTGCTTCTAATGTACCAAAGCTGGACTTAGACATAATTTCACTCTCACAACATTATGGCTGGTTGGAGACAGTCCGAACCACAAGTACCGGGTCCATGGTTCTTGCCGTATACTGGGGGGACGGGGACGACTCTCATTAACCCCTGACTATACCGGGGATACGCTTATCACAATGCCTTTCTGGTCTGTGCTGAAGCAGGGCATTCTGGCAGCCAAGTTGCTTGACCTTTATTAGTGAGCCTGGTTACCCCCTCTCGGAACCACAGACTTAGAAATCGCCAGCTCATATACAGTGCATAAAATATATTTATATATATACCCTTATACACCATTTTAATAAAAAATATCACAAAATTCTTCTAAGTCCCTCGGGAAGAGTGAAAGACGCGCACGTTCATTTTGAGAGCTCCTAGACCTTCCTATAAGAAGTTAGCCAAAAAGTAGCTTCGAAAAACGCTTAGGTTGAGTTTCAGAGTTGCTTCTAATGTACCAAAGCTGGACTTAGACATAATTTCACTCTCACAATATTATGGCTGGTTGGAGACAGTCCGAACCACAAGTACCGGGTCCATGGTTCTGGCCGTATACTGGGGGGACGGGGACGACTCCCATTATCCCCTGACTATACCGGGGATACGCTTATCACAATGCCTTTCTGGTCTGTGCTGAAGCAGGGCATTCTGGCAGCCAAGTGGCTTGACCTTTATTAGTGAGCCTGGTTACCCCCTCTCGGAACCACAGACTTAGAAATCGCCAGCTCATATACAGTGCATAAAATATATTTATATATATACCCTTATACACCATTTTAATAAAAAAATATCACAAAATTCTTCTAAGTCCCTCGGGAAGAGTGAAAGACGCGCACGTTCATTTTCAGAGCTCCTAGACTTTCCTATAAGAAGTTAGCCAAAAAGTAGCTTCGAAAAATGCTTAGGGTAAGTTTCAGAGTTGCTTCTAATGTACCAAAGCTGGACTTAGACATAATTTCACTCTCACAACATTATGGCTGGTTAGAGAAAGTCCGAACCACAAGTACCGGGTCCATGGTTCTGGGCGTATACTGGGGGGGACGGGGACGACTCCCATTAACCCCTGACTATACCGGGGATACGCTTATAACAATGCCTTTCTGGTCTGTGCTGAAGCAGGGCATTCTGGCAGCCAAGTGGCTTGACCTTTATTAGTGAGCCTGGTTACCCCCTCTCGGAACCACAGACTTAGAAATCGCCAGCTCATATACAGTGCATAAAATATATTTATATATATACCCTTATACACCATTTTAATAAAAAATATCACAAAATTCTTCTAAGTCCCTCGGGAAGAGTGAAAGACGCGCACGTTCATTTTTAGAGCTCCTAGACCTTCCTATAAGAAGTTAGCCAAAAAGTAGCTTCGAAAAACGCTTAGGTTAAGTTTCAGAGTTGCTTCTAATGTACCAAAGCTGGACTTAGACATAATTTCACTCTCACAACATTATGGCTGGTTGGAGACAGTCCGAACCACAAGTACCGGGTCCATGGTTCTTGCCGTATACTGGGGGGACGGGGACGACTCTCATTAACCCCTGACTATACCGGGGATACGCTTATCACAATGCCTTTCTGGTCTGTGCTGAAGCAGGGCATTCTGGCAGCCAAGTTGCTTGACCTTTATTAGTGAGCCTGGTTACCCCCTCTCGGAACCACAGACTTAGAAATCGCCAGCTCATATACAGTGCATAAAATATATTTATATATATACCCTTATACACCATTTTAATAAAAAATATCACAAAATTCTTCTAAGTCCCTCGGGAAGAGTGAAAGACGCGCACGTTCATTTTGAGAGCTCCTAGACCTTCCTATAAGAAGTTAGCCAAAAAGTAGCTTCGAAAAACGCTTAGGTTGAGTTTCAGAGTTGCTTCTAATGTACCAAAGCTGGACTTAGACATAATTTCACTCTCACAATATTATGGCTGGTTGGAGACAGTCCGAACCACAAGTACCGGGTCCATGGTTCTGGCCGTATACTGGGGGGACGGGGACGACTCCCATTATCCCCTGACTATACCGGGGATACGCTTATCACAATGCCTTTCTGGTCTGTGCTGAAGCAGGGCATTCTGGCAGCCAAGTGGCTTGACCTTTATTAGTGAGCCTGGTTACCCCCTCTCGGAACCACAGACTTAGAAATCGCCAGCTCATATACAGTGTATATAAAATATATTTATATATATACCCTTATACACCATTTTAATAAAAAATATCACAAAATTCTTCTAAGTCCCTCGGGAAGAGTGAAAGACGCGCACGTTCATTTTCAGAGCTCCTAGACTTTCCTATAAGAAGTTAGCCAAAAAGTAGCTTCGAAAAACGCTTAGGGTAAGTTTCAGAGTTGCTTCTAATGTACCAAAGCTGGACTTAGACATAATTTCACTCTCACAACATTATGGCTGGTTAGAGAAAGTCCGAACCACAAGTACCGGGTCCATGGTTCTGGGCGTATACTGGGGGGGACGGGGACGACTCCCATTAACCCCTGACTATACCGGGGATACGCTTATCACAATGCCTTTCTGGTCTGTGCTGAAGCAGGGCATTCTGGCAGCCAAGTGGCTTGACCTTTATTAGTGAGCCTGGTTACCCCCTCTCGGAACCACAGACTTAGAAATCGCCAGCTCATATACAGTGCATAAAATATATTTATATATATACCCTTATACACCATTTTAATAAAAAATATCACAAAATTCTTCTAAGTCCCTCGGGAAGAGTGAAAGACGCGCACGTTCATTTTCAGAGCTCCTAGACCTTCCTATAAGAAGTTAGCCAAAAAGTAGCTTCGAAAAACGCTTAGGTTAAGTTTCAGAGTTGCTTCTAATGTACCAAAGCTGGACTTAGACATAATTTCACTCTCACAACATTATGGCTGGTTGGAGACAGTCCGAACCACAAGTACCAGGTCCATGGTTCTTGCCGTATACTGGGGGGACGGGGACGACTCTCATTAACCCCTGACTATACCGGGGATACGCTTATCACAATGCCTTTCTGGTCTGTGCTGAAGCAGGGCATTCTGGCTGCCAAGTTGCTTGACCTTTATTAGTGAGCCTGGTTACCCCCTCTCGGAACCACAGACTTAGAAATCGCCAGCTCATATACAGTGCATAAAATATATTTATATATATACCCTTATACACCATTTTAATAAAAAATATCACAAAATTCTTCTAAGTCCCTCGGGAAGAGTGAAAGACGCGCACGTTCATTTTGAGAGCTCCTAGACCTTCCTATAAGAAGTTAGCCAAAAAGTAGCTTCGAAAAACGCTTAGGTTGAGTTTCAGAGTTGCTTCTAATGTACCAAAGCTGGACTTAGACATAATTTCACTCTCACAACATTATGGCTGGTTGGAGACAGTCCGAACCACAAGTACCGGGTCCATGGTTCTGGCCGTATACTGGGGGGACGGGGACGACTCCCATTATCCCCTGACTATACCGGGGATACGCTTATCACAATGCCTTTCTGGTCTGTGCTGAAGCAGGGCATTCTGGCAGCCAAGTGGCTTGACCTTTATTAGTGAGCCTGGTTACCCCCTCTCGGAACCACAGACTTAGAAATCGCCAGCTCATATACAGTGCATAAAATATATTTATATATATACCCTTATACACCATTTTAATAAAAAAATATCACAAAATTCTTCTAAGTCCCTCGGGAAGAGTGAAAGACGCGCACGTTCATTTTCAGAGCTCCTAGACTTTCCTATAAGAAGTTAGCCAAAAAGTAGCTTCGAAAAATGCTTAGGGTAAGTTTCAGAGTTGCTTCTAATGTACCAAAGCTGGACTTAGACATAATTTCACTCTCACAACATTATGGCTGGTTAGAGAAAGTCCGAACCACAAGTACCGGGTCCATGGTTCTGGGCGTATACTGGGGGGGACGGGGACGACTCCCATTAACCCCTGACTATACCGGGGATACGCTTATAACAATGCCTTTCTGGTCTGTGCTGAAGCAGGGCATTCTGGCAGCCAAGTGGCTTGACCTTTATTAGTGAGCCTGGTTACCCCCTCTCGGAACCACAGACTTAGAAATCGCCAGCTCATATACAGTGCATAAAATATATTTATATATATACCCTTATACACCATTTTAATAAAAAATATCACAAAATTCTTCTAAGTCCCTCGGGAAGAGTGAAAGACGCGCACGTTCATTTTTAGAGCTCCTAGACCTTCCTATAAGAAGTTAGCCAAAAAGTAGCTTCGAAAAACGCTTAGGTTAAGTTTCAGAGTTGCTTCTAATGTACCAAAGCTGGACTTAGACATAATTTCACTCTCACAACATTATGGCTGGTTGGAGACAGTCCGAACCACAAGTACCGGGTCCATGGTTCTTGCCGTATACTGGGGGGACGGGGACGACTCTCATTAACCCCTGACTATACCGGGGATACGCTTATCACAATGCCTTTCTGGTCTGTGCTGAAGCAGGGCATTCTGGCAGCCAAGTTGCTTGACCTTTATTAGTGAGCCTGGTTACCCCCTCTCGGAACCACAGACTTAGAAATCGCCAGCTCATATACAGTGCATAAAATATATTTATATATATACCCTTATACACCATTTTAATAAAAAATATCACAAAATTCTTCTAAGTCCCTCGGGAAGAGTGAAAGACGCGCACGTTCATTTTGAGAGCTCCTAGACCTTCCTATAAGAAGTTAGCCAAAAAGTAGCTTCGAAAAACGCTTAGGTTGAGTTTCAGAGTTGCTTCTAATGTACCAAAGCTGGACTTAGACATAATTTCACTCTCACAATATTATGGCTGGTTGGAGACAGTCCGAACCACAAGTACCGGGTCCATGGTTCTGGCCGTATACTGGGGGGACGGGGACGACTCCCATTATCCCCTGACTATACCGGGGATACGCTTATCACAATGCCTTTCTGGTCTGTGCTGAAGCAGGGCATTCTGGCAGCCAAGTGGCTTGACCTTTATTAGTGAGCCTGGTTACCCCCTCTCGGAACCACAGACTTAGAAATCGCCAGCTCATATACAGTGTATATAAAATATATTTATATATATACCCTTATACACCATTTTAATAAAAAATATCACAAAATTCTTCTAAGTCCCTCGGGAAGAGTGAAAGACGCGCACGTTCATTTTCAGAGCTCCTAGACTTTCCTATAAGAAGTTAGCCAAAAAGTAGCTTCGAAAAACGCTTAGGGTAAGTTTCAGAGTTGCTTCTAATGTACCAAAGCTGGACTTAGACATAATTTCACTCTCACAACATTATGGCTGGTTAGAGAAAGTCCGAACCACAAGTACCGGGTCCATGGTTCTGGGCGTATACTGGGGGGGACGGGGACGACTCCCATTAACCCCTGACTATACCGGGGATACGCTTATCACAATGCCTTTCTGGTCTGTGCTGAAGCAGGGCATTCTGGCAGCCAAGTGGCTTGACCTTTATTAGTGAGCCTGGTTACCCCCTCTCGGAACCACAGACTTAGAAATCGCCAGCTCATATACAGTGCATAAAATATATTTATATATATACCCTTATACACCATTTTAATTAAAAAATATCACAAAATTCTTCTAAGTCCCTCGGGAAGAGTGAAAGACGCGCACGTTCATTTTCAGAGCTCCTAGACTTTCCTATAAGAAGTTAGCCAAAAAGTAGCTTCGAAAAATGCTTAGGGTAAGTTTCAGAGTTGCTTCTAATGTACCAAAGCTGGACTTAGACATAATTTCACTCTCACAACATTATGGCTGGTTGGAGACAGTCCGAACCACAAGTACCGGGTCCATGGTTCTGGGCGTATACTGGGGGGGACGGGGACGACTCCCATTAACCCCTGACTTTACCGGGGATACGCTTATCACAATGCCTTTCTGGTCTGTGCTGAAGCAGGGCATTCTGGCAGCCAAGTGGCTTGACCTTTATTAGTGAGCCTGGTTACCCCCTCTCGGAACCACAGACTTAGAAATCGCCAGCTCATATACAGTGTATATAAAATATATTTATATATATACCCTTATACACCATTTTAATAAAAAATATCACAAAATTCTTCTAAGTCCCTCGGGAAGAGTGAAAGACGCGCACGTTCATTTTCAGAGCTCCTAGACTTTCCTATAAGAAGTTAGCCAAAAAGTAGCTTCGAAAAACGCTTAGGGTAAGTTTCAGAGTTGCTTCTAATGTACCAAAGCTGGACTTAGACATAATTTCACTCTCACAACATTATGGCTGGTTAGAGAAAGTCCGAACCACAAGTACCGGGTCCATGGTTCTGGGCGTATACTGGGGGGGACGGGGACGACTCCCATTAACCCCTGACTATACCGGGGATACGCTTATCACAATGCCTTTCTGGTCTGTGCTGAAGCAGGGCATTCTGGCAGCCAAGTGGCTTGACCTTTATTAGTGAGCCTGGTTACCCCCTCTCGGAACCACAGACTTAGAAATCGCCAGCTCATATACAGTGCATAAAATATATTTATATATATACCCTTATACACCATTTTAATTAAAAAATATCACAAAATTCTTCTAAGTCCCTAGGGAAGAGTGAAAGACGCGCACGTTCATTTTCAGAGCTCCTAGACTTTCCTATAAGAAGTTAGCCAAAAAGTAGCTTCGAAAAATGCTTAGGGTAAGTTTCAGAGTTGCTTCTAATGTACCAAAGCTGGACTTAGACATAATTTCACTCTCACAACATTATGGCTGGTTGGAGACAGTCCGAACCACAAGTACCGGGTCCATGGTTCTGGGCGTATACTGGGGGGGACGGGGACGACTCCCATTAACCCCTGACTTTACCGGGGATACGCTTATCACAATGCCTTTCTGGTCTGTGCTGAAGCAGGGCATTCTGGCAGCCAAGTGGCTTGACCTTTATTAGTGAGCCTGGTTACCCCCTCTCGGAACCACAGACTTAGAAATCGCCAGCTCATATACAGTGCATAAAATATATTTATATATACTGTATACCCTTATACACAATTTTAATAAAAAATATCACAAAATTCTTCTAAGTCCCTCGGGAAGAGTGAAAGACGCGCACGTTCAATTTTAGAGCTCCTAGACCTTCCTATAAGAAGTTAGCCAAAAAGTAGCTTCGAAAAACGCTTAGGTTAAGTTTCAGAGTTGATTCTAATGTACCAAAGCTGGACTTAGACATAATTTCACTCTCACAACATTATGGCTGGTTGGAGACAGTCCGAACCACAAGTACCGGGTCCATGGTTCTGGGCGTATACTGGGGGGACGGGGACGACTCCCATTAACCCCTGACTATACCGGGGATACGCTTATCACAATGCCTTTCTGGTCTGTGCTGAAGCAGGGCATTCTGGCAGCCAAGTGGCTTGACCTTTATTAGTGAGCCTGGTTACCCCCTCTCGGAACCACAGACTTAGAAATCGCCAGCTCATATACAGTGCATAAAATATATTTATATATATACCCTTATACACCATTTTAATAAAAAATATCACAAAATTCTTCTAAGTCCCTCGGGAAGAGTGAAAGACGCGCACGTTCATTTTCAGAGCTCCTAGACCTTCCTATAAGAAGTTAGCCAAAAAGTAGCTTCGAAAAACGCTTAGGTTAAGTTTCAGAGTTGCTTCTAATGTACCAAAGCTGGACTTAGACATAATTTCACTCTCACAACATTATGGCTGGTTGGAGACAGTCCGAACCACAAGTACCAGGTCCATGGTTCTTGCCGTATACTGGGGGGACGGGGACGACTCTCATTAACCCCTGACTATACCGGGGATACGCTTATCACAATGCCTTTCTGGTCTGTGCTGAAGCAGGGCATTCTGGCAGCCAAGTTGCTTGACCTTTATTAGTGAGCCTGGTTACCCCCTCTCGGAACCACAGACTTAGAAATCGCCAGCTCATATACAGTGCATAAAATATATTTATATATATACCCTTATACACCATTTTAATAAAAAATATCACAAAATTCTTCTAAGTCCCTCGGGAAGAGTGAAAGACGCGCACGTTCATTTTGAGAGCTCCTAGACCTTCCTATAAGAAGTTAGCCAAAAAGTAGCTTCGAAAAACGCTTAGGTTGAGTTTCAGAGTTGCTTCTAATGTACCAAAGCTGGACTTAGACATAATTTCACTCTCACAACATTATGGCTGGTTGGAGACAGTCCGAACCACAAGTACCGGGTCCATGGTTCTGGCCGTATACTGGGGGGACGGGGACGACTCCCATTATCCCCTGACTATACCGGGGATACGCTTATCACAATGCCTTTCTGGTCTGTGCTGAAGCAGGGCATTCTGGCAGCCAAGTGGCTTGACCTTTATTAGTGAGCCTGGTTACCCCCTCTCGGAACCACAGACTTAGAAATCGCCAGCTCATATACAGTGCATAAAATATATTTATATATATACCCTTATACACCATTTTAATAAAAAAATATCACAAAATTCTTCTAAGTCCCTCGGGAAGAGTGAAAGACGCGCACGTTCATTTTCAGAGCTCCTAGACTTTCCTATAAGAAGTTAGCCAAAAAGTAGCTTCGAAAAATGCTTAGGGTAAGTTTCAGAGTTGCTTCTAATGTACCAAAGCTGGACTTAGACATAATTTCACTCTCACAACATTATGGCTGGTTAGAGAAAGTCCGAACCACAAGTACCGGGTCCATGGTTCTGGGCGTATACTGGGGGGGACGGGGACGACTCCCATTAACCCCTGACTATACCGGGGATACGCTTATAACAATGCCTTTCTGGTCTGTGCTGAAGCAGGGCATTCTGGCAGCCAAGTGGCTTGACCTTTATTAGTGAGCCTGGTTACCCCCTCTCGGAACCACAGACTTAGAAATCGCCAGCTCATATACAGTGCATAAAATATATTTATATATATACCCTTATACACCATTTTAATAAAAAATATCACAAAATTCTTCTAAGTCCCTCGGGAAGAGTGAAAGACGCGCACGTTCATTTTTAGAGCTCCTAGACCTTCCTATAAGAAGTTAGCCAAAAAGTAGCTTCGAAAAACGCTTAGGTTAAGTTTCAGAGTTGCTTCTAATGTACCAAAGCTGGACTTAGACATAATTTCACTCTCACAACATTATGGCTGGTTGGAGACTGTCCGAACCACAAGTACCGGGTCCATGGTTCTTGCCGTATACTGGGGGGACGGGGACGACTCTCATTAACCCCTGACTATACCGGGGATACGCTTATCACAATGCCTTTCTGGTCTGTGCTGAAGCAGGGCATTCTGGCAGCCAAGTTGCTTGACCTTTATTAGTGAGCCTGGTTACCCCCTCTCGGAACCACAGACTTAGAAATCGCCAGCTCATATACAGTGCATAAAATATATTTATATATATACCCTTATACACCATTTTAATAAAAAATATCACAAAATTCTTCTAAGTCCCTCGGGAAGAGTGAAAGACGCGCACGTTCATTTTGAGAGCTTCTAGACCTTCCTATAAGAAGTTAGCCAAAAAGTAGCTTCGAAAAACGCTTAGGTTGAGTTTCAGAGTTGCTTCTAATGTACCAAAGCTGGACTTAGACATAATTTCACTCTCACAATATTATGGCTGGTTGGAGACAGTCCGAACCACAAGTACCGGGTCCATGGTTCTGGCCGTATACTGGGGGGACGGGGACGACTCCCATTATCCCCTGACTATACCGGGGATACGCTTATCACAATGCCTTTCTGGTCTGTGCTGAAGCAGGGCATTCTGGCAGCCAAGTGGCTTGACCTTTATTAGTGAGCCTGGTTACCCCCTCTCGGAACCACAGACTTAGAAATCGCCAGCTCATATACAGTGTATATAAAATATATTTATATATATACCCTTATACACCATTTTAATAAAAAATATCACAAAATTCTTCTAAGTCCCTCGGGAAGAGTGAAAGACGCGCACGTTCATTTTCAGAGCTCCTAGACTTTCCTATAAGAAGTTAGCCAAAAAGTAGCTTCGAAAAACGCTTAGGGTAAGTTTCAGAGTTGCTTCTAATGTACCAAAGCTGGACTTAGACATAATTTCACTCTCACAACATTATGGCTGGTTAGAGAAAGTCCGAACCACAAGTACCGGGTCCATGGTTCTGGGCGTATACTGGGGGGGACGGGGACGACTCCCATTAACCCCTGACTATACCGGGGATACGCTTATCACAATGCCTTTCTGGTCTGTGCTGAAGCAGGGCATTCTGGCAGCCAAGTGGCTTGACCTTTATTAGTGAGCCTGGTTACCCCCTCTCGGAACCACAGACTTAGAAATCGCCAGCTCATATACAGTGCATAAAATATATTTATATATATACCCTTATACACCATTTTAATAAAAAATATCACAAAATTCTTCTAAGTCCCTCGGGAAGAGTGAAAGACGCGCACGTTCATTTTGAGAGCTCCTAGACCTTCCTATAAGAAGTTAGCCAAAAAGTAGCTTCGAAAAACGCTTAGGTTGAGTTTCAGAGTTGCTTCTAATGTACCAAAGCTGGACTTAGACATAATTTCACTCTCACAACATTATGGCTGGTTGGAGACAGTCCGAACCACAAGTACCGGGTCCATGGTTCTGGCCGTATACTGGGGGGACGGGGACGACTCCCATTATCCCCTGACTATACCGGGGATACGCTTATCACAATGCCTTTCTGGTCTGTGCTGAAGCAGGGCATTCTGGCAGCCAAGTGGCTTGACCTTTATTAGTGAGCCTGGTTACCCCCTCTCGGAACCACAGACTTAGAAATCGCCAGCTCATATACAGTGCATAAAATATATTTATATATATACCCTTATACACCATTTTAATAAAAAAATATCACAAAATTCTTCTAAGTCCCTCGGGAAGAGTGAAAGACGCGCACGTTCATTTTCAGAGCTCCTAGACTTTCCTATAAGAAGTTAGCCAAAAAGTAGCTTCGAAAAATGCTTAGGGTAAGTTTCAGAGTTGCTTCTAATGTACCAAAGCTGGACTTAGACATAATTTCACTCTCACAACATTATGGCTGGTTGGAGACAGTCCGAACCACAAGTACCGGGTCCATGGTTCTGGGCGTATACTGGGGGGGACGGGGACGACTCCCATTAACCCCTGACTATACCGGGGATACGCTTATAACAATGCCTTTCTGGTCTGTGCTGAAGCAGGGCATTCTGGCAGCCAAGTGGCTTGACCTTTATTAGTGAGCCTGGTTACCCCCTCTCGGAACCACAGACTTAGAAATCGCCAGCTCATATACAGTGCATAAAATATATTTATATATATACCCTTATACACCATTTTAATAAAAAATATCACAAAATTCTTCTAAGTCCCTCGGGAAGAGTGAAAGACGCGCACGTTCATTTTTAGAGCTCCTAGACCTTCCTATAAGAAGTTAGCCAAAAAGTAGCTTCGAAAAACGCTTAGGTTAAGTTTCAGAGTTGCTTCAAATGTACCAAAGCTGGACTTAGACATAATTTCACTCTCACAACATTATGGCTGGTTGGAGACAGTCCGAACCACAAGTACCGGGTCCATGGTTCTTGCCGTATACTGGGGGGACGGGGACGACTCTCATTAACCCCTGACTATACCGGGGATACGCTTATCACAATGCCTTTCTGGTCTGTGCTGAAGCAGGGCATTCTGGCAGCCAAGTTGCTTGACCTTTATTAGTGAGCCTGGTTACCCCCTCTCGGAACCACAGACTTAGAAATCGCCAGCTCATATACAGTGCATAAAATATATTTATATATATACCCTTATACACCATTTTAATAAAAAATATCACAAAATTCTTCTAAGTCCCTCGGGAAGAGTGAAAGACGCGCACGTTCATTTTGAGAGCTCCTAGACCTTCCTATAAGAAGTTAGCCAAAAAGTAGCTTCGAAAAACGCTTAGGTTGAGTTTCAGAGTTGCTTCTAATGTACCAAAGCTGGACTTAGACATAATTTCACTCTCACAATATTATGGCTGGTTGGAGACAGTCCGAACCACAAGTACCGGGTCCATGGTTCTGGCCGTATACTGGGGGGACGGGGACGACTCCCATTATCCCCTGACTATACCGGGGATACGCTTATCACAATGCCTTTCTGGTCTGTGCTGAAGCAGGGCATTCTGGCAGCCAAGTGGCTTGACCTTTATTAGTGAGCC
Organism: Ascaphus truei; assembly: GCF_040206685.1. NCBI lineage: Eukaryota > Metazoa > Chordata > Amphibia > Anura > Ascaphidae > Ascaphus > Ascaphus truei. The sequence continues at coordinate 303,736,262 of NC_134483.1, read as the reverse complement.
TGGTTACCCCCTCTCGGAACCACAGACTTAGAAATCGCCAGCTCATATACAGTGTATATAAAATATATTTATATATATACCCTTATACACCATTTTAATAAAAAATATCACAAAATTCTTCTAAGTCCCTCGGGAAGAGTGAAAGACGCGCACGTTCATTTTCAGAGCTCCTAGACTTTCCTATAAGAAGTTAGCCAAAAAGTAGCTTCGAAAAACGCTTAGGGTAAGTTTCAGAGTTGCTTCTAATGTACCAAAGCTGGACTTAGACATAATTTCACTCTCACAACATTATGGCTGGTTAGAGAAAGTCCGAACCACAAGTACCGGGTCCATGGTTCTGGGCGTATACTGGGGGGGACGGGGACGACTCCCATTAACCCCTGACTATACCGGGGATACGCTTATCACAATGCCTTTCTGGTCTGTGCTGAAGCAGGGCATTCTGGCAGCCAAGTGGCTTGACCTTTATTAGTGAGCCTGGTTACCCCCTCTCGGAACCACAGACTTAGAAATCGCCAGCTCATATACAGTGCATAAAATATATTTATATATATACCCTTATACACCATTTTAATAAAAAATATCACAAAATTCTTCTAAGTCCCTCGGGAAGAGTGAAAGACGCGCACGTTCATTTTTAGAGCTCCTAGACCTTCCTATAAGAAGTTAGCCAAAAAGTAGCTTCGAAAAACGCTTAGGTTAAGTTTCAGAGTTGATTCTAATGTACCAAAGCTGGACTTAGACATAATTTCACTCTCACAACATTATGGCTGGTTGGAGAAAGTCCGAACCACAAGTACCGGGTCCATGGTTCTGGGCGTATACTGGGGGGGACGGGGACGACTCCCATTAACCCCTGACTATACCGGGGATACGCTTATCACAATGCCTTTCTGGTCTGTGCTGAAGCAGGGCATTCTGGCAGCCAAGTGGCTTGACCTTTATTAGTGAGCCTGGTTACCCCCTCTCGGAACCACAGACTTAGAAATCGCCAGCTCATATACAGTGCATAAAATATATTTATATATATACCCTTATACACCATTTTAATAAAAAATATCACAAAATTCTTCTAAGTCCCTCGGGAAGAGTGAAAGACGCGCACGTTCATTTTTAGAGCTCCTAGACCTTCCTATAAGAAGTTAGCCAAAAAGTAGCTTCGAAAAACGCTTAGGTTAAGTTTCAGAGTTGATTCTAATGTACCAAAGCTGGACTTAGACATAATTTCACTCTCACAACATTATGGCTGGTTGGAGACAGTCCGAACCACAAGTACCGGGTCCATGGTTCTTGCCGTATACTGGGGGGACGGGGACGACTCCCATTAACCCCTGACTATACCGGGGATACGCTTATCACAATGCCTTTCTGGTCTGTGCTGAAGCAGGGCATTCTGGCAGCCAAGTGGCTTGACCTTTATTAGTGAGCCTGGTTACCCCCTCTCGGAACCACAGACTTAGAAATCGCCAGCTCATATACAGTGCATAAAATATATTTATATATATACCCTTATACACCATTTTAATAAAAAATATCACAAAATTCTTCTAAGTCCCTCGGGAAGAGTGAAAGACGCGCACGTTCATTTTCAGAGCTCCTAGACCTTCCTATAAGAAGTTAGCCAAAAAGTAGCTTCGAAAAACGCTTAGGTTAAGTTTCAGAGTTGCTTCTAATGTACCAAAGCTGGACTTAGACATAATTTCACTCTCACAACATTATGGCTGGTTGGAGACAGTCCGAACCACAAGTACCGGGTCCATGGTTCTTGCCGTATACTGGGGGGACGGGGACGACTCTCATTAACCCCTGACTATACCGGGGATACGCTTATCACAATGCCTTTCTGGTCTGTGCTGAAGCAGGGCATTCTGGCAGCCAAGTTGCTTGACCTTTATTAGTGAGCCTGGTTACCCCCTCTCGGAACCACAGACTTAGAAATCGCCAGCTCATATACAGTGCATAAAATATATTTATATATATACCCTTATACACCATTTTAATAAAAAATATCACAAAATTCTTCTAAGTCCCTCGGGAAGAGTGAAAGACGCGCACGTTCATTTTTAGAGCTCCTAGACCTTCCTATAAGAAGTTAGCCAAAAAGTAGCTTCGAAAAACGCTTAGGTTAAGTTTCAGAGTTGATTCTAATGTACCAAAGCTGGACTTAGACATAATTTCACTCTCACAACATTATGGCTGGTTGGAGACAGTCCGAACCACAAGTACCGGGTCCATGGTTCTGGGCGTATACTGGGGGGACGGGGACGACTCCCATTAACCCCTGACTATACCGGGGATACGCTTATCACAATGCCTTTCTGGTCTGTGCTGAAGCAGGGCATTCTGGCAGCCAAGTGGCTTGACCTTTATTAGTGAGCCTGGTTACCCCCTCTCGGAACCACAGACTTAGAAATCGCCAGCTCATATACAGTGCATAAAATATATTTATATATATACCCTTATACACCATTTTAATAAAAAATATCACAAAATTCTTATAAGTCCCTCGGGAAGAGTGAAAGACGCGCACGTTCATTTTCAGAGCTCCTAGACCTTCCTATAAGAAGTTAGCCAAAAAGTAGCTTCGAAAAACGCTTAGGTTAAGTTTCAGAGTTGCTTCTAATGTACCAAAGCTGGACTTAGACATAATTTCACTCTCACAACATTATGGCTGGTTGGAGACAGTCCGAACCACAAGTACCGGGTCCATGGTTCTTGCCGTATACTGGGGGGACGGGGACGACTCTCATTAACCCCTGACTATACCGGGGATACGCTTATCACAATGCCTTTCTGGTCTGTGCTGAAGCAGGGCATTCTGGCAGCCAAGTTGCTTGACCTTTATTAGTGAGCCTGGTTACCCCCTCTCGGAACCACAGACTTAGAAATCGCCAGCTCATATACAGTGCATAAAATATATTTATATATATACCCTTATACACCATTTTAATAAAAAATATCACAAAATTCTTCTAAGTCCCTCGGGAAGAGTGAAAGACGCGCACGTTCATTTTCAGAGCTCCTAGACCTTCCTATAAGAAGTTAGCCAAAAAGTAGCTTCGAAAAACGCTTAGGTTAAGTTTCAGAGTTGCATCTAATGTACCAAAGCTGGACTTAGACATAATTTCACTCTCACAACATTATGGCTGGTTGGAGACAGTCCGAACCACAAGTACCGGGTCCATGGTTCTTGCCGTATACTGGGGGGACGGGGACGACTCTCATTAACCCCTGACTATACCGGGGATACGCTTATCACAATGCCTTTCTGGTCTGTGCTGAAGCAGGGCATTCTGGCAGCCAAGTTGCTTGACCTTTATTAGTGAGCCTGGTTACCCCCTCTCGGAACCACAGACTTAGAAATCGCCAGCTCATATACAGTGCATAAAATATATTTATATATATACCCTTATACACCATTTTAATAAAAAATATCACAAAATTCTTCTAAGTCCCTCGGGAAGAGTGAAAGACGCGCACGTTCATTTTTAGAGCTCCTAGACCTTCCTATAAGAAGTTAGCCAAAAAGTAGCTTCGAAAAACGCTTAGGTTAAGTTTCAGAGTTGATTCTAATGTACCAAAGCTGGACTTAGACATAATTTCACTCTCACAACATTATGGCTGGTTGGAGACAGTCCGAACCACAAGTACCGGGTCCATGGTTCTGGGCGTATACTGGGGGGACGGGGACGACTCCCATTAACCCCTGACTATACCGGGGATACGCTTATCACAATGCCTTTCTGGTCTGTGCTGAAGCAGGGCATTCTGGCAGCCAAGTGGCTTGACCTTTATTAGTGAGCCTGGTTACCCCCTCTCGGAACCACAGACTTAGAAATCGCCAGCTCATATACAGTGCATAAAATATATTTATATATATACCCTTATACACCATTTTAATAAAAAATATCACAAAATTCTTATAAGTCCCTCGGGAAGAGTGAAAGACGCGCACGTTCATTTTCAGAGCTCCTAGACCTTCCTATAAGAAGTTAGCCAAAAAGTAGCTTCGAAAAACGCTTAGGTTAAGTTTCAGAGTTGCTTCTAATGTACCAAAGCTGGACTTAGACATAATTTCACTCTCACAACATTATGGCTGGTTGGAGACAGTCCGAACCACAAGTACCGGGTCCATGGTTCTTGCCGTATACTGGGGGGACGGGGACGACTCTCATTAACCCCTGACTATACCGGGGATACGCTTATCACAATGCCTTTCTGGTCTGTGCTGAAGCAGGGCATTCTGGCAGCCAAGTTGCTTGACCTTTATTAGTGAGCCTGGTTACCCCCTCTCGGAACCACAGACTTAGAAATCGCCAGCTCATATACAGTGCATAAAATATATTTATATATATACCCTTATACACCATTTTAATAAAAAATATCACAAAATTCTTCTAAGTCCCTCGGGAAGAGTGAAAGACGCGCACGTTCATTTTCAGAGCTCCTAGACCTTCCTATAAGAAGTTAGCCAAAAAGTAGCTTCGAAAAACGCTTAGGTTAAGTTTCAGAGTTGCATCTAATGTACCAAAGCTGGACTTAGACATAATTTCACTCTCACAACATTATGGCTGGTTGGAGACAGTCCGAACCACAAGTACCGGGTCCATGGTTCTTGCCGTATACTGGGGGGACGGGGACGACTCTCATTAACCCCTGACTATACCGGGGATACGCTTATCACAATGCCTTTCTGGTCTGTGCTGAAGCAGGGCATTCTGGCAGCCAAGTTGCTTGACCTTTATTAGTGAGCCTGGTTACCCCCTCTCGGAACCACAGACTTAGAAATCGCCAGCTCATATACAGTGCATAAAATATATTTATATATATACCCTTATACACCATTTTAATAAAAAATATCACAAAATTCTTCTAAGTCCCTCGGGAAGAGTGAAAGACGCGCACGTTCATTTTTAGAGCTCCTAGACCTTCCTATAAGAAGTTAGCCAAAAAGTAGCTTCGAAAAACGCTTAGGTTAAGTTTCAGAGTTGATTCTAATGTACCAAAGCTGGACTTAGACATAATTTCACTCTCACAACATTATGGCTGGTTGGAGACAGTCCGAACCACAAGTACCGGGTCCATGGTTCTGGGCGTATACTGGGGGGACGGGGACGACTCCCATTAACCCCTGACTATACCGGGGATACGCTTATCACAATGCCTTTCTGGTCTGTGCTGAAGCAGGGCATTCTGGCAGCCAAGTGGCTTGACCTTTATTAGTGAGCCTGGTTACCCCCTCTCGGAACCACAGACTTAGAAATCGCCAGCTCATATACAGTGCATAAAATATATTTATATATATACCCTTATACACCATTTTAATAAAAAATATCACAAAATTCTTATAAGTCCCTCGGGAAGAGTGAAAGACGCGCACGTTCATTTTCAGAGCTCCTAGACCTTCCTATAAGAAGTTAGCCAAAAAGTAGCTTCGAAAAACGCTTAGGTTAAGTTTCAGAGTTGCTTCTAATGTACCAAAGCTGGACTTAGACATAATTTCACTCTCACAACATTATGGCTGGTTGGAGACAGTCCGAACCACAAGTACCGGGTCCATGGTTCTTGCCGTATACTGGGGGGACGGGGACGACTCTCATTAACCCCTGACTATACCGGGGATACGCTTATCACAATGCCTTTCTGGTCTGTGCTGAAGCAGGGCATTCTGGCAGCCAAGTTGCTTGACCTTTATTAGTGAGCCTGGTTACCCCCTCTCGGAACCACAGACTTAGAAATCGCCAGCTCATATACAGTGCATAAAATATATTTATATATATACCCTTATACACCATTTTAATAAAAAATATCACAAAATTCTTCTAAGTCCCTCGGGAAGAGTGAAAGACGCGCACGTTCATTTTCAGAGCTCCTAGACCTTCCTATAAGAAGTTAGCCAAAAAGTAGCTTCGAAAAACGCTTAGGTTAAGTTTCAGAGTTGCTTCTAATGTACCAAAGCTGGACTTAGACATAATTTCACTCTCACAACATTATGGCTGGTTGGAGACAGTCCGAACCACAAGTACCGGGTCCATGGTTCTTGCCGTATACTGGGGGGACGGGGACGACTCTCATTAACCCCTGACTATACCGGGGATACGCTTATCACAATGCCTTTCTGGTCTGTGCTGAAGCAGGGCATTCTGGCAGCCAAGTTGCTTGACCTTTATTAGTGAGCCTGGTTACCCCCTCTCGGAACCACAGACTTAGAAATCGCCAGCTCATATACAGTGCATAAAATATATTTATATATATACCCTTATACACCATTTTAATAAAAAATATCACAAAATTCTTCTAAGTCCCTCGGGAAGAGTGAAAGACGCGCACGTTCATTTTGAGAGCTCCTAGACCTTCCTATAAGAAGTTAGCCAAAAAGTAGCTTCGAAAAACGCTTAGGTTGAGTTTCAGAGTTGCTTCTAATGTACCAAAGCTGGACTTAGACATAATTTCACTCTCACAACATTATGGCTGGTTGGAGACAGTCCGAACCACAAGTACCGGGTCCATGGTTCTGGCCGTATACTGGGGGGACGGGGACGACTCCCATTATCCCCTGACTATACCGGGGATACGCTTATCACAATGCCTTTCTGGTCTGTGCTGAAGCAGGGCATTCTGGCAGCCAAGTGGCTTGACCTTTATTAGTGAGCCTGGTTACCCCCTCTCGGAACCACAGACTTAGAAATCGCCAGCTCATATACAGTGCATAAAATATATTTATATATATACCCTTATACACCATTTTAATTAAAAAATATCACAAAATTCTTCTAAGTCCCTCGGGAAGAGTGAAAGACGCGCACGTTCATTTTCAGAGCTCCTAGACTTTCCTATAAGAAGTTAGCCAAAAAGTAGCTTCGAAAAACGCTTAGGGTAAGTTTCAGAGTTGCTTCTAATGTACCAAAGCTGGACTTAGACATAATTTCACTCTCACAACATTATGGCTGGTTAGAGAAAGTCCGAACCACAAGTACCGGGTCCATGGTTCTGGGCGTATACTGGGGGGGACGGGGACGACTCCCATTAACCCCTGACTATACCGGGGATACGCTTATCACAATGCCTTTCTGGTCTGTGCTGAAGCAGGGCATTCTGGCAGCCAAGTGGCTTGACCTTTATTAGTGAGCCTGGTTACCCCCTCTCGGAACCACAGACTTAGAAATCGCCAGCTCATATACAGTGCATAAAATATATTTATATATATACCCTTATACACCATTTTAATAAAAAATATCACAAAATTCTTCTAAGTCCCTCGGGAAGAGAAAAAGACGCGCACGTTCATTTTTAGAGCTCCTAGACCTTCCTATAAGAAGTTAGCCAAAAAGTAGCTTCGAAAAACGCTTAGGTTAAGTTTCAGAGTTGCTTCTAATGTACCAAAGCTGGACTTAGACATAATTTCACTCTCACAACATTATGGCTGGTTGGAGACAGTCCGAACCACAAGTACCGGGTCCATGGTTCTTGCCGTATACTGGGGGGACGGGGACGACTCTCATTAACCCCTGACTATACCGGGGATACGCTTATCACAATGCCTTTCTGGTCTGTGCTGAAGCAGGGCATTCTGGCAGCCAAGTTGCTTGACCTTTATTAGTGAGCCTGGTTACCCCCTCTCGGAACCACAGACTTAGAAATCGCCAGCTCATATACAGTGCATAAAATATATTTATATATATACCCTTATACACCATTTTAATAAAAAATATCACAAAATTCTTCTAAGTCCCTCGGGAAGAGTGAAAGACGCGCACGTTCATTTTTAGAGCTCCTAGACCTTCCTATAAGAAGTTAGCCAAAAAGTAGCTTCGAAAAACGCTTAGGTTAAGTTTCAGAGTTGATTCTAATGTACCAAAGCTGGACTTAGACATAATTTCACTCTCACAACATTATGGCTGGTTGGAGACAGTCCGAACCACAAGTACCGGGTCCATGGTTCTGGCCGTATACTGGGGGGACGGGGACGACTCCCATTATCCCCTGACTATACCGGGGATACGCTTATCACAATGCCTTTCTGGTCTGTGCTGAAGCAGGGCATTCTGGCAGCCAAGTGGCTTGACCTTTATTAGTGAGCCTGGTTACCCCCTCTCGGAACCACAGACTTAGAAATCGCCAGCTCATATACAGTGCATAAAATATATTTATATATATACCCTTATACACCATTTTAATAAAAAAATATCACAAAATTCTTCTAAGTCCCTCGGGAAGAGTGAAAGACGCGCACGTTCATTTTCAGAGCTCCTAGACTTTCCTATAAGAAGTTAGCCAAAAAGTAGCTTCGAAAAACGCTTAGGGTAAGTTTCAGAGTTGCTTCTAATGTACCAAAGCTGGACTTAGACATAATTTCACTCTCACAACATTATGGCTGGTTAGAGAAAGTCCGAACCACAAGTACCGGGTCCATGGTTCTGGGCGTATACTGGGGGGGACGGGGACGACTCCCATTAACCCCTGACTATACCGGGGATACGCTTATCACAATGCCTTTCTGGTCTGTGCTGAAGCAGGGCATTCTGGCAGCCAAGTGGCTTGACCTTTATTAGTGAGCCTGGTTACCCCCTCTCGGAACCACAGACTTAGAAATCGCCAGCTCATATACAGTGCATAAAATATATTTATATATATACCCTTATACACCATTTTAATAAAAAATATCACAAAATTCTTCTAAGTCCCTCGGGAAGAGTGAAAGACGCGCACGTTCATTTTTAGAGCTCCTAGACCTTCCTATAAGAAGTTAGCCAAAAAGTAGCTTCGAAAAACGCTTAGGTTAAGTTTCAGAGTTGCTTCTAATGTACCAAAGCTGGACTTAGACATAATTTCACTCTCACAACATTATGGCTGGTTGGAGACAGTCCGAACCACAAGTACCGGGTCCATGGTTCTTGCCGTATACTGGGGGGACGGGGACGACTCTCATTAACCCCTGACTATACCGGGGATACGCTTATCACAATGCCTTTCTGGTCTGTGCTGAAGCAGGGCATTCTGGCAGCCAAGTTGCTTGACCTTTATTAGTGAGCCTGGTTACCCCCTCTCGGAACCACAGAGTTAGAAATCGCCAGCTCATATACAGTGCATAAAATATATTTATATATATACCCTTATACACCATTTTAATAAAAAATATCACAAAATTCTTCTAAGTCCCTCGGGAAGAGTGAAAGACGCGCACGTTCATTTTCAGAGCTCCTAGACCTTCCTACTGTATAAGAAGTTAGCCAAAAAGTAGCTTCGAAAAACACTTAGGTTAAGTTTCAGAGTTGCTTCTAATGTACCAAAGCTGGACTTAGACATAATTTCACTCTCACAACATTATGGCTGGTTGGAGACAGTTCGAACCACAAGTACCGGGTCCATGGTTCTTGCCGTATACTGGGGGGACGGGGACGACTCTCATTAACCCCTGACTATACCGGGGATACGCTTATCACAATGCCTTTCTGGTCTGTGCTGAAGCAGGGCATTCTGGCAGCCAAGTTGCTTGACCTTTATTAGTGAGCCTGGTTACCCCCTCTCGGAACCACAGACTTAGAAATCGCCAGCTCATATACAGTGCATAAAATATATTTATATATATACCCTTATACACCATTTTAATAAAAAATATCACAAAATTCTTCTAAGTCCCTCGGGAAGAGTGAAAGACGCGCACGTTCATTTTGAGAGCTCCTAGACCTTCCTATAAGAAGTTAGCCAAAAAGTAGCTTCGAAAAACGCTTAGGTTGAGTTTCAGAGTTGCTTCTAATGTACCAAAGCTGGACTTAGACATAATTTCACTCTCACAACATTATGGCTGGTTGGAGACAGTCCGAACCACAAGTACCGGGTCCATGGTTCTGGCCGTATACTGGGGGGACGGGGACGACTCCCATTATCCCCTGACTATACCGGGGATACGCTTATCACAATGCCTTTCTGGTCTGTGCTGAAGCAGGGCATTCTGGCAGCCAAGTGGCTTGACCTTTATTAGTGAGCCTGGTTACCCCCTCTCGGAACCACAGACTTAGAAATCGCCAGCTCATATACAGTGCATAAAATATATTTATATATATACCCTTATACACCATTTTAATAAAAAATATCACAAAATTCTTCTAAGTCCCTCGGGAAGAGTGAAAGACGCGCACGTTCATTTTTAGAGCTCCTAGACCTTCCTATAAGAAGTTAGCCAAAAAGTAGCTTCGAAAAACGCTTAGGGTAAGTTTCAGAGTTGCTTCTAATGTACCAAAGCTGGACTTAGACATAATTTCACTCTCACAACATTATGGCTGGTTGGAGACAGTCCGAACCACAAGTACCGGGTCCATGGTTCTGGGCGTATACTGGGGGGGACGGGGACGACTCCCATTAACCCCTGACTATACCGGGGATACGCTTATCACAATGCCTTTCTGGTCTGTGCTGAAGCAGGGCATTCTGGCAGCCAAGTGGCTTGACCTTTATTAGTGAGCCTGGTTACCCCCTCTCGGAACCACAGACTTAGAAATCGCCAGCTCATATACAGTGCATAAAATATATTTATATATATACCCTTATACACCATTTTATTAAAAAAATATCACAAAATTCTTCTAAGTCCCTCGGGAAGAGTGAAAGACGCGCACGTTCATTTTCAGAGCTCCTAGACCTTCCTATAAGAAGTTAGCCAAAAAGTAGCTTCGAAAAACGCTTAGGGTAAGTTTCAGAGTTGCTTCTAATGTACCAAAGCTGGACTTAGACATAATTTCACTCTCACAACATTATGGCTGGTTGGAGACAGTCCGAACCACAAGTACCGGGTCCATGGTTCTGGGCGTATACTGGGGGGGACGGGGACGACTACCATTAACCCCTGACTTTACCAGGGATACGCTTATCACAATGCCTTTCTGGTCTGTGCTGAAGCAGGGCATTCTGGCAGCCAAGTGGCTTGACCTTTATTAGTGAGCCTGGTTACCCCCTCTCGGAACCACAGACTTAGAAATCGCCAGCTCATATACAGTGCATAAAATATATTTATATATATACCCTTATACACCATTTTAATAAAAAATATCACAAAATTCTTCTAAGTCCCTCGGGAAGAGTGAAAGACGCGCACGTTCATTTTCAGAGCTCCTAGACCTTCCTACTGTATAAGAAGTTAGCCAAAAAGTAGCTTCGAAAAACACTTAGGTTAAGTTTCAGAGTTGCTTCTAATGTACCAAAGCTGGACTTAGACATAATTTCACTCTCACAACATTATGGCTGGTTGGAGACAGTTCGAACCACAAGTACCGGGTCCATGGTTCTTGCCGTATACTGGGGGGACGGGGACGACTCTCATTAACCCCTGACTATACCGGGGATACGCTTATCACAATGCCTTTCTGGTCTGTGCTGAAGCAGGGCATTCTGGCAGCCAAGTTGCTTGACCTTTATTAGTGAGCCTGGTTACCCCCTCTCGGAACCACAGACTTAGAAATCGCCAGCTCATATACAGTGCATAAAATATATTTATATATATACCCTTATACACCATTTTAATAAAAAATATCACAAAATTCTTCTAAGTCCCTCGGGAAGAGTGAAAGACGCGCACGTTCATTTTGAGAGCTCCTAGACCTTCCTATAAGAAGTTAGCCAAAAAGTAGCTTCGAAAAACGCTTAGGTTGAGTTTCAGAGTTGCTTCTAATGTACCAAAGCTGGACTTAGACATAATTTCACTCTCACAACATTATGGCTGGTTGGAGACAGTCCGAACCACAAGTACCGGGTCCATGGTTCTGGCCGTATACTGGGGGGACGGGGACGACTCCCATTATCCCCTGACTATACCGGGGATACGCTTATCACAATGCCTTTCTGGTCTGTGCTGAAGCAGGGCATTCTGGCAGCCAAGTGGCTTGACCTTTATTAGTGAGCCTGGTTACCCCCTCTCGGAACCACAGACTTAGAAATCGCCAGCTCATATACAGTGCATAAAATATATTTATATATATACCCTTATACACCATTTTAATAAAAAATATCACAAAATTCTTCTAAGTCCCTCGGGAAGAGTGAAAGACGCGCACGTTCATTTTTAGAGCTCCTAGACCTTCCTATAAGAAGTTAGACAAAAAGTAGCTTCGAAAAACGCTTAGGTTAAGTTTCAGAGTTGCTTCTAATGTACCAAAGCTGGACTTAGACATAATTTCACTCTCACAACATTATGGCTGGTTGGAGACAGTCCGAACCACAAGTACCGGGTCCATGGTTCTGGGCGTATACTGGGGGGACGGGGACGACTCCCATTAACCCCTGACTATACCGGGGATACGCTTATCACAATGCCTTTCTGGTCTGTGCTGAAGCAGGGCATTCTGGCAGCCAAGTGGCTTGACCTTTATTAGTGAGCCTGCTTACCCCCTCTCGGAACCACAGACTTAGAAATCGCCAGCTCATATACAGTGCATAAAATATATTTATATATATACCCTTATACACCATTTTAATTAAAAAATATCACAAAATTCTTCTAAGTCCCTCGGGAAGAGTGAAAGACGCGCACGTTCATTTTCAGAGCTCCTAGACCTTCCTATAAGAAGTTAGCCAAAAAGTAGCTTCGAAAAACGCTTAGGGTAAGTTTCAGATTTGCTTCTAATGTACCAAAGCTGGACTTAGACATAATTTCACTCTCACAACATTATGGCTGGTTGGAGACAGTCCGAACCACAAGTACCGGGTCCATGGTTCTGGCCGTATACTGGGGGGACGGGGACGACTCTCATTAACCCCTGACTATACAAGGGATACGCTTATCACAATGCCTTTCTGGTCTGTGCTGAAGCAGGGCATTCTGGCAGCCAAGTGGCTTGACCTTTATTAGTGAGCCTGGTTACCCCCTCTCGGAACCACAGACTTAGAAATCGCCAGCTCATATACAGTGCATAAAATATATTTATATATATACCCTTATACACCATTTTAATAAAAAATATCACAAAATTCTTCTAAGTCCCTCGGGAAGAGTGAAAGACGCGCACGTTCATTTTCAGAGCTCCTAGACCTTCCTATAAGAAGTTAGCCAAAAAGTAGCTTCGAAAAACGCTTAGGTTAAGTTTCAGAGTTGCTTCTAATGTACCAAAGCTGGACTTAGACATAATTTCACTCTCACAACATTATGGCTGGTTGGAGACAGTCCGAACCACAAGTACCGGGTCCATGGTTCTTGCCGTATACTGGGGGGACGGGGACGACTCTCATTAACCCCTGACTATACCGGGGATACGCTTATCACAATGCCTTTCTGGTCTGTGCTGAAGCAGGGCATTCTGGCAGCCAAGTTGCTTGACCTTTATTAGTGAGCCTGGTTACCCCCTCTCGGAACCACAGACTTAGAAATCGCCAGCTCATATACAGTGCATAAAATATATTTATATATATACCCTTATACACCATTTTAATAAAAAATATCACAAAATTCTTCTAAGTCCCTCGGGAAGAGTGAAAGACGCGCACGTTCATTTTTAGAGCTCCTAGACCTTCCTATAAGAAGTTAGCCAAAAAGTAGCTTCGAAAAATGCTTAGGTTAAGTTTCAGAGTTGATTCTAATGTACCAAAGCTGGACTTAGACATAATTTCACTCTCACAACATTATGGCTGGTTGGAGACAGTCCGAACCACAAGTACCGGGTCCATGGTTCTGGGCGTATACTGGGGGGACGGGGACGACTCCCATTAACCCCTGACTATACCGGGGATACGCTTATCACAATGCCTTTCTGGTCTGTGCTGAAGCAGGGCATTCTGGCAGCCAAGTGGCTTGACCTTTATTAGTGAGCCTGGTTACCCCCTCTCGGAACCACAGACTTAGAAATCGCCAGCTCATATACAGTGCATAAAATATATTTATATATATACCCTTATACACCATTTTAATAAAAAATATCACAAAATTCTTCTAAGTCACTCGGGAAGAGTGAAAGACGCGCACGTTCATTTTCAGAGCTCCTAGACCTTCCTATAAGAAGTTAGCCAAAAAGTAGCTTCGAAAAACGCTTAGGTTAAGTTTCAGAGTTGCTTCTAATGTACCAAAGCTGGACTTAGACATAATTTCACTCTCACAACATTATGGCTGGTTGGAGACAGTCCGAACCACAAGTACCGGGTCCATGGTTCTGGGCGTATACTGGGGGGGACGGGGACGACTCCCATTAACCCCTGACTTTACCAGGGATACGCTTATCACAATGCCTTTCTGGTCTGTGCTGAAGCAGGGCATTCTGGCAGCCAAGTGGCTTGACCTTTATTAGTGAGCCTGGTTACCCCCTCTCGGAACCACAGACTTAGAAATCGCCAGCTCATATACAGTGCATAAAATATATTTATATATATACCCTTATACACCATTTTAATAAAAAATATCACAAAATTCTTCTAAGTCCCTCGGGAAGAGTGAAAGACGCGCACGTTCATTTTTAGAGCTCCTAGACCTTCCTATAAGAAGTTAGACAAAAAGTAGCTTCGAAAAACGCTTAGGTTAAGTTTCAGAGTTGATTCTAATGTACCAAAGCTGGACTTAGACATAATTTCACTCTCACAACATTATGGCTGGTTGGAGACAGTCCGAACCACAAGTACCGGGTCCATGGTTCTGGGCGTATACTGGGGGGACGGGGACGACTCCCATTAACCCCTGACTATACCGGGGATACGCTTATCACAATGCCTTTCTGGTCTGTGCTGAAGCAGGGCATTCTGGCAGCCAAGTGGCTTGACCTTTATTAGTGAGCCTGGTTACCCCCTCTCGGAACCACAGACTTAGAAATCGCCAGCTCATATACAGTGCATAAAATATATTTATATATATACCCTTATACACCATTTTAATAAAAAATATCACAAAATTCTTCTAAGTCCCTCGGGAAGAGTGAAAGACGCGCACGTTCATTTTCAGAGCTCCTAGACCTTCCTACTGTATAAGAAGTTAGCCAAAAAGTAGCTTCGAAAAACACTTAGGTTAAGTTTCAGAGTTGCTTCTAATGTACCAAAGCTGGACTTAGACATAATTTCACTCTCACAACATTATGGCTGGTTGGAGACAGTCCGAACCACAAGTACCGGGTCCATGGTTCTGGCCGTATACTGGGGGGACGGGGACGACTCCCATTATCCCCTGACTATACCGGGGATACGCTTATCACAATGCCTTTCTGGTCTGTGCTGAAGCAGGGCATTCTGGCAGCCAAGTGGCTTGACCTTTATTAGTGAGCCTGGTTACCCCCTCTCGGAACCACAGACTTAGAAATCGCCAGCTCATATACAGTGCATAAAATATATTTATATATATACCCTTATACACCATTTTAATAAAAAATATCACAAAATTCTTCTAAGTCCCTCGGGAAGAGTGAAAGACGCGCACGTTCATTTTTAGAGCTCCTAGACCTTCCTATAAGAAGTTAGCCAAAAAGTAGCTTCGAAAAACGCTTAGGGTAAGTTTCAGAGTTGCTTCTAATGTACCAAAGCTGGACTTAGACATAATTTCACTCTCACAACATTATGGCTGGTTGGAGACAGTCCGAACCACAAGTACCGGGTCCATGGTTCTGGGCGTATACTGGGGGGGACGGGGACGACTCCCATTAACCCCTGACTATACCGGGGATACGCTTATCACAATGCCTTTCTGGTCTGTGCTGAAGCAGGGCATTCTGGCAGCCAAGTGGCTTGACCTTTATTAGTGAGCCTGGTTACCCCCTCTCGGAACCACAGACTTAGAAATCGCCAGCTCATATACAGTGCATAAAATATATTTATATATATACCCTTATACACCATTTTATTAAAAAAATATCACAAA
Organism: Ascaphus truei; assembly: GCF_040206685.1. NCBI lineage: Eukaryota > Metazoa > Chordata > Amphibia > Anura > Ascaphidae > Ascaphus > Ascaphus truei. The sequence goes on along the minus strand of NC_134483.1, from coordinate 303,720,445 downwards.
ATTCTTCTAAGTCCCTCGGGAAGAGTGAAAGACGCGCACGTTCATTTTCAGAGCTCCTAGACCTTCCTATAAGAAGTTAGCCAAAAAGTAGCTTCGAAAAACGCTTAGGGTAAGTTTCAGAGTTGCTTCTAATGTACCAAAGCTGGACTTAGACATAATTTCACTCTCACAACATTATGGCTGGTTGGAGACAGTCCGAACCACAAGTACCGGGTCCATGGTTCTGGGCGTATACTGGGGGGGACGGGGACGACTCCCATTAACCCCTGACTTTACCAGGGATACGCTTATCACAATGCCTTTCTGGTCTGTGCTGAAGCAGGGCATTCTGGCAGCCAAGTGGCTTGACCTTTATTAGTGAGCCTGGTTACCCCCTCTCGGAACCACAGACTTAGAAATCGCCAGCTCATATACAGTGCATAAAATATATTTATATATATACCCTTATACACCATTTTAATAAAAAATATCACAAAATTCTTCTAAGTCCCTCGGGAAGAGTGAAAGACGCGCACGTTCATTTTCAGAGCTCCTAGACCTTCCTACTGTATAAGAAGTTAGCCAAAAAGTAGCTTCGAAAAACACTTAGGTTAAGTTTCAGAGTTGCTTCTAATGTACCAAAGCTGGACTTAGACATAATTTCACTCTCACAACATTATGGCTGGTTGGAGACAGTTCGAACCACAAGTACCGGGTCCATGGTTCTTGCCGTATACTGGGGGGACGGGGACGACTCTCATTAACCCCTGACTATACCGGGGATACGCTTATCACAATGCCTTTCTGGTCTGTGCTGAAGCAGGGCATTCTGGCAGCCAAGTTGCTTGACCTTTATTAGTGAGCCTGGTTACCCCCTCTCGGAACCACAGACTTAGAAATCGCCAGCTCATATACAGTGCATAAAATATATTTATATATATACCCTTATACACCATTTTAATAAAAAATATCACAAAATTCTTCTAAGTCCCTCGGGAAGAGTGAAAGACGCGCACGTTCATTTTGAGAGCTCCTAGACCTTCCTATAAGAAGTTAGCCAAAAAGTAGCTTCGAAAAACGCTTAGGTTGAGTTTCAGAGTTGCTTCTAATGTACCAAAGCTGGACTTAGACATAATTTCACTCTCACAACATTATGGCTGGTTGGAGACAGTCCGAACCACAAGTACCGGGTCCATGGTTCTGGCCGTATACTGGGGGGACGGGGACGACTCCCATTATCCCCTGACTATACCGGGGATACGCTTATCACAATGCCTTTCTGGTCTGTGCTGAAGCAGGGCATTCTGGCAGCCAAGTGGCTTGACCTTTATTAGTGAGCCTGGTTACCCCCTCTCGGAACCACAGACTTAGAAATCGCCAGCTCATATACAGTGCATAAAATATATTTATATATATACCCTTATACACCATTTTAATAAAAAATATCACAAAATTCTTCTAAGTCCCTCGGGAAGAGTGAAAGACGCGCACGTTCATTTTCAGAGCTCCTAGACCTTCCTACTGTATAAGAAGTTAGCCAAAAAGTAGCTTCGAAAAACACTTAGGTTAAGTTTCAGAGTTGCTTCTAATGTACCAAAGCTGGACTTAGACATAATTTCACTCTCACAACATTATGGCTGGTTGGAGACAGTTCGAACCACAAGTACCGGGTCCATGGTTCTTGCCGTATACTGGGGGGACGGGGACGACTCTCATTAACCCCTGACTATACCGGGGATACGCTTATCACAATGCCTTTCTGGTCTGTGCTGAAGCAGGGCATTCTGGCAGCCAAGTTGCTTGACCTTTATTAGTGAGCCTGGTTACCCCCTCTCGGAACCACAGACTTAGAAATCGCCAGCTCATATACAGTGCATAAAATATATTTATATATATACCCTTATACACCATTTTAATAAAAAATATCACAAAATTCTTCTAAGTCCCTCGGGAAGAGTGAAAGACGCGCACGTTCATTTTGAGAGCTCCTAGACCTTCCTATAAGAAGTTAGCCAAAAAGTAGCTTCGAAAAACGCTTAGGTTGAGTTTCAGAGTTGCTTCTAATGTACCAAAGCTGGACTTAGACATAATTTCACTCTCACAACATTATGGCTGGTTGGAGACAGTCCGAACCACAAGTACCGGGTCCATGGTTCTGGCCGTATACTGGGGGGACGGGGACGACTCCCATTATCCCCTGACTATACCGGGGATACGCTTATCACAATGCCTTTCTGGTCTGTGCTGAAGCAGGGCATTCTGGCAGCCAAGTGGCTTGACCTTTATTAGTGAGCCTGGTTACCCCCTCTCGGAACCACAGACTTAGAAATCGCCAGCTCATATACAGTGCATAAAATATATTTATATATATACCCTTATACACCATTTTAATAAAAAATATCACAAAATTCTTCTAAGTCCCTCGGGAAGAGTGAAAGACGCGCACGTTCATTTTTAGAGCTCCTAGACCTTCCTATAAGAAGTTAGACAAAAAGTAGCTTCGAAAAACGCTTAGGTTAAGTTTCAGAGTTGCTTCTAATGTACCAAAGCTGGACTTAGACATAATTTCACTCTCACAACATTATGGCTGGTTGGAGACAGTCCGAACCACAAGTACCGGGTCCATGGTTCTGGGCGTATACTGGGGGGACGGGGACGACTCCCATTAACCCCTGACTATACCGGGGATACGCTTATCACAATGCCTTTCTGGTCTGTGCTGAAGCAGGGCATTCTGGCAGCCAAGTGGCTTGACCTTTATTAGTGAGCCTGCTTACCCCCTCTCGGAACCACAGACTTAGAAATCGCCAGCTCATATACAGTGCATAAAATATATTTATATATATACCCTTATACACCATTTTAATTAAAAAATATCACAAAATTCTTCTAAGTCCCTCGGGAAGAGTGAAAGACGCGCACGTTCATTTTCAGAGCTCCTAGACCTTCCTATAAGAAGTTAGCCAAAAAGTAGCTTCGAAAAACGCTTAGGGTAAGTTTCAGATTTGCTTCTAATGTACCAAAGCTGGACTTAGACATAATTTCACTCTCACAACATTATGGCTGGTTGGAGACAGTCCGAACCACGAGTACCGGGTCCATGGTTCTGGGCGTATACTGGGGGGGACGGGGACGACTCCCATTAACCCCTGACTATACCGGGGATACGCTTATCACAATGCCTTTCTGGTCTGTGCTGAAGCAGGGCATTCTGGCAGCCAAGTGGCTTGACCTTTATTAGTGAGCCTGGTTACCCCCTCTCGGAACCACAGACTTAGAAATCGCCAGCTCATATACAGTGCATAAAATATATTTATATATATACCCTTATACACCATTTTAATAAAAAATATCACAAAATTCTTCTAAGTCCCTCGGGAAGAGTGACAGACGCGCACGTTCATTTTCAGAGCTCCTAGACCTTCCTATAAGAAGTTAGCCAAAAAGTAGCTTCGAAAAACGCTTAGGTTAAGTTTCAGAGTTGCTTCTAATGTACCAAAGCTGGACTTATACATAATTTCACTCTCACAACATTATGGCTGGTTGGAGACAGTCCGAACCACAAGTACCGGGTCCATGGTTCTTGCCGTATACTGGGGGGACAGGGACGGGGACGACTCTCATTAACCCCTGACTATACCGGGGATACGCTTATAACAATGCCTTTCTGGTCTGTGCTGAAGCAGGGCATTCTGGCAGCCAAGTGGCTTGACCTTTATTAGTGAGCCTGGTTACCCCCTCTCGGAACCACAGACTTAGAAATCGCCAGCTCATATACAGTGCATAAAATATATTTATATATATACCCTTATACACCATTTTAATAAAAAATATCACAAAATTCTTCTAAGTCCCTCGGGAAGAGTGAAAGACGCGCACGTTCATTTTCAGAGCTCCTAGACCTTCCTATAAGAAGTTAGCCAAAAAGTATCTTCGAAAAACGCTTAGGTTAAGTTTCAGAGTTGCTTCTAATGTACCAAAGCTGGACTTAGACATAATTTCACTCTCACAACATTATGGCTGGTTGGAGACAGTCCGAACCACAAGTACCGGGTCCATGTTTCTGGGCGTATACTGGGGGGACGGGGACGACTCCCATTAACCCCTGACTATACCGGGGATACGCTTATCACAATGCCTTTCTGGTCTGTGCTGAAGCAGGGCATTCTGGCAGCCAAGTGGCTTGACCTTTATTAGTGAGCTTGGTTACCCCCTTTCGGAACCACAGACTTAGAAATCGCCAGCTCATATACAGTGCATAAAATATATTTATATATATACCCTTATACACCATTTTAATTAAAAAATATCACAAAATTCTTCTAAGTCCCTCGGGAAGAGTGAAAGACGCGCACGTTCATTTTCAGAGCTCCTAGACTTTCCTATAAGAAGTTAGCCAAAAAGTAGCTTCGAAAAACGCTTAGGGTAAGTTTCAGAGTTGCTTCTAATGTACCAAAGCTGGACTTAGACATAATTTCACTCTCACAACATTATGGCTGGTTAGAGAAAGTCCGAACCACAAGTACCGGGTCCATGGTTCTGGGCGTATACTGGGGGGGACGGGGACGACTCCCATTAACCCCTGACTATACCGGGGATACGCTTATCACAATGCCTTTCTGGTATGTGCTGAAGCAGGGCATTCTGGCAGCCAAGTGGCTTGACCTTTATTAGTGAGCCTGGTTACCCCCTCTCGGAACCACAGACTTAGAAATCGCCAGCTCATATACAGTGCATAAAATATATTTATATATATACCCTTATACACCATTTTAATAAAAAAATATCACAAAATTCTTCTAAGTCCCTCGGGAAGAGTGAAAGACGCGCACGTTCATTTTCAGAGCTCCTAGACCTTCCTATAAGAAGTTAGCCAAAAAGTAGCTTCGAAAAACGCTTAGGGTAAGTTTCAGAGTTGCTTCTAATGTACCAAAGCTGGACTTAGACATAATTTCACTCTCACAACATTATGGCTGGTTGGAGACAGTCCGAACCACAAGTACCGGGTCCATGGTTCTGGGCGTATACTGGGGGGGACGGGGACGACTCCCATTAACCCCTGACTTTACCAGGGATACGCTTATCACAATGCCTTTCTGGTCTGTGCTGAAGCAGGGCATTCTGGCAGCCAAGTGGCTTGACCTTTATTAGTGAGCCTGGTTACCCCCTCTCGGAACCACAGACTTAGAAATCGCCAGCTCATATACAGTGCATAAAATATATTTATATATATACCCTTATACACCATTTTAATTAAAAAATATCACAAAATTCTTCTAAGTCCCTCGGGAAGAGTGAAAGACGCGCACGTTCATTTTCAGAGCTCCTAGACTTTCCTATAAGAAGTTAGCCAAAAAGTAGCTTCGAAAAACGCTTAGGGTAAGTTTCAGAGTTGCTTCTAATGTACCAAAGCTGGACTTAGACATAATTTCACTCTCACAACATTATGGCTGGTTAGAGACAGTCCGAACCACAAGTACCGGGTCCATGGTTCTGGGCGTATACTGGGGGGGACGGGGACGACTCCCATTAACCCCTGACTATACCGGGGATACGCTTATCACAATGCCTTTCTGGTCTGTGCTGAAGCAGGGCATTCTGGCAGCCAAGTGGCTTGACCTTTATTAGTGAGCCTGCTTACCCCCTCTCGGAACCACAGACTTAGAAATCGCCAGCTCATATACAGTGCATAAAATATATTTATATATATACCCTTATACACCATTTTAATTAAAAAATATCACAAAATTCTTCTAAGTCCCTCGGGAAGAGTGAAAGACGCGCACGTTCATTTTCAGAGCTCCTACACCTTCCTATAAGAAGTTAGCCAAAAAGTAGCTTCGAAAAACGCTTAGGGTAAGTTTCAGAGTTGCTTCTAATGTACCAAAGCTGGACTTAGACATAATTTCACTCTCACAACATTATGGCTGGTTGGAGACAGTCCGAACCACAAGTACCGGGTCCATGTTTCTGGGCGTATACTGGGGGGACGGGGACGACTCCCATTAACCCCTGACTATACCGGGGATACGCTTATCACAATGCCTTTCTGGTCTGTGCTGAAGCAGGGCATTCTGGCAGCCAAGTGGCTTGACCTTTATTAGTGAGCTTGGTTACCCCCTTTCGGAACCACAGACTTAGAAATCGCCAGCTCATATACAGTGCATAAAATATATTTATATATATACCCTTATACACCATTTTAATTAAAAAATATCACAAAATTCTTCTAAGTCCCTCGGGAAGAGTGAAAGACGCGCACGTTCATTTTCAGAGCTCCTAGACTTTCCTATAAGAAGTTAGCCAAAAAGTAGCTTCGAAAAACGCTTAGGGTAAGTTTCAGAGTTGCTTCTAATGTACCAAAGCTGGACTTAGACATAATTTCACTCTCACAACATTATGGCTGGTTAGAGAAAGTCCGAACCACAAGTACCGGGTCCATGGTTCTGGGCGTATACTGGGGGGGACGGGGACGACTCCCATTAACCCCTGACTATACCGGGGATACGCTTATCACAATGCCTTTCTGGTATGTGCTGAAGCAGGGCATTCTGGCAGCCAAGTGGCTTGACCTTTATTAGTGAGCCTGGTTACCCCCTCTCGGAACCACAGACTTAGAAATCGCCAGCTCATATACAGTGCATAAAATATATTTATATATATACCCTTATACACCATTTTAATAAAAAAATATCACAAAATTCTTCTAAGTCCCTCGGGAAGAGTGAAAGACGCGCACGTTCATTTTCAGAGCTCCTAGACCTTCCTATAAGAAGTTAGCCAAAAAGTAGCTTCGAAAAACGCTTAGGGTAAGTTTCAGAGTTGCTTCTAATGTACCAAAGCTGGACTTAGACATAATTTCACTCTCACAACATTATGGCTGGTTGGAGACAGTCCGAACCACAAGTACCGGGTCCATGGTTCTGGGCGTATACTGGGGGGGACGGGGACGACTCCCATTAACCCCTGACTTTACCAGGGATACGCTTATCACAATGCCTTTCTGGTCTGTGCTGAAGCAGGGCATTCTGGCAGCCAAGTGGCTTGACCTTTATTAGTGAGCCTGGTTACCCCCTCTCGGAACCACAGACTTAGAAATCGCCAGCTCATATACAGTGCATAAAATATATTTATATATATACCCTTATACACCATTTTAATTAAAAAATATCACAAAATTCTTCTAAGTCCCTCGGGAAGAGTGAAAGACGCGCACGTTCATTTTCAGAGCTCCTAGACTTTCCTATAAGAAGTTAGCCAAAAAGTAGCTTCGAAAAACGCTTAGGGTAAGTTTCAGAGTTGCTTCTAATGTACCAAAGCTGGACTTAGACATAATTTCACTCTCACAACATTATGGCTGGTTAGAGACAGTCCGAACCACAAGTACCGGGTCCATGGTTCTGGGCGTATACTGGGGGGGACGGGGACGACTCCCATTAACCCCTGACTATACCGGGGATACGCTTATCACAATGCCTTTCTGGTCTGTGCTGAAGCAGGGCATTCTGGCAGCCAAGTGGCTTGACCTTTATTAGTGAGCCTGCTTACCCCCTCTCGGAACCACAGACTTAGAAATCGCCAGCTCATATACAGTGCATAAAATATATTTATATATATACCCTTATACACCATTTTAATTAAAAAATATCACAAAATTCTTCTAAGTCCCTCGGGAAGAGTGAAAGACGCGCACGTTCATTTTCAGAGCTCCTACACCTTCCTATAAGAAGTTAGCCAAAAAGTAGCTTCGAAAAACGCTTAGGGTAAGTTTCAGAGTTGCTTCTAATGTACCAAAGCTGGACTTAGACATAATTTCACTCTCACAACATTATGGCTGGTTGGAGACAGTCCGAACCACAAGTACCGGGTCCATGGTTCTTGCCGTATACTGGGGGGACGGGGACGGGGACGACTCTCATTAACCCCTGACTATACCGGGGATACGCTTATCACAATGCCTTTCTGGTCTGTGCTGAAGCAGGGCATTCTGGCAGCCAAGTGGCTTGACCTTTATTAGTGAGCCTGGTTACCCCCTCTCGGAACCACAGACTTAGAAATCGCCAGCTCATATACAGTGCATAAAATATATTTATATATATACCCTTATACACCATTTTAATTAAAAAATATCACAAAATTCTTCTAAGTCCCTCGGGAAGAGTAAAAGACGCGCACGTTCATTTTCAGAGCTCCTAGACTTTCCTATAAGAAGTTAGCCAAAAAGTAGCTTCGAAAAACGCTTAGGGTAAGTTTCAGAGTTGCTTCTAATGTACCAAAGCTGGACTTAGACATAATTTCACTCTCACAACATTATGGCTGGTTAGAGACAGTCCGAACCACAAGTACCGGGTCCATGGTTCTGGTCGTATACTGGGGGGGACGGGGACGACTCCCATTAACCCCTGACTATACCGGGGATACGCTTATCACAATGCCTTTCTGGTCTGTGCTGAAGCAGGGCATTCTGGCAGCCAAGTGGCTTGACCTTTATTAGTGAGCCTGGTTACCCCCTCTCGGAACCACAGACTTAGAAATCGCCAGCTCATATACAGTGCATAAAATATATTTATATATATACCCTTATACACCATTTTAATAAAAAATATCACAAAATTCTTCTAAGTCCCTCGGGAAGAGTGAAAGATGCGCACGTTCATTTTCAGAGCTCCTAGACCTTCCTATAAGAAGTTAGCCAAAAAGTAGCTTCGAAAAACGCTTAGGTTAAGTTTCAGAGTTGCTTCTAATGTACCAAAGCTGGACTTAGACATAATTTCACTCTCACAACATTATGGCTGGTTGGAGACAGTCCGAACCACAAGTACCGGGTCCATGGTTCTTGCCGTATACTGGGGGGACGGGGACGGGGACGACTCTCATTAACCCCTGACTATACCGGGGATACGCTTATCACAATGCCTTTCTGGTCTGTGCTGAAGCAGGGCATTCTGGCAGCCAAGTGGCTTGACCTTTATTAGTGAGCCTGGTTACCCCCTCTCGGAACCACAGACTTAGAAATCGCCAGCTCATATACAGTGCATAAAATATATTTATATATATACCCTTATACACCATTTTAATTAAAAAATATCACAAAATTCTTCTAAGTCCCTCGGGAAGAGTAAAAGACGCGCACGTTCATTTTCAGAGCTCCTAGACTTTCCTATAAGAAGTTAGCCAAAAAGTAGATTCGAAAAACGCTTAGGGTAAGTTTCAGAGTTGCTTCTAATGTACCAAAGCTGGACTTAGACATAATTTCACTCTCACAACATTATGGCTGGTTAGAGACAGTCCGAACCACAAGTACCGGGTCCATGGTTCTGGTCGTATACTGGGGGGGACGGGGACGACTCCCATTAACCCCTGACTATACCGGGGATACGCTTATCACAATGCCTTTCTGGTCTGTGCTGAAGCAGGGCATTCTGGCAGCCAAGTGGCTTGACCTTTATTAGTGAGCCTGGTTACCCCCTCTCGGAACCACAGACTTAGAAATCGCCAGCTCATATACAGTGCATAAAATATATTTATATATATACCCTTATACACCATTTTAATAAAAAATATCACAAAATTCTTCTAAGTCCCTCGGGAAGAGTGAAAGATGCGCACGTTCATTTTCAGAGCTCCTAGACCTTCCTATAAGAAGTTAGCCAAAAAGTAGCTTCGAAAAACGCTTAGGTTAAGTTTCAGAGTTGCTTCTAATGTACCAAAGCTGGACTTAGACATAATTTCACTCTCACAACATTATGGCTGGTTGGAGACAGTCCGAACCACAAGTACCGGGTCCATGGTTCTTGCCGTATACTGGGGGGACGGGGACGGGGACGACTCTCATTAACCCCTGACTATACCGGGGATACGCTTATCACAATGCCTTTCTGGTCTGTGCTGAAGCAGGGCATTCTGGCAGCCAAGTGGCTTGACCTTTATTAGTGAGCCTGGTTACCCCCTCTCGGAACCACAGACTTAGAAATCGCCAGCTCATATACAGTGCATAAAATATATTTATATATATACCCTTATACACCATTTTAATTAAAAAATATCACAAAATTCTTCTAAGTCCCTCGGGAAGAGTGAAAGACGCGCACGTTCATTTTCAGAGCTCCTAGACTTTCCTATAAGAAGTTAGCCAAAAAGTAGCTTCGAAAAACGCTTAGGGTAAGTTTCAGAGTTGCTTCTAATGTACCAAAGCTGGACTTAGACATAATTTCACTCTCACAACATTATGGCTGGTTAGAGACAGTCCGAACCACAAGTACCGGGTCCATGGTTCTGGTCGTATACTGGGGGGGACGGGGACGACTCCCATTAACCCCTGACTATACCGGGGATACGCTTATCACAATGCCTTTCTGGTCTGTGCTGAAGCAGGGCATTCTGGCAGCCAAGTGGCTTGACCTTTATTAGTGAGCCTGGTTACCCCCTCTCGGAACCACAGACTTAGAAATCGCCAGCTCATATACAGTGCATAAAATATATTTATATATATACCCTTATACACCATTTTAATAAAAAATATCACAAAATTCTTCTAAGTCCCTCGGGAAGAGTGAAAGATGCGCACGTTCATTTTCAGAGCTCCTAGACCTTCCTATAAGAAGTTAGCCAAAAAGTAGCTTCGAAAAACGCTTAGGTTAAGTTTCAGAGTTGCTTCTAATGTACCAAAGCTGGACTTAGACATAATTTCACTCTCACAACATTATGGCTGGTTGGAGACAGTCCGAACCACAAGTACCGGGTCCATGGTTCTTGCCGTATACTGGGGGGACGGGGACGGGGACGACTCTCATTAACCCCTGACTATACCGGGGATACGCTTATCACAATGCCTTTCTGGTCTGTGCTGAAGCAGGGCATTCTGGCAGCCAAGTGGCTTGACCTTTATTAGTGAGCCTGGTTACCCCCTCTCGGAACCACAGACTTAGAAATCGCCAGCCCATATACAGTGCATAAAATATATTTATATATATACCCTTATACACCATTTTAATTAAAAAATATCACAAAATTCTTCTAAGTCCCTCGGGAAGAGTGAAAGACGCGCACGTTCATTTTCAGAGCTCCTAGACTTTCCTATAAGAAGTTAGCCAAAAAGTAGCTTCGAAAAACGCTTAGGTTAAGTTTCAGAGTTGCTTCTAATGTACCAAAGCTGGACTTAGACATAATTTCACTCTCACAACATTATGGCTGATTGGAGACAGTCCGAACCACAAGTACCGGGTCCATGGTTCTTGCCGTATACTGGGGGGACGGGGACGACTCCCATTAACCCCTGACTATACCGGGGATACGCTTATCACAATGCCTTTCTGGTCTGTGCTGAAGCAGGGCATTCTGGCAGCCAAGTGGCTTGACCTTTATTAGTGAGCCTGCTTACCCCCTCTCGGAACCACAGACTTAGAAATCGCCAGCTCATATACAGTGCATAAAATATATTTATATATATACCCTTATACACCATTTTAATTAAAAAATATCACAAAATTCTTCTAAGTCCCTCGGGAAGAGTGAAAGACGCGCACGTTCATTTTTAGAGCTCCTAGACCTTCCTATAAGAAGTTAGCCAAAAAGTAGCTTCGAAAAACGCTTAGGGTAAGTTTCAGAGTTGCTTCTAATGTACCAAAGCTGGACTTAGACATAATTTCACTCTCACAACATTATGGCTGGTTGGAGACAGTCCGAACCACAAGTACCGGGTCCATGGTTCTGGGCGTATACTGGGGGGGACGGGGACGACTCCCATTAACCCCTGACTATACCGGGGATACGCTTATCACAATGCCTTTCTGGTCTGTGCTGAAGCAGGGCATTCTGGCAGCCAAGTGGCTTGACCTTTATTAGTGAGCCTGGTTACCCCCTCTCGGAACCACAGACTTAGAAATCGCCAGCTCATATACAGTGCATAAAATATATTTATATATATACCCTTATACACCATTTTAATAAAAAAATATCACAAAATTCTTCTAAGTCCCTCGGGAAGAGTGAAAGACGCGCACGTTCATTTTCAGAGCTCCTAGACCTTCCTATAAGAAGTTAGCCAAAAAGTAGCTTCGAAAAACGCTTAGGGTAAGTTTCAGAGTTGCTTCTAATGTACCAAAGCTGGACTTAGACATAATTTCACTCTCACAACATTATGGCTGGTTGGAGACAGTCCGAACCACAAGTACCGGGTCCATGGTTCTGGGCGTATACTGGGGGGGACGGGGACGACTCCCATTAACCCCTGACTTTACCAGGGATACGCTTATCACAATGCCTTTCTGGTCTGTGCTGAAGCAGGGCATTCTGGCAGCCAAGTGGCTTGACCTTTATTAGTGAGCCTGGTTACCCCCTCTCGGAACCACAGACTTAGAAATCGCCAGCTCATATATTGTGCATAAAATATATTTATATATATACCCTTATACACCATTTTAATAAAAAAATATCACAAAATTCTTCTAAGTCCCTCGGGAAGAGTGAAAGACGCGCACGTTCATTTTCAGAGCTCCTAGACCTTCCTATAAGAAGTTAGCCAAAAAGTAGCTTCGAAAAACGCTTAGGGTAAGTTTCAGAGTTGCTTCTAATGTACCAAAGCTGGACTTAGACATAATTTCACTCTCACAACATTATGGCTGGTTGGAGACAGTCCGAACCACAAGTACCGGGTCCATGGTTCTGGGCGTATACTGGGGGGGACGGGGACGACTCCCATTAACCCCTGACTTTACCAGGGATACGCTTATCACAATGCCTTTCTGGTCTGTGCTGAAGCAGGGCATTCTGGCAGCCAAGTGGCTTGACCTTTATTAGTGAGCCTGGTTACCCCCTCTCGGAACCACAGACTTAGAAATCGCCAGCTCATATACAGTGCATAAAATATATTTATATATATACCCTTATACACTATTTTAATAAAAAATATCACAAAATTCTTCTAAGTCCCTCGGGAAGAGTGAAAGACGCGCACGTTCATTTTCAGAGCTCCTAGACCTTCCTATAAGAAGTTAGCCAAAAAGTAGCTTCGAAAAACGCTTAGGTTAAGTTTCAGAGTTGCTTCTAATGTACCAAAGCTGGACTTAGACATAATTTCACTCTCACAACATTATGGCTGATTGGAGACAGTCCGAACCACAAGTACCGGGTCCATGGTTCTTGCCGTATACTGGGGGGACGGGGACGACTCCCATTAACCCCTGACTATACCGGGGATACGCTTATCACAATGCCTTTCTGGTCTGTGCTGAAGCAGGGCATTCTGGCAGCCAAGTGGCTTGACCTTTATTAGTGAGCCTGCTTACCCCCTCTCGGAACCACAGACTTAGAAATCGCCAGCTCATATACAGTGCATAAAATATATTTATATATATACCCTTATACACCATTTTAATAAAAAATATCACAAAATTCTTCTAAGTCCCTCGGGAAGAGTGAAAGATGCGCACGTTCATTTTCAGAGCTCCTAGACCTTCCTATAAGAAGTTAGCCAAAAAGTAGCTTCGAAAAACGCTTAGGTTAAGTTTCAGAGTTGCTTCTAATGTACCAAAGCTGGACTTAGACATAATTTCACTCTCACAACATTATGGCTGGTTGGAGACAGTCCGAACCACAAGTACCGGGTCCATGGTTCTTGCCGTATACTGGGGGGACGGGGACGGGGACGACTCTCATTAACCCCTGACTATACCGGGGATACGCTTATCACAATGCCTTTCTGGTCTGTGCTGAAGCAGGGCATTCTGGCAGCCAAGTGGCTTGACCTTTATTAGTGAGCCTGGTTACCCCCTCTCGGAACCACAGACTTAGAAATCGCCAGCTCATATACAGTGCATAAAATATATTTATATATATACCCTTATACACCATTTTAATTAAAAAATATCACAAAATTCTTCTAAGTCCCTCGGGAAGAGTGAAAGACGCGCACGTTCATTTTCAGAGCTCCTAGACTTTCCTATAAGAAGTTAGCCAAAAAGTAGCTTCGAAAAACGCTTAGGGTAAGTTTCAGAGTTGCTTCTAATGTACCAAAGCTGGACTTAGACATAATTTCACTCTCACAACATTATGGCTGGTTAGAGACAGTCCGAACCACAAGTACCGGGTCCATGGTTCTGGTCGTATACTGGGGGGGACGGGGACGACTCCCATTAACCCCTGACTATACCGGGGATACGCTTATCACAATGCCTTTCTGGTCTGTGCTGAAGCAGGGCATTCTGGCAGCCAAGTGGCTTGACCTTTATTAGTGAGCCTGGTTACCCCCTCTCGGAACCACAGACTTAGAAATCGCCAGCTCATATACAGTGCATAAAATATATTTATATATATACCCTTATACACCATTTTAATAAAAAATATCACAAAATTCTTCTAAGTCCCTCGGGAAGAGTGAAAGATGCGCACGTTCATTTTCAGAGCTCCTAGACCTTCCTATAAGAAGTTAGCCAAAAAGTAGCTTCGAAAAACGCTTAGGTTAAGTTTCAGAGTTGCTTCTAATGTACCAAAGCTGGACTTAGACATAATTTCACTCTCACAACATTATGGCTGGTTGGAGACAGTCCGAACCACAAGTACCGGGTCCATGGTTCTTGCCGTATACTGGGGGGACGGGGACGGGGACGACTCTCATTAACCCCTGACTATACCGGGGATACGCTTATCACAATGCCTTTCTGGTCTGTGCTGAAGCAGGGCATTCTGGCAGCCAAGTGGCTTGACCTTTATTAGTGAGCCTGGTTACCCCCTCTCGGAACCACAGACTTAGAAATCGCCAGCCCATATACAGTGCATAAAATATATTTATATATATACCCTTATACACCATTTTAATTAAAAAATATCACAAAATTCTTCTAAGTCCCTCGGGAAGAGTGAAAGACGCGCACGTTCATTTTCAGAGCTCCTAGACTTTCCTATAAGAAGTTAGCCAAAAAGTAGCTTCGAAAAACGCTTAGGTTAAGTTTCAGAGTTGCTTCTAATGTACCAAAGCTGGACTTAGACATAATTTCACTCTCACAACATTATGGCTGATTGGAGACAGTCCGAACCACAAGTACCGGGTCCATGGTTCTTGCCGTATACTGGGGGGACGGGGACGACTCCCATTAACCCCTGACTATACCGGGGATACGCTTATCACAATGCCTTTCTGGTCTGTGCTGAAGCAGGGCATTCTGGCAGCCAAGTGGCTTGACCTTTATTAGTGAGCCTGCTTACCCCCTCTCGGAACCACAGACTTAGAAATCGCCAGCTCATATACAGTGCATAAAATATATTTATATATATACCCTTATACACCATTTTAATTAAAAAATATCACAAAATTCTTCTAAGTCCCTCGGGAAGAGTGAAAGACGCGCACGTTCATTTTTAGAGCTCCTAGACCTTCCTATAAGAAGTTAGCCAAAAAGTAGCTTCGAAAAACGCTTAGGGTAAGTTTCAGAGTTGCTTCTAATGTACCAAAGCTGGACTTAGACATAATTTCACTCTCACAACATTATGGCTGGTTGGAGACAGTCCGAACCACAAGTACCGGGTCCATGGTTCTGGGCGTATACTGGGGGGGACGGGGACTACTCCCATTAACCCCTGACTATACCGGGGATACGCTTATCACAATGCCTTTCTGGTCTGTGCTGAAGCAGGGCATTCTGGCAGCCAAGTGGCTTGACCTTTATTAGTGAGCCTGGTTACCCCCTCTCGGAACCACAGACTTAGAAATCGCCAGCTCATATACAGTGCATAAAATATATTTATATATATACCCTTATACACCATTTTAATAAAAAAATATCACAAAATTCTTCTAAGTCCCTCGGGAAGAGTGAAAGACGCGCACGTTCATTTTCAGAGCTCCTAGACCTTCCTATAAGAAGTTAGCCAAAAAGTAGCTTCGAAAAACGCTTAGGGTAAGTTTCAGAGTTGCTTCTAATGTACCAAAGCTGGACTTAGACATAGTTTCACTCTCACAACATTATGGCTGGTTGGAGACAGTCCGAACCACAAGTACCGGGTCCATGGTTCTGGGCGTATACTGGGGGGGACGGGGACGACTCCCATTAACCCCTGACTTTACCAGGGATACGCTTATCACAATGCCTTTCTGGTCTGTGCTGAAGCAGGGCATTCTGGCAGCCAAGTGGCTTGACCTTTATTAGTGAGCCTGGTTACCCCCTCTCGGAACCACAGACTTAGAAATCGCCAGCTCATATACAGTGCATAAAATATATTTATATATATACCCTTATACACCATTTTAATTAAAAAATATCACAAAATTCTTCTAAGTCCCTCGGGAAGAGTGAAAGACGCGCACGTTCATTTTCAGAGCTCCTAGACTTTCCTATAAGAAGTTAGCCAAAAAGTAGCTTCGAAAAACGCTTAGGGTAAGTTTCAGAGTTGCTTCTAATGTACCAAAGCTGGACTTAGACATAATTTCACTCTCACAACATTATGGCTGGTTAGAGACAGTCCGAACCACAAGTACCGGGTCCATGGTTCTGGGCGTATACTGGGGGGGACGGGGACGACTCCCATTAACCCCTGACTATACCGGGGATACGCTTATCACAATGCCTTTCTGGTCTGTGCTGAAGCAGGGCATTCTGGCAGCCAAGTGGCTTGACCTTTATTAGTGAGCCTGGTTACCCCCTCTCGGAACCACAGACTTAGAAATCGCCAGCTCATATACAGTGCATAAAATATATTTATATACAGTATATACCCTTATACACTATTTTAATAAAAAATATCACAAAATTCTTCTAAGTCCCTCGGGAAGAGTGAAAGACGCGCACGTTCATTTTCAGAGCTCCTAGACCTTCCTATAAGAAGTTAGCCAAAAAGTAGCTTCGAAAAACGCTTAGGTTAAGTTTCAGAGTTGCTTCTAATGTACCAAAGCTGGACTTAGACATAATTTCACTCTCACAACATTATGGCTGATTGGAGACAGTCCGAACCACAAGTACCGGGTCCATGGTTCTTGCCGTATACTGGGGGGACGGGGACGACTCCCATTAACCCCTGACTATACCGGGGATACGCTTATCACAATGCCTTTCTGGTCTGTGCTGAAGCAGGGCATTCTGGCAGCCAAGTGGCTTGACCTTTATTAGTGAGCCTGCTTACCCCCTCTCGGAACCACAGACTTAGAAATCGCCAGCTCATATACAGTGCATAAAATATATTTATATATATACCCTTATACACCATTTTAATAAAAAATATCACAAAATTCTTCTAAGTCCCTCGGGAAGAGTGAAAGATGCGCACGTTCATTTTCAGAGCTCCTAGACCTTCCTATAAGAAGTTAGCCAAAAAGTAGCTTCGAAAAACGCTTAGGTTAAGTTTCAGAGTTGCTTCTAATGTACCAAAGCTGGACTTAGACATAATTTCACTCTCACAACATTATGGCTGGTTGGAGACAGTCCGAACCACAAGTACCGGGTCCATGGTTCTTGCCGTATACTGGGGGGACGGGGACGGGGACGACTCTCATTAACCCCTGACTATACCGGGGATACGCTTATCACAATGCCTTTCTGGTCTGTGCTGAAGCAGGGCATTCTGGCAGCCAAGTGGCTTGACCTTTATTAGTGAGCCTGGTTACCCCCTCTCGGAACCACAGACTTAGAAATCGCCAGCTCATATACAGTGCATAAAATATATTTATATATATACCCTTATACACCATTTTAATTAAAAAATATCACAAAATTCTTCTAAGTCCCTCGGGAAGAGTGAAAGACGCGCACGTTCATTTTCAGAGCTCCTAGACCTTCCTATAAGAAGTTAGCCAAAAAGTAGCTTCGAAAAACGCTTAGGTTAAGTTTCAGAGTTGCTTCTAATGTACCAAAGCTGGACTTAGACATAATTTCACTCTCACAACATTATGGCTGATTGGAGACAGTCCGAACCACAAGTACCGGGTCCATGGTTCTTGCCGTATACTGGGGGGACGGGGACGACTCCCATTAACCCCTGACTATACCGGGGATACGCTTATCACAATGCCTTTCTGGTCTGTGCTGAAGCAGGGCATTCTGGCAGCCAAGTGGCTTGACCTTTATTAGTGAGCCTGCTTACCCCCTCTCGGAACCACAGACTTAGAAATCGCCAGCTCATATACAGTGCATAAAATATATTTATATATATACCCTTATACACCATTTTAATAAAAAATATCACAAAATTCTTCTAAGTCCCTCGGGAAGAGTGAAAGATGCGCACGTTCATTTTCAGAGCTCCTAGACCTTCCTATAAGAAGTTAGCCAAAAAGTAGCTTCGAAAAACGCTTAGGTTAAGTTTCAGAGTTGCTTCTAATGTACCAAAGCTGGACTTAGACATAATTTCACTCTCACAACATTATGGCTGGTTGGAGACAGTCCGAACCACAAGTACCGGGTCCATGGTTCTTGCCGTATACTGGGGGGACGGGGACGGGGACGACTCTCATTAACCCCTGACTATACCGGGGATACGCTTATCACAATGCCTTTCTGGTCTGTGCTGAAGCAGGGCATTCTGGCAGCCAAGTGGCTTGACCTTTATTAGTGAGCCTGGTTACCCCCTCTCGGAACCACAGACTTAGAAATCGCCAGCTCATATACAGTGCATAAAATATATTTATATATATACCCTTATACACCATTTTAATTAAAAAATATCACAAAATTCTTCTAAGTCCCTCGGGAAGAGTGAAAGACGCGCACGTTCATTTTCAGAGCTCCTAGACTTTCCTATAAGAAGTTAGCCAAAAAGTAGCTTCGAAAAACGCTTAGGGTAAGTTTCAGAGTTGCTTCTAATGTACCAAAGCTGGACTTAGACATAATTTCACTCTCACAACATTATGGCTGGTTAGAGACAGTCCGAACCACAAGTACCGGGTCCATGGTTCTGGTCGTATACTGGGGGGGACGGGGACGACTCCCATTAACCCCTGACTATACCGGGGATACGCTTATCACAATGCCTTTCTGGTCTGTGCTGAAGCAGGGCATTCTGGCAGCCAAGTGGCTTGACCTTTATTAGTGAGCCTGGTTACCCCCTCTCGGAACCACAGACTTAGAAATCGCCAGCTCATATACAGTGCATAAAATATATTTATATATATACCCTTATACACCATTTTAATAAAAAATATCACAAAATTCTTCTAAGTCCCTCGGGAAGAGTGAAAGATGCGCACGTTCATTTTCAGAGCTCCTAGACCTTCCTATAAGAAGTTAGCCAAAAAGTAGCTTCGAAAAACGCTTAGGTTAAGTTTCAGAGTTGCTTCTAATGTACCAAAGCTGGACTTAGACATAATTTCACTCTCACAACATTATGGCTGGTTGGAGACAGTCCGAACCACAAGTACCGGGTCCATGGTTCTTGCCGTATACTGGGGGGACGGGGACGGGGACGACTCTCATTAACCCCTGACTATACCGGGGATACGCTTATCACAATGCCTTTCTGGTCTGTGCTGAAGCAGGGCATTCTGGCAGCCAAGTGGCTTGACCTTTATTAGTGAGCCTGGTTACCCCCTCTCGGAACCACAGACTTAGAAATCGCCAGCCCATATACAGTGCATAAAATATATTTATATATATACCCTTATACACCATTTTAATTAAAAAATATCACAAAATTCTTCTAAGTCCCTCGGGAAGAGTGAAAGACGCGCACGTTCATTTTCAGAGCTCCTAGACTTTCCTATAAGAAGTTAGCCAAAAAGTAGCTTCGAAAAACGCTTAGGTTAAGTTTCAGAGTTGCTTCTAATGTACCAAAGCTGGACTTAGACATAATTTCACTCTCACAACATTATGGCTGATTGGAGACAGTCCGAACCACAAGTACCGGGTCCATGGTTCTTGCCGTATACTGGGGGGACGGGGACGACTCCCATTAACCCCTGACTATACCGGGGATACGCTTATCACAATGCCTTTCTGGTCTGTGCTGAAGCAGGGCATTCTGGCAGCCAAGTGGCTTGACCTTTATTAGTGAGCCTGCTTACCCCCTCTCGGAACCACAGACTTAGAAATCGCCAGCTCATATACAGTGCATAAAATATATTTATATATATACCCTTATACACCATTTTAATTAAAAAATATCACAAAATTCTTCTAAGTCCCTCGGGAAGAGTGAAAGACGCGCACGTTCATTTTTAGAGCTCCTAGACCTTCCTATAAGAAGTTAGCCAAAAAGTAGCTTCGAAAAACGCTTAGGGTAAGTTTCAGAGTTGCTTCTAATGTACCAAAGCTGGACTTAGACATAATTTCACTCTCACAACATTATGGCTGGTTGGAGACAGTCCGAACCACAAGTACCGGGTCCATGGTTCTGGGCGTATACTGGGGGGGACGGGGACGACTCCCATTAACCCCTGACTATACCGGGGATACGCTTATCACAATGCCTTTCTGGTCTGTGCTGAAGCAGGGCATTCTGGCAGCCAAGTGGCTTGACCTTTATTAGTGAGCCTGGTTACCCCCTCTCGGAACCACAGACTTAGAAATCGCCAGCTCATATACAGTGCATAAAATATATTTATATATATACCCTTATACACCATTTTAATAAAAAAATATCACAAAATTCTTCTAAGTCCCTCGGGAAGAGTGAAAGACGCGCACGTTCATTTTCAGAGCTCCTAGACCTTCCTATAAGAAGTTAGCCAAAAAGTAGCTTCGAAAAACGCTTAGGGTAAGTTTCAGAGTTGCTTCTAATGTACCAAAGCTGGACTTAGACATAGTTTCACTCTCACAACATTATGGCTGGTTGGAGACAGTCCGAACCACAAGTACCGGGTCCATGGTTCTGGGCGTATACTGGGGGGGACGGGGACGACTCCCATTAACCCCTGACTTTACCAGGGATACGCTTATCACAATGCCTTTCTGGTCTGTGCTGAAGCAGGGCATTCTGGCAGCCAAGTGGCTTGACCTTTATTAGTGAGCCTGGTTACCCCCTCTCGGAACCACAGACTTAGAAATCGCCAGCTCATATACAGTGCATAAAATATATTTATATATATACCCTTATACACCATTTTAATTAAAAAATATCACAAAATTCTTCTAAGTCCCTCGGGAAGAGTGAAAGACGCGCACGTTCATTTTCAGAGCTCCTAGACTTTCCTATAAGAAGTTAGCCAAAAAGTAGCTTCGAAAAACGCTTAGGGTAAGTTTCAGAGTTGCTTCTAATGTACCAAAGCTGGACTTAGACATAATTTCACTCTCACAACATTATGGCTGGTTAGAGACAGTCCGAACATTAGAGTACGCCCACTTTCAGCACCTGTACCTCGCCGCCATGCATAAAAGGTTACACACTTTGCATAGCCCACTACTCGATGATCTTTATCTGAACTTGCCCTTGTCCAGATACTGCATTGTGCCACCTGCTTCCATGGAGCACCCCCGATTCTACGGACGCAGGAACCCACTCGCCTCTGCCATGCCTGTCATGCAGAAAAAGCGAAAGGCGGTTGCCGTTTCCATGCCAAGGCAAAAGCAACAGGCTAAGGCCAATAAAGAAAACCTTCTGCAGACCCCAAAGGCTAAGGGTTTTCATAGATGTCAGCCTTATTATGTAAAGAAGATATACGGTGATGTACTCTCGACGCAATACGATTGGCAGCCAACCCATCGAATCCGTAGACCACTTCCTCCCATACGCTTCGACGACTCTGCCGCCGCTGTCCCGGAAATCTTCAGCCCGTCTTCTCCACCCCTCGTCCTCGACGCAGCCGCCGCCCTCCTGGAAACCCACAGGCTATCCTCTCCAGTTCTATCCGATGACGCTGCCTCTGAAATCCACGGGTCACTTTCTCCTTTGCTCTGAGACGACTCTGCTTCTCGCCCGGAAAGCCAACGGTCACTTTCTCCATCCCTCTTCGACGACGCTGCCGCTTCTCCTCTACCGGATATCCACAGGTCACCTCCTCCACCCTTCTTCGACGTCGCTGCTGCTTCTCTCCATGGAACCCCCATCTCATCCTCCATTGCAGCCATCCACCCAGATGTCCACACGCAATGCACAAGAAGCAGCTCGTTACACCGGATGCTGAATGGGATGTGTGGATCTCCCCGGGAACTCTATTGTGCTAGCAAAGATAGATCTGCTTCTGGAGACCATGTTAAATGTGGAGCAACGGATGCAACATATGGATCAACGATGATACATATGGATCAACGGATGATACATATGGATCAACGGATGCTAGATATGGATCAACGGATGGATCGACGGATGGAGAAGATAGAGGCTGACATAGCGGGTATACATTGTTTGCTTGGTGTTAATGCCCCTGTTTCCCTGACGCTGGAGCAGGGGGGTGACATGGATGTGATGAATGGGAGCATCGACCCCCTTCCATGACCAAGCTCACCCCCTCCACCAGAAGATGTAGTGTACATGTATGCCGTTGAGGAGGACATGACAACCCCGTCAAGACCACGCCAGGAGACAATACGGCGACCTAGACCGGATGAAAGCTTCCTCCCAGACATCCTACCATCGCCCGTCGCCTCAGGCACACCTGCTCGCAGAAGACCTACATTCGCTCGCATCAATACGGTGCCCGACATCACCCTGTGCGATCTGCCACCGGGGCTCAGGGAGAAGTATAGGGTGATAAGTGCTGGTGTACCCCACAAGTATGCCTTGTTACTTTTTAAGCACCATGTTCCCTACTAGTTGTACTGCGACTGGGCCTTCCGAGTGAACTACGACGGAAATTGCGTAAAAAAGGCGCTTCCTGCCAATTTAAGAAAGAACATTCTGGATGAAATGCGGCGCTTTTATCCAATTACAGATCCTGTAATGAAAGGGGTTCGAGACTGCATTAATGGCGTTTTGCGCCATGCAAGGAATCGGCCATGGACGGACAATGTGGTGGACTTTCTGGATTAATCACGGGAACTGTAAGACCATACTGTTGTGCTGAACTGTGCTGTACTGTACATGTTTTGACCTGCTGAACTTAAATAAAGGAGATGTTTTGACCTGCTGTACTGTAATTAACTTACTGTTTTAACTTGCTGTACACGCACACAGGACCTGCACAATTCCAGTCTCTGAGGGCCGCAAACAGGCACGTTTTTCAAGGTTGTCCTGAAAACCGGGCCTGTCTGCTGCCCTCGAGGACTGTACTGGTGCAGGCCTGACTGACTGTTTTGCACACCATACCACTGTACTGTATACTGTATGTTTCTTTAATAAAGGAGATGTTGCGTTTTGTATACTGTATTTTATGAATAAAGATTTTTTTTAATCACAGGTAAGACCATACTGTTGTGCTGAACTGTATTGTACATGTTTTGACCTGCTGTACTTAAATAAAGAAGATGTTGTGTGTTTTTTCACTTGTATTTATACAGAAATGTTTTAACTTGCTGTACACACACACAGGACCTGCACAATTCCAGTCCCTGAGGGCCGCAAACAGGCACGGTTTTCAAGGTTGTCCTGAAAACCGGGCCTGTGTGCTGCCCTCGAGGACTGTACTGGTGCAGACTGTTTTGCACACCATCCCACTGTATATGTTTTGACTTGCCGTTGTTTAATAAAGGAGATGTTGCATTTTGAATAAAGAATTTGTTTTTAAAACGTGACTGTAAACCATAATGACTGACTGTAAATGTTTTTACTTTCTATACATAAATGTTTTCACAACTGTAGCAGTAAACCATACACCTGTTTATGTTTTGAATTGCTGTGCACTTAAAATGTTTCTACATTGTACAGTATTTGTAAATAAATGTTTTTGTACTTTCTCCACCAATAAAAGAACATGTTGATTTATTTTACATTGTTCCATTGGCTCCTTTGCTACTGCAACAAAATACAGTGCTTCTAGAATGTACACTACTGTCCAAGCACACTGTACTGTATACTGTAGGCATGCTCAGTACAAGAGTATTAAAAAAAATAGAAGACACATACTGTACAGTACTGTACTGTATGTACTGGCACTGTATAGAAGACACATACTGTATATACAGTACTGTAATACATGTAGAATAAATGCATAGTTTTTATTTTTTTCAGGTTTAATACACAGTAAATAGAAAAAAGAGAGAAATAGTGCGCAATCTAATTTTAAACGTGACGTGATAAGTGAGAATAAATGGAATAAATAACTTAACCTAAGATTGAGCGTCTGCAGCTGTGATGGAGGTGGGGGGGCTCAGGAACCCCCTGGAACTAACAAATGGATACAAAAAAGAGACACAGCGCACAACGCTCATAGTGCATTACAAAATATTATTGACATGAATAATAAATGGTGAGTAATGTGCGTACATCAAATAAATTAATAACAAGCAGTTTCGGGATATTTTACCCAACGCCTCCGGAGACCAGGATATATGTCTTTGCAGGGGTGATACTGCTGTCCTCGATGGTGCAGGGTCCTATTGAAATGTGTGCACAACCTCTGCTTGATCTTGCTCCCCTGAGCATAGGCAGGCTGGGAGCTGCTGATTCCTGCAGTGTTTCAGCAGGGCAGTTATAGACATCAGCTGTGCGCCAACACTCTCCTCCGTGTGGATCACTTCCTGGATCGTGACGTCACCGCAGGGATTCGGCGCCGCTCAGCAACAGTCAAAATCGCGCAGTAGGGTGCCAGTATGTTCCCAATTGCACTCTGTTAGAGTATCCTGGTGCAATTGGGAACATACTGGCACCCTACTGCGCGATTTTGACTGTTGCTGAGCGGCGCCGAATCCCTGCGGTGACGTCACGATCCAGGAAGTGATCCACACGGAAGAGAGTGTTGGCGCACAGCTGATGTCTATAACTGCCCTGCTGAAACACTGCAGGAATCAGCAGCTCCCAGCCTGCCTGTGCTCAGGGGAGCAAGATCAAGCAGAGGTTGTGCACACATTTCAATAGGACCCTGCACCATCGAGGACAGCAGTATCACCCCTGCAAAGACATATATCCTGGTCTCCGGAGGCGTTGGGTAAAATATCCCGAAACTGCTTGTTATTAATTTATTTGATGTACGCACATTACTCACCATTTATTATTCATGTCAATAATATTTTGTAATGCACTATGAGCGTTGTGCGCTGTGTCTCTTTTTTGTATCCATTAATACACAGTATACTGTTTATAAAAAAGTATTGTATACTGTACGGCCGGAAAACATCAGCATAGTGTACATCAGCCACTAAACTGTAGACTCCAGTACGTGGGTTTTTAAATCCGATTCAGTAATGTGCAGGCATTGTTACACAAAGCGATATTATCCATCAAAATCCCTCCATTAGCCGTTTTCTTTTCTGAGGAAAAACAAAAAGAAAAGTTTTACTGTAATGGTCAGCCCCCGAAAGAAGTTCCCAGCCAGTCCCACCAATAATTTTCTCGGGGGGCGTCTCCTGTTCACATGCGCATGCGCCTACCGTCGATGTAATGACACGCATACTGTATGCGTTTCAAGAAGGTTCCAATGCGCATACGCCTAGCGTTCCACCAATTGTTCAGTATCTGCAGTACAGTACTGTAGAAGCCGCTCAGCCAATAATATTGCTTACAGGAGAATTGCTTGACTTTTGAATCACACCGATATTGATACTGTATTGTCAAAATAAAAAAAACACTGAAAATAATACGGCAACAATACTCACCATAGAATTTCCCATTCAGCTGGCGCCGGCGCCGGTCCACTGCCAGTCCAGCTTTCTTGATCATCCACGTCGATAGTTTGCAGCGGGACTAGTCCACCTGTAGTCAGCTGATGAGGCTGGAAATTGCTTAGATACATGCAAGCTTGATCTAAATTGCACGCGAAATCCGGCTCAGGCTCAGGGTTGTCACTGACGGTGGGACCGTTATTGGAAGCCGGTGCTGGTGCATTGCTTGGCAGCGACTGTCGTTTCTTAGTTGGTTTTAACACGACCCTTCGCCTTTTGCCGTCTGCATGATCATAGATACATAAAAGCCGGTGATACACACCAATACCCTCCAACAAATTGTGGCTCAATAAGATAAAAACAGGGATCGCTACATAACCTTTTCCTTATTGCACGCTACCAGGTATGAGGAGCTTGCGAAAATTTGTAAAAGTCATAGTTTTCGATAAAATACTGATAAATTTGAGCAACTGTTGCCATCTTATCATCTGTTGCATTAATCGCAGCCCATATCAAATACGCGTAACTTCTGTCGGGTTTTTGGAAAACGGGCTGGACTTGAACACTCATGGTGGGCGGCGGGTCTCTGGAGAATACTGTAACCGAAACTGGTCTTTGTATTTCTTTAATATGAAAAGCCTAAATTGATACATTTTTGCAACCTCTTCCTTCAGTCTCAAGGCCAAGTTACAATAGCACACTGTGGTATCTTTTTTAAACGAAACACCTGCAAGTCGACACATTACTGAAGCGCATGCGCATTGCAATTCATGAATATCTGCCATCTGGTGGACACGCGAAGAATTGCAACTTATTAAATCCGAACCATTCTCAATAAACGCATCAACCGCGCGTCAACCGCACATGACCCGTGGCTGAGAACGCAAAATGAATGCGGCAGTATCTGCCTTATTCCCCACACACTTTCTCTAAGGATATGCTTATAGTGACGGTCACTGGAAAATCAAATAGAGATGACTTCCAGCGATCGCGACCAATCCGTCGCTCCGTCGCGCTATCGCATCGCACTTACTTTAAGCGTATGCGACGGTGGCAATGCATTTGTTTTGCCGCGTCGTCGCTGTCGTCGGCGCCGGCGCTATGAGAGTCAGATTGAGGCTGTGCTTAGAGTCCCCCTTCAACCTTATATATGCTTGGGGCAGCCACAAACCCTATACTGGTTGTGGGTCACCTGGGCACTAGCTGGGCTACCCCCCTTAACCTAGCGATTCCCTCAGCTACAGGAATAGATGTTTTATCCCTGTGCCCAATTCTCCTTTCTGGGCTATGCCCTAATGGTGTACCCTAATGGTGAGTCCCGCTTGCGTTTTCAAGGGGAGATATTGCCGGGACAATTTGCCTACATGTATCCGAGAATCAGGCATGATTTCCGTGTACATTTATGGGGGAACCGACAACTCCGGACCCCAAAGTCCTAGGCACTGGTCAATGGTTCCTCCACAAAACCCCGCTTGAAACTAATACCCTAGCAATCCTTGCTTGCTGGCATGCCCGGAAAGGGGAAAACACCAAAAATACTTTTATTAAAGGCAACACATTTAAAGGGTACAATTTTACTGGGCCCAAGAGCTAACTCTCTTGGACCCTTATACACGGGTCTGGTGTAACCAAAACAGGCTTAACCTTTATTTGAGAGCCTGGTTACCCCCTATCGTCACAGTCTCTTCTAAAAATGTATTCATATCTGATGGATTGATTTACAAAATATATTTTATCCTGACAACTTTTTGCTCACTATGCAAGTCACAGGAAAGTATTTTGTTGCCAATAGAATAATGAGGCTACAGATACTGGCGGACAATTGCTTAGCGGGTACATTCCATACCACAATTCTGATACTGTTTCAGGGGAATGTGGTCTGTCAGATGTGCGTTTTTTGCCAAAAAAATTACATATCTATTATTGCATTCTTTTCAAAAAGAAATCTGAGTTTTCTCTTATAAGACTCTGCATTCTCTGCATAACTGAATATCGGTTTCTTTTTTGTTGATTATCATTGAATAGAAATGTTGTTCACAATGTCAATTGCTCCCTATTAAAAGCTTGCAGCATTCTTACCATGGAATATGGTAAATAAGGATATTAATATCAACAAAGGACATAATATACTATTTGTTTGTCATATGTAGATGATAGCTGCAGTTTAACTATGATTCTTATTATAAAAACAATGATAATGTAATTGCGTATAAAGCGCATAAGGTGCATAATACTGTAATATTTTCATCATCATTTTTTCTTATTTTAATGAAAAGGTACTGTACTGTGTCTTTGTGATTTTTTTTAATAGCATTCTGCCTTGGCCAATGTGTATTCTATTGTACTAATGGAATTCTAGAGTGGATTTTAACATATTTCACTGTTTTTAATGTATGTGTATTTTTATTCCATGGCCCGATCGAAGTCATTATTCAACCTGAAACATTGAACTAGCATCATAAACCTGTGATAGGCCAAATCTGAGGTAATATTTTAAAAAACAAAATGTATTCATAAGTCATCAACTTGTTACTGCTAAAAAATAACGCTTTTTTTTTACAGAAGCCGCTGAAAATATCAGGACTTGCACGAAAATGAGTAAATAGTGCAATTTTACTTATTTTGATGCTTGTCATCAAATTCTGTTACTTATCTGTACCTGGCTAGTGCCAAAATGTAGCACAAAGTTTTATCATCCACTGTACTCCAGGCTGGCATTAGGCCTATCTTGTCTATTTATATAATATAATGTTAGCAATATCTTACTAGCCACTTAGGTAGCCAAGGGGCATAGGAAGAGCTGTTTTAGATAGATATAAGCCAATGTATATCACAGTCATAAAAGGGGTTAATATTCGTCTGTATAGATCTCAATACCTGGACAGACATCTGGGAAGCTGCTTCCAAAAATTCATCATGCGTTGTAATTAAGGAGAATATTTACAAGTTAATATTCAGATGGTAAATGACTCCTGCCAGGCTGCACTCTTTTCTCCCAGGCGTTTCCCCTCTGCTGGCGCGGTTGTGGTGAAGTGGGGAATATACGGCACATATTCTGGTCATGCCCCAAAATCCAACAAACATGGACGGAAGTGTTCACCTTAATACACAAGATACTAAAAATCTCTGTCCCACATGACCCAGTATATATATTACTAGGAAAACCAATGGCAAATATCTCCAAAAAAAAAGCTAGAGTAATATCCCAACTTTTAAACGCTACACGGTGTACAATTGCCAAAAACTGGAAAAAAACTGCCCCCCCCCCATCCTTAAATCAAATAAACAACAACATTTGGCATATAGTCTATATGGAAAAACTCTCAGCCTATCTGAACGGCTCTACCTCGCAATTCTCTGATATTTGGGCTCCTTGGTTCCATCATGCAGGTATATCCCCATATATAGACTAGAATACTTTGAACAGAGTGATACATGTGATATTTAAATTGTTGAATACAGTACAATATTGGTACAAATGCTACCCCTCCCCCCCTCCCCGATCTCCCTCTTCTCCACTGTTTCATTACCAGTTTATTTGTATTACTGTATCCCCCTTTTTTTGTGTAGTATGTTATGTTTACCTCATTTTGTATGTTTGAAAATGCTCAATAAAAATTTAAGTAATAAAAAAAAAGGGGTTAATATTACATAACCCTATAATAGATATATGATTATCGGTCAATGTAATTACTGCACTGCGAGTCATCTTAAAATATTGTACCTGTTAACATTTTACCACAAAGTTGATGACTTTGGTTATAAAATTGCGGTAAAACCATCGGACATACAGTATATATTTTTTCACCAGGTGCAATATTAACTCGGTTTTCATGTAGATTGGTGAATCTAAGCCATTAGAGCCTTTTCACGTCTCTTTGGTGTTATCACTGCCAAATCGAATGTTTTCGCATGAGCCTACCGATCAGTCTGACATTTGTGTTTTCATGGTATTCAGAAAGAGTTATCACAAGTCAGAAACAGTTCGGTAAGAAAATGCCATATCACTCCGGATAGCAATGTCTTTAGCTCTGTATTTTTCTATGTTACATAGTTACATAGTAGATGAGGTTGAAAAAGACATACGTCCATCAAGTTCAACCTATGTATGCTAAATTTAGACGACAGATACTTTATCCTATATCCGTACTTACAGTGTATTGATCCAGAGGAAGGCAAACAAAAAACCTCAGTGTCATATCATCCAATGCTATCTCATAAGGGGAAAAATAAATTCCTTTCTGACTACAAGAATTGGCAATCGGATTATTCCCTGGATCAACATTCTTCCCATGTTTACTTATTTGGTATATCCCTGTATACCTTCCCTTTCAAAACAGATGTCCAAACTTTTTTGAAAAAATCTATTGTATCTGCCATCACAGTCCACATGGGTAATGCGTTCCACATTTGAACTGCCCTTACTGTAAAGAACCCTTTCCTTTGTTGCTGGTGAAATCTCCTTTCCTCCAACCTTGAGGGATGAACCCTGTGTCTTTTGTACTGCCCTTGAGATGAATAGTTATTTTTTGTACGCTCTTTGTATAAACATATAAATAAATATATTTTTTTATATACAGTAGTTATCATATCTCCTCTTAGAAGTCTCTTTTCTAATGTAAATAAATCTAATTTAGCTAGCCTCTCATAAGTTAGATTGTCCATCCCCTTTATTAATTTCGTGGCTCTTCCCTGCATTCTCTCTAGTTCCATAATGTTTTTTCTAAAGAGTGGTGTCCAAAATTGTACTCCATATTCAAGGTGTGGTCTTACTAATGCTTTATAAAGGGGCATAATTATGTTTACTTCCCTTTCATCCATTGCCCGTTTAATGCAAGATAAGATCGTGGTTGCCTTTGCAGCTACTGCATGATTTTGGGCACTATTGCTAAGCCTGCTGTCTACAAGCCCTCCTAAATCCTTCTCGATCAAGGATTCCCCTGACTTATCCCCATTTAATTTGTAAATCGCCTGTTCTTGTTTCCCAAATGCATAACCTTACATTTAGCTGTATTAAATCATCTGCCATGTACCTGCCCAAGTTTCCAGTCTCTCCAAGTCATTTTGGAGAGAAAATACATCCTGCTCTGATTTTACTACAGTACAGTGGTGGCCGCCCTGAGTCTACAGCGGCCGCCACCGCGGGTAATTTAAAACCCCGTTCAGACACGGCCTTTTTTTTTTCTTTCAGCGCCGCTGGCGCTTCTATTGTTCAGCGCCATTAGGCGCTGATTGGAGAAACAGCCGCGCGCGGCCGTGAGATGCGGCTGGCGCGCGGCCAATCTCGAAGGCAAATACAAAAAGGTGGAAAAAATGCGGTTGAGCTCTAGATTAAACGTGGCCGCAGCAGTATCTGTCATGGGAGACCAGGTTATGTACATCTTTTTACTGGGATCATTAATTGAGCAAAACAAGGTAATTAAATAAATGATAGTAATAAAAAGTAATTTATTCAGCATAAATTCACTTACTGTAAGGAATCCGCTCCGCAGTTTACTGGTTGCCTTACCTTGCAGACTTGTGCAGTCCTGGAGCACCTCTCCTGATGTTTGCTGCAGCCTGGATTCACTTACCAAAGCTATACACACTCCCTCTGGTATCTACTGCAGCTGTGCAGCCTATCACTGCAACCTAGACTTGCATTCATTCATTGGAGCAGTACCTTCACACCCCCCTCCGGGGATTGGCCTGCTGGCCTTTAAGTATTGTCTTCCCATAATGCTCCCTGCCGAGCATAGTCCTTCCTGGATGTCACTATCTGTTCTGCCACAAGCCCTCGCTTGTTCCTGTCTCTCATGCTGAAGCGGAGTATTCTCCTTGTTGTCTGCAGCTCCAGGTTTCCTAAGGCCGGCTGCTATATTCACGCAGCGGTCTGCTCCAGTCTCCTGTGTTGTAGCTGAGTACTCTTCTTGTTTACTTCAGCTCCTTGTTTCCTGTGACCGGCTGCTATATTCACGCAGCAGTCCACTCCTGTTCTCCTGTGCTGAAGCAGAGGTTTTCGTCCTGCGTCCCTCAGCCTCCTGGATTCCTGCACTGAAGCGGATGTTTCGTCCCTGCGTTCTTCAGTCTCCTGGATTCCTGCACTGAAGCGGAGGTTTCCCTGTGTATCTTCAGCTTCCTGGTTCCTGGGGCCTACTCTTTCCCTAATCTAGAGAGGCCGTGTCCTGGTTCCTGCGCTGAGACAGAGGATTCCCTAGCCCGCTCAGGACTCTTGCGCTGTAGCACTGGTGCACCCGTGCAGCAAAGCGGTGTGCTACTCTGGTCTGCCTACCATCTCCTGTGACCAGTACCATGGGCCATGGTCGTCGCTCGCGCAGAGGCCAACCCCGCGCTCCTAAGCTGAAGCGGGGCTCTCCTGACTACCTGTTGCCGAACTCTTGCCTGAACAATGTTTATCCTGATGTCTCCTGTCCTGACCCTGGCTTCTACAACGACGACGCTGTCTTCTCCAATCCTGATCCTGCGACATATGACTACGAACTGCGCAATCCGGATCAGCCTGCGCGGTCTCAGGTCGGTGCTTTTACAACCCCACCTCAGCCTCGCGGTCCGGTCCTGGTTTGTGGCGAGCAGAACCTTGACAGTATGCTCGGCCGCACAAACTCGGACCGCCCTGTGGTGAGGGTTGGTAAGTTTCTGTCTGAAAGCCTGTCCCAGCCTGTAAACCAGTCCCAGTGTGAATACCAATTTCTATGTGAGATAATACCCCTGATTGAAGATCTGATTGTGTTTGTAGGTTTAACCTCTTTGCAAAACAAATGCCGTAATGATCTCATGATGAAGGTTTACCGCCTCCGGGACTTAAAACAATCGCTGGCCGCTTGTATTTGCTTTACTGGTTACCCTTTAACTTGGGAAAATGTGTACCCTTTAGAATTGGACGACGCCCAAAAGGAACTCTCTTCCCTGGCCTTGTCTTTAGACATTTATATAGCAAAAGAGGACCCTCTCCTCATGTTGGCTGATGCCCAAAAAACACTCCATATCCTTTCCATGACATTGGACATTTGCATAGAGGAACATGATCCTCCCCTCGCCAGCTTCGCTGCCGCTTGGCTGTATCCCTGGTCTACCACGGATCCTTGCCCTGAGTGTATGCCCGGGTTCCCTGACACCAATGATATGTTTTCGTTAACCCCTGCTGATCAGTCCTGTGAGGTCCCCCTGGAGAATACATATGTTGCTCTACCCAGCACTAATGTTCTTGTATCAGAGAATAAGTTCATTAGTTCTCCTATTTCTAGCTCAGAAGTCCTTTCTCTAGGTCTTGAGGGTTTTCCAGATTTAACCCCTGCCGAGCAGTCCTGTGAGGTTCCCCTGGAGAATACATATGTTTCACTAGCCAACACTAAGGTTCTACTATCAGAGAATAAGTCCCTTTGTTCCCCTATTTCTAACTCCGAATCTGTCACTCCAGCTCTTCAGGGTTTTCCAGCTTTAAACTCTGCTAGGCAGTCCTGTGCGCTTTCCCCGTCAGAGAAAGAATCCCTAAGTTCTGTTCCCAGGGTTATTTCTGTATTAACCTCTGTGGGGCAGCTCTCTGAGTTTCCTTTGGTAAATCCCTGTTCTCTGTCAGCCATGGTCACGCCCCTAGCTTCAGAGGAGAGATTCCTGGTCTGTCCTAATACAGAGAGAAGATTACCTATGTTTTACTCTCAGGCATTGTCTGCATTAACCCCTGTAAATTCTTGCTGCCTCCAAGTTAATGCCTTCGTTTTAGCCTCAGAGAATGAGTTCACAAGTCAGACAGCAGAGGTTGCATTGAGGGATTCCCATAACCGTACGGAGTCCCTAGATATTCTTTGCTATAAATCCCCTGCTTCAGCTCAAGTTTCCGCAGTTTCGTCTCCGGAGACTTCGGCTAAAGTTCTGGTTCCTGATAAATGTATTCAGGAGTCAGGTTTTTCCCTAAGCTTGCTCGCAGAGTTCCTTCTCCCGGGTGTTTCGCTGAACCAGCCTGTCGCCCACATAGCGGTGATCCCTGCTTCAGCCCATAGTTCCCACATTATGGAGTCTGCAGTAATTTCTGGTTTCCCATACATTCCTTACCAAATACCTACTTCAGAGACCAGTACAGTTATGATTCACTCCCGTGTACTGTCTGAGTTCTCCTCCTCTTTAAGCTTAGGGTTAAAAGCATACAGTAGTCTGTATGTCCCTCCTAGGGTTCATATTATGTTCCCAGGAATGTTTGCTGACGCACGGTTTTCTCCCCAAAGTGACGCTTTTTCATATAGATTAGTAAAAAGCTTGCACACTGTATCCCTTTTCGCTGAATTGTGTCTTACTAGTTTTGAGACTCTGAGAGGTAATGATTCTCCTTCTGATTCTGAAGCTCTTCCTACAAGGAGTATCCTGATTGGGGGTCCCCCTGATTTCTCTGTCCAGGCTAATTCTCCAGGGATCAGCATATCTGTGGTCACTTCCTTAGTACTGTCTGAGGTCACCATGCATATATTACAAGTCCTGGGGTTTAAATCTGAGCAATTTAGCTGTCCTGCCTTTGCTGAAACCCAGTCCCTCAGTACTGTGTCTAAATATGCCCCAGCAAACATGGGGTTACTCTGGGAAGAAATGAAAACTCCTGTCTTAAAGGGTATTTTTTCTCACATGTCCAGCAAATCTAGAACCTCAGTAATTGTTTCTAAGTCACTTATCAATACATCTGATTTTTTCTCTAATCAAACCCAGACACCCTCACTATCGGTTAGAAGTCCTGTGATCAGAGATTTTGCACTAGAAAACACACCAATTCATGTTTTTGTCAGGTTAGGTACCCCTGTGGTTAGGGCCATTGCAGTTTCGGAAAAGACTCCTTGTACTCCTAAGGTGCCTGTCATTAAGAGTTTTCATAGTTCATACTTGCTGCTTGTTGATTCTCAGGGCCCTGTCACTGAGGTACAGACTTCAGCTTCTGATGTTAGCTTCCCTCCCACCACTACCCTGGGTCTGCCTTTTTCTCAAGCTACTGATTTGAAGATCCCAAGGACTATTCCTGATTCACTGACAATATTATCTCCCAATGAAGATTTCCCAGTATTGGAGAGCTCTACTGTTGTTTGCTTCTCTGCTCCTGCTAAACCATGGTTTTGTCCCTCGGAATTTTCGGTTGCCCCTGTTATTTCCTCTCAGTTGGAAATACTCTGTACGTATCCCAAGATTTCGGTCCCTATGCCTGGTTTACTGCTTGCCTTGTCACCTTCCATACCAATACCGGGAGATGCTTCCAACCAACCTATACCCTTACTAACCATTACCTGGGAGCCTTCTAGAGGAAAAATTCCTCGCAAATTCCAACATGCAGTGGTCAGCCAAGACTTTTTCTGTTACAAAGTTCCTCCTGGTGTATTCGATCAACTATCAGGGCCGCTGATCCTAGAGTCCGGTTCATTTATTAAAGACTGGGCTTCCTGTAGGGGTTATCCTGCCGTTTCTGCTCTGGAACCCTCTGGTTCTTCACAGCCCTGGATTTCCAAGTCATTTTGCGAGGCGAGCCATGTACCAAAGATGTTTCTTCCATCAATCTCATATCCTAGAACTGTACTCACCAAAGAACTGCTCGTTTACGGATGCCCTTTCCACCTAAAGAATTTTAGGAACAACTCAATGTCCCTAAGACCCATGGATGGTCCTGTCTGGCCGCAGTTCTCACCGGGGGGTGGGGGTACACTAAGGACTAACCACGAGTCTCTGGACCACGACTCTAACCCCAATCCTAGACGGTTCAGCAACAATTCCCGGTCCCCCAACTCTAGGTGTGCTCATGTTCGCCCGGAGGTCTCGCGTGAAGGGGGGGGTACTGTAAGGAATCCGCTCCGCAGTTTACTGGTTGCCTTACCTTGCAGACTTGTGCAGTCCTGGAGCACCTCTCCTGATGTTTGCTGCAGCCTGGATTCACTCACCAAAGCTATACACACTCCCTCTGGTATCTACTGCAGCTGTGCAGCCTATCACTGCAACCTAGACTTGCATTCATTCATTGGAGCAGTACCTTCACACCCCCCTCCGGGGATTGGCCTGCTGGCCTTTAAGTATTGTCTTCCCATAATGCTCCCTGCCGAGCATAGTCCTTCCTGGATGTCACTATCTGTTCTGCCACAAGCCCTCGCTTGTTCCTGTCTCTCATGCTGAAGCGGAGTATTCTCCTTGTTGTCTGCAGCTCCAGGTTTCCTAAGGCCGGCTGCTATATTCACGCAGCGGTCTGCTCCAGTCTCCTGTGTTGTAGCTGAGTACTCTTCTTGTTTACTTCAGCTCCTTGTTTCCTGTGACCGGCTGCTATATTCACGCAGCGGTCCACTCCTGTTCTCCTGTGCTGAAGCAGAGGTTTTCGTCCCTGCGTCCCTCAGCCTCCTGGATTCCTGCACTGAAGCGGATGTTTCGTCCCTGCGTTCTTCAGTCTCCTGGATTCCTGCACTGAAGCGGAGGTTTCCCTGTGTATCTTCAGCTTCCTGGTTCCTGGGGCCTACTCTTTCCCTAATCTAGAGAGGCCGTGTCCTGGTTCCTGCGCTGAGACAGAGGATTCCCTAGCCCGCTCAGGACTCTTGCGCTGTAGCACTGGTGCACCCGTGCAGCAAAGCGGTGTGCTACTCTGGTCTGCCTACCATCTCCTGTGACCAGTACCATGGGCCATGGTCGTCGCTCGCGCAGAGGCCAACCCCGCGCTCCTAAGCTGAAGCGGGGCTCTCCTGACTACCTGTTGCCGAACTCTTGCCTGAACAATGTTTATCCTGATGTCTCCTGTCCTGACCCTGGCTTCTACAACGACGACGCTGTCTTCTCCAATCCTGATCCTGCGACATATGACTACGAACTGCGCAATCCGGATCAGCCTGCGCGGTCTCAGGTCGGTGCTTTTACAACCCCACCTCAGCCTCGCGGTCCGGTCCTGGTTTGTGGCGAGCAGAACCTTGACACTTACAGACAAAAAGACTCACTTACTTTTGGACTGGGGTCAAAAACAAGACTTTACAAGGGGCAGGGAACTCTATGGGAGAGTTTGACCCTGACCGGGACTTAGCCTGGAATCTCCTAGAACCCAAATCAGCATAAAATGCCATACGCCACTGCTACGTTCTCTTCTGAGAACTTGGTCCCTTCTGACCGCGAGTTTGTCCAAATCTCCTGGAACTCAAATTGGCATAAAATCCCAGCCGCGACCGCTATGTTCGATTCTGAGAACTTGGGTGCAAAATGCTGGACAGTCTCTGGCAGGCAGGCTTTTCAGGCATGAAATCGAAGCTGGTTGCTTTGCTATTACAAACAGAGCATCTTTGTCCTTGCTCTTTCAGGTCAGACTCAAGCGGAATACATAATCTGATTGGCTTATGGCCTCATAGTATTTCTGGGTTAATTCGCAAAATAGAAGCAGACTGAACAACCAATCCACAGATGGGAACTTTCCCAAGCATCCAATCGGAGCCGAACAGCTAGAAAAGCCGGGTCAGGGGGAAATTCAAAACAGCTAAGGGGCATGTGCAAGCATGCCACATAGCCCCAGAGCCATCCCAATGCCACCTGCAGGGCAGGCTCCACTAGGTCTGGCAGAACAAGTGGCAATCCGGAGGACTGCCATTTATCTCTGGACCTAGTTCTCCATCTTTCCCCGCTGACCAAATGCTGTTCACACCTCTGGGCATCCTGTGGCTGCTTTGAACACCGATGTCCATCAGACATACTGGCGCCTATGGGTTTGCACGGGCTACCTGTTTGGACAATGGTTTCGAATGTTTAAACACATTAAAACTATATTAAAGTATATTTTAATACACTCAGTCTCTGGGTACAGGGAACAGAAAAGGGAAACATTTTGTTTTATTTTTTTCTGCCCTATTCCCCACAGACTTTCCATTGGACTCAGTCTGGACTCTCAGAGTCCCCCCCGGAGGGGTTCAATATGCTAAGTCGCAGAGGTGCCAGGTTGGTGCATGCCCCTTAGAAGAATTTAAATCAGTGCCCGCCCGGCTTCAGAGTACCGGCAAATCTGTGAAATATTCCCACACGCTGATTGGCTTTGGCGTTTTGTGAATGGGGCTGAAAAGATTCTAAAGAGATTCTAAGCACCAAGGCAGCAGCATCAGTTTTGAACTGACCAAAAGATGCTCTGAGAGAAATAGACGCGAGCCGGCGGCAGAAATTTCAAGGCCCCACTTTTCAGGGGACAAGTTCTGAAAAGAGACGTAGGGGTCGCGGCTGGAACTACAAGCCAAAAAGAGTACCAGGACGTTTGTAGTTCCTGAAATCTCTTGACCGGGAGCGAGTACCAGAGTGGAAAGAGTGGTGGAGCCAGGAACTGCATGCTGAATTGTGTTCCAGAACTGTTGCGGATACATCCCGGTCATTGAAAGCTCAGAAAACAAACTCTTTACATGTCCTATTTCGACTAGGTAAGGTTAGTTTTGTAGCCCAGACCCCCAGTAAGTGTGTTTTCTTCTACATATTGTAATTCATTGTGTGTATGACTGTTACATAGTTACATAGTAGATGGGGTTGAAAAAAGACTTCCGTCCATCAAGTTCAACCTATGCTAAATTTAGACAACAGATATTTTATCACATATCTACAGTATACTTATTGATCCAGAGGAAGGCAAACAAAACCCCAGAGTCACATCATCCAATGATATCTCATAAGGGGAAAAATAAATTCCTTCCTGACTCCAAGATTTGGCAATCGGATTAATCCCTGGATCAACATCCTTACCATGTATACTTATTTGGTATATCCATGAATACCTTTCCCATCTGAAAAGATGTCCAACCTTTTTTTGAACAAATCTATTGTATCTGCCATCACAGTCTCCATGGGTAATACATTCCACATTTTAACCTCCCTTACTGTAAAGAACCCTTTCCTTTGTTGCTGGTGAAATCTCCCTTCCTCCAACCTTAAGGAATGCCCCTGAGTCCTTTGTACTGCCCATGGGATGAATAGTTCTTTTGAAAGCTCCTTGTACTGTCCCGGAATATATTTGTATATAGTTATCATATCCCCTCTTAGACGCCTCTTTTCTAATGTAAATAAATCAAATTTAGCTAGCCTCTCCTCATAAGTTAGAATGTCCATCCCCTTTATTAATTTGGTGGTTCTTCTCTGCACTCTCTCTAGTTCCATCATGTATTTTCTTAGGATTGGTGCCCAAAATTGTACTCCATATTCAAGGTGTGGTCTTACTAATGCTTTGTAAAGGGGAATAATTATGTTTACTTCCCTTCCATCCATTGCCCGTTTGATGCAAGATAACATCTTGTTTGCCTTTGCAGCTGCTGCATGACTTTGGGCAGTATTGCTAAGCCTGCTGTCTACAAGCACTCCTAAATCCTTCTCCATCAAGGATTCCTCCAATTTATCCCCATTTAATTTGTAATTCGCCTTTTTATTCTTGCATCCCAAATGCATAACCTTACATTTATCTGTATTAAACCTCATCTGCCATTTACCTGCCCACGTTTCCAGTCTCTCCAAGTCCTTCTGAAGAGAAATTACATCCTGCTCTGATTCTATTACCTTACACAATTTAGTATCATCAGCAAAGCTGGAGACTTTGCTCTCAATGCCAACCTCAAGGTCATTAATAAACAAGTTAAAAAGCAGGGGTCCCAGTACCGATCCCTGATGTACTCCAATCACTTTAGCCCAACCTGAAAAAGTTCCATTTATGACAACCCTCTGTTGTCTGTCCTTTAACCAGTTTTCAATCCAATTTTCTTTATTTTGTACACCAACCTCTTGTGTGAAACCGTATCAAAAGCCTTTGCAAAATCTAAGTAGACCACATCAATTGCATTACCCTGGTCTAAATTCCTACTCACCTCCTCAAAGAAACAAATAAGGTTTGTTTGGCATGATCTATCCTTCATAAATCCATGCTGACTATTACTAATAATTTTGTTTTCCATTAGGTATTCCTGAATATTATCCCGTATTAAACTTTCAAGTAGTTTCCCCACTATTGAAGTCAGGCTTACAGATCTGTAATTCCCCGGGTTTTGATCTAGCTCCCTTTTTAAATATAGTCAACACATCTGCTTTACGCCAATCTTGTGGTACTGAGCCTGTGGAAATGGAGTCCTTGAATATTAAATATAATGGTTTGGCTATTACTGAGCTTATCTCCTTGAGAACTCTTGGATGTATGCCATCAGGGCCAGGTGCCTTATTTACTTTAATTTTTTCAAGTAGCTTATGAACTTCATCCTCAGTTAACCAATTGTTCATTAATATGGAGGTTGTGGCTTCCTCCTGCGGCACTACTATTGAACTTGATTTCTCCCTGGTAAACACAGAGGCAAAGAATTTGTTTAATACCTCTGTTTTTTTCTTATCTCCAATAATCTGCCTACCCATCTCACACTGAAAGGGTCCTATATTTTCTTTTCTCATTTTTTTTGTTATTAAGGTACTTAAAGAACTTTTTAGGGTTGACCTTACTTTCTATGGCAATCCTTTTTTCATTATCCATTTTGCTAATTGGATTGCCCTTTTGCAAATTGTGTTACATTCCTTATAATTCTGATACGATGTCTCCGTCCCTTCTGACTTAAAGAATCTAAACGCCTTCCTCCTCTTGTTCATTTCCTCCCCTACCTGTTTATTTAGCCACATTGGTTTTGACTTATTTTTTTATACTTATTACCCAAGGTTATACACTAAGTGTGCTTTTCTAACAATGTTAAAGACTGCCCATTTATCTTCTACAGTGGCGGCCGCCTTTATCCTAATGCGGCCAGATCCGCGGCGCTCTGATAATCGCGGGCAGATGCGTTTTTTTTTTGGTCCGGAGTGAATTGCGTTATTTTAGCACTTGTGATATTATCATTTTATTATCGCTGTCTGCAATACCGTCTAAAAACTCAGGGTGGCGTTCGCGAGCTTTTGTCTTGGAAGTCTAATACTTTAGCAGTTCAACCTACGTCAGTACACAGTCTGCGTGTGCGCGCGCAGTAATTGTAAATTTGCATATTTACTGTATACATGCATTTGCAGTGCAGTATGTCTCATTTGAAAATTGTTGAAACGCATACTGCACCGACACACTTTATTCGAGCAAATACCCGGTATGTACCTGGCAGATACCTGGAATGCGCCACTCCTCACCTCTGACAAGCCCCGTTGCATTTGCCTTCCCAGCCTGGGTTCATGCCTGGCTGATGGGCGGCTGATCTGTTAAATGATAATGATTAGGATTTAATAGGCTGCAATGCTTCGCGTGTCTACCAGATGGCATAAATTCATGAATTGTAATGCAGTATATATATATATATACTGTGCAGTATTGCAGCCAGCGGGAATAAAATGCTTCAATCCCTGCCGGAAAATAACTCAATGCACTCGGGCAGAAAACAGTCACAAACCTTAATACAACCGGGTATACCTGAATTCGTGGGACTAGTCAAGCTCGAATAAAGTGTGTCGCCAGTGTAGGCGTGTACAGTACTGTAACAGTATCACATTTTGGCATATACAGAGCTCTCCCCTCGCTTGCCCCCCGCACACACACACAGGATAATTTATTGCACTGCAGGGTATTTAAACTTCTTATCTTCTCTACAGTGCAGTACACCTCTCCCTCACCATTCTTTTGAATGTGTGTCTTTCTGGTTTCAATCACATTACTGCTTGACAGCTGATGATTACTGCGCATGCGCCCGTAACTTCACCACTGCTTGCTTGAGTGAGTGACCAAAAAAAAAATATATTTTTTCCTCCTCAATTTTTATTTTTTCCACAAGCCTGCAAAAACCATCTTGATATTACGATATTCAATCTGTGCTGTAGCTTTTGACTGCGACCCTGTGTGGTTGATTTGTGTGCTTTTTATGTGCTGTATTTGGCCGTGTAGGGATCAAATTATTATGATGACCTGCTTTTTGAAATTGTCATTTCTTTTAACTGCTGCCCAGCTACTGTAATCCTGCATGCAGCTGTACCCTGTACACCCCTCCCCCACGCACACACACAAGGCTCGCTCAAGGATTTGAAACTCTTATCGACAGATGCCTCTACAGAGTCATTCATTTTCTGACGCTTGTCATTGTGTTTTTAATCCGTCCCTAGCCGAGCGTCACCTCACAGCGCCTGCGTGTAATCCTCTTTGAGATGGGAGCTAGCTGATTACTGCGCATGACTCACCCAACCCACCCCCCCAACCCTTTGAGGCTTTGTTTACGGTAACGCTTTGGAAAATCCCTTCTCGAATTTGATATGTAAATCTGATTTGCACAGCACTGAGAATTGAGAGTTAAAAAAAAACATTAACTGATTCATGTTGTTTTGTCATTCTTTCTTTTTCTTTGGTGTACTGTAGGTGTTGGGGGGGAGGTTGTTGTCAATGATTATGATTATCATGACTGTAAATAAATATTTATTTTATTTTATCAGGAACAAAAAAAACAAATATAAAAATAATCATGAATACTTCATAATGCAGTCTTTATTAATTTCTTATGTCAGATGGAAATTGAGGGCCGGTGGATAATCATGAATAATGCACATTGATAATAATATTAATTAATAATATATAATATATAATAATATATATTTTAGTAATATATTTTTTTCCGTCTTTATCTTTTTCCTCATTCTGGGTACAGTACAGTAGTTCATTGAGAGACGAGAGGTTTTGTGTACAGTACATCATGACTGCAGTTTAGATACTGTACACTTAACTGTACAAACAGTTCAAAGACTGTACACAATACCCCCCCCCCCCTCTCCCCCAGTCCATCCTTTTTTTCTGAAAAGACAAAAAAACTAAAAATTAGTGCAGTTATGTGCATACTGTATTATGGCATTGTGTGCTGTGTAGTACTGTCAAACTAGTCTATACTGGAACTACTGTATACTCTGACTACTGTTAAATACTTTGTAACCAGATGGCTGGTGCTGCTCTCTTTGGAAAG
Source organism: Ascaphus truei (assembly GCF_040206685.1). Lineage (NCBI taxonomy): Eukaryota > Metazoa > Chordata > Amphibia > Anura > Ascaphidae > Ascaphus > Ascaphus truei. The sequence goes on along the minus strand of NC_134483.1, from coordinate 303,677,955 downwards.
AAAAAATTTGAGCAGTTAGGTGCTTACTGTATTATGGCATTGTGTACTGTATAGTCAAACTAGTCTATACTGGAACTACTGTACTCTGACTACTAGGAAAGAAAAAATCTGTGCCATACTTACCTGTATCATACTGTACTTACAGTACTATACCATACTACCTTCCTGATGCTTGCCCATTACGCGCGATCACAATGGGCAACACAGTCGCAATATAATCAATATATTTATTGCATCGTTCCACGGTGAGTACATCGTTCCAAAAACTCAGTATGCCTTGCGCCAACTCATCCTTTTTGGAGGGTTTCATGACTTTCCGGATATGGTCCTTCAGCTGATGCCAGACCATTTCGATAGGATTGAAGTCTGGCGATCTGTCATTGGAGGGGGAAAAAAAGGACAATTAGTTTAAGAGATACAGTACACAGTAAAAACAGTGGGAAAAAATGAGACACGGTTACCGCACTTGCTCCGCTGGTGTCTTCACCCAGTTGATACCGTGCTCAAGGATATGCGCTGTTGACGCGGTGTGCTTCGGATCGTTGTCCTGGTAGAAACGGTGACCATCCGGGAACTCACGTGTGATGTATTCCACAATCCTAGGCACAATTTTGTCTTGGAAGAAAGCTTTATTCATGATTCCTATAACAAGAAAAGAAAAGTGCTCAAAAAACTGCACACTAGTACAGTACAGTGAATAAGGCAAAAGCGTGTGACATACATTTTACTGTACCTTCAAAGATGACGATACATCCTGGTCCATGCCTAGAGATGGCACCCCACACATGCATCTTCACTGGGTGTTTTGGACGCGGCTTCATAGATATGCGACCTTTTTTGTGGAATGCAAAGGTCTCCAGCGAAACAGTAGACTCGTCAGTGAAGATGCAATCCTGGAAAGTTTCTCCACTGTCGATCCATGCCTGGGCCTGGACCACTCTCTTGATTTTGTTAACGTCCCTTTTCATGGAGTACGCTCTGTAATGACAAGGAATAAATAATTTTAGAGGTAGAGTACAGTTTCTTAAACAGCACTTTAACCTCCTGTACTGTCCAGTACTAACCTCACACGTCCATATTTCCATGCAATTCTGCGTCTCATCTTCCTTATGCTGGTCTCGGATACAGTGAGATTGTGATTTTCCTGCAGCGTGGATTTGACCCTTAATGCACTCTTCTCATCATTATCACTTATTTTGTCGACCAGAAGAGTTGTCTCCCTACAATGTACAGAAAAACAACAATCCAGTAAGTTACAGTGCAGTAGGCCACAAGCACAGCACATCATTTGCAGTAAAAATAGTATACAATGAGGTATTAATATGCAGCAATATAAACAATATACAGTATATACTGTTGTTATATAAATATACCGAAATAACTATAAAATTAGATACAGTAGATCTACACAATATATTGTTCTATTAATATGCAGCAATATAAACAATATATATACTGTTGTTATATAAATATACCGAAATAACTATAAAATTAGATAGATCTACAAAATATATTGTTCTATTAATATGCAGCAATATAAACAATGATAGATATATAGTATTATATAGTTATATAAATAAACTTACGCGTTAGTTACAGTTGGTGCCCTCATACGTTGTTTGGTTTTTTCGTGTGCATGATAGCACATGGTGGTTGATGGCACAACGAGGCCAGAAGCAGCTAACCAGCGTTGGATACCTGCAATTCGTTGTCCGCTCGTGTACATCTCCTTAATTCTCATGCTGAGATCCTTTGAAATCTTTTTAACAGGCATTGCTGCGAGTAGAAAGAAATACAAACACAAGAATGTATGTTCGATGTTTAGTCGATGTGTATTCAATGTGCAGTGAATCCACAAAATGGATGGTGTATTTATACTTTAGTGACTCACATTTGAGTACGCCCACTTTCAACACCTGTACCTCGTCGCATGCATAAAAGGTTACACACTTTGCATAGCCCACCACTCGATGATCTTTATCTGAACTTGCCCTTGTCCAGATACTGCATTGTGCCATCTGCTTCCATGGATCAACCCCGATTCTACGGATGCAGGAACCCACTCGCCTCTGCCGTGCCTGTCATACAGAAAGAGCGAAAGGCGGCGGCGACCGCCGTGTCCAAGCCAAGGCCAAAGCGACAGGCTAAGTCTAATAAAGAAAACCTTCTGCTGAACCCAAAGGCTAAGGGTTTTAAAACACGTAAGCCTTATTATGTCAGGAAGAAATTCGGTGATGTATACACAACGCAAAACGAATGGCAGCCAACTCATCGAACCCGCAGGCCATTTCCTCGTTTATGCTTCGACGATTCTGCCGCCGCTCTCCCGGAAATCTACAGCCCGTGTTCTCCACTACTCGTCCTCACCGCTGCCGCTGCTCTCCCGGAAACCCACAGGCCATCTTCGCCACTGCTCTTTGACGACGCTGCCGCTGGTGCCTCTGAAATCCACAGGTCACTTTCTCCATTGCGCTTAGATGACTCTGCCGCTTCTCGCCCGGAAATCCACAGGTCACGTTCTCCATCCCTCTTCGATGACGCTGCCGCTTCTCTTCTCCAGGAAATCCACAGGTCACCTCCTCCACCCTTCTTCAGCGACGCTGCCGCTTCTCTCCATGGAACCCCCATCTCATCCTCCATTGCACCCATCCACCCAAATGTCCACAGCACGCCATGCACGAGTACCAACTCGTTAGACCGCATGCTGAATGGGATAAGTGTGGATATCCCCGGGAACTCTATTGTGCTGGCAAAGATAGATCTGCTTCTGGAGACCATGCTAACTATGGATCAATGGATGCAGAAGATAGAGACTGACATAGCGGGGATACATCATTTTCTTGGTGTTCATGCCCCTGTATCCCCGACACCAGAGCAGGAGGGTGGCATGGATGTGATGAATGGGACCTTCGACCACCTTCCATCAGCAAGCGCACCCCCTCCACCAGAAGATTTTGTGTATATGTATGCCGTTGAGGAGGAGGATAACATGACAACCCCGTCAAGACCACGCCAGAAGACAACACGGCGACCAAGACGGGAGGAAAGCTTCCTCCCAGACAACCTACCCTCGCCCACCGCCACAGGCACACCCGCTAACAGAAGCACACCCGCTCCCAGAACCCAACCTACACACGCTTGCATCGAGACGGTGCCCGACATCATCCTGCACGACCTGCCCAATCCACTCAAGGAGATGTTGCATGTTTTAACTTGTATTAATAAAGAAATGTTTTTAATTATAGTACTGTACACACAGGACCTGCAGAATTCCAGTCCCCGAGGGCCGCAAACAGGCCTGAGTTATCCTGAAAACCAGGCCTGTTTGTGGCCCCCGAGGACTGGAGTTGTGCAGGCCTGACTGACTGTTCTGTACACCATCCCACTGTAAATGTTTTGACTTGCTGTACTTTAATAAAGGAGATGTTGCGTTTTTTAATTTTTCTGACGAAATAATTTTTTTAATAACACCATGTGACTGTAAACCATACTGACTGACTGTAAATGTTTTGACTTCTGTACATAAATGTTTTCACTAGCAGTAAACCATACACCTGTTGATGTTTTGAATTGCTGTGCACTTTAAATGTTTTTACATTGTACAGTATTTGTAAATAAATGTTTTTGTACTTACTCCACCAATAAAATAAAATGTTGATTTGTTTTAAATTGTTCCATTGTCTCCTTTTATACTGTAACTAAATACAGTGTTTCTAGAATGTACAGTACTGTACTGCATACTGTAGGCATGCTCAGTACTGTACTGGAATACATGTAGAATAAATGCATACTTTTTATTTTCTCGGGTTTATTATACAGTATACTGTATATAAAAAAGCATTGTACACAGTACGGTCTGAAAACATCAGCATACTGTTTCAGGTATTCTATCCTAATCAATAACAACGGCCACTAAACTGTAGACTCCAGTACGTGTTTTTTTAAATCCGATTCAGCAATGTGCAGGCATTGTTACACAAAGCGATATTATCCATCGAAATCCCACCATTTGCCGTTTTCCGCATGAGATGACAAAGTTTTCTTTTCTGAGGAAAAACAAAAATAAAAGTTTTACTGTAATGGTCAGTCCCTTAAAGAAGTTCTCAGTCAGTCACACCAATAATTTTCTCGGGGGGTGTCTCCTGTTCACATGCGCATGCGCCTACTGTCGATGTGATGACACGCATATGCGTTCCAAGAAGGTTCCAATGCGCATAGATACGGGAAAAAGCCGGTGATACACACCAATACCCTCCAACAAATTGTGGCTCAATACGATAAAAACAGGGATCGCTACATAACCTTTTCCTTATTGCACGCTACCATGTATGAGGAGCTTGCGAAAATTTGTAAAAGTCATAGTTTTCGATAAAATACTGATAAATTTGAGCAACTGTTGCCATCTTATCATCTGTTGCATTAATCGCGGCCCATATCAAATACGCGTAACTTCTGTCGGGTTTTTGGAAAACGGGCTGGACTTGAACACTCATGGTGGGCGGCGGGTCTCTGGAGAATACTGTAACCGAAACTGGTCTTTGTATTTCTTTAATATGAAAAGCCTAAATTGATACATTTTTGCAACCTCTTCCTTCAGTCTCAAGGCCAAGTTACAATAGCACACTGTGGTATCTTTTTTAAACGAAACACCTGCAAGTCGACACATTACTGAAGCGCATGCGCATTACAATTCATGAATATCTGCCATCTGGCGGACACGCGAAGAATTGCAACTTATTAAATCCGAAACCATTCTCAATAAACGCGTCAACCGCACATGACCCGTGGCTGAGAACGCAAAATGAATGCGGCAGTATCTGCCTTATTCCCCACACACTTTCTCTAAGGATATGCTTATAGTGACGGTCACTGGAAAATCAAATAGAGATGACTTCCAGCGATCGCGACCAATCCGTCGCTCCGTCGCGCTATCGCATCGCACTTACTTTAAGCGTATGCGACGGTGGCAATGCATTTGTTTTGCCGCGTCGTCGCTGTCGTCGGCGCCGGCGCTATGAGAGTCAGATTGAGGCTGTGCTTAGAGTCCCCCTTCAACCTTATATATGGTTGGGGCAGCCACAAACCCTATACTGGTTGTGGGTCACCTGGGCACTAGCTGGGCTACCCCCCTTAACCTAGCGATTCCCTCAGCTACAGGAATAGATGTTTTATCCCTGTGCCCAATTCTCCTTTCTGGGCTATGCCCTAATGGTGTACCCTAATTGTGAGTCCCGCTTGCGTTTTCAAGGGGAGATATTGCCGGGACAATTTGCCTACATGTATCCGAGAATCAGGCATGATTTCCGTGTACATTTATGGGGGAACCGACAACTCCGGACCCCAAAGTCCTAGGCACTGGTCAATGGTTCCTCCACAAAACCCCCCTTGAAACTCATACCCTAGCAATCCTTGCTTGCTGGCATGCCCGGAAAGGGGAAAACACCAAAAATACTTTTATTAAAGGCAACACATTTAAAGGGTACAATTTTACTGGGCCCAAGAGCTAACTCTCTTGGACCCTTATACACGGGTCTGGTGTAACCAAAACAGGCTTAACCTTTATTTGAGAGCCTGGTTACCCCCTATCGTCACAGTCTCTTCTAAAAATGTATTCATATCTGATGGATTGATTTACAAAATATATTTTATCCTGACAACTTTTTGCTCACTATGCAAGTCACAGGAAAGTATTTTGTTGCCAATAGAATAATGAGGCTACAGATACTGGCGGACAATTGCTTAGCGGGTACATTCCATACCACAATTCTGATACTGTTTCAGGGGAATGTGGTCTGTCAGATGTGCGTTTTTTGCCAAAAAAATTACATATCTATTATTGCATTCTTTTCAAAAAGAAATCTGAGTTTTCTCTTATAAGACTCTGCATTCTCTGCATAACTGAATATCGGTTCTTTTTTCTTGATTATAATTGAATAGAAATGTTGTTCACAATGTCAATTGCTCCCTATTAAAAGCTTGCAGCATTCTTACCATGGAATATGGTAAATAAGGATATTAATATCAACAAAGGACATAATATACTATTTGTTTGTCATATGTAGATGATAGCTGCAGTTTAACTATGATTCTTATTATAAAAACAATGATAATGTAATTGCGTATAAAGCGCATAAGGTGCATAATACTGTAATATTTTCATCATCATTTTTTCTTATTTTAATGAAAAGGTACTGTACTGTGTCTTTGTGATTTTTTTTAATAGCATTCTGCCTTGGCCAATGTGTATTCTATTGTACTAATGGAATTCTAGAGTGGATTTTAACATATTTCACTGTTTTTAATGTATGTGTATTTTTATTCCATGGCCCGATCGAAGTCATTATTCAACCTGAAACATTGAACTAGCATCATAAACCTGTGATAGGCCAAATCTGAGGTAATATTTTAAAAAACAAAATGTATTCATAAGTCATCAACTTGTTACTGCTAAAAAATAACGCATTTTTTTTACAGAAGCCGCTGAAAATATCAGGACTTGCACGAAAATGAGTAAATAGTGCAATTTTACTTATTTTGATGCTTGTCATCAAATTCTGTTACTTATCTGTACCTGGCTAGTGCCAAAATGTAGCACAAAGTTTTATCATCTACTGTACTCCAGGCTGGCATTAGGCCTATCTTGTCTATTTATATAATATAATGTTAGCAATATCTTACTAGCCACTTAGGTAGCCAAGGGGCATAGGAAGAGCTGTTTTAGATAGATATAAGCCAATGTATATCACAGTCATAAAAGGGGTTAATATTCGTCTGTATAGATCTCAATACCTGGACAGACATCTGGGAAGCTGCTTCCAAAAATTCATCATGCGTTGTAATTAAGGAGAATATTTACAAGTTAATATTCAGATGGTAAATGACTCCTGCCAGGCTGCACTCTTTTCTCCCAGGCGTTTCCCCTCTGCTGGCGCGGTTGTGGTGAAGTGGGGAATATACTGCACATATTCTGGTCATGCCCCAAAATCCAACAAACATGGACGGAAGTGTTCACCTTAATACACAAGATACTAAAAATCTCTGTCCCACATGACCCAGTATATATATTACTAGGAAAACCAATGGCAAATATCTCCAAAAAAAAAGCTAGAGTAATATCCCAACTTTTAAACGCTACACGGTGTACAATTGCCAAAAACTGGAAAAAAACGGCCCCCCCATCCTTAAATCAAATAAGAAGGAAAGAAAAAAGCGGAGCACTGCCAGGGGATGAGAAAAAGGCTGGGGCAAAAATTGAAATAAAGATTATTTATTGGGCATAATGGCCAAAAAAACACACAAGGTAATAAAAAACTCTGACGCGTTTCCCGCCGTGGAGGCGCTTTATCAAAGAGTACTGAGGTTCTCACAGTATCAGGATATATAGCAGTCTCTAAAGTGTACGCCCTAATCTGAAACCAATGAATCAGAAGATGGTCTAACTGATTATGCAAACAGCTGTGATTTTAAGCTGTTATAAAGATCTTATAGTATAAGATGTTAACATGACGCTAATCATCATATGAGACTGTGAGAACCCAAATGGTTACAACAAATAACAATAAATATAAAAACAAAAACAAAGAAGAAAAAGACTAATAGTGAACATCATAGCAACAATGTATCAAGTGTATTATTATAATGAAAAATATATGTGCATAAAAATAAAAATAAATATAAAAATAATATATATATATAATCAAATAGTGTATTGACGCTATATGAACACTAATAAGATGTGATAATATAAGTGAATATTCAAACAACGATATAAACCATGTGTATACCTAATGTATAGACATAGAGATATATAATATAAGTGCTTTATGAAATAAATTTTTCTAAAACGTTAAATCTATACATAATAAAATGTGGAAACAATGATGAATTAAATTAGTAAATAGAATTAGTCAAATCTTCAGATGTGAAATAAACAGATTAATACAGATAAATTAAAAAAATAGTGATAAAAAACCCTAATAACAAAGTAGTGCATATATAATATAATATAGTCACCTATATGTAGCTATGAGATGAATGATGAATACATGTATAAATTTGGATCTATAGTAATTATGATAATAAAATATATATAACCAATATAAATATCCACTCTACAGGTAACTTGTCTTATGAAATAAATAATATATCATACAATTAATACATATCAAACAGTGAGGACATATGTATAGATACATACAAATCAACAGTCTAGTATATATAAATGACATAGAAGACATATTTGGATAAGGAACATAGAGAGCAGAAATAGTACGTATTTGGGTATAAACAACAGATTTAAAAAAAACGTTTATAAAAAATGCTTCAATTCCCAATCGATATTAATGCCAGAGGGTTGCATAGTGCCTAAACTGTACATCCAGTACATTTCTTTTCTGTTTAGAGTACCCAATCTGTCTCCTCCCCGAATTGGGGCATGTATGTGATCTATTCCTGAGAAGGAAAAGTTTTTAATGGTCCCCTGTGGACATACTGAAAAATGTCTGGAGACCGGGTGGGATTGATCTCTCTTGTTGATCGCACGGACATGTTCCATGATTCTTGTTTTAAGGGGCCTAATGGTACGGCCCACATAACCCTTTCCACATCCACATCTCAAAAGGTACACTGTATAGCTGGAATTGCAATTAATAAAAGTGTGTATAGTATGTTCAACCTTTGGATTAATTCCAGTGATTTTTTTAATTTTATTTGCATATTTACAAATGCTACAGTGTCCGCATGAGAAAAATCCCTTGGGAATATTGCTAATCCGTTTGTGATTAGAACTGGAGTCAAAAAGACTGGGGGAAAGTGATGTGCCCAATGATTTGGCCTTCCTAAAGACAAATTTAGGTTTCTTGTCGACAATCAATGACAAGTCATGATCTAGTTTTAAAGTATCCCAATGCTTGTGTATAATATGTCGGATACGATCTGACTGTGTACTTTGTTGTGTAATAAACAATGGTGTGTCTATGTATTCTGATGATGATTTCTTTTTAGAGGAGTTCAACAGGTCCCTTCTATCTAGTTGTTTAACAGAATTCAAAGCCTCTGTGATATGAGATATATTATAGCCCCTAGATTTAAACCTGGAGATAAGGTCTTTAGATTGAACATCAAACGATTCCTCCGTAGAACACAACCGTTTCAGTCTAGTAAATTGTCCTTTAAGTATACCTTTTTTAAGATATTTTGAATGATTGCTGTCTGCTCTAAGGTAAGAATTGCACGCATTGGACTTCCTATAAATGTCAGTTTGGATGCACCCCCGCATGTCCACATACAACATTAGATCTAAATAATAAATGTGGTGAATATTCTCCTGAAACGTGAAATGTAAATTGTGATCATTAATATTGAGTTTGTGAATGAATGAATGATTGAAGTGAAGAAAAATCACCATCCCAAATGAATAAAAGGTCGTCTATGTAGCGTTTGTAAAATATAATTTGGTGCCTGAAAGAATTGTGATCACTAAAGATGAAGTTAGATTCCCACAACCCCATAAAAAGATTCGCATAAGAGGGTGCAAAAGAGGTGCCCATAGCTGTGCCCCGAAGTTGTAAATAAAAATGTGCATCAAATCTAAAATAATTGTGTGTGAGTAAAAAAGTGATGGACTCTATTAAAAAAGTGCATAGTGCTGGTGCTAGGTGAGATAATGAGAGGTAATGCTGTATGGCGGAGATGCCTTGCTCGTGTTTGATAATATTGTAGAGGGAGGTCACATCCATAGTCACCCATCTGTAACTCTCTCGCCACTGTACGTGATTAAGGTCAAATATCAATTGACTTGAATCTTTCAGAAAGGATGGCAGTGTTTGCACAATCGGTTGAAGATATGCATCTATGAAACGGGAGAGTCCATCTCCCAAAGATCCAATGCTCGCCACAATTGGCCGTCCCAGTGGACTCGTAAGAGACTTATGGATCTTTGGGAGATGGTGAAAGATGGGGACTATGGGATTAGGAGAACATAAAAATTCAAATTCTTTCTTGCTAAGTACATACAATTCTCTCCCAAGGTCAAGCAGATCATTCAATTCATGTAAGAAAGTGGTAGTGGGGTCTGAGGGCAGTCTGCGATAGGCCTGTTCTTCAGACAGCTGTCTCAGTGCTTCCTGTCTGTAAGACTCAGCGGATTGAACAACAATCGCACCACCCTTGTCTGCATTTTTTATGACAATAGTTTTGTCAGATTTTAAAGTTTGTAATTCTTGCAACTCAAGGGTGGTTAGATTGCTGCTCTGATGTATACTTTTTTTGTTATTGCAGTCTTCCGCCAAATTCCTCAAATCCTGTTCCACTAATCTTTCAAATGTGGTGATAAATGGACTCTTTGAGCCATAAGGGCAAAAGGTAGATTTCTTTCTAAAAGTGGTGTGTTCAAAGCTAAGAAAATTAGAAAGGGATACTTCCTCAGAATTATTTTCTATATCTTGTTCCATATACAAATCCTCTAGGTCAGAGACCGCACAATAATCTTTAAATGAAAGACTAGATACAATTTGCTCTGGTGAATCAACGCCAGAGTGATCTGGCGTTGGTTCCGCAGAACCACATAACATAGGCACATCAGGAATGGGTACAACATTATTATGTTTGTTCATGAAAAATTTCTTCAAAGACAACTTGCGGGTGAATCGCTGCAGATCAGTATAAGTGTTAAAGAGGTCGAAGTTGCTGTGGGGGGCAAAGTTCAACCCTCTATTTAGTAAGGATAATTGTCCAGCGGTCAGTGTCTTATTCGAAATATTGATAACATTATTATCCTCTATGGTTAAGAGTACTTTTTCCTCTTTGTTGCCCCTCTTGATCCCCCTCTTCCTCTTTGACCTCCTTGTCCTTGGTAGTTTTTTGACTCCTGAGATTTATTCATTTGGGAAAAGTGTCCAGTAGACCCAGACGTGGAAGCTTCTCTGGTATCTAAACCTGTGGAGCTTTTTCCCCTCCAAGTATCTGATGTAATATCAAAAGACACAGATGGATATTTGTTTTCACTTTCTGAGGTGTCTGATTCATAACTAGAGGTGTCTGTGTATTTGGACTTTAAGATGGATTTCTTTGGAGTACTAGATGTTTTATCTCTATGGGATTGTGGTTGTGACGGTGTTCTGGATCTTCCTCTATTGGGATTAGCATTCCCTGGTCTTTCCCAGGTATAGACCTGATTTCTCTCATAGTCCAATTTATCTCGTTCAAACTTGGACTGCTTTTTTTGCATGATAGTATCTTCCATGTCTTCAATGTTACATAGTAAGACTTTATCATTGTTGGAGAAATGGTCCATCTTTTCAAACAATTTGAGTTTATTTTGTAATGTTTTAATCTCTGTACCTAAAGAGGCTCTCTCTCTTGTCTTATGTTCTATGATCAAGTCCATGAGTTTAAATGAACATTCATTAAGTGTGTCTTTCCATTTCTGCTCAAATTCTTTTGTGCTGAAACCAAAAGTGGGTGCTTTTTTAATCCTCAGTCCTAGCGGGATTCTCTTGGTTTTGTTATAATTCTGTAACGTGGTTATGTCCCACCATAACCTGATGTTATCTGTCAGTAATTTTTCCAATTTGAGGAAATGGGCTGTTAAATCTGAATTTTCTTCACATACAAACTCAGTGGAAGTGTCAAAAACATATTCTGCTTTCTTAATTCTTTTGGTATTATCACCACATGTTTGAACAAATAAGTTACTCTGTATGTCTTCATTTTCAGAATGATCAGTGTCCTCCATGATGGTATGAAAAAAAGTGTATATTAAAAAAAGGGGTTGTAGTGTGTGAATTACAGTTTTCAAAAAAAATTATATTATAACATTAAGAGAAAAAATGCCACAACAGCCTTAAATGCAAAAAGGATATATATGTACTGAGTAGATCAAATCAGTCACTGGAACATATGAGCAACCAACGGATAATGAAAGTACAAGTGAAAAAACGGGGAAAATCCCCACGTGGAAGCTACAAATATGGCAAGTGCTGTAAAAACCGGTATAAAAATATAAATGCAGAGAGTGTCCCAAACAAATGTCCGATGTAATGTGTGGGTCTATGTGACTCCCACCTCACCTGTAGGACCTCGGGATATCCTCCGATCAGATCAATGGCACCAGTCCCCCGTGCAGGTAGAAATGTGACCCTCCTCGCTCTGACAAGCGGTTCTGGCTCCCCGGTATAACAGGACTGGCTGTTGGTAGTAGAGACCTGCAAGCAGAGTCTCCCGCCGCCTTACCGGGTGCCTGATGATATGCCGCGATGTTTCAGCCAGACGGGATCTGGGGGGCGCTGGTGAACGTGGGTGGAACGGCGCGCAATCCAAGGCTGCAGCCGCTCGTCCCCGCAAGCCGTGATCCTACCCGGAACAGGTGAGGCACTGAGCGTGTAGACCGCACACTTGCCCAAAGATCCGGATCCACTCTGCAGCTCCTGGAGGAAATCCCCCGATGACAACAGCTGCTCTGCAGCGACGAAAACCGGAGCGTGCTGCTACACTAATGAAACAAAAATAGAAAGGAAAGAAAAAAGCGGAGCACTGCCAGGGGATGAGAAAAAGGCTGGGGCAAAAATTGAAATAAAGATTATTTATTGGGCATAATGGCCAAAAAAACACAAGGTAATAAAAAACTCTGACGCGTTTCCCGCCGTGGAGGCGCTTTATCAAAGAGTACTGAGGTTCTCACAGTATCAGGATATATAGCAGTCTCTAAAGTGTACGCCCTAATCTGAAACCAATGAATCAGAAGATGGTCTAACTGTAAACTATAAACCGTTTTTTTTAAATCTGTTGTTTATACCCAAATACGTACTATTTCTGCTCTCTATGTTCCTTATCCAAATATGTCTTCTATGTCATTTATATATACTAGACTGTTGATTTGTATGTATCTATACATATGTCCTCACTGTTTGATATGTATTAATTGTATGATATATTATTTATTTCATAAGACAAGTTACCTGTAGAGTGGATATTTATATTGGTTATATATATTTTATTATCATAATTACTATAGATCCAAATTTATACATGTATTCATCATTCATCTCATAGCTACATATAGGTGACTATATTATATTATATATGCACTACTTTGTTATTAGGGTTTTTTATCACTATTTTTTTAATTTATCTGTATTAATCTGTTTATTTCACATCTGAAGATTTGACTAATTCTATTTACTAATTTAATTCATCATTGTTTCCACATTTTATTATGTATAGATTTAACGTTTTAGAAAAATGTATTTCATAAAGCACTTATATTATATATCTCTATGTCTATACATTAGGTATACACATGGTTTATATCGTTGTTTGAATATTCACTTATATTATCACATCTTATTAGTGTTCATATAGCGTCAATACACTATTTGATTATATATATATATTATTTTTATATTTATTTTTATTTTTATGCACATATATTTTTCATTATAATAATACACTTGATACATTGTTGCTATGATGTTCACTATTAGTCTTTTTCTTCTTTTGTTTTTGTTTTTATATTTATTGTTATTTGTTGTAACCATTTGGGTTCTCACAGTCTCATATGATGATTAGCGTCATGTTAACATCTTATACTATAAGATCTTTATAACAGCTTAAAATCACAGCTGTTTGCATAATCAGTTAGACCATCTTCTGATTCATTGGTTTCAGATTAGGGCGTACACTTTAGAGACTGCTATATATCCTGATACTGTGAGAACCTCAGTACTCTTTGATAAAGCGCCTCCACGGCGGGAAACGCGTCAGAGTTTTTTATTACCTTGTGTGTTTTTTTGGCCATTATGCCCAATAAATAATCTTTATTTCAATTTTTGCCCCAGCCTTTTTCTCATCCCCTGGCAGTGCTCCGCTTTTTTCTTTCCTTTCTATTTTTGTTTCATTAGTGTAGCAGCACGCTCCGGTTTTCGTCGTTGCAGAGCAGCTGTTGTCATCGGGGGATTTCCTCCAGGAGCTGCAGAGTGGATCCGGATCTTTGGGCAAGTGTGCGGTCTACACGCCCAGCGCCTCACCTGTTCCGGGTAGGATCACGGCTTGCGGGGACGAGCGGCTGCAGCCTTGGATTGCGCGCCGTTCCACCCACGTTCACCAGCGCCCCCCAGATCCCGTCTGGCTGAAACATCGCGGCATATCATCAGGCACCCGGTAAGGCGGCGGGAGACTCTGCTTGCAGGTCTCTACTACCAACAGCCAGTCCTGTTATACCGGGGAGCCAGAACCGCTTGTCAGAGCGAGGAGGGTCACATTTCTACCTGCACGGGGTACTGGTGCCATTGATCTGATCGGAGGATATCCCGAGGTCCTACAGGTGAGGTGGGAGTCACATAGACCCACACATTACATCGGACATTTGTTTGGGACACTCTCTGCATTTATATTTTTATACCGGTTTTTACAGCACTTGCCATATTTGTAGCTTCCACGTGGGGATTTTCCCCGTTTTTTCACTTGTACTTAAATCAAATAAACAACAACATTTGGCATATAGTCTATATGGAAAAACTCTCAGCCTATCTGAACGGCTCTACCTCGCAATTCTCTGATATTTGGGTTCCTTGGTTCCATCATGCAGGTATATCCCCATATATAGACTAGAATACTTTGAACAGTGTGATACATGTGATATTTAAATTGTTGAATACAGTACAATATTGGTACAAATGCTACCCCTCCCTCCCTCCCCGATCTCCCTCTTCTCCACTGTTTCATTACCAGTTTATTTGTATTACTGTATCCCCCTTTTTTTGTGTAGTATGTTATGTTTACCTCATTTTGTATGTTTGAAAATGCTCAATAAAAATTTAAGTAATAAAAAAAAAGGGGTTAATATTACATAACCCTATAATAGATATATGATTATCGGTCAATGTAATTACTGCACTGCGAGTCATCTTAAAATATTGTACCTGTTAACATTTTACCACAAAGTTGATGACTTTGGTTATAAAATTGCGGTAAAACCATCGGACATACAGTATATATTTTTTCACCAGGTGCAATATTAACTCGGTTTTCATGTAGATTGGTGAATCTAAGCCATTAGAGCCTTTTCACGTCTCTTTGGTGTTATCACTGCCAAATCGAATGTTTTCGCATGAGCCTACCGATCAGTCTGACATTTGTGTTTTCATGGTATTCAGAAAGAGTTATCACAAGTCAGAAACAGTTCGGTAAGAAAATGTCATATCACTCCGGATAGCAATGTCTTTAGCTCTGTATTTTTCTATGTTACATAGTTACATAGTAGATGAGGTTGAAAAAGACATACGTCCATCAAGTTCAACCTATGTATGCTAAATTTAGACGACAGATACTTTATCCTATATCCGTATTTACAGTGTATTGATCCAGAGGAAGGCAAACAAAAAACCTCAGTGTCATATCATCCAATGCTATCTCATAAGGGGAAAAATAAATTCCTTTCTGACTACAAGAATTGGCAATCGAATTATTCCCTGGATCAACATTCTTCCCATGTTTACTTATTTGGTATATCCCTGTATACCTTCCCTTTCAAAACAGATGTCCAAACTTTTTTGAAAAAATCTATTGTATCTGCCATCACAGTCCACATGGGTAATGCGTTCCACATTTGAACTGCCCTTACTGTAAAGAACCCTTACCTTTGTTGCTGGTGAAATCTCCTTTCCTCCAACCTTGAGGGATGAACCCTGTGTCTTTTGTACTGCCCTTGAGATGAATAGTTATTTTTTGTACGCTCTTTGTATAAACATATAAATAAATATATTTTTTTATATACAGTAGTTATCATATCTCCTCTTAGAAGTCTCTTTTCTAATGTAAATAAATCTAATTTAGCTAGCCTCTCATAAGTTAGATTGTCCATCCCCTTTATTAATTTCGTGGCTCTTCCCTGCATTCTCTCTAGTTCCATAATGTTTTTTCTAAAGAGTGGTGTCCAAAATTGTACTCCATATTCAAGGTGTGGTCTTACTAATGCTTTATAAAGGGGCATAATTATGTTTACTTCCCTTTCATCCATTGCCCGTTTAATGCAAGATAAGATCGTGGTTGCCTTTGCAGCTACTGCATGATTTTGGGCACTATTGCTAAGCCTGCTGTCTACAAGCCCTCCTAAATCCTTCTCGATCAAGGATTCCCCTGACTTATCCCCATTTAATTTGTAAATCGCCTGTTCTTGTTTCCCAAATGCATAACCTTACATTTAGCTGTATTAAATCATCTGCCATGTACCTGCCCAAGTTTCCAGTCTCTCCAAGTCATTTTGGAGAGAAAATACATCCTGCTCTGATTTTACTACAGTACAGTGGCGGCCGCCCTGAGTCTACAGCGGCCGCCACCGCGGGTAATTTAAAACCCCATTCAGACACGGCCTTTTTCTTTTCGGCGCCGCTGGCGCTTCTATTGTTCAGCGCCATTAGGCGCTGATTGGAGAAACAGCCGCGCGCGGCCGTGAGATGCGGCTGGCGCGCGGCCAATCTCGGAGGCAAATACAAAAAGGTGGAAAAAATGCGGTTGAGCTCTAGATTAAACTTGGCCGCAGCAGTATCTGTCATGGGAGACCAGGTTATGTACATCTTTTTACTGGGATCATTAATTGAGCAAAACAAGGTAATTAAATAAATGATAGTAATAAAAAGTAATTTATTCAGCATAAATTCACTTACAGACAAAAAGACTCACTTACTTTTGGACTGGGGTCAAAAACAAGACTTTACAAGGGGCAGGGAACTCTATGGGAGAGTTTGACCCTGACCGGGACTTAGCCTGGAATCTCCTAGAACCCAAATCAGCATAAAATGCCATACGCCACTGCTACGTTCTCTTCTGAGAACTTGGTCCCTTCTGACCGCGAGTTTGTCCAAATCTCCTGGAACTCAAATTGGCATAAAATCCCAGCCGCGACCGCTATGTTCGATTCTGAGAACTTGGGTGCAAAATGCTGGACAGTCTCTGGCAGGCAGGCTTTTCAGGCATGAAATCGAAGCTGGTTGCTTTGCTATTACAAACAGAGCATCTTTGTCCTTGCTCTTTCAGGTCAGACTCAAGCGGAATACATAATCTGATTGGCTTATGGCCTCATAGTATTTCTGGGTTAATTCGCAAAATAGAAGCAGACTGAACAACCAATCCACAGATGGGAACTTTCCCAAGCATCCAATCGGAGCCGAACAGCTAGAAAAGCCGGGTCAGGGGGAAATTCAAAACAGCTAAGGGGCATGTGCAAGCATGCCACATAGCCCCAGAGCCATCCCAATGCCACCTGCAGGGCAGGCTCCACTAGGTCTGGCAGAACAAGTGGCAATCCGGAGGACTGCCATTTATCTCTGGACCTAGTTCTCCATCTTTCCCCGCTGACCAAATGCTGTTCACACCTCTGGGCATCCTGTGGCTGCTTTGAACACCGATGTCCATCAGACATACTGGCGCCTATGGGTTTGCACGGGCTACCTGTTTGGAAAATGGTTTCGAATGTTTAAACACATTAAAACTATATTAAAGTATATTTTAATACACTCAGTCTCTGGGTACAGGGAACAGAAAAGGGAAACATTTTGTTTTATTTTTTTCTGCCCTATTCCCCACAGACTTTCCATTGGACTCAGTCTTCAATATGCTAAGTCGCAGAGGTGCCAGGTTGGTGCATGCCCCTTAGAAGAATTTAAATCAGTGCCCGCCCGGCTTCAGAGTACCGGCAAATCTGTGAAATATTCCCACACGCTGATTGGCTTTGGCATTTTGTGAATGGGGCTGAAAAGATTCTAAAGAGATTCTAAGCACCAAGGCAGCAGCATCAGTTTTGAACTGACCAAAAGATGCTCTGAGAGAAATAGACGCGAGCCGGCGGCAGAAATTTCAAGGCCCCACTTTTCAGGGGACAAGTTCTGAAAAGAGACGTAGGGGTCGCGGCTGGAACTACAAGCCAAAAAGAGTACCAGGACGTTTGTAGTTCCTGAAATCTCTTGACCGGGAGCGAGTACCAGAGTGGAAAGAGTGGTGGAGCCAGGAACTGCATGCTGAATTGTGTTCCAGAACTGTTGCGGATACATCCCGGTCATTGAAAGCTCAGAAAACAAACTCTTTACATGTCCTATTTCGACTAGGTAAGGTTAGTTTTGTAGCCCAGACCCCCAGTAAGTGTGTTTTCTTCTACATATTGTAATTCATTGTGTGTATGACTGTTACATAGTTACATAGTAGATGGGGTTGAAAAAAGACTTCCGTCCATCAAGTTCAACCTATGCTAAATTTAGACAACAGATATTTTATCACATATCTACAGTATACTTATTGATCCAGAGGAAGGCAAACAAAACCCCAGAGTCACATCATCCAATGATATCTCATAAGGGGAAAAATAAATTCCTTCCTGACTCCAAGATTTGGCAATCGGATTAATCCCTGGATCAACATCCTTACCATGTATACTTATTTGGTATATCCATGAATACCTTTCCCATCTGAAAAGATGTCCAACCTTTTTTTGAACAAATCTATTGTATCTGCCATCACAGTCTCCATGGGTAATACATTCCACATTTTAACCTCCCTTACTGTAAAGAACCCTTTCCTTTGTTGCTGGTGAAATCTCCCTTCCTCCAACCTTAAGGAATGCCCCTGAGTCCTTTGTACTGCCCATGGGATGAATAGTTCTTTTGAAAGCTCCTTGTACTGTCCCGGAATATATTTGTATATAGTTATCATATCCCCTCTTAGACGCCTCTTTTCTAATGTAAATAAATCAAATTTAGCTAGCCTCTCCTCATAAGTTAGAATGTCCATCCCCTTTATTAATTTGGTGGTTCTTCTCTGCACTCTCTCTAGTTCCATCATGTATTTTCTTAGGATTGGTGCCCAAAATTGTACTCCATATTCAAGGTGTGGTCTTACTAATGCTTTGTAAAGGGGAATAATTATGTTTACTTCCCTTCCATCCATTGCCCGTTTGATGCAAGATAACATCTTGTTTGCCTTTGCAGCTGCTGCATGACTTTGGGCAGTATTGCTAAGCCTGCTGTCTACAAGCACTCCTAAATCCTTCTCCATCAAGGATTCCTCCAATTTATCCCCATTTAATTTGTAATTCGCCTTTTTATTCTTGCATCCCAAATGCATAACCTTACATTTATCTGTATTAAACCTCATCTGCCATTTACCTGCCCACGTTTCCAGTCTCTCCAAGTCCTTCTGAAGAGAAATTACATCCTGCTCTGATTCTATTACCTTACACAATTTAGTATCATCAGCAAAGCTGGAGACTTTGCTCTCAATGCCAACCTCAAGGTCATTAATAAACAAGTTAAAAAGCAGGGGTCCCAGTACCGATCCCTGATGTACTCCAATCACTTTAGCCCAACCTGAAAAAGTTCCATTTATGACAACCCTCTGTTGTCTGTCCTTTAACCAGTTTTCAATCCAATTTTCTTTATTTTGTACACCAACCTCTTGTGTGAAACCGTATCAAAAGCCTTTGCAAAATCTAAGTAGACCACATCAATTGCATTACCCTGGTCTAAATTCCTACTCACCTCCTCAAAGAAACAAATAAGGTTTGTTTGGCATGATCTATCCTTCATAAATCCATGCTGACTATTACTAATAATTTTGTTTTCCATTAGGTATTCCTGAATATTATCCCGTATTAAACCTTCAAGTAGTTTCCCCACTATTGAAGTCAGGCTTACAGATCTGTAATTCGCCGGGTTTTGATCTAGCTCCCTTTTTAAATATAGTCAACACATCTGCTTTACGCCAATCTTGTGGTACTGAGCCTGTGGAAATGGAGTCCTTGAATATTAAATATAATGGTTTGGCTATTACTGAGCTTATCTCCTTGAGAACTCTTGGATGTATGCCATCAGGGCCAGGTGCCTTATTTACTTTAATTTTTTCAAGTAGCTTATGAACTTCATCCTCAGTTAACCAATTGTTCATTAATATGGAGGTTGTGGCTTCCTCCTGTGGCACTACTATTGAACTTGATTTCTCCCTGGTAAACACAGAGGCAAAGAATTTGTTTAATACCTCTGTTTTTTTCTTATCTCCAATAATCTGCCTGTCACGGTTGTGCTCGCCACAAACCTGGGTCGGACCGCGAGGCTGAGGTGGGGTTGTAAAAGCACCGACCTGAGACCGCGCAGGCTGATCCGGATTGCGCAGTTCGTTGTCGTACATCACAGGATCAGGATAGGAGAAGACAGCGTCGTCGTTGTACAAGCCAGGGTCAGGGCTGGAGATATCAGGATAAATATTGTTCAAGCAAGAGTTTGGCAACGTGTAGTCAGGAGAACCCCGCTTCAGCTTAGGAGCGCGGGGTTGGGCTCTGCGCGAGCGACGGCCATGGCCCATGGTGCTGGTCACAGGAGATGGTAAGCAGACCAGCGTAGCACACCGCTTAGCTGCACGGGTGCACCAGTGCTACAGCGCAAGAGTCCTGAGCGGCCTGGGGAATCCTCTGTAACAGCGCAGGAACCAGGACACGGCCTCTCTAGATTAGGGAAAGAGTAGGCCCCAGGAACCAGGAAGCTAAAGAAAGACAGGGAAACCACCGCTGCAGTGCAGGAATCCAAGAAGCTGAAGGACGTAGGGACGAAACCTCCACTTCTGTGCAGGAATCCAGGAAGCTGAAGGACGCAGGGACGAAACCTCTGCTTCAGCACAGGAGAACAGGAGCAGACCACTGCGTGAATATAGCAGCCGGTTACAGGAAACAAGGAGCTGAAGTCAACAAGAAGAGTACTCAGCTACAACACAGGAGACTGGAGCAGACCGCTGCATGAATATAGCAGCCGGCCTTAGGAAACCTGGAGCTGCAGACAACAAGAAGAATACTCCGCTTCAGCATGAGAGACAGGAACAAGCGAGGGCTTGTGGCAGAACAGTAAGTGACATCCAGTAAGGACTATGCTCGGCAGGGAGCATTATGGGAAGACAGTACTTAAAGGCCAGCGGGCCAATCCCCGGAGGGGGGTGTGAAGGTACTGCTCCAATGAGTGAATGCAAGTCTAGGTTGCATTGATAGGCTGCACAGCTGCAATAGATACCAGAGGGAGTGTGTATTGCTTTGGTGAGTGAATCCAGGCTGCAGCAAACGTCAGAAGAGGTGCTCCAGGACTGCACACGTCTGCAAGGTAAGGCAACCAGTAAACCGTGGGGCGGATTCCTTACAGTACCCCCCCCTTCACGCGAGACCTCCGGGCGAACATGAGCACAGATAGAGTTGGGGCACCGGGAATTGTTGCTGAACCGTCTAGGATTGGGGGTAGAGTCGTGGTCCAGAGACTCGTGGTTACTCCTTAGTGTACCCCCACCCCACGGTGAAAAATGCGGCCAGACAGGACCATCCATGGGTCTCGGAGACATCGAGTTGTTCCTAAAGTTCTTTAGATGGAAAGGGGATCCGTAAACAAGCAGTTCCTTGGTGAGTACAGTTCTAGGAAATGAGAGTGGTAGAAGAAACATCCTTGGTACATGGCTCGCCCCGCAAAATGACTTGGAAATCCAGGGCTGTGAAGAACCAGAGGGTTCCAGAGCAGAAACGGCAGAAGAACCCCTACAGGAAGCCCAGTCTTTAATAAATAAACCGGAATCTAGGATCAGCGGACCTGATAGTTGATCGAATACACCAGGAGGAACTTTGTAACAGAAAAAGTCTTGGCTGACCACTGCATGTTGGAATTTGCGAGGAATTCTCCCTCTAGAAGGCTCCCAGGTAATGGTTAGTAAGGGTATAGGCTGGTGTCACGAGAGCTTGCGACAGGCTGTAATTTTACACCAAAAACTATATATATAAATATATATATATACCTGGGTTTGAACTGGGACGAGACTTAGATATGATAAATAGAATTTATTCCTTGATAAAGGTGAACACAACAGATTATACAATAACAGGCAAAATATAGACACTTACGTAAAAGATGAAAATAATGAAAACAGTCCCATCTGAACTGGCAGTTTCATCCAGCAATCAGCCCAAGACATTGCATGGCGACCAAAAATGAAGACAAAGGATAGATGGGAAACAGCAGGTTATAAACCCTTTGTCCCTCTATCTGTAACATTAAGACCCTGGGATTGGTTTGCAATTATCTCCAGCCAATCTTTGGTGGGGGAACACATTTTAGGACAGGCCCCCCTGCTAGCTGGCACATCTGCAGTAGAACTCTGGGGTCTCCTTTCTGAGGCCCCACATGTGCAAATGGAATGCCAGGCCAGCTACCCCTCCGGATCTTGGACAAGATAACCTGTGTTGGACAGTGATAAGTGGGACACTTAAACTGCTATGGTATGCGCCTCCCCCATACTCACAGACAGGGAGGGTAATAAAACCTTTTGAACAAAACTTAAGTTCTAGCCATTGGGACTCTAGCTTGGGGTAGCCCCCCATCAATAAACCCTTTGAAGCAGGGTGGACATTTGTCATGTTCACTCCTGCAGGAAACCTTGGTGTGTAAATGTGAGTTACCGCGTTTACAAAGGCATCCTCTTCCCTGCTCATTATCATAGCAGGGGGGCTGCAGTTTCTGAGAACTTCAACCAAAATTTCATATTTACTGCAAATCATTGCATAACTTCCGTTCCGTTATACACACAGTCAGGTGAGATATATTACTGCATTCTGGGACACCTGACGCTCATAGAGAGACCCATCATTACATTGTAATATGAACATTAATAGAGATATTAATATCTGGCATTTAGCAGCAGTTACATATTCAATGTTTAGACTTCCCAAGATCGGCTTACTCTCGCCAATACACTTATGTAATTCTTAGCCGGTTCAGCCAAGGACATCTCATAGTATCCTTATATTTAATAAAGTTACTCACTTTTGATATCCTGTTGGGGAATACCTTTTGCTGGAAGGTGTGAATAACAAACCCTTCCCTTCCTTTTGCCTGCTTCCCGCATAAACAATTCCCCTGGGAAGCCAGGCTCAAATCTAGCAGAATATCCTATTTAGCATCCTACTGGCCACGTCAATAAACCTTTTGAAGTGGGCTTTTGCTTTTCGCATAACCAATTAGGTCAGTTACCTATTGATCAGGGCGATGTATCACACCTCTCTGTTGATATACACTTCCAGTGAATACTCATATGAGGCACCATTTGGCTCCTCATGCATTACAAAGACAGGCATTCTGCCTTTTGTCACCAACCTGGGTTTAAATCCCAGGACAAAATCAACTGCAGGGCAGTTTTAAAACACAGAGAACCAATATTTAGGCAAAAGCTTGCATTCCCCCATCTGCATCTATCATGTGGGGTTCTAAAACCTTCTCTGTTCACATTCAACTTCAATTAACCCTTTGAAGTCCAGATTTCCTTAAAGGACATAATACAGTGGGATTTCCTTAAACTGTAGCTCATTAACCCCTTAAGTCCCAGTGGGTGGGTTATGCAGACCCTGATCCAGCAACAACATCATTTACACAGGGGAATAAGCATTTTCATGTTATTTTGCAAGGGTTAAGTCACAGTTCTGGGCCTCAGCCCAGTTAACCCCTTGTCTCCCTGGCGAGGTTAGAGGGGGGGCCCTTGGGGGGTAACCCCGTTAATCCCGGGCCAAACCCTCCCTACCGCCACACCTCCCCTGCTCAAGGGCCCCTGGTACCCCAGCGGCCTCCCCATGGCCCTGGGATACCACTGGCGCTCTTGACGCACTCAATACGTCCTGAGGGATTGGCCTGGCAAAATTGTCCTCCGGCATTGACCAGTACACAGTGGATTGTAAAGTCCAGTTCCTGCAAAGCCGGGCATTCTCCTTTGCCTCCCTCTGCCCCCCACCCAGTGCCTTGGGAACCAAGTCCATGGTGAAGGGGCCCCGGTGCAGTCCAGGCTGCACACTGCCCAGAGACTGGCATGTCTCTGCATCTGCAGGAGACCAGCTATCCAGCACAGACCGTCGCTTTCCTGTCAACCAAGTCTGGGACAGGGTTATGTCACTATTCTGTAGGGACTCTACCTGCCCTGGCTCTGTGCCACCCTGTAGCTGCTCCGCGATACTCATGACTCTCCTCCCTGGCTGCCTATCTACCCACAGCCTCTCCTTTGGGAACCCAGGGGTTTCTGTCAGAGGGGTCACTCCTGGCCAGTCAGAACAAGGGACCTTCTGCCTACCTAGCCCATCCCTAGCTTCTGCCAGCTGCCTCACACCCCACTGATCTCCTATCTCCCCCTGCTCCACGGTGCCTCCCTGCCTAGCCTCCCCTAGGCCCAGCACCTCAGCCTGCTGCTTACCTCCCCGCAGCCCACCTGCACTCCTCTCCTCCCTGGGCAATCCTAACCCAGACCCTGGAACTACCTGAGTGCACCTACCTCCCTGACCTTGTCTCCCCCTTACCAGGGATGAGCTCAGGGGCATCTCCCCAGATGCAACCGCCTTAGCGCTTGGCTGGCAGGTATCCCTGGGGTGGCACAAGCCTGCCACTGCCCCGGATACCCCCAGCCCATAGCTAGGCTGCAACAGGGGGTTGCTGATCTGAGAAACCCCCTGGGGCTCTGCCAGGGTAACGGGAAACTCTAGCTGCAATACCTGATGCTTTCCCTCCCTGGCTCCCACTAGCCCTCCTTCTCTCACTGAGATCTGCTGCTGGCTACCTACCTGCAGCCTCCCCTCACTCCGCTTCTCCCTAGCTAATCCTAGCCTGGACCCTAGGGACACCTGAGTGAGGCCCTCTCCCTGACACTGTCCCCCCATTACCGGGGATGAGCCCAGGGGCATCTCTCCAGATGCAACCGCCTTAGCTCTTGGCTGGAAGGTAATCTGGGGGTGGTCTAACTGTGCCACAACCCCTGGTACCTCCAGCCCATAGCAAGGCTGCAACAGGGGGTTGCTGATCTGAGACACCCCCTGAGGCTTTGCCAGGGTAACGGGGAAAACTGGCTGGCTCACTCGCTGCCTTCCCTCCCCGGTTCCCACTCAACCCTCTCCCAGGCAATCCTACCCTAGAGCTGGGTGCTAACGGGGCTAGCCCCTCTCCCTGAAGCTGTGCCCCCATTACCAGAGGTGAGCTCAGGGTTGCTGGTGCAGATGCACCCACCTTAGCTCCTGGCTGGCAGGTAATCTGGGGGTGGTCTAACTGTGCCACAACCCCTGGTACCTCCAGCCCATAGCAAGGCTGCAACAGTGGGGCTCTTAACTGAGAGTCCCCTTGCTGCTCTGCCCAGGTAATGGGGAAGCCTGGCGGCCCTACAAGCTGCCCTTCCTTCCCCTCCCCTGGTAACTGATGCGGGCTACCTACCTGCAGCCTCCCCTCACTCCGTTTCTCCCTAACTAATCCTAACCTGGATCCTAGGGACACCTGAGTGAGGCCATCTCCCTGACACTGTCTCCCCATTACCGGGGATGAGCTCAGGGTTGCTGGTGCAGATGCACCCACCTTAGCTCCTGGCTGGCAGGTAATCCGGGGGTGGTCTAACTTTGCCACAACCCCTGATACCTCCAGCCCAGAGCAAGGCTGCAACAGTGGGGCTCTTAACTGAGAGTCCCCTTGCTGCCCCGCCAGGGTAATGGGGAATCCTGACTGCCCTACCAGCTGCCCTTCCTTCCCCTCCCCTGGTGCCCCTATCTCCTGCCACCCCCCAGTCACCCCTAGAGTGAAACAACAGGGTACAGTCATAGGGAAACATAAGTCAGAGTCAGTCTGCGACTTGGTCTGGCTTACCTTGCTGGTCCCCGCAGAGACCGCCGCCTTCGTTGGTCCCAATTGCAGGGGGACTGGAGCGGCCGCCGCCGGCCCCATCTGGGCTGGGCAGCGCCGGGCCGCTGCCGCAACAGCACCCGGGTTGGGTACAGGTAAAACGGTGCAGGACAAGGGTCCCAGGTCTTTGTGGAGGAACTCAGCTCCATGCAAACTTGGTAAAATAACCCCCTCCCGCAACCCCTGTCCCTCCCCCCGAATAAAACTGCCGCCGGCAGGATGCCGGAGTGGCGGCGTCTTCTCTGCCGCCGCCGCTGGTTCTCCGCCGGGATCAGGTGGGTGGCCGCTGCTCTCCGCCACTGTTGCTGATGCAGCCCGTCCAGGTTCTCCAGGAGACGTCCCGAGGAGGGTTGTCGCCCTGGCTGGGCGG
The DNA here is from genome assembly GCF_040206685.1 of Ascaphus truei. Taxonomy (NCBI): domain Eukaryota; kingdom Metazoa; phylum Chordata; class Amphibia; order Anura; family Ascaphidae; genus Ascaphus; species Ascaphus truei. The sequence continues at coordinate 303,651,885 of NC_134483.1, read as the reverse complement.
GAGCCATCAGAGGATGCCGCTAACTGGGTCATCTTTTCCGCAGCTCGTGAGCGTTGGCCCTGAGGGGCTTCTTCGCCTGACCGCGCACGGTCAGGGCACTGGGCATTATTGTGGCCCATTGGTTGGCAGTGCCGCAGCAACTGCCGGTGCTTCTCCGCCACCGGTGGACTAACCCCAGCAAGGGGCAACGGAGTTCAGAGCGGAGAGGCTTGAGCGCCGGGCTCTGGGAGGGGATAAGTGGGTCGGATCATCGCCAGCTTCAGCTGCTCGAGCCGCTCAGCCGGGGACATCTCTCCCTGCGCAAACATCAGGGCCAGCAATTCTGGGTAAAATGGACTGGCCGCCGCAACGGCCAATACCTCTCCTGGTGCAAGACCACCCGCTCCCTCCACAAGTCTCTGCCGTCCCGGAGCTGGGTCCCTTCCCTGCTCTCCGGGCGGTGTGATGGTTACAGCAGCTGCAGCTGTGGATCTTTGCTCAGCCTGCCGGGTTTCATGCTCACCCATTGCTGTCTCTCTCTCAGCCTTGCTGGCTGCTGCTCCCCGCGCCGACTTGATGCACTCCTCTGGTCTCAGTGCCCGGCTCCAGTCAGACGGATGGCCGGCACTTTGGTTCTGGAGGAAATGCTTCTCACAAGTAGGGGAACAGTGTGGAGGTGCCATATCTTGTGTTATATGTTGTACACTGTGTGTTCAATATCTTTAGTCCCAGGAACTTGCAATTACCATCAAGTTCCCACTGGATCACAGTACCCCGCAGAATACTGTAATCCAGGTCCAGTTCGGTCCCGCCAGCTGCCACCAGTTAATTACAAGCCTGTCACGAGAGCTTGCGACAGGCTGTAATTGTACACCAAAAACTATATATATAAATATATATATATACCTGGGTTTGAACTGGGACGAGACTTAGATATGATAAATAGAATTTATTCCTTGATAAAGGTGAACACAACAGATTATACAATAACAGGCAAAATATAGACACTTACGTAAAAGATGAAAATAATGAAAACAGTCCCATCTGAACTGGCAGTTTCATCCAGCAATCAGCCCAAGACATTGCATGGCGACCAAAAATGAAGACAAAGGATAGATGGGAAACAGCAGGTTATAAACCCTTTGTCCCTCTATCTGTAACATTAAGACCCTGGGATTGGTTTGCAATTATCTCCAGCCAATCTTTGGTGGGGGAACACATTTTAGGACAGGCCCCCCTGCTAGCTGGCACATCTGCAGTAGAACTCTGGGGTCTCCTTTCTGAGGCCCCACATGTGCAAATGGAATGCCAGGCCAGCTACCCCTCCGGATCTTGGACAAGATAACCTGTGTTGGACAGTGATAAGTGGGACACTTAAACTGCTATGGTATGCGCCTCCCCCATACTCACAGACAGGGAGGGTAATAAAACCTTTTGAACAAAACTTAAGTTCTAGCCATTGGGACTCTAGCTTGGGGTAGCCCCCCATCAATAAACCCTTTGAAGCAGGGTGGACATTTGTCATGTTCACTCCTGCAGGAAACCTTGGTGTGTAAATGTGAGTTACCGCGTTTACAAAGGCATCCTCTTCCCTGCTCATTATCATAGCAGGGGGGCTGCAGTTTCTGAGAACTTCAACCAAAATTTCATATTTACTGCAAATCATTGCATAACTTCCGTTCCGTTATACACACAGTCAGGTGAGATATATTACTGCATTCTGGGACACCTGACGCTCATAGAGAGACCCATCATTACATTGTAATATGAACATTAATAGAGATATTAATATCTGGCATTTAGCAGCAGTTACATATTCAATGTTTAGACTTCCCAAGATCGGCTTACTCTCGCCAATACACTTATGTAATTCTTAGCCGGTTCAGCCAAGGACATCTCATAGTATCCTTATATTTAATAAAGTTACTCACTTTTGATATCCTGTTGGGGAATACCTTTTGCTGGAAGGTGTGAATAACAAACCCTTCCCTTCCTTTTGCCTGCTTCCCGCATAAACAATTCCCCTGGGAAGCCAGGCTCAAATCTAGCAGAATATCCTATTTAGCATCCTACTGGCCACGTCAATAAACCTTTTGAAGTGGGCTTTTGCTTTTCGCATAACCAATTAGGTCAGTTACCTATTGATCAGGGCGATGTATCACACCTCTCTGTTGATATACACTTCCAGTGAATACTCATATGAGGCACCATTTGGCTCCTCATGCATTACAAAGACAGGCATTCTGCCTTTTGTCACCAACCTGGGTTTAAATCCCAGGACAAAATCAACTGCAGGGCAGTTTTAAAACACAGAGAACCAATATTTAGGCAAAAGCTTGCATTCCCCCATCTGCATCTATCATGTGGGGTTCTAAAACCTTCTCTGTTCACATTCAACTTCAATTAACCCTTTGAAGTCCAGATTTCCTTAAAGGACATAATACAGTGGGATTTCCTTAAACTGTAGCTCATTAACCCCTTAAGTCCCAGTGGGTGGGTTATGCAGACCCTGATCCAGCAACAACATCATTTACACAGGGGAATAAGCATTTTCATGTTATTTTGCAAGGGTTAAGTCACAGTTCTGGGCCTCAGCCCAGTTAACCCCTTGTCTCCCTGGCGAGGTTAGAGGGGGGGCCCTTGGGGGGTAACCCCGTTAATCCTGGGCCAAACCCTCCCTACCGCCACAGCTGGTTGGAAGCATCTCCCGGTATTGGTATGGAAGGTGACAAGGCAAGCAGTACACCAGGCATAGGGACCGAAATCTTGGGATACGTACAGAGTATTTCCAACTGAGAGGAAATAACAGGGGCAACCGAAAATTCCGAGGGACAAAACCATGGTTTAGCAGGAGCAGAGAAGCAACCAACAGTAGCGCTCTCCAATACTGGGAAATCTTCATTGGAAGATAGTATTGTCAGTGAATCAGGAATAGACCTTGGGATTTTCATGTCAGTATCTTGAGAAAAAGGCAGAGCCAGGGTAGTGGTGGGAGGGAAGCTAACATCAGAAGCTGAAGTCTGTACCTCAGTGACAGGGATCTGAGAATCCACAAGCAGCAAGTATGAACTATGAAAACTCTTAATGACAGGCACCTTAGGAGTACAAGGAGTCTTTTCCGAAACTGCAATGGACCTAACCACAGGGGTACCTAACCTGACAAAAACATGAATAGGTGTGTTTTCTAGTACAAAATCTCTGATCACAGGACTCCTAACCGATAGTGAGGATGTCTGGGTTTGATTAGAGAAAAAATCAGATGTATTGATAAGTGACTTAGAAACAATTACTGAGGTTCTAGATTTGCTGGACATGTGAGAAAAAATACCCTTTAAGACAGGAGCTTTAATCTCTTCCAAGAGTAACCCAATAGTTGCTGGGGCAATTTTAGACACAGTACTGAGGGACAGAGTTTCAGCAAATGCAGGACAGCTAAATAGCTCAGATTTAAACCCCAGGACTTGTAAAATAGGCATGATGGTCTCAGACAATACAAAGGGAGTAATCCCAGATATGCTGATCTCTGGAGGATAAACCTGGAGAGAGAAATCAGGGGAACCCTCAGCCAGAATAACCATCGTAGGAAGAGATTCAGAATCTGAAGGAGAAACACTAGCTCTCAGAGTTTCAAAACCAGTAAGACACAATTCAGAGAAAGGAGAAACAGTGTGTGGGTTTCTTACTAGTCTATATGAAAAAGCGTCACTTTTGGGCGAAAACCGTGCGTCAGCAAACATTCCTGGGAACACAATATGAACCCCAGGAGGGACATACAGACTACTGTATGCTTTTAACCCTAAGCTTAAAGAGGAGGAGAACTCAGACAGTACCCGGGGGTTAATTAAAACTGTACTGGTCTCTGAAGTAGGTATTTGGTAAGGAATACAAAGAAAAGAAAATAACTGCGCCAACCGTATAAAATGGGTTCAAAGTTCAGTCCCTTCTGGAGTAAAGTCCTGCTGCCAGAGTCTCTGTAAGAGGTGATTCAACAACCTCTTGATTGTAACAGGAGAGTAAAGAAGGGGGGGATCCTCCGGCGCGATGTCTTACTCAGGTTTCCAGGACACATGCAATATAAACAGACAGAGGGACCACAATCAGGAAGGGTTAAAACACAGTGGTATGCTGGGGATATGCTGTTAAGGAAGCACACTTACATTAAAACCTCTATATCCACCTTGAGTATGGTGTGTGTTTCACAGAACAACCTCAGAGAAAGGGGAAAGACAGAAAAAACATAGTATAACACCGTTTTATTAAACAAAATTGATTAAAAAGAGATTGCCAACTCACAAGCGACCATTAAAAAATGGCATGGAATGGTGAAGTTTTCAGTCTCTGCCTGGACTGCCTCCCAGATGGTTAGGTGTCCGCATGGAGTCTGTCCCAGTAGATGATGAAGGCACTGCAGTGGTACGGGTGTAGATCGGGTGGTTCGTCCTGACTTGTGCACAGTCTGGTCTTCCTCCCGGTCGTCAGACTCCCCACTGCTGCTGCTGCTTCCGTTGCCTGCCGTCCGCGCATGCGCATGCGCTTCGGCGATGATGTTTCACTAACTGGGATTTGACTTTCTTCCTGTGTATGGTGGCTTGCGAGGACCAAAAAGCCGTCAGACGCGTTTCGCTAAAAGCTTCCTCAGTGACGTAGAGACATACAGGGTAACAGCACTCCTTATACTTGTCAGTACATTGATTGTCCAATCCAACGCTTTTCCTTATTCTATACATTTGCATGGGTAATTACATTGTTTATATTCGTTCTTATGCACATAGAGAGATCCATTGAATGAAAACTAAAACAATAATTTAAATAATTAATTAAATGAAATGTTAAAACTGATATAACTTTCTGACTGTACTGTGAGATAAAATATGAATGAATTATCATGATCTTAGTATTAAATGAATGCTGTCAATTCTAACTCCAGATTTAACCCTTTTGGTGTAAGTGTTTGGAGGGAGAAGATCCAGAAGGATTCCCTTTGTGATATTTTTTTAATGAAATCTCCTCCTCTCCAATCTGCTTTTACCTGTTCAATTCCTATGAACTTTAGACAGGCAGGGTTTTTATTATGCTTGAGCCTATAGTGATTCGACACACTGTGGGTTTCCAATCCATTTTTAATGTTCCTGATGTGTTCTCCAATGCGTGTTTTTAATTTCCTTATTGTTCTTCCTACGTATTGGAGATTGCATCCACATTGCAGCACATATACTATGCCCTTACTGTTACAGTTAATGTGTGATTTTATTGGATATTCAAGTGATGAAACATTGCTCTTAAAAGTTGTACATTTTCTAATTAATTGAGTGTTATTCTTACATGCTATGCAGTTCAAGCAATGTGAGAACCCTTTGGACAGTTTGTCCAACCAACATTGGTTCTGTTTAGGATGGAGGTAACTGGAAACTAATTTTTGTTTCAGGTTTGGGGCTTTTGAGAATATCACATCTGGCTTTTCACCTACAATCTCAGCAAGCCATTGATCCTGTTTTAAAATATGCCAGTGTTTCTTTAAAATACCCCTAATTTTGTTGGACTGTGTACTAAAAGCTGTAATAAAAGGAATAAAATTGTTTTTAAATTTATCAGCTGGTATTTTCTTATTATATGTTAGCAGTTCTGTTCTGTTTAAACCTTCTACTTTTTGCATAGCTGTTTCCACTGTCTGGACTTTATAGTCTTTCTCCAGAAATCTTTCCTTCATAGGTGCAATCTGAGTCTCGTAATCTTCTGGTTTTGTGCAGTTTCTTTTTAAACGTCTAAATTCCCCATAGGGGACGTTTTCAAGCCAGTTTTTCTTGTGGCAGCTATCTGCTTTAATAAAATTGTTACAATTGACAGATTTAAAATGTGTTTTTGTATTGATTTTATCCTTTTCTATAAAGATCTCCAAATCCAGAAATTCTACTTTTGTGGGACTAATGTTATATGTAAAGTTCAGATTGACATTGTTCTGATTTATTGTGTCAAAGAAATTTTGTAGGGAGATCATATCTCCCCTCCATATGATCACAATATCGTCAATGTAGCGGCGATAAAGCACCAAATTTGCCTCCCACGTCTGGTTGGGCCAAATGATTTGGTCCTCCCACCAACCGAGAAAGAGATTTGCATAACTGGGGGCAAATTTGGTGCCCATCGCAGTTCCTCTTGTTTGTAAGTAATATTCATCCCCGAACCAGAAGGCATTATGGTCAAGGATAAACTTAATCCCATCAATAATGAAGTCCAACTGAATTGGTGCTATTGTTAAATGTTTTTCTAGACAGTATTTAGTTGCGTTACACCCCTGTATGTGATTTATACACGTATACAGTGATGTTACATCACAAGTTGCCAGCAGAAATTCTGGTTGCCAGACCACTTTTTCTAGCAGCTGAAGTATTTGAGTTGTGTCTTTTAGGTGTGATGGAAGTTTTTTCACTGCGGGTTGTAATAACGTGTCTATGTATGCAGATAGGTTTTGGGTTAACGAATTAATCCCCGATATTATGGGCCTTCCCGGGGGATTAATGAGCGACTTGTGTAGTTTCGGGAGATAGTAAAAGACTGGTGTCTTTGGGTTCTCTATTTTAATAAAGTCATATTCTTTCTTTAAAAGAATCCCTTGTTCCAGACCACCGTCTAACATAGATAACATGTCTTTTGTGAATTTTATCATTGGATTAGATTTTAGTTTCTTATATGTAGTTTCATCTCCCAAAAGACGTTCAGCTTCCGTAACATAGTCTGATGTATCTAAGATGACAACTCCTCCCCCCTTATCTGCTGGTTTTATTACAATCTCTTTATTTTTCGAAAGATCTTCTAGTATTGTCCTTTCATTCTTGTTAAGATTTGGTCTAGTCCTATTTTTTTGAACACTTATCTTTTTTAGGTCTTCTTCAATTAGTTTTTGAAAGGTTTCCAGATAAGGACCGTTACAAAAACTGGGATAAAATTTAGATGGCTTTTTTAAATCCGTATGTAAAAATGGATCATCTTTATGTTGTACAGTCAAAGTTTCCGTTTCCCTTTGTTGATTTGTTTTGGCATAATACCTCTTCAATGTCAGGCGCCTTACGTATTTCTGCGCATCAATGAACATTTGAAATGATGATGTTCTATTAGATGGGGCGAAATTCAGGCCTCTACTTAGAACTGCCTCTTCTTCCTCTTTTAATTTGTATTTACTTAAATTGAAGATTCCTATTTGTTTAAATGTGTTGTTTACCTTCTTAGGTCCCTTCTTCCCCCCTCTACATCCTCTCTTCTTTCCCCATTTCTCATTCCTTTTGAGGTTATGGCTGATGTTGCCCTCCACATTCTGGGGTAGTAACCCTCCTGCTCTCTGTCCTTCTCCCATCCCCTCCTTTGTTCTAAAAAAGGAGGCTCCTGGTTATCAAAACGATTCTCTTTCCTCCATGGGGATCTACATCTTTCCCGTTCTCTTCTATTACTAAGATCTCTTCTTTCATGGTCTCTATCCTCTCTATATTCCCGTTCCCTTCTTGTGGGTTCTCTATTCCCCTTTAAATGGGTGTCCCGTTCTTTGTGTGGCCTTGAATTACCTCCTTCATGTCTTTTATTGTTATTTGATCTCCATTCGGTATATTTACTTTGATTTTTCCAATTATTGGTATGTCTATCCTGGTTTTCACTACGTTTATTTTGTTGTGTGCGTCTATCCCTCTCACATCCTTTTTCTTTCTCTTTTTGTCTCTGTTCTTCTCTATTTGTTTTAATTATTTAAATTATTGTTTTAGTTTTCATTCAATGGATCTCTCTATGTGCATAAGAACGAATATAAACAATGTAATTACCCATGCAAATGTATAAGGATAAGGAAAAGCGTTGGATTGGACAATCAATGAACTGACAAGTATAAGGAGTGCTGTTACCCTGTATGTCTCTACGTCACTGAGGAAGCTTTTAGCGAAACGCGTCTGACGGCTTTTTGGTCCTCGCAAGCCACCATACACAGGAAGAAAGTCAAATCCCAGTTAGTGAAACATCATCGCCGAAGCGCATGCGCATGCGCGGACGGCAGGCAACGGAAGCAGCAGCAGCAGTGGGGAGTCTGACGACCGGGAGGAAGACCAGACTGTGCACAAGTCAGGACGAACCACCCGATCTACACCCGTACCACTGCAGTGCCTTCATCATCTACTGGGACAGACTCCATGCGGACACCTAACCATCTGGGAGGCAGTCCAGGCAGAGACTGAAAACTTCACCATTCCATGCCATTTTTTAATGGTCGCTTGTGAGTTGGCAATCTCTTTTTAATCAATTTTGTTTAATAAAACGGTGTTATACTATGTTTTTTCTGTCTTTCCCCTTTCTCTGAGGTTGTTCTGTGAAACACACACTATACGCAAGGTGGATATAGAGGTTTTAATGTAAGTGTGCTTCCTTAACAGCATATCCCCAGCATACCACTGTGTTTTAACCCTTCCTGATTGTGGTCCCTCTGTCTGTTTATATTGCATGTGTCCTGGAAACCTGAGTAAGACATCGCGCCGGAGGATCCCCCCATTTGGTAAGGAATGTCTGGGAAACCAGAAATTACTGCAGACTCCCTAATATAGGAACTATGCGCTGAAGCAGGGATCACCGCTATGTGGGCGGCAGGCTGGTTCAGTGAAATACCCGGGAGAAGGGACTCTGCGACCAAGCTTAGGGAAAAACCTGACTCCTGACTACTTTTATCAGGAACCAGAACTTTAGCCGAAGTCTCCGGAGGCGAAACTGCGGAAACTTGAGCTGAAGCAGGGGATTTATATCAAAGAATATCTAAGGACTCCGTACGGTTATGGGAATCCCTCAATGCAACCTCTGCTGTCTGACTTGTGAATTCATTCTCTGAGGCTAAAACAAAGGCATTAATTTGGAGGCAGCAAGAATTTACAGGGGTTAATGCAGACAGTGCCTGAGAGTAAAACACAGGAAAACTTTTCTCTGTACTAGGAGAGACAAGGAATCTCTCCTCTGGAGCTAGGGGCTTAACCATGGCTGGCAGAGAACAGGGATTTACCAAAGGAAACTCAGAGAGCTGCCCCACAGGGGTTAATACAGAAATGACCCTGGGAACAGAACTTAGGGATTCTTTCTCTGACGGGGAAAGCGCACTGGACTGCCTAGCAGAGGTTAAAGCTGGAAAACCCTCAAGAGCAGGAGTGACAGATTCGGAGTTAGAAATAGGGGAACAAAGGGACTTATTCTCTGATAGTAGAACCTTAGTGTTGGCTAGTGAAACATATGTATTCTCCAGGGGAACCTCACAGGACTGCTTGGCAGGGGTTAAAGCTGGAAAACCCTCAAGACCTAGAGAAAGGACTTCTGAGCTAGAAATAGGAGAACTAATGAACTTATTCTCTGATACAAGAACATTAGTGCTGGGTAGAGCAACATATGTATCCTCCAGGGGAACCTCACAGGACTGATCGGCAGGGGTTAACGAAAACATATCATTGGTGTCAGGGAACCCGGCCATACACTCAGGGCAAGGATCCGTGGTAGACCAGGGATATAGCCAAGCGGCAGCGAAGCTGGCGAGGGGAGGATCCTGTTCCTTTATGCAAATGTCCAATGTCATGGAAAGGATATGGAGTGTTTTTTGGGCATCAGCCAACATGAGGAGAGGGTCCTCTTTGGCTATATAAATGTCTAAAGACAAGGCCAGGGAAGAGAGTTCTTTTTGGGCGTCGTCCAGTTCCAAAGGGTACACATTCTCCCAGGTTAAAGGGTAACCAGGAAAGCAAATACAAGCGGCCAGTGATTGTTTTAAGTCCTGGAGGCGGTAAACCTTCATCATGAGATCATTACGGCATTTATTTTGCAAAGGGGTTAAACCTACAAACACAATCAGATCTCCAATCAGGGGTATTATCTCACATAGAAACTGGTATTCAGACTGGGACTGGTCTACAGGCCGGGACAGGCTTTCAGATAGAAACTTACCAACCCTCACCACAGGGCGGTCCGAGTTTGTGGGGCCGAGCATACTGTCACGGTTGTGCTCGCCACAAACCTGGGTCGGACCGCGAGGCTGAGGTGGGGTTGTAAAAGCACCGACCTGAGACCGCGCAGGCTGATCCGGATTGCGCAGTTCGTTGTCGTACATCGCAGGATCAGGATAGGAGAAGACAGCGTCGTCGTTGTACAAGCCAGGGTCAGGGCTGGAGATATCAGGATAAACATTGTTCAAGCAAGAGTTTGGCAACATGTAGTCAGGAGAACCCCGCTTCAGCTTAGGAGCGCGGGGTTGGGCTCTGCGCGAGCGATGGCCATGGCCCATGGTGCTGGTCACAGGAGATGGTAAGCAGACCAGCGTAGCACACCGCTTAGCTGCACGGGTGCACCAGTGCTACAGCGCAAGAGTCCTGAGCGGCCTGGGGAATCCTCTGTAACAGCGCAGGAACCAGGACACGGCCTCTCTAGATTAGGGAAAAAGTAGGCCCCAGGAACCAGGAAGCTATAGAAAGACAGGGAAACCACCGCTGCAGTGCAGGAATCCAAGAAGCTGAAGGACGTAGGGACGAAACCTCCACTTCTGTGCAGGAATCCAGGAAGCTGAAGGACGCAGGGACGAAACCTCTGCTTCAGCACAGGAGAACAGGAGCAGACCGCTGCGTGAAGATAGCAGCCGGTCACAGGAAACAAGGAGCTGAAGTCAACAAGAAGAGTACTCAGCTACAACACAGGAGACTGGAGCAGACCGCTGCATGAATATAGCAGCCGGCCTTAGGAAACCTGGAGCTGCAGACAACAAGAAGAATACTCTGCTTCAGCATGAGAGACAGGAACAAGCGAGGGCTTGTGGCAGAACAGTAAGTGACATCCAGTAAGGACTATGCTCGGCAGGGAGCATTATGGGAAGACAGTACTTAAAGGCCAGCGGGCCAATCCCCGGAGGGGGGTGTGAAGGTACTGCTCCAATGAGTGAATGCAAGTCTAGGTTGCAGTGATAGGCTGCACAGCTGCAATAGATACCAGAGGGAGTGTGTATTGCTTTGGTGAGTGAATCCAGGCTGCAGCAAACGTCAGAAGAGGTGCTCCAGGACTGCACTTGTCTGCAAGGTAAGGCAACCAGTAAACCGTGGGGCGGATTCCTTACACTGCCTACCCATCTCACACTGAAAGGGTCCTATATTTTCTTTTCTCATTTTTTTTGTTATTAAGGTACTTAAAGAACTTTTTAGGGTTGACCTTACTTTCTATGGCAATCCTTTTTTCATTATCCATTTTGCTAATTGGATTGCCCTTTTGCAAATTGTGTTACATTCCTTATAATTCTGATACGATGTCTCCGTCCCTTCTGACTTAAAGAATCTAAACGCCCTCCTCCTCTTGTTCATTTCCTCCCCTACCTGTTTATTTAGCCACATTGGTTTTGACTTATTTTTTTATACTTATTACCCAAGGTTATACACTAAGTGTGCTTTTCTAACAATGTTAAAGACTGCCCATTTATCTTCTACAGTGGCGGCCGCCTTTATCCTAATGCGGCCAGATCCGCGGCGCTCTGATAATCGCGGGCAGATGCGGTTTTTTTTTGGTCCGGAGTGAATTGCGTTATTTTAGCACTTGTGATATTATCATTTTATTATCGCTGTCTGCAATACTGCAATACCGTCTAAAAACTCAGGGTGGCGTTTGCGAGCTTTTGTCTTGGAAGTCTAATACTTTAGCAGTTCAACCTACGTCAGTACACAGTCTGCGTGTGCGCGCGCAGTAATTGTAAATTTGCATATTTACTGTATACATGCATTTGCAGTGCAGTATGTCTCATTTGAAAATTGTTGAAACGCATACTGCACCGACACACTTTATTCGAGCAAATACCCGGTATGTACCTGGCAGATACCTGGAATGCACCACTCCTCACCTCTGACAAGCCCCGTTGCATTTGCCTTCCCAGCCTGGGTTCATGCCTGGCTGATGGGCGGCTGATCTGTTAAATGATAATGATTAGGATTTAATAGGCTGCAATGCTTCGCGTGTCTACCAGATGGCATAAATTCATGAATTGTAATGCAGTATATATATATATATATATATATATATATATATATATATATATATACTGTGCAGTATTGCAGCCAGCGGGAATAAAATGCTTCAATCCCTGCCTGGAAAATAACTCAATGCACTCGGGCAGAAAACACAAAGTCACAAACCTCAATACACCCGGGTATACCTGAATTCGTGGGACTAGCCAAGCTCGAATAAAGTGTGTCGCCAGTGTAGGCGTGTACAGTACTGTAACAGTATCACATTTTGGCATATACAGAGCTCTCCCCTCGCTTGCCCCCCGCACACACACACAGGATAATTTATTGCACTGCAGGGTATTTAAACTTCTTATCTTCTCTACAGTGCAGTACACCTCTCCCTCACCATTCTTTTGAATGTGTGTCTTTCTGGTTTCAATCACATTCCTGCTTGACAGCTGATGATTACTGCGCATGCGCCCGTAACTTCACCACTGCTTGCTTGAGTGAGTGACCAAAAAAAATATATATTTTTTCCTCCTCAATTTTTATTTTTTCCACAAGCCTGCAAAAACCATCTTGATATTACGATATTCAATCTGTGCTGTAGCTTTTGACTGCGACCCTGTGTGGTTGATTTGTGTGCTTTTTATGTGCTGTATTTGGCCGTGTAGGGATCAAATTATTATGATGACCTGCTTTTTGAAATTGTCATTTCTTTTAACTGCTGCCCAGCTACTGTAATCCTGCATGCAGCTGTACCCTGTACACCCCTCCCCCACGCACACACACAAGGCTCGCTCAAGGATTTGAAACTCTTATCGACAGATGCCTCTACAGAGTCATTCATTTTCTGACGCTTGTCATTGTGTTTTTAATCCGTCCCTAGCCGAGCGTCACCTCACAGCGCCTGCGTGTAATCCTCTTTGAGATGGGAGCTAGCTGATTACTGCGCATGACTCACCCAACCCACCCCCCCAACCCTTTGAGGCTTTGTTTACGGTAACGCTTTGGAAAATCCCTTCTCGAATTTGATATGTAAATCTGATTTGCACAGCACTGAGAATTGAGAGTTAAAAAATAACATTAACTGATTCATGTTGTTTTGTCATTCTTTCTTTTTCTTTGGTGTACTGTACTGCTGCGGCACAGTTTATTCGAGCATTTGCCCGTTCTGTGCCGCAGCAGTAGCCTGGCGCGCGCCCGAGTGTGACGGGCGCACGCCGAAGCAGCGGAAGAGCGCCCTCCGATCGGGGCGCTCTCCCTACCGCTGCCGGGTCCGCCGGGTCCCCCGGAACCCCCTGCCGCTGTCCCGCGATCGCGGGACACCAGGGCTCCCTCGGGGAGCCCCTGGACACGCGTGCAGCGGGCGCACGCTCCCGATGACGCGTGCCGCGCGTCTATGACGTGCGGCACGCCGAGGGGCGGCCACTAGCAAGCCGGGAGATTTCCCGGCTTGCGGTACCGACCACACTTCAATAAAGTGTGTCGGTAGTGTAGGTGTTGGGGGGGAGGTTGTTGTCAATGATTATGATTATCATGACTGTAAATAACAAAAAAAACAAATATAAAAATAATCATGAATACTTCATAATGCAGTCTTTATTAATTTCTTATGTCAGATGGAAATTGAGGGCCGGTGGATAATCATGAATAATGCACATTGATAATAATATTAATTAATAATATATAATATATAATAATATATATTTTAGTAATATATTTTTTTCCGTCTTTATCTTTTTCCTCATTCTGGGTACAGTACAGTAGTTCATTGAGAGACGAGAGGTTTTGTGTACAGTACATCATGACTGCAGTTTAGATACTGTACACTTAACTGTACAAACAGTTCAAAGACTGTACACAATACCCCCCCCCCCCTCTCCCCCAGTCCATCCTTTTTTTCTGAAAAGACAAAAAAACTAAAAATTAGTGCAGTTATGTGCATACTGTATTATGGCATTGTGTGCTGTGTAGTACTGTCAAACTAGTCTATACTGGAACTACTGTATACTCTGACTACTGTTAAATACTTTGTAACCAGATGGCTGGTGCTGCTCTCTTTGGAAAGAAAAAATTTGAGCAGTTAGGTGCTTACTGTATTATGGCATTGTGTACTGTATAGTCAAACTAGTCTATACTGGAACTACTGTACTCTGACTACTAGGAAAGAAAAAATCTGTGCCATACTTACCTGTATCATACTGTACTTACAGTACTATACCATACTACCTTCCTGATGCTTGCCCATTACGCGCGATCACAATGGGCAACACAGTCGCAATATAATCAATATATTTATTGCATCGTTCCACGGTGAGTACATCGTTCCAAAAACTCAGTATGCCTTGCGCCAACTCATCCTTTTTGGAGGGTTTCATGACTTTCCGGATATGGTCCTTCAGCTGATGCCAGACCATTTCGATTGGATTGAAGTCTGGCGATCTGTCATTGGAGGGGGAAAAAAAGGACAATTAGTTTAAGAGATACAGTACACAGTAAAAACAGTGGGAAAAAATGAGACACGGTTACCGCACTTGCTCCGCTGGTGTCTTCACCCAGTTGATACCATGCTCAAGGATATGCGCTGTTGACGCGGTGTGCTTCGGATCGTTGTCCTGGTAGAAACGGTGACCATCCGGGAACTCACGTGTGATGTATTCCACAATCCTAGGCACAATTTTGTCTTGGAAGAAAGCTTTATTCATGATTCCTATAACAAGAAAAGAAAAGTGCTCAAAAAACTGCACACTAGTACAGTACAGTGAATAAGGCAAAAGCGTGTGACATACATTTTACTGTACCTTCAAAGATGACGATACATCCTGGTCCATGCCTAGAGATGGCACCCCACACATGCATCTTCACTGGGTGTTTTGGACGCGGCTTCATAGATATGCGACCTTTTTTGTGGAATGCAAAGGTCTCCAGCGAAACAGTAGACTCGTCAGTGAAGATGCAATCCTGGAAAGTTTCTCCACTGTCGATCCATGCCTGGGCCTGGACCACTCTCTTGATTTTGTTAACGTCCCTTTTCATGGAGTACGCTCTGTAATGACAAGGAATAAATAATTTTAGAGGTAGAGTACAGTTTCTTAAACAGCACTTTAACCTCCTGTACTGTCCAGTACTAACCTCACACGTCCATATTTCCATGCAATTCTGCGTCTCATCTTCCTTATGCTGGTCACGGATACAGTGAGATTGTGATTTTCCTGCAGCGTGGATTTGACCCTTAATGTACTCTTCTCATCATTATCACTTATTTTGTCGACCAGAAGAGTTGTCTCCCTACAATGTACAGAAAAACAACAATCCAGTAAGTTACAGTGCAGTAGGCCACAAGCACAGCACATCATTTGCAGTAAAAAATAGTATACAATGAGGTATTAATATGCAGCAATATAAACAATATACAGTATATACTGTTGTTATATAAATATACCGAAATAACTATACAATTAGATACAGTAGATCTACACAATATATTGTTCTATTAATATGCAGCAATATAAACAATATATATACTGTTGTTATATAAATATACCGAAATAACTATAAAATTAGATAGATCTACAAAATATATTGTTCTATTAATATGCAGCAATATAAACAATGATAGATATATAGTATTATATAGTTATATAAATAAACTTATGCGTTAGTTACAGTTGGTGCCCTCATGCGTTGTTTGATTTTTTCGTGTGCATGATAGCACATGGTGGTTGATGGCACAACGAGGCCAGAAGCAGCTAACCAGCGTTGGATATCTGCAATTCGTTGTCCGCTCGTGTACATCTCCTTAATTCTCATGCTGAGATCCTTTGAAATCTTTTTAACAGGCATTGCTGCGAGTAGAAAGAAATACAAACACAAGAATGTATGTTCGATGTTTAGTCGATGTGTATTCAATGTGCAGTGAATCCACAAAATGGATGGTGTATTTATACTTTAGTGACTCACATTTGAGTACGCCCACTTTCAACACCTGTACCTCGTCGCATGCATAAAAGGTTACACACTTTGCATAGCCCACCACTCGATGGTCTTTATCTGAACTTGCCCTTGTCCAGATACTGCATTGTGCCATCTGCTTCCATGGATCAACCCCGATTCTACGGATGCAGGAACCCACTCGCCTCTGCCGTGCCTGTCATGCAGAAAGAGCGAAAGGCGGCGGCGACCGCCGTGTCCAAGCCAAGTCAAAAAGCGACAGGCTAAGTCTAATAAAGAAAACCTTCTGCTGAACCCAAAGGCTAAGGGTTTTAAAACACGTAAGCCTTATTATGTCAGGAAGAAATTCGGTGATGTATACACAACGCAAAACGAATGGCAGCCAACTCATCGAACCCGCAGGCCATTTCCTCGTTTATGCTTCGACGATTCTGCCGCCGCTCTCCCGGAAATCTACAGCCCGTGTTCTCCACTACTCGTCCTCACCGCTGCCGCTGCTCTCCCGGAAACCCACAGGCCATCTTCGCCACTGCTCTTTGACGACGCTGCCGCTGGTGCCTCTGAAATCCACAGGTCACTTTCTCCATTGCGCTTAGATGACTCTGCCGCTTCTCGCCCGGAAATCCACAGGTCACGTTCTCCATCCCTCTTCGATGACGCTGCCGCTTCTCTTCTCCAGGAAATCCACAGGTCACCTCCTCCACCCTTCTTCAGCGACGCTGCCGCTTCTCTCCATGGAACCCCCATCTCATCCTCCATTGCACCCATCCACCCAAATGTCCACAGCACGCCATGCACGAGTACCAGCTCGTTAGACCGCATGCTGAATGGGATAAGTGTGGATATCCCCGGGAACTCTATTGTGCTGGCAAAGATAGATCTGCTTCTGGAGACCATGCTAACTATGGATCAATGGATGCAGAAGATAGAGACTGACATAGCGGGGATACATCATTTGCTTGGTGTTCATGCCCCTGTATCCCCGACACCAGAGCAGGAGGGTGGCATGGATGGGATGAATGGGACCGTCAACCACCTTCCATCAGCAAGCGCACCCCCTCCACCAGAAGATTTTGTGTATATGTATGCCGTTGAGGAGGAGGATAACATGACAACCCCGTCAAGACCACGCCAGAAGACAACACGGCGACCAAGACAGGAGGAAAGCTTCCTCCCAGACAACCTACCCTCGCCCACCGCCACAGGCACACCCGCTAACAGAAGCACACCCGCTCCCAGAACCCAACCTACACACGCTTGCATCGAGACGGTGCCCGACATCATCCTGCACGACCTGCCCAATCCACTCAAGGAGATGTTGCGTGTTTTAACTTGTATTAATAAAGAAATGTTTTTAATTATAGTACTATACACACAGGACCTGCAGAATTCCAGTCCCCGAGGGCCGCAAACAGGCCTGAGTTATCCTGAAAACCAGGCCTGTTTGTGGCCCCCGAGGACTGGAGTTGTGCAGGCCTGACTGACTGTTCTGTACACCATCCCACTGTAAATGTTTTGACTTGCTGTACTTTAATAAAGGAGATGTTGCGTTTTTTAATTTTTCTGACGAAATAATTTTTTTTAATAACACCATGTGACTGTAAACCATACTGACTGACTGTAAATGTTTTGACTTCTGTACATAAATGTTTTCACTAGCAGTAAACCATACACCTGTTGATGTTTTGAATTGCTGTGCACTTTAAATGTTTTTACATTGTACAGTATTTGTAAATAAATGTTTTTGTACTTACTCCACCAATAAAATAAAATGTTGATTTGTTTTAAATTGTTCCATTGTCTCCTTTTATACTGTAACTAAATACAGTTTCAAGAATGTACAGTACTGTACTGCATACTGTAGGCATGCTCAGTACTGCACTGGAATACATGCATACTTTTTATTTTCTCGGGTTTATTATACAGTATACTGTATATAAAAAAGCATTGTACACAGTACGGTCTGAAAACATCAGCATACTGTTTCAGGTATTCTATCCTAATCAATAACAACGGCCACTAAACTGTAGACTCCAGTACGTGTTTTTTTTAATCCGATTCAGCAATGTGCAGGCATTGTTACACAAAGCGATATTATCCATCGAAATCCCACCATTTGCCGTTTTCCGCATGAGATGACAAAGTTTTCTTTTCTGAGGAAAAACAAAAATAAAAGTTTTACTGTAATGGTCAGTCCCCTAAAGAAGTTCTCAGTCAGTCACACCAATAATTTTCTCGGGGGGTGTCTCCTGTTCACATGCGCATGCGCCTACTGTCGATGTGATGACACGCATATGCGTTCCAAGAAGGTTCCAATGCGCATAGATACGGGAAAAACCCGGTGATACACACCAATACCCTCCAATAAATTCGGGATCAATACGAAAAAAACATGGATCGCTACATAACTTTTTCTTTTTTGCACACTTCCACACATGAGGAGCTGGCGTAAATTTGTAAAAGTCATAGTTTTCGATAAAATACTGATAAATTTGAACAACTGTTGCCATCTTATCATCTGTTGCATTAATCGCGGCCCATATTAAATAAGCATACGTTCTGTCGGGTTTTTGGAACACGGACTGCACTTGTACACTCAATGGCGGCGGGACTGACTCTGGTCAATAACAGAAACTGCTGTTTGTCTTTCTTTAATATGAAAAGCCTAAATTGATACATTATTGTGACCTCTTCCTTCGGTCCCAAGGCCAATTTACAATAGACCACTGTGGTATCTTTTTTAAACGAAACACCTGCAAGTCGACACAATACTGAAGTGCATGCGCATTACAACTCATGAATATCTGCCATCTGGCGGACACGCGAAAAATTGCAACCAATTAAATCCGAACCATTCTCAATAAACACATCAACCGCGCATCAACCGCGGCTTTGAAAGCAACATGAATGCGGTATGAATGCGGTATGAATGCGGCATGAACGCGGCATGAACGCGGTGAAGTGTGTGGCATTCGAAAAAAAATCCCGGAAAAATGCGGTGATGTTGGAGAATAAAAGGGGCCGCGACAGTACATTTTCCCCTGCAAAAACATCACCCCAATGTATTACTACTAGATTAGACCTCAGTTTATTAAAATCTGCCTTTCTAAAGTTTAAGGTCTTTGTTGAACCCAAGTAACCTGTTCTTTGATAATTTATTTCAAAAGAGACCATTTATGATCACTGTTACCCAAATGTTCCAGGACTTGAATATTTGTTATTCCTTCTACATTGTTTGATATGACCAAATCCAGTACTGCCCCTCTCCTTGTTGGTTTCTCAATCATTTGGGTCATATAATTGTCTTTAAGAACCCCAAAAAAACTGTTTCCTTTTGTTGTAATGCTAATCTCATTGCCCCAGTCTATGTCTGGATAATTAAAATCCCCCATTATGCAAACATGACCCAGTTTTGATGCCATCTCCATTTGCAAAAGTATTTTAGCTTCCTCAATCTCACAGATATTTGGTGGTTTATAGCATATTCCCACAAACATTTTCTTTATATTTTTACCTCACTGCTAATTGCTATCCACAAAGTCTCTACATTTTCATCATTCCCTTCATAAACATCATCCGTTATAATAGGTTTTAGATCCGGTTTAACATATAAACATACTCCACCTCCCCTTCTATTTGTTCGATCCTTCCGAAAAAGGGAATAACCCTCTAAATTAACTGTCCAGTCATGAGTTTCATCCCACCATGTTTCAGTAATGCCTATGATATCCTACTGCTCCCTTGCAGCTATTAATTCAAGCTCCTCCATTTTATGTCAGGCTTCTTGTATTAGCAAGCATGCATTTAAGTTTTTTTTCAGCCTGTACTATTATCTTATCTTCTCCTTCCTTTCTGCGCCCACTTGGTTTAGTCTTTAGAAGTTTTCTTGTATTATCTGTATTTACTATGGGTATCTCACTGCTTGTCATACTCGCACTTGCCCCCATTCTACCTCCATACCACCTTGTATCCTCCTCTATTCCATTTAGTTCATTATCTGTTTATTTCCCCTCCCCCTCCATCCTAGTTTAAATCTCCTCCAACCTTTTTAGCATTCTGCCCCTAGCACAGAAGATCCCTCTTCATTGAGGTGCAATCTGTCCCTAGAAAATAGATGGCACCTCTCAGAAAAGGAGTCCCAGTGCTCTAAAAACCCCAAATCCTCCTTCCTGCACCACTTTCTTAGCCATCATTAACCTCCCTGATCTCTAACTGTCTCCATGTATTCTTGTTTCTAAGGAATAAATCACAATTTGTTTTACTTCTTGGTTTTGCTCAGTGAAATGATCCGGTGAAATCCCACACTCCTGACGAAGCCATGTGCAGTTCTAAAGGGCTGGGCGAAACGCGTAGAGTGGTGTTTTGGACTAGTGGGCGACCCGTAGTTTCCCGATCCTCAGAGCCGTGACGTCACACGCACAGAAGGACGCTCAGAGAAAAGCTGGGATTTCAAAGTGCAGGCGAAGGAGCTCCGGAGTATCAAGGGGAGGCGGTGAGAGCTGCGGTGAACCCAGTTTATACACATTTATTGTGACAAATGCTTGATTGATTTTAGCACATTGTAAGTGCACATTTTATATACCTATTTTTTATAAAGTATTTTATACATCAGATCGCGCTATGTATTGCTGTCTTCCTCTCTCATATATACCATCACCATACTGACGAGACGAGCCTAGAGGGAGTTCCACACATCATTAACACCTATTGGGTAGCAGCCCTATCTGCAAAACGCATTTATATCATTGACATCTTGTGAGTAGGCATACCATCAGAGCCAAGATTGCATCTCATCATATATCTCTTTACCAATACATCTGCACTTAAATTTTGCATTATTTCTTCTTATGTTTCCCATATATGCTCCTCCTGGACTGTCTGAGATTTATCTTACTTCCTGGAACCCGTGAAACAGGTCCCACCAGAGGGTTTGAGCAGGGTTACTAATTATCAGCCTTTATTTTGGTTTATGTATTGAGCACATATTATTAATTGCACTTGTGTATATTTGCACGTTATCATATTACAAGTAATTAGCGCCTTGTATCACTATTTTTCACTGCAGACCACCTAACCCATTTAACTTGCGGTTAAGGCTTCCCTTGCTTGTCTGCGGTTACACAGTGATACTGCTGCGGCACAGTTTATTCGAGCATTTGCCCGTTCTGTGCCGCAGCAGTAGCCTGGCGCGCGCCCGAGAGTGACGGGCGCGCGCCGAAGCAGCGGAAGAGCGCCCTCCGATCGGGGCGCTCTCCCTACCGCTGCCGGGTCCGCCGGGTCCCCCGGAACCCCCTGCCGCTGTCCCGCGATCGCGGGACACCAGGGCTCCCTCGGGGAGCCCCTGGACACGCGTGCAGGGGGCGCACGCTCCCGATGACGCGTGACCGCGCGTCTATGACGCGCGGCACGCCGAGGGGCGGCCACTAGCAAGCCGGGAAATCTCCCGGCTTGCGGATCTGGCCGCAGTGTAATAAACTGTGTCGCCAGTGTACAGTGTTGTAATGCCGGGCGTGACCACAAAACCACAGACTCTTCCCCAATTAACCCTTTAAACAGTGCTAGAAGCCCCTTATTCCTAGCGGGCGCATTTTATACATATTCTTACATATTAGTAGGGCTGGGCTGCAGAACTGACACTTTACAGACACTTATTTGACTTAGGGGAATCCAGCCGAGCAGAATGCCTTTATTTCATGGCCTGGGTACCTCAGTCACCGTCACAGTGCCCTCAGGTGAACATGGACAGGTGTTTGGGCCGGTACGGTCGTGGGACCGAGCCAAGATTGTTGCCGATGTGAGAGCTATGGATTACCGATGGACGGTCGGTCAAAGACTTTGCTTGAGGAGGACTTAGAAGCTCCCGTATTGCTTTACCCAATGGGGACATACCCTCAGTTGCAGTTGCAGTGGTCACAAGCCAACCCGGGGCACAGGAGGTTATCCCAGCCCCGGTGGTGGAGGAAGGACATGGGGAGGGAGCAGGCATCCACATGGACATTGTGGGGGGACCACTTTCAGGGAGTGCAGCAGTGATAGCTCCAGTAGCCAGCAGACTCTCCACCCCCGGAATTGCGCACTCCTTGCCTCATGGGGAAGAGCGGCCTACCCTGGACGAAAGGGTCCAGCTGCTTGCAACCGCACAAGGGACATCTGCCCCACACTCGCACCTTGTTAACAGGAAGCAAGTGGCCCCCCGGGTGGACCACCACAGCTTTGGCAAATCCGTGAATGGCACAGACAAAATTGATGGATTCTTAAAAATCTATGAGACCCAGTGTCACGATGCAAGGTGCCAAAATGGGACTGGGTTTTACGGTTAAACCCGTTATTATCCGGCGCTGCCAAGGAGACTCTCCAGGCAATTCCCGCCGAGAATGATTATGGACACAGCTTTGTTACTCACCCAGTATGCTCTCACCCCACAAGATGGAGAAGGAGTGGCTCAGTGAGTAAAAGACACTGAGTGGCACTGAACCTGGTTCAATTCCTGGTGTCGGCTCCTTGTGACATTGGGCAAGTCACTTTATCTCCCTGTGCATCAGGAACCAAAAACAGAGATTGTAAGCTCCACGGGGCAGTGACCTGTGCCTGCAAAATGTCTCTGTAAAGCGCTACGTATAACTAGCAGCGCTATACAAAAAAATAAAAGCGTACAGGGGCATGTTCTGTTCACAGGAAAAATGTCACCGGACTCTTACATGTGGTTTGCGTCCCGCCTGGCCTTGCAAGGTACTTAGGAACACCATACCCCTCCACCCACTAAGTACCACTTGTTGTTGGACTTAATATTTCAGGAACAATTTTTGCAGCAGTGTCCCTCGGATGTGAGGGAATGGGTCTTAGGTCCTTGGTTTGTGGTCAATGTGGAAGCTGCTAAAATGGCAGATTAATTTGTCACCAGTTGACATTGATGTGGAAGAAAGGGGCTACCCAGGACACGATCACTTCGGTCAAGGGAGCAAAGAGCACGCCGTAGTGGAAGAGCAGGGCTGTAGCCAGGGGAAGTGCACCCAATGCTGCAGAGTTCAAGCATGAGAGGCGGTGGTATCAACGCAACAAAATTGGAAACATCAAGCCAGACTGTCTGGACCATCCGAGGTCCGGTGGACCCCAGCAAGGGCAACGCGCTCCAGCTGCAAAACTGGTCGCCTGTGTGCGACTGGCAATCACTGAGAGGCAAAAGACTATTCATGGTCCCAAGGCTCAACAAAGTATCCGGACGTTCCTCCTTCTCCTTCCGTGCACCCCAAAACTGGAACAACCTACCAGAGACTCTCACATCCACCACCAGTTTAAGTTCTTTCAAATCTAAGGCTGTCTCACATTTTAACCTGGTCTGTAACTGTTTCATACGCTCATAATATATATTTTCTTTAACTGTGCACGCAATGTCTTGTATATAATGTATACCCTGTTCATTTATGTAACTGTACTTGAAACCATGTATTATTTGTTTTACTCTGTGCCCAGGACATACTTGAAAACGAGAGTTAATTCTCAATGTATTACTTCCTGGTAAAATATTTTATAAATAAATAAAGTGCAGCTTTCCAACTAGCCCAGCGAGGGACTTCGATGCAAGAATCTACACTTGCCACCACTTGGTCCAGCTGGATATGGTCTGGCCAGAGGATCTTCTCCCGGGCACTGGGATGCAGGTGACCATGCCAGATGGAGGACCGCGGTCCATCCAAGTTGCTCGGGTATTCCTGGATTGGGGTGCCGGACATGGCATAAAGGAGGTGGGGGTATTGCCCGGGTTAGATACCGAGGTTCTCCTTGGTAATGGAATGTTACGTGTGTTTTTACGGCGGAGCAGGCTTCTGTTGCAGCGATTACCAGGAGCCAGAGTTCAGGAGTTGCACCTGAGAATGACCAGGCAGGTAAGCCAGACTGAGTCGCGACAGTGTGCTGACTTACCTTCCCCTTGACATGTTCCTGTTTCCCCTGACTTAGAGACTAAGGGTGGGTGGCAAGAATTAGGGACACAGTTTTGGGATGTGGTAGGATGTGATCCCAAATTGGAGGGCATGAGACTCCAGGCGTCCGAGTCTGTCTCGGACAGTGGGTTAGATCGGTATTACATGGCACCGTGGGCTTTTGTATAGATAGCAGGCTTCTACAGCTCCAAATAGGTTTTGGACAGGTAGAAGACAGTTGCTGCCTTTACTCCCTTGGTACCACTGTTACAGTTACCCCACTCCATTCCACTAGTTGGGCATCAGGTGGTCACTCCGACGAGAGCCGGGCTGTTGCAGCGTTACTACTGACTGGGTGTGTGGCGAGGATGGAGGTGATCAGGCCTGAATAAAGGTGTTATACCTGGCTGGTCATCCTTCCCTTGCATTGGGAATGAAGGGGTTAAACTTATTTTCCATGCATTCCTTTGTTTGCCCTGTCCCAACCATTTTTACCTCTCATTTGCAGGCCATTCTCTGCCTCCTGTAGTAAAAGAAAATGTATTGCCTGCTATATTCTGTGGAGACACAAGATGGGAGTAGTGAGCACCACAGTAAGCAGTGATTGAATACGCGTGGCTGCGGTTAAGCCGTTTATGTAAAGCATGGGTATCCATTTACTATTGGTTTGACCTGTAACCACAAGTCAATTGGATAAGTGGTTTGCAATTAGCTTTACCGACGGAATGTATCTGTTCCTCGGTTAGGTTTCTAACTTGAAAGGTGGCCAGTCAATTGACGTGAGAATTTGGTGAACTTGAGTCCCCGAAGCCGACATTTTAATTAGGAAAGCTAACTCTAGAACGGAAGCACCCAGTTCCCTGTTTTTTGGAGTGCATGTGTAATAAAACACAACATGACTTTACATGGAAAAATTACAGTACCAATAAACCCAGAACATAATGTTTAAACACACAGTTTACACATTTTATTAAAACTGTATGGGTAGGACTTGCTCCTATAAGCCCGGGAAAAAAATCCTTTGACCTGTAAATAGGTTGGGGGTGGATGAGCTGCGGGTATTTTATTCCTGACAATTCAAAGGGATTCTGCTCACCAGGTGCCCCTCAGTCTAAAGAAGAGACAGGGATGAAAGACCGCAGAGCACCCTAATGTATACATGGCCGGATTCCTGAGAAGTCGTAGATCCCGGGCCATTGACACCTTTGCGCCAAACCTCAGACTAAGAGGCGCCAGAAAGAGGGTGTACACCAGGTATGCTAAGTTGCCCGGGTGTCAAGCCGACACTGCGCTTTGCAAACCGGGAAGCCTTTTTGCCCGGTTTTGCAAACTGCGGGCAACGCGGCTATTGGTGGGTTAAATCTTCTCAGAATGGGGATTCAGTGCTCATGTTAAAGGTAGGCAGGAATTGTCTGTGCCTACCGAGCTGTCCCCGGTGTGTTCGTGATTCTTGATCCAGGATGTGAATACGTAAGACTTTGTTCCAGCACAGCGGCAGCTGGTCCCGGAGAGAAGGGGTTAATAACAACGTAACTAAGGATTTGCCCCAAACTTCGGAATTCGTTAGCCCTGGTAACTCTTGAACGAATTCTAACGAATCTCTACGAAATTCTTTGAGGTGGCTGAGTTATTAGGTCGGCAAGTTGCGATCTAGCCACGGGACCTTTAAACCAAGACTGGATTTCTTGCGCTTGCATGCAAAGGACAATTTATTTTGTTCCCTTATCCCAGTAAGTGTTGTTTTAAGTGTATTCTGCAGATGTTGTGTGTTTGTCTATTAAGGAAATAAATCACAATTTATTTTGCAACTTGTTCTGTTCAATCGAGTACCCAGAAATATAAATGTGTTGATAAAGTTGGTGTCCATCGTGACAGGGGGCATAATGGGCTCTGGCAGATTTCTACTGGTCCTGTGATGCCTGCCAGCGAGTAGGTAAGGCAGGGCTGATCATGTGAAAGTACCCCTGAACCCGTTACTGGTAATTGGGAACCTTTCCAGAGGGTAGCTATGGACATAGTGGGACCCCTCATTATCCCCAGCGATCTGTCTTTCCAAAAACTTTATAAAATGAATATAAGCATATAAAATGTGCACTTACAATGTGCCAGAATTAAACACAGGAGACACACTCCTGACGAAGCCATTGACTGCTTGCTGAGCAGGGCGAAACGCGTAGAGTGGTGTTTTGGTCTAGTGAGGGATCCGTAGCTGTACCTTCCACTGAGCAGTGACGTCACACGCACCGGAGGAGAAACGGAGCTGAGTGTTCCAGGCTGCAGACGGCTGACATCCAGAGCCAGAGAGGAGGCGGTGAGATCGGAAAAAAAAAACTAGAATCACTGTGATTGTGATAAATGCTTTTTTAATTCTGGCACATTGTAAGTGCACATTTTATATGCTTATATTCATTTTATAAAGTTTTTGGAAAGACAGATCGCGCTATGTAGCTTTGTTTCCTCTCCTATGTACACCATGGTTACCCTGATGAGATAAGCCTGGAGGGATATCCACAATACACAGCTACTACCTGGGGTGGCAGCCCAATCTGCCTACTGCATACTTACCACTTACATCTTGTGAGTAGAGAGACCGACAGAGCCAAGATATTGTCATTATATTTTCATCATAGTCTCAACGTCTGCACTTAAATTTGCACTGTTTTCTGTTTTTTATTTCCCTATATTTTGCTCCTCCTGGATTGTTTGAAACACATCTTTCTACTTGGAACCCTGGAAACAGGTTCTACCAGAGGGTTTGAGCAGGGTTTATTATTTGAGCACCTATATTAATATATAATACACTTGCACGTATCACTATTGTATATATTTAAGTTGTTAGCGCCTTATATTCACTTATTCACAATAATCTCAGCGACACTCAGACCAAGCAGAAAGCTTGGTATGATCAAAACGTCTGTAACAGATCATTCATCCCAGGACAGCAAGTACTTGTTCTGAAGTCCACTCGGCAGAAAAAATTAATGGCTGCCTTGTCTGGACCGTACACGGTTCTCAGAAAGATGAATGAGTGCCACTACGTTGTACAGCTAGATGGAGAGACAGGTAGAAATAGGACTTATCGTATTAATATAACTGTAGTGTGCTTAAGGAATATTTTCAACATAGTTATAGAGTGTGGCATCAGTGCTGGCTGTCTGTAGCCCACCGATGGGGGACCCGGCGAGCAATGCTCTGCCTGATCTCCTAGGGAAATCTAGGTAGGGGGCACCATAGAGCAGGTGAGATAGGGTCGCAGCTCAGTGTGCAGCAAAGGGCACAGGCAAAGGCTATGTTAGAGCAGCATAGGGTTCTGTTCACGGACAAGCCGGGCAGAACACATATTACCGATCACCCTATACTCACCGGTGATCAGAAACCCCTATAAGCATGCCTATCATGTATCAGCAGAGGTGAAGGGCAGTATAGAGAGGGAAGTAGAGGAGATGCTTACCTTAGAGATAATTAGCACATCTCAGAGCCCTTGGGCTTGTCCAGTAGTCCTGGTATCTAAGAAGGATGGAACCACCCAGTTCTGTGTGGACTACTGGCAGATCAATGCTCAGACAGTGTCAGATCCATGGATGATCTGCAAGATGAGCTTGCGAGGGCAAGGTATCTGACCACCATGGATTGGTCCAAAGGCTGTTGGCAAATTCCTCTGATCCCGGAGGCGAGGGAGAAGTCGGCTTCCATCACTCCAAGTGGCCTCTATGAATTTTTAGTGATGCCATTTGGGATGAAGAATGCCCCGGCTACCTTCCAACGCCTGGTCAATAGGTTGTTGGAAGGGATGCAGGGTTACGCAAGAGCATACCTGGATGACATTGCAGTGTTTTGAATTTCATGGGAGACTCAGTTCACACTGGCGACACACTTTATTCGAGCTCGGCTAGTCCCACGAATTCGGGTATACCCGGGTGTATTGAGGTTTGTGACTGTTTTCTGCCCGAGTGCATTGAGTTATTTTCCGGCAGGGATTGAAGCATTTTATTCCCGCTGGCTGCAATACTGCACAGTACATATATATATACTGCATTACAATTCATGAATTTATGCCATCTGGTAGACACGCGAAGCATTGCAGCCTATTAAATCCTAATCATTATCATTTAACAGATCAGCCGCCCATCAGCCAGGCATGAACCCAGGCTGGGAAGGCAAATGCAACGGGGCTTGTCAGAGGTGAGGAGCGGCGCATTCCAGGTATCTGCCAGGTACATACCGGGTATTTGCTCGAATAAAGTGTGTCGGTGCAGTCATGTAGCAGCGGTGCTGACCAGGATTAGAGACGCAGGGCTGACATTGAAGCCCACAAAGTGTCTAGTAGGTGTAACAGGGTATGTATAATCTGCTTATCTTTCCCCACCCTGTTATGCAAGTTCTGCTAGCTGCAGGCAATAAGGGGTTAATTCTATGGGTTTGTGCCCATACCCATGCTCCTCTATGATGGACAGGAGTAAATTGGTGACTCATGGCCTGTGTAAGCCTATCAGGAATACAGTAGGTATAGACCATGAGCCCACCCCTCCTATCCTAATTAGGAGACTACTATATTTAGTATTAGTCCTGCTCTGAAGAGAGAAGAAGTCCTGTTCCGGCTGTGGAAGAGAGACAGAGCAGAGATGTGTCAGTCTCTCCTATGGCAGGATGAGCGTGCTCGCCTCAGTCTTTGGTTGACGCTGATGTTCCCTCAGTCCACAGTGTTCCCCTATACTACCAGGGGCAAAGCACCATCCAGTGGTATGGAACTTTGAGACCTTTCATTGCTGTGAGAAGATCTGCAGTGTATGCTATACAATAAAGATCCTGTTCAGAATATACTGTACACCTGACTGAGTATCAGTCCTTGGGCAAGGGGAGAAAGAGTGCAATAGTGGGGGTTGACTGCGGAACTCCTTGGAGCCCACTACTGCTAGAGGAGCTATGCACCAGTGAGAAGAACTAGAGAGAAGAATCTAAGCCTGTTCTCCCACCATCGCAGATCAGCTCAGCTCTCCTGAACCTACAGGTCTGCCTCAGCACCACACATAGCAATAGAGTGGATCACCCAGAGGGGGGTGGGGTAGAAACAGTGCTACATAGGTATGGCAAAGGTATTGTACTTACGGCAGCATGGGTGAGGGGCACCTGAAGTCAGAACCAGCTAAGGTAGAAACCATAGTTCAATGGCCTGTTCCCAAAATGAAGAAGCAGGTCATGGCTTTTTTTAGCTACCGCTGGCTATTACAGAAAGTTTGTCCCACAGTATTGCGCCATTGCTAAACCCCTGACTGACTTGACTAAGAAGTGACTCCCAGTTCTGGTAGCCTGGTCTCTTGCCTGTAAGACAGCATTCCAGACACTGACGACAGCGCTGGCTAGTGCTCCGATTCTAGCCGCACCGGACTACTCCAAAAAGTTCCTAGTACAGACAGTGCCGACACCGTATTCGGAGGCATCGGTCTCAGTCAAGTGGGGGAGGAGGAGGGTGAGCATCCTGTGGTGTACCTAAGCAGGAAACTTTTGTCCCGCGAAGTTGCTTATGCCACTATTGAGAAAGAGTGTTTGGCCATTGTTTGGGCTTTGCAGAAACTGCAGCCCTATCTGCATGGCAGAACCTTTACCGTGGTCACGGACCACAGTCCGTTAAGTTGGCTACAATGGGTGTCGGGGGAGAATGGTAATTGCTTCGCTGGAGTCTTGTATGGAAAATTCAAACTCCTACAATGCAACACAAGAAAGGCAGCGACCATGGAAATGCTGATGGACTCTCCCGACAGGATAGCCCTAGTGAGCCCAAAGACTCAAAGACAAAGGTGGTGTCTGACTAATCGAACCGCCGGTTGGGGGTGGTTGCAACCAAGCCTTCATCTTGAGGGGGGAGGTGTGATGGTGAGGGGGTAACCAGGCTCACAAATAAATGTCATGCCCACTTGGTTGCCCCTGAGTCACGTTGTGGGGTCCTAGAGTGTCAGCTCTTGGACCTGGCTGTCGTGTATGTACTGCTATGCATTGTATGAAAATGTGCGACAGTAAAGAATTTCCTTGTTTGTGCCTTTCCAGGAGTGCCAGCAAGCAGAGATTGCTAGGCTATGAGTTTCAGGGTGGGTTTTGTGGAGAAAGTCTTTTCAGGTTGTGCTATGTAGCGGTGTTCCAGAGTTACTGGATACCCGAAAAAGGTAGCCAGGAATCAGGTCAATTTCTCGAATACCTTGAAGCACAAAGCTCCGGTCAAAATCATACCCTGAAAACATTCTTGCAGCACACTGCCAGGAGTCCCTGTTTCAGCAAGACCAGAAAGATAAGAAGGGGCATAGGGATTTGTGTAACCCGGGTATGGTCATGGGTCCATGGTTTAGGTGGAGTCCCCCACAGTATATAACGAAACCCCCAGGCCCGGTATAGGGGTACGGGGTGTCTCCGAACATGTATAAGATTACGGGAGTAAATTTATTTCTTAGTCCAGCTTCAGTACAATTGAGGCAACCCTGAAAATGAATCTAAGCATTATTTGAATGTAACTTTATTCAAACTTCTTGTAGGAAGGTCTAGGAGCTCTGAAAATGAAGGTGCGCGTCTTTTCAGTAGATCCTAGGCAATGAGGGACTTAATAAAAATCTTACAAAATTCTTCTAATATGGGGTATAACAGTGTATGTGTATGCCCTGTATATGAATTGGAGAATTTCCAAGTCTGTGGTTCCGAGAGACCAGATGGCCACCAGGCTTGGTGCCACTGTATCCGATCGAGTCCCAGACTTGAATGTCTCAGAGATGCCAAAGTGTTAGGGTGGGCGGAGTACCGGCGTTACACTCAAGTTTTTTTTTTTATTTATAAAAATATTTTGCCAGGAAGTAATACATTGAGAGTTACCTCTCGTTTTCAAGTATGTCCTGGGCACAGAGTTAAGACAAATAATACATGGTTACAAATAGTTTCATAAATGAACAGGGTATACATTATATACAAGACATTACATGCACAGTTAAAGATAATAAATATTATGGGCGTATGAAACAGTTACAGACCAGATTAAAATGTGTGACAGCCTTAGATTTGAAAGAACTTAAACTGGTGGTGGATGTGAGAGTCTCTGGTAGGTTGTTCCAGTTTTGGTGTGCACGGTAAGAGAAGGAGGAACGTCCGGATACTTTGTTGAGCCTTGGGACCATGAACAGTCCTTTGGAGTCTGATCTCAGAGGATAGGTGCTGCATGTGGTAGTACCCACTTCCTGACATGAATAAGGGCTATCCGGCAACCATTTCCCCAGCCAGAATTGAAATCAGTGCCCATCCGGCTTCAGAGTACCGACAAATCTGTGATAGGCTGGTAGAAATATTCCCATGCGCTGATTGGCTATAGCGTTTTGTGAATGGAACTGAAAATCCTATAAGAAACCTAACAGCCAAACAGGTCGAGATATTCTAAGCTCGAAGACAGCAGTGGCAGATTTGAACTGACCAAAAGATGCTCTGAGGGAAATTGACGAGAGCCGGCTTCAGAAATTTCAAGGCAAGAAATTTTCTAAGTCCCACTTTTCATGGGTCAAGTTCTGAAAAGAGATGTAGTGGTCATGGCTGGAACTACAAGCCAAATAGAGTATCAGGACGTTTGGTTCTCGCTCCTGGTCAAGGGATTTCAGCACCTCCAGAGTGGAAAGAGTGGTGGCGTCAGTAACTGCATGCCAAATTGTGGACTGTTGTGGGTACATCCCGGTCATTCAAAGGACTTGTAAAGAGTTTGTTTTCTGAGCTATTTAGACTAGGAAAGATTCGTTTTGTACCCCAGACACCCAGTAAGTGTGTTTTCTTCTGCATATTGTAATTCATTGTGTATGTTTCTAAGGAATACATTGCAATTTGTTTTGCTTCTTGGTTTTGCTGAGTGAAATGATCCTGGTATAAAAGTGTAAATGCCTGGTCTCCCATGACACTGACTATTACTAATAATTTTGTTTTCCATTAGGTATTCCTGAATATTATCCCATATTAAACCTTCAAGTAGCTTCCCCACTATTGAAATCAGGCTTGTAATTCTCCGGTTGTGACCTAGCCCTTTTCAAATATTGGCCCCTCATCTGCTTTACACCAATCTTGTGGTACTGAGCCTGTGGAAATTTGAATATTAAATGTAATGGTTTGGCTATTACTGAACTTAACTCCTTGAGAACTATTGGATGTATGCCATCGGGGCCAGGTGCCTTATTTACTTTAATTGAGTTCATAGGCGGCTTGAAAAAATTAACCAATTGTTTAACTTTGTTTGTTGTGGCTTCCTCCTGCAGCACTACTATTGAAATTGATTCTTCCCCGGTGAACACAGCGGCAAAATATTTGTTTAATACAAAGGAAGAGTTCAAGTGCACACACTGTTTCAAATATATGAAAATAACCCTGTGTACACACTTGTGATATAGTGAATAAAATATATTTCTTATGGAAGTAGTGCAGCTCCAGAAAAAAAGGACTCAATCCAAAGTCCACAACGGGTAACTGAAGCAGGGATCAATAGTGCAAATACTCTCAAAATTATATATAAAGGAAACAAATTAATTGTCCAATATTGCACTATATACTTTTTATCAGTACTGTGAAACTGCAGTTATCTCCCACACAATTGTGAAGATAAGTACAGGCGGTGCGGTTGTTCCGAGTCACCAACTCAAGGTAAGATTCTTCAAATAAACTTTGAGTAATATCCCTCAGGAGCAGAATCAGGAATCAAAATATTAAGGATCAGAACAGAGAGGACACAAATAGTGAAGTTTGTTTTTATACAGTATATATATATATATATATATATATATATATGTGTGTGTGTATATGTATATATACAGTGGCGGCCACCTTTATCCTAATGCGGCCGTAGCGGCGCAACTCTGATAACCGCGGGCAGATGCAGTATATTTTTTTTTTCCGGAATATGTTCCGGTATTTTAGCGCTCGTAATATTAGCATATTCTTAGCGCTGTCTGCAATACTGCAATACCGTCTAAAAACTCATGAGGGCGTTCGCGAGCTGTTGTCTTCAAAGTGACTATATGGGGTACGCTATGTTTCTCTAGGTCTCCCCTGTATTACCCTACTGCATGTTTTCCCTGTACTGGACCTTAGAACTCTAAATTGATGCTTTGAGCATCTGAACACTTTTCTGTGTTGGCACTTTTATTATTTTTTACATCTGTAAATATGTACATATATTTCTTTCATAAATTGACACGTTCATGCATTTCTTTTCATGGGTGTTGGTATACCTGTGTGTTTTATGTTTCATTTTATATCCTTTCCTATTTGTGTCTTTGACTTTCTTATGTCTATAGGATTGGTGTCTTGTGGTACTGGTGCAGTTTAATGAGAATGCACATAAGACCCTGTGTTGTTTTCTTATAACTAACACTTTGCTTTCATTACAGAACAATGCAATCTCCTATAACAGGAATAACTGTATTAGCTTGACTGGCAACTGAAATGAGCCTCTGGCGCTCCTGCACTGCTTCCTGAGTAACCCGACACCATGATTTATCTGTCCAATGAAGGATGCTGACCC
Organism: Ascaphus truei; assembly: GCF_040206685.1. Classification (NCBI taxonomy): domain Eukaryota; kingdom Metazoa; phylum Chordata; class Amphibia; order Anura; family Ascaphidae; genus Ascaphus; species Ascaphus truei. The sequence continues at coordinate 303,618,529 of NC_134483.1, read as the reverse complement.
GTGACGTCACCTCGTGACGTCACCTCATGCACGGTGTTTTTTTTGGTACAATTAGCAATTTTGTGGGATTTGATTTGACTGTTTTTTCCCCGTCTGGTATTGTTTTTTAGATGTATGTTATTCTTAGTATGTTGCATGTGTTTTTCTGTCCATCTCACACTCCATTCTTCTCCTCACTTTTAAAGCTTTACACTCTTCTGCCCCTCCTTACATTTCAGCCCTAGTTTCTCGCTATGCACCATCCCGACTCTTGCGTTCTGCTCAAGGATGTCTTCTTTCTACTCCCTTTTTATCTAAAGCCCTCTCCCGCCTTAAACCTTTTTCACTGACTGCCCCACACCTCTGGAATGCCCTTCCCCTCAGTACCCGACTGACACCCTCTCTATCCACCTTTAAGACCCACCTTAAGACACACTTGCTTAAAGAAGCATATGAATAGCACTATGAACATTCTGAACACATGATACATAAAGCTTGGCCCCCTGCAGACGCACTTACCAGAACTCCCTCCTACTGTCTCTGTACGTTCTCCCTACCTACCAATTACATTGTAAGCTCCTCGGGGCAGGGACTCCTCTTCCTTAATGTTATGTTTATGTCTAAAGCACTTATTCCCATGATCTGTTATTTATATTATCTGTTATTTATTCGATTACCACATGTATTACTACTGTGAAGCGCTATGTACATTAATGGCGCTATATAAATAAAGACATACAATACAATACAATAAACCCTTCTGCATTTCAATTATATTTTTCGTGATCTGAGTGCTTTTCATTGGGATTTCTGTCTTTTTTGTGTGTTTATATATATATATGTGTGTGTATATATGTATATGTATATATACAGTGGCGGCCGCCTTTATCCTAATGCGGCCATAGCGGCGCAACTCTGATAACCGCGGGCAGATGCAGTATATTTTTTTTTTCCGGAATATGTTCCGGTATTTTAGCGCTCGTAATATTAGCATATTCTTAGCGCTGTCTGCAATACTGTAATACCGTCTAAAAACTCATGAGGGCGTTCGCGAGCTGTTGTCTTCAAAGTCTAATACTGTAGCAGTTCAACCTACGTCAGTACACAGTCTGCGTGTGTGTGCGCGTGCAGTAATTGTAAATTTGCATATTTATACATGCATGTATGTCTCATTTGAACATTGTTGAAACGCATAGGCGTGTACTGTAACAGTATCATATTTCGGCGTATATAGCGCTCTTCCCTCGCTCGCCCCTGCACACACACACAGGATAATGTACTGCACTGCAGTATTTCAACTTCTTATCTAAAGTACACCTCTCCCACGCCATTCCTTTGAAATTTAACCCATCCACATCTATTCGTCACGTAAGGTGGGTTTTCTCCAGTATCCAGGGCAGCACGAAAATCAGTGCTAACTCCCAGGCGTCAGCCAGGCTCTCCCCCCAGGTCCTAATTATTTGAGCCTGAGGAAGTCGATGTGTCGACGAAACGCGTTGCTCTAAACCACCAGAAGATTTTGACCTAAGGAGGCTTCCGCAGTCAGACCGTGGAGCAGTGTTTGCAGCCCAGTAGGATAGTTTTTCTTCCTGCATCCCGGACGCGGGAAGGGCGCACAAAGCTGCTCAAACTCGATCCTGGACTGCGTGAGGAGGCCAGGGGTCCATTCTATATGTATGTGAGTCCCTTTGCTGTTTTAATTAATAAATGCGATTTCTTGTGAATATTTAACTGGAACCGTGCCTCACTCATTTTTCTCATCACCCAACCCCTCCCCCCCCCCACGCATCATAACACCTGGGGGGAGAGCCTGGCTGACGCCTGGGAGTTAGCACTGATTTTCGTGCTGCCCTGGATACTGGAGAAAACCCCCATTACGTGACGAATAGATGTGGATGGGTTAAATTTAACCCCAAAGTAACCAATTTCTACACCAGCTCACACAGGGCCGTGTGAGTATAGCCTTATAGATTATATATAATTTCCCCTAACCCTATCAACATACAGCTATATCTACCTGAGAGAGGCACAGCTCGCCCTCAAGGAGGTGATCACTAATTGTGGTTGCTTACACATGGCCGTGTAAGTATTATTATATTTACAACCCGCCCCCCACCTTTGGAACTACTGTTAATATTCATCACCATTATTATTGTATATGTCTTTCTAATCCCATGCTCCCCCATTGTTTGTTTGTTCCCATGTTCCTGCCTCAACCATCTTGACATTACAATATTCAATCTGTGCTGTAGCTTTTGACTGCGACACTCTGCGTTTGACTGCACATGATTGATTTGTGTGATTTTTATGTCTTTTTGGGGTGTGGGGATCAAATTATTATGATGACCTGCCTGTTGCAAATATGTCATGTCTTTGAACTACAGTACAGCTAATCCTTCATGAAGCTGTACCCTGTACCCCCCTCCCCCACGCACACACACACAAGGCTCGCTCAAGGATTAGAACCTCTTATCGACACCTCTACAAAACCATTCATTAATTTTTCTGTTGTTGGCTTTTAGTCACTTCTCTGCGCCTGCGTGTAATCCTCTTTGGGAAGGGAGCTATCTGATGATTACTGCACATGACTCACCCATCCACCCCCCCCCCAACCCTTTGAGGCATTGTTTACGCTTGTAACGCTTGTGATAATCCCTTCTCGAATTTGATATGTAAATCTGATTTGCACAGTACTGTGAAATTGAGAGTTAAAAAAACATAATCTGATTCATGTTTTTGATGCAGTAAGTTACCAATTTTTGTCATTCTTTCTTTTTCTTTGGTGTAGGGGTGGGGTGTCAATGATTATGATTTTCATGAATGTAAAGAAATATTTATTTTATCAGGAACAAAAAATACAAATATATAAATAATCATGAAAAATACAAAATGCAGTCTTTATTCAGTTCTTCTGTCAGTTAAAAATGTAGGGCTGGTGGATAATCATGAATAATGCACATTGATAATAATATTAATTAATAATATATAATAATATAAAATTTTCCGTCATTATCTTCTTCCTCATTCTGTGTAGTTCATTCAGAGAGGGGAGGTTTTGTGTACATCATGACTGCACTTTAGATAAACTTTACTGTACACACAGTTCACACAATGTACACATGATCCCCCCCCCCCACCTTTCCATCCTTTTTTTCTCTGAAAAAACAAGAAAAGAAAAAAATTGTGCAGTTAGGTGCATATTATGGCATTGTGTACTGTATAGCTACTCCATATTGGACTACAGTATGCAGTTAGTACTGTCAAACTAATCTATACTGGAACTACTGTATACTGTAACTACTGTTACATACTTTGTAACCAGATGGCTAGTGCTGCTCTCTCAGGAAAGAAAAAAATTGTGCAGTTAGGTGCATATTATGGCACATTATGGCATATTATGTGGAGGAATTGCGGCGCTATTTTTCAATTACAGATCCTGTAATGAAAATCGTGAGAGACGCCATTAATGGCATTTTGCGTCATACAAGGCATCGGCCCTGGAAGGACAATCTAGTGGGGATCGAATTTGCGTGACTGTTCAACTGATGTTTATTTTTTGACTTGTTGCTTGTTTTAACTTGTATTAATAAAGAAATGTTTTTACTTACACAAGACCTGCACAACTCCAGTCCTCAAGGGCCGCAAACAGGCTCAATTTTTAGGATATCCTGAAAACCGGGCCTGTTTGCGGCCCTCGAGGACTGGAGTTGTGCAGGTACTGTACACCATCCTACTGTAAATATTTTGACCTTCTGTACTTTAATAAAGGAGATGTTGCGTGTTTTATATTTTATTAATAAATATTTTTTTTTACTAACACCATACTGTTGTTGCTGTACACTTTTTGTACTTACTCCACCAATAAAAGAAAATGTTGATTTGTTTTAAATTGTTCCATTGTCTCCTTTTATACTGTAACAAAATACAGGGTTTCTAGAACATACTGTGCAGTACTGTCCAGGCATACTGTACAGTATACTGTAGGCATGCTCAGTACTGTACATCACAAGAGTATTAAAACAATACATGCTGTACGGGTAGTAGAATACACATATGTACTGGAATACATGTAGAATAAATGCATACTTTTTATTTTTCGTGTTTATTATACGTTTACTGTATATATAAAAAAGTATTGTATGCAGTCTGAAAACAACAGCATACTGTGTCAGGTTTTCTATGAAGCTCTCAGTTACAGTATTCTATCCTAATCAATAGCAACGGCCTCTAAACTGTTGACTCCGATACGTGTTTTTTTAAATCCGATTAAGCAATGTGCAGGCATTGTTACACAAAGCGATATTATCCATCGAAATCCCTCCATGTGCCGTTTTCCGCATGAGATGACAAAGTTTTCTTTTCTGAGGACAAACAAAAGTAAAAGTTTACTGTAATGGTCAGGCAGTCCCCTAAAGAACTTCCCACAGTCAGTCCCACCAATAATTTTCCCGGGGGGGCGTCTCCTGTTCACATGCGCATGCGCCTACTGTCGATGTGATGACTCGCATATGCGTTTCAAGAAGGTTCCAATGCGCATGCGCCTAGCTTTTCACCAATTGTGCAGTGTCTACTATAGAAGCTGCTCAGCCAATGATATTGCTTACAGGAGAATCGCTTGACTGTGCATTGATATTGATATTTCAAAAACAGAATAAAATACGGCAACATTACTCACCATAGAATTTGCCAATCAGCTGGCGCCGAGCCACTGCCAGTCCCGTATTCTCGATCATACACGTAGTTGACAGGTGACAGTGGGACTACTACACCTGTAGTTACAGCTGATGAGGCTGGAAATCGCTTTGGTACATGCAAGCTTGCTGGAAACTGTACGCGAAATACGGCTCAGGCTGCAGGTATCCGGGCGGGGACAGAAAGCAAGGGTTGCCGGTCACCGGGTTTTCACTGACGGTCGGACCGTTATTGGAAGCTGTCGCTGGCGCATTGCTTGCCAGCAACTGACGTTTCTTAGTTGGTTTTAACATGACCTTTCGCCTTTTGAAGTCTCCATGATCAAAGGTACGGGAAAAATCTGGTGCTACACACCAATACCCTCCAATAACACCGGAATCAATACGAAAAAACATGGATCGATACATAACTTTTTCTTTATTGCACGCTTCCACACATGAGCATCTGGTGAAAATTTGTAAAAGTCATAGTTTTCGATAAAATACTGATAAATTTGACCAACTGTTGCCATCTTATCATCTGTTACATTAATCGCGGCCCATATTAAATAAGCGTACGTTATATCGGGTTTTTGGTACATGGACTGCAGCGGTGCACTCATCTCGGGACTCTCAGAACAATAGAACACCAGACACTGCACATTTAGTTTTTAATATGAAAAGCCTAAATTGATACATTATTGTAACTTCTTCAGTACAAAGGTCAATTTACAATAGACCACTGTGGTATTTTTTTAAACACCTGCAAGTCGACACATTAGTGAAGCGCATGCGCATTACAATTCATGAATATCTGCCACCTGGCGGATACGCGAAGAATTGCAACCAATTAAATCCGAACCATTATCAATAAACAAATCAATCGCGGGTAACGTCAGCATGAATGCAACATGAATGCGGCATGAACGCGGTGAAGTGCGTGGCATTCGGAAAAAATCCCCGAAAAAATTCGGAGATGTTGGAGAATAACATGGGCTGCGGCTGTATATATATATACATATATATATAGTGTAACAGAGCAGATGGCACACAAATACAGATGAGGACAGGTGCTAGTCCCATTTGAATAAATATAAACAAAGGCTCCTTACCAGGCAGACCAGAGAGTCCAGGGAATCCAGAGTAGGCACAGCAAGGAAGAGACAGCACACTTGTTAGCAAAAAGAATTGTATTAGAATAGCAGCAACGTTTCGGTCCTAGGAACAGGACCTTTATCAAGGGAGTGCTGTGTCTACTCTGGATTCCCTGGACTCTCTGGTCTGCCTGGTAAGGAGCCTTTGATTATATATATATATATATACAGTAAAAAAGTAATACACTGAAAAAAGAAATGGTGGGACATGACCATACCATGTTAGAAAATTATTTAAAAAATAAGCATATCCCACGATGGCTCAGAATTTTTAAACAACCGACTACAAACAGTGATTACATAGTATTTATAGAATCTTGGAATCAGATTATTGATGAGTGTTCAGCAGACCTGATGAGACACTTAATTACGCAACATCAGGTTCATTTGAAAGATTTAGATCATTCAATTGATGAAATTAAAGAAAAGTTGACACCATTAGATACCACTTTTGAGTTTTATAAATTAGATACGGAACTCCAGGAGAGACTGGATCTATTAGAGAAAAATATTATTGCCACTAAGAAATCTAAATTTCAAAGAGACTAAAGAGATTATGCTGCTGGTAAAATTAGGAACTGGTCCAAGATGAATAAACACTTTTCTTTTGAACAGAATTATATAAAGGAGCAGAATTATCTAAGGGAGAAACCCAAGTTCCCAAAAAGTATGGTAGAAACACCAACCCGACATTTCATAGGGAGAGGACCCCTCCACTTATCACCATAGGAGAATCTCCCCTAGGTACTGTACAGAGAAAAACACACTAAAATAAGCGAAGGTATTCCAGATGGGATACAAGTCGCTCAGTGCATTCTGAGTCAACAAAGGATTACAGACCTAAAAAAAAGACTTGCCCTTAGGGATAATGATGGTGAAATACCAACAACATCAATTGCTTTTTTAGGAAAGGGTGGGCACCATCTAAGGGAAACAGAAATATACCACAGCCACAAACCCATCCCCAGTTGGGCTCACAAAAACAGGTATTCCCCTTTATGAGAGGAGTACTGTACAGGAAAGACCATTCGTAGATACAGAGAAAAAGAGAGGATCATTCAGAAGAGGAACAAGAGGAGGTAAAAACTCCACTAAAGAGGTTAAGGTAGTCAATGTAGATGGCATTTTAAATATTAGTAAGGTACAACTATCTAATGAAGAATTGGGTGTTCATTCGAAAGGGTTAAAATTTGCTCCCACGAAAGGCCCCAGCTCTTTTGACTTCTTTATTGACGCAAATAAGTTCATGAGGAAAAAACACAGAGGGTATATACTGCTCACTAAGTGAAGATAAAGTGGTTGAGAAAATAATTTGCGCCCTAAATCCCTAGATTGGCATTGGGTGCATCAAATGGACTGACTGTAATACTATTACCAAAATTAGAGAGAGGGATGTGTTACCAACCCTCTCCCTAGCTAGAAGCCCACTAATACAGTAGATGCACTGCTGGGCTATTAAAACATAACATTTATTATAATAATAAAAAAATTACACACATATAATAGACCTGAATCGTGAAAAAATAATAATAATATAACCTAAAGTAAATTAAAATAAGTAGGAGTAGGTCTGGTACTAGTGAAGCTGACTATGAGGTGTTTAGCCCTAGTGTTGAATAATACAGTCTTAGACAACTCCTAGAATTAAATTGGCAATCAATCCACCTGTAGAACCTAACTATATGTAGGGCAACTAATCCTAATGGGTGTAACTACTTAAATTGGTGTACAGTAGATGTGCTCCTTGTGTAATAAGATGTTGACCCTCACACAGCATACCTGAAAACCAACCAAAGATTGCAATGTATAAAGCAAACCGCAGACATAAATGGTAATGTGATAGTCAGATGGTAAAGGCTAAGCTAGATATAAACGCCATGCTAACCATGACACAGCTCCAACATCACTGCTTAATTTTACTCCTAACACCTAAATGATGATAGTCTACAGTGATGCTGGTCAGCTTTGTGCAATCTTTGGTTGGTGGTAAGTGGATTAATCCTGTGTGGGTCAACAACAGCACACCTATAACAACAGCACACCAATAAAATGCATATAATGTGCAAGATAGGATGAAGAACCAGTATCAATACTTGAATAACAAAAACTTATAAAAGTTTATTGGTAATCACCTTTTCTCTAATCTGCATTAATAGGGCACACAGCCGGTCATGAGAACTGCTAGTGTAGCAAGTGTAGCCAGTGTAGCAAGAAGGAAATTAGCTGCTACTATGATCATAGGAATTTTGCATAGCTATGTGTATAACAATATATGAGCAGCAGACAAACGTATACTGCAATCTTATATATACACACAGTAATGTCTCACAGGGGAAAAAAACTCCCTCATTATCCAACTGCTAATATAGCCAGAATAAAAGTTGACTGCTAATGCAATCACAAAATTTGTACACGGCTGTATATTATTCTAACAGTAAACTTGACATAGTCTAAGCTAGCAGGCATATGCATCCCACAATCTCATATATGCAGACGGCGGTGCCTAACAGGGGAAGGATCCTACAGTATCAAATGCAAACATATTCACAATGTAGCCAGCACGGAGGAAAAAGTTGCCAGCGACACAGTTACCAGACCCTCCTCAGTGAAGACGTCACTGCGTCATTACGCCCTACGCGTTTCCCTCCCTAAATGGAGCTTTGTCAGGGGCGGATGATTGACATACAGGGCAGGACTGGCTTGATATAGCATGCAGGGTTGTCATAGAACCCCTGCTCCAATCGCAAAGTTTGTTTCTGTTAGTATGAGTTTATAACGAAATTGCAACCCCTGGTGTCAAATGCATGTCATTAAAAGGTGAACTGTTAAAGAAAAAATATAATAGAAGAATTGTATATTTAAAATAATTACCAACACGGATACCAAAACCATGGAAGCAGGATAAAAATAAACTTGAAGCTAAAAAAGACAGAGAAATGGATATGATATCCATGCTAATGTGAAGTCACCATAGATGACTAACAATGATTGATACATAGTTCATTGGGGGATGGGGAAGGGGGGGGGGACAGCGGGTAGAGGGTACCTTGCATGTTGTGATATATATAGAGCACACCCGCTATAAGATGAATATACTACTGCAGCGTCCTGCATACTGGAAAGCTGTGATCAGAGGGAATAAAAGTAGGGAGGCGGTAACAAAGTGCGTTACTAAATGAAGGCCGTATATGTAAACCCCTCATTTTGTCCATATGGGCTGAGAGTCTTTAATTTATAAATCCATTCAGCCTCTCGCTTGAGCAACCTATTGTCCATATTACCACCCCTCATGCTGGCATTTATGTGATCTATGCCCATGAAGGTGAGACATTTAATGTCTCCATGATGAAAATTATTGACGTGGCGAGCTACTGGTGTATCCAGTTTGTTTTTGATAGAATTAACATGCTCTAGCACATGTCTCCGGAATTCCCTGATGGTCTTGCCAACATATCTATGTCCACATTCACAAGTAATAAGGTATATGACATTGGTGGTCTTGCAGTAGATATTTTTGTCTAATATCATATTGTATAGATTTGTCGATATTGAAAAAATTATTGGTGGGTGTGAGATATTCACAGACTTTGCAGTTTTTACACTGGTACATACCCTTCAATGATGATCTCAACCAAGTCTGATTGTTTTGACGTTGGAAATGACTATGAATTAACCCATCACGTAAATTTGCTGATCTCTGACTTGTTATACTCGGTGTATCATTCAATACTTTATTTAGATCTCCATCCGACTTCAAAATGTGCCAGTGTCTGGAAAAAATAGACCTAATTTGTTTCCACCTATAATTATAGGTTCCAATGCATCGAATTACAGTACTGGTTGGTCTACTAGAAGGTGCCAACAGATGGTCTCTTTCACTCTTTAGTGCTTTGTTATAGGCAAACTTTAGAGTTCCCATAGAGTAACCACGATTCAAAAATCTCTTTTGTAGATCTTTCGCTTGAAGACGGAATTCTTGTTGCGTCGAACAGTTACGTCATAGGCGTAAATACTGCCCTATAGGGATCCCCTTAATAAGGGAAGGTGGATGATGGCTAGTAGCTTCCAGAAGGATGTGTGGGATGCATATGCCTGCTGGCTTAGACTATGTCAAGCTTACTGTTCAAATAATATACAGCCATGTACAAATTTTGTGATTGCATTAGCAGTCAAATTTTATTCTGGCTATATTAGCGGTTGGATAATGAGGGAGTTTTTTTCCCTCTGTGAGACATTACTGTGTGTATATATAAGATTGCAGTATACGTTTGTCTGCTGCTCATATATTGTTATACACATAGCTATGCAAAATTCCTATGATCATAGTAGCAGCTAATTTCCTTCTTGCTACACTGGCTACACTTGCTACACTAGCAGTTCTCATGACCGGCTGTGTGCCCTATTAATGCAGATTAGAGAAAAGGTGATTACCAATAAACTTTTATAAGTTTTTGTTATTCAAGTATTGATACTGGTTCTTCATCCTATCTTGCACATTATATGCATTTTATTGGTCTAGGTGTGCTGGTGTTGACCCACACAGGATTAATCCACTTACCACCAACCAAAGATTGCACAAAGCTGACCAGCATCACTGTAGACTATCATCATTTAGGTGTTAGGAGTAAAATTAAGCAGTGATGTTGGAGCTGTGTCATGGTTAGCATGGCGTTTATATCTAGCTTAGCCTTTACCATCTGACTATCACGTTACAATTTATGTTTGCGGTTTGCTTTATACATTGCAATCTTTGGTTGGTTTTCAGGTATGCCGTGTGAGGGTCAACATCTTATTACACAAGGAGCATATCTACACCAATTTAAGTAGTTACACCCATTAGGATTAGTTGCCCTACAAATAGTTAGGTTCTACAGGTGGATTGATTGTCAATTTAATTCTAGGAGTTGTCTAAGACTGTATTATTCAACACTAGGGCTATACACCTGATAGTCAGCTTCACTAGTACCAGACCTACTCCTACTTATTTTAATTCACTTTAGGTTATATTATTATTATTTTTTTTCCGATTCATGTCTATTATATGTGTAATTTTTTAATTATTATAATAAATGTTATGTTTTAATAGCCCAGGAGTGCATCTATTAGTGGGCTTCTAGCTAGGGAGGGGGTTGGTAACACATCCCTCTCTCTAATTTTGGTAATAGTAAGTTCATGAGGAAACTCACCGTTAAAAGACATTTCCTCAGGAGAAATTTTGACTTACCGAATTCAAATTGTACTGCCCAGAATACTCCTTTGCAAAATACAGGTTTTAACCATTCATCACTTAGGAATAACTTTTTATCCAAGTTATGACAAAGGGAATTTTATTGAAACTTTCTATCACCTTCTAATTAATGACTTTGACACTCTCTCTATGAAACTCTTGGAAAAGACAGAGCTGGTTATTAAACCAGCGGATAAGGGAGGTGGGATGGTCATGGACTGTTTCTATTACTTGGAGGAATCATCACGACTGTTATGAGATATAAGCACTTACTGCACCGACACACTTTATTCGAGCAAATACCCAGTATGTACCTGGCAGATACCTGGAATGCGCCGCTCCTCACCTCTGACAAGCCCCGTTGCGTTTGCCTTCCCAGCCTGGGTTCATGCCTGGCTGACGGGCGGCTGATCTGTTAAATGATAATGATTAGGATTTAATAGGCTGCAATGCTTCGCGTGTCTACCAGATGGCATAAATTCATGAATTGTAATGCAGTATATATATATATATACTGTGCAGTATTGCAGCCAGCGGGAATAAAATGCTTCAATCCCTGCCTGGAAAATACCTCAATGCACTCGGGCAGAAAACAGTCACAAACCTCAATACACCCGGGTATACCCGAATTCGTGGGACTAGCCGAGCTCGAATAAAGTGTGTCGCCAGTGTATACATTATTAAACTGTAATCCCACCAAAGAATATCTTCACGATTTAGAGCTATTGAATAAAGGCAAGAATCTAGAGATTTTAAATGATCAAGAATTTAAATTTTGAATCAAAACATTTCCTAAAGTACCTATTTTTTATTTTCTCCCTAAGATTCATAAAAATGCCACACGTCCCCCAGGGAGACCTATCATTTCTGGTGTGGACTCAGCCACTTCTAATTTAAGTTAGTATATACAGTAGATATTTTCCTCCAAGAGTATATTACAGATTTACTGTCATACTTAAAAGATACCACACATATCATTAATCTTTTAAAAGACGTGGTGTGCCAAAGTGATTACATTCTATGGGGCATTAGAGTTCGCAAAAAACCCACTGCAGATGCACATAATGATACTTTCATGAAAGAGTGGAATGAGATACTTGATCAGTGCTCATTTGCTCTCATGAAACTATTGGTACATCAGCAAAGAAAGACCCTGACCGAATTGGATGATCAGATTTTAGAGATGAAAATCCAGCTAGATCCGTATAAGGATAACAACGATCTACTTTTATTAGAACCAACTATTAAAAAAAGGTTGGACCAGGCAGAACTTGAAATAGTTCAAACTAAACAACAAAAGTTTTTTTTAGAGATAAACAGGACTATGATACGGGCTGTCAAAGAGATTGGGCTAAAAAATCTAAAGAAAGTAATACAAAAACAGTAGAACAAAAGAATTCCGTTCCACCAGCAGGAATTAAGGACTCTAGAGCTGTTAGGAGCAAATTTATACATAAAGAAATGAGGAATGGCCCAAAGAAACCCAATAGCAATATATTGGCTCCTACACCATTAGCACCTGCTAAATTACCTTTGCATGACAAGAATCTCTATTTGCAACAAAAGAGAGCAAAGGAACGCTATGATGCATTGGTATTACCTCAGTCGGTGCCCATTGCGGTCAGCAACAGATACACGTTGCTGTCCGACATAGGGTCCGAGAGCGATGCAAAGAGCATTTCCTACACTCCACTCCCAACACCGGCTATTAAACCCAATTTTTCTTTTTTAGAATGGAGGAAGGAGAGGGAATACATATTCCCAGAAGTGGAAATAGTAAAACTACCATTAGAACCCCGACCTCCTCCCAACTACAAGAAAAGAAAGACAGGGTCAGAGGGAGAATAGGAGGTGTTAGTAGAAATCGAATAAAGAAAAAGAAAGAATTTCCGAATATATTCAATATTAGCCAGTATTCACTGACAAATATTGAAAAAAAGGTATTGAGTAAGGGTCTAACATTTGCTCCGGTCTGCGGGCCTAACAGTTTTAATCTATTCATAGATGTCCATAAATTTGCCCGCAAATTAGCCCTAAATAAATATTTTGCAAGGGATGCCATATCAAACCAAACAGATCCACCTAGAGAGGTTCGTAGTATAGAAAATCCTCCACATAGGAACTTCAGGAAACCATCAACCTTTTACCCTAAATTTTCACAGGGACATCTGCTAAGTTCCTTTGTGGAGATGGTTAATATGGATCTGGAGAATTCGTGTCGAATATATAAAATTAGGCATGATAATTTTAATGTTCAAGAGAAAGAGGCTGTTCAGAGTTTGGAAAGTAATGCTTCTATTGTCATCAAGTCTGCAGATAAGGGTGGAGGCATTGTGGTCATGGACAAGGACTATTATATACAAGAGTCCATGAGACTATTGGGAGACAGGACCACATACCTCCCCCTTGCAGGTGACCCTTTGGTGCATTTTCAGGCAGAATTAGGGGATCTGCTGACTACTGGCTTGAATAGTGGGGGTATATGTCAAGATGAGTTTGACTTTTTGTCTATTCAGTTTCCTCGCACTCCTTTGTTTTATTTTATACCTAAAATTCACAAAAGTCTTACTTCACCCCCTGGTAGGGTGGTTGGTGTAGATAGAGCACAGCTTCCAGACGCCCTGCAATGTGAAGCAGGGAAAACAAAACCAGGCCACTCCGCAGTAGTATCAAAATTGTATTAGCCATCTAACACATACAGGGAAAAAATAGGACAAATAGAACGCACCTACGCGTTTCGTACAGTAATCCTTGATAAAGTACCTCTGTACGAAACGCGTAGGTGCGTTCTATTTGTCCTATTTTTTCCCTGTATGTGTTAGTTGGCTAATACAATTTTGATACTACTGCGGAGTGGCCTGGTTTTGTTTTCCCTGCTTCACATTGCAGGGCATCTGGAAGCTGTGCTCTATCTACACCAACCACCCTCTTGGACTTATCTATGGATGGATTGCACGCTACTGATCCTGAGAGTGCCCCCTGGATGAGCAGGTAAAGTGCCAATGTGCCTTATCCAAATCCTGCTGTTATGGACATAGTTCCTTTTCATTATACTGTCAGGGTGATTATTGTGTACATCCCGGTGGTTGTCTCAACTGACTCCACTTGTCACTTCCCCTACAGTTATCACGCAGTTTCATTGCATTATTGAGGGGCACTCCATCATCGCCGGACCTCCTAATCAAGGGTCTCATTAACAAATATGTTTCAGAAAGTTACCTGCTCAATTTTGAGCACCACATACACCACATTCCTCTGAATTCACCCCCTGGTAGACCTATTATTTCTGGTATTTCTTCACTCACTTCTAATCTTTCCCAATTTATTGATCATCACTTACAACCTATAGTCACTGGTGTTAAATCCTATTTGCGAGACACGACACATATATTACAAATTTTGAAAGATCTGGAATGGCAGCCTGGTTATTTATTGGCTACGGCTGACGTTACATCTTTATATACTGTGATTGATCACAAACTAGGCTGCCAAGCCGTGTCTCGTATATTGGAAAATAGAAATAATTATTCTTCAATTAAAAGGAGTTTTTTGGTGGATAGTATTTGGTTTATTTTGACTCACAATTATTTCACCTTTAATTCACGTTATTACATTCAGAAATGTGGCACCGCTATGGGCACGAGGTTTGCTCCTAGTTATGCCAATCTGTTTATGGACAGTTGGGAGGAGGAATTTATTTGGAACAACTGTCCTCTAGGGGCGGTTTTTTGTTTGGTCAGGCAGTCAAGCCTCACTGGATGCCTTTTGCACTTATTTAAATTGTAATCATCACAACCTTAAATTTACTTGCAATGACAGCACTGAGCACATTGATTTTTTAGATTTACACATTTATATTAATAAGAATACACTTCACACCAGGACTTTTTTCAAGCCAGTACAAGCTAATAATTATGTACGTGCAGATAGTCAGCACAACCCACAATGGCTGCGTAATATCCCTAAGGGCCAGTTAGTGCACCTTAAGCGCAACTGCTCTGAGGATGAGACTTTTAAAATGCAGGCAAAAGACCTAAAAAGTAAATTTATTGAGAGAAAGTATCCAGAGAGTCTCTTAGATGAGGCATTTGAACAAGTTACTAAAATAGAAAGAGATACTTTACTCAAATATAATAATAAGAAAAAAGACACAACAGAAAAATGTAATAATAAAGTTGCTTTTATTACCCAGTATAACGAGATGGCCCCTAAAATAAAACAGACTATAAACAAATATTGGCCCATCTTGATAAAAGATGATATATTGGTGGACATTCTCCCAGAAAAAACCCAAATTATATTCTCTAAGGCTAATAATTTAAAATCTAAATTAGCCCCGAGTTGTCCAGTTAAGAAACAGAAACAGATAGGGGGTCCAAAAGGATTTTTCACTTGTGCGAAATGTGTGGCTTGCTCCTACAGTATGAATGATAAACATTTTACATCTAATGTAACCTCTGGAAGCTATCCCATTAAGACATTTATTAATTGCCATTCCACCTTTGTAATATACTTGCTTCAATGCCCTTGTGGCTTGCAGTATATTGGCAGAACTGGGAAAACCTTCCAGAGACGCATCTGTGAGCATGTTTATAACATCAAGAAAGGATTGGTCACACATAGTGTCTCCCATCATTTTCTTTTGTGCCATAATAAAAATCCTAAAGGTTTGCGCTGCCAGGCCATTGAAGTGGTTCAGCCCAGTCTAAGAGGTGGGAGTAGATTAAGACAGGCAAGTATGCGTGAAGCATACTGGATTTACGAACTAAAAACACTATCCCCTAGAGGGCTGAACATAGACTTCAAATTAAAAGCCTTTTTATAATATGATATATTGTGTTCATTTTCTGTCAGCCCCACTATTTATTATTTGAAGATTCAATTTTAAATGTTTTAATGTTTTTATGTGCTATTTAATGTTGTGTAATGTATGTTTAGCAAGCTTTGATGTTGTCTAGCTCTGACCATGGCAATTGATGGGTTAAACTAGCACTGTGTCATCTAATTAGCCAATTAGAACCACCTATGCAGTGTTTATAAACTGTCAGGGCAAGTCACACCCCCTGAGGAAGTGCACGCATGTGCATGAAATGTCGTTGGGAGATTATTCTGTTTTTAGAGCTGTCTGTTTGGTTGTGGAGGATATTGGCAGCAGTTGTGTAGGCTGTTGGGGGAAAGGAGAGGAAGAGGAGCAGCGATTTCGGTAACACCGCGGCGTGTGACGTCACATCCACCCGGAAGTTCCGGTTTTCGTGCGACCCAACATCCATCCCCCACACGAGGCAATCCCTAATGGAGCTCCAGTTATCATCAGAGAGGAGCACCTGAGCGATCTTCAGCTTCACTGCTTTTACCATCTACTGTCCTGTAAGTAGGGTTTCAATTTTACCCCTCTGGACATAAGTGCTGTATCCTCCGGACCCAGTATTTCAATGTTAATAAATAGCTTTTTGTTAGGATTATTGCCTTGCTAGTGTCTGTCTGTCATTGTGTGTTATGTTTGTCATGTGTGAGTTTTTAATGTCAACTTTTTTGGTGTACTGCACCATTATCTGTTTGTTTTATTTTCTTTTTTACATACTGTATTGCACTATTATTTGGTGTGAGCCGTTCGTTGACCCCTTCACTGCCTGTTTGTTCAAGGACACTTTTGGGACTTTTCAAGAGACGGTTTGGTTATTATTATTTAAAGGACTGATTTGGCGCCGGCAATTCTTTCTTTTCTCTGTGGTTCATTTTCTGACTGTACAGTCAGTATTTGGCAGGCTGCCTGCAATATTTATTTCAAGTATTGTTATCATTTATATTATTTTTTAGCTCTGTTTTGCACCGTCTTTTTTTCGTTATTCTATGTACAGTTGATGTATCCTCCTTTTACACCGTTATCAATCACAAAAGAGGGAGTGAAGCAGTTCGAAGGTTTTTAAATAAGAAAGGCATTTTAGATTTGGCTCAAATTGAATTTATTTAGATGGGATTTTATATATTTTAACCCATAATTTCTTTTGGTTTTAGGGTCTTTTTTATTTACTGTTGCGTGGCACTGCCATGTGGACCAGGTTTGCTCCAAGTTACAGCAAATTATTTTGGGGCGCATGGGAAGACGATGTTATATTCAATAACAATCCATATGGCGCACACCTGGTCCTGTGGCGCGCTACATTGACGATATTATCTTTATATGTAATAGCCAAATACACACCAAGACTAATTTTAAAGACGTCGACTGTAATAATTTATTTTGCATTCCAGTTGCCACCATAGAAGGTGGTTGGATAATATTCCATGCGGCCAGATTCGACGTATTCGAAGAAATTGTTCTGAACTGGATGAGTTCAATAGACAGGCAGGAATTCTGGAAAAAAAGATTCAAAGAGAAAAATGATGATCAAGCGACTATGAAAGCAGCTAGAGAAAGGCTGATTGACTAAATAGGGATACCATTTTAGCAGCAAACAATTAAAGGGATAGAGATATGAACCGCATACCCTTTATTACGAAATGTAATAAAGAATCCTCCAGTATCCAGCACATAATTAATAAACACTGGCATGTGCTTAAAAGAGACCCAGTGATGTGGTCTATCTGGCAAGAATTCCTTCAAATAGTCTTTTCTAAAGCACGTAACTTAAAAGATACTTTAGCTCCTAGTGCGTTGAAAAGATTAGGCACAGGTAGGGATATCAGTTGGTTACCTGAAAAACCAAAAGGTTTTTTTTTTAATGATGACCGTTGTAAGGCCTGTAAGTTCGGCTCAGTAAAAACTGATACATTAGTTTTAAATAGCAATGGTAAAGTCTCAAAGATTACCAGCTTCATATACTACAAAAGTAATTTTGTAGTTTATGTTCTCACCTGTCCATGTGGTCTGCATTATGTAGGCAGAACCTCTCGCCTTTTGAGAGTGAGGATACTGGAACATATAAGAAACATCACATTAGGTTTGAAGTCACATAGTGTACCATTACATTTTTTAAGGATTCATAACTCCAACCCTATAGGTCTTGTGTACTTAGGAATAGAGCAAGTAAATCATGATTGGAGAGGTGGTAACAGAATATTACATGTATCACAACGTGAATCCTTTTGGATACACCGACTTAACACACTACAACCACATGGTTTAAACTTGGATTTTGATATTAATACTTTTTTAATATGATTCATATTTAGGATTTGTCCCTTTCCATCGTCATTTTTATACTGACCCAATTTTATTAATGTATAATCCCTTTTATAGTTATTAATTCCCTAAATTATTGGTCATAAGTATTGATTATATATTATTACATCTTTCCTTATATTTTTCTGTCTTTTGCAAAAATTTTAAATGGAGCAGGACATATGCTATTTTGCTATTTTCCTTTATGTAGTTGATATTTTTGATAAAAATATGTATAATAAATATAGTCACATATTATTTTATCAATTTGAATTTCTTTATTTTGATTCTAATGCATTTATTCTATTTTTAGATCACATGTGGATTTGTCTATTTTTTATTTAATATATGTACAGTGGCGGCCGCCTTTATCCTAATGCGGCCGCTACCACGGCAATTTTAAAACGCGGCGGCGCGCTGCTTTTTTTTTAAGGTTTCCCCATTAGCGCTTATTTTTTGAATGCGGCCGCCGTGCGGGAAACTCCGGAAGAAAAGAAGAAAAGGCCCGGATAAATCCGGGTAAGTGTTAGATTAAAGGTGGCCTTTGCTGTATTGCTTTAATATATGTATTGATTTTATATTAAGTATATCAAGCTGCTTCACCACCCTCTGCTGGCTCACAGCTGTTCTGAGTCTCCGCCGATGTTGTTGGGGAGAACAGGACAGGACATTACCGTTGTCTATTCCGGGGTACACATCGCCTCCATCTACTGTAGGCTCCAGATGTATGGAAGCAATCTCCCAGAGAAGAACGTATTCCTCTCCTCCCAGTAAGATCACAGACTAAGTAGGGGGTATAGATATAACTGGAACAGGTTTATTGGTCCTCTGCTGACACAGTATCACAGGCTACTGCCCCAATACAGTTAACTGAAGGTCTCCAACTTCTGGATTGTCCCTGGACCTCCACTCCGGCCCAAGGGCACCCGAAGCAGTCACTATTCCCTGCCCCTCTAGCAGGGATGGGGAAAGGTAATCACTCACTCTCCCCCAAGGGGAAGAGGAACAGGGAAGGCCAGTTTGCAGGCAATCCTGTGTGACAGTGTCTCTACCGTTGATAGAGACAGGTACTTAAGGAGTTGCACCACCTAAATTTAGCACAGTGGGAACCCAAGGTCTGAACCCATGATTGGGCAGAACACAGAACTGGGGAAAGTCCTCACCTCCTCCCCTGTCACTCAAGGGATCTGCCTTTATGGAGAAACCCCATTATTGGTCCTGTCACTGCCTGCACTGTTATCAGGGCTTACAGGACAGGGAGGGCAGACAGGTAGCCAAACATTGCATAGGTACATTTTCCCTCTGGTGGAATCCAATGGTCCCCTTTGGAGCTGCAATTTTGTGTACCATCCTTCATTTAGAAACCTTGGACAGAATACACACAACAATGTTTATCAACAATAGCATGATCACATTGATATACATTTGATTCAGCAAACCGGCAGATGTGATACATACCAATTCTGTAAACACAGTGACATTACAGCATCATATGACAACTCAAGCATATATCTGTAATACAGCATTGACCCTGGTTCCTCCCAATGTGGAGAACCTAGCTACCTACTAATAGTAAGCAAGCCTGACCCACAACATTACTAAGTTCCCATTACTAGCTGGTACAGTAACTGAGAACACTCTCTTTGGATGTCTTTCTGAAAGGTCCATATAGATGGATCTTCCTACTTTCCATACCCCTACAAGTTATGCTATATGCTCCTCTAGATGATAGAACATACTCTTACTATGAGATGTAATGTAAGCTCTAATAACATCTACCAGCCATTTTCCTCTGTTCTCCTCCACCTCTCTCATGATTGGTTCTGGTACATAAGGTTATTCGAAGCCATGTGACTGCCTATACCTCTGTATGATGTGATGCTCAGCCCTGCTTATTTTGGTAAACCTGCCACCCTTTGCCTGGCCTGGCAATACCCAGAACAATGGTTCCTGCACTGGCGGCTCACATTACCTAAGTACTACACCCTTAGGCTGTACTATTCCTAACCTTATCTCATGTTCCCTACATCTGAGTGCTTCAGCTGTCTCTTCTGGACTAAACTCTTCCTCAGCCCACCAATGATCCCCTATGTCTCCGTCGTGTAACTGGTATTGGGTCTTGTGCAAGGGGGGCACATATCCCTGAAACATAGGATCTCACCAAGGCAAGGATTTTACTGGGGTACCCTGAGTAGAACCAGAACTGGAAGTAGTCTTTGATGATACCCGCGAAGTCTCTAATTTACAGGATTTAATTGACTTGCCCCCTTAGGAGACCACACTCCCCCCTCCGGTCTCATCCCCTTCTGAGCACACCTCAAAGTCCCAGTCCCTCCAGTCATTAGAAGGCTTTAGGGTTTTCTTGCCACAATGCGCTTGTTTCTTGGAATATTTGGGCCTTTCATTCACTTTGATGTGGTACTGGTAGCGTCTAAGGCCTTAAAGCCCACAAGTCTCGGTTGGAGTTTCCTGTCAGAAGCCTTCTCTTACCCGGTACCAAAACGATAGCCTCGCTCTGGTTCCGCAGCCTTCTTGTGAGTCAGATGAGCTCTAACATGGTCCATGAAGTGATCCACGCTGGCTGTTGTTGTGGTGTTAATGAGGAACGTCCGATGCCCGCTCCGGTGAGTGTCACAGGAGACCAGCACTTTTAACACTTTTATACCCGGGGATCATATGATTGTGTTTATGTCCATTCGTGAAATAAATTACAATTTATTTTATCTCCATGCTTTACTCAATGTTATACAATTGCACTCAAAATACACTCACTGGGACGGGGCCAAATGAAATAAAATGTTCCCAAAACGAAATCTTGAATACTAGAGCCTTTAGGAGCAATTTCCCAGGTGCGGAAGTTGCTCGCAAAATGGCTTGAAACGGTCCTCGATCAGCAGCGCTACCTGCAACTGCTACGTACTCCGACGGAGCTGCTTCTTTCGTTTGGTCACCGCTGTAATGGCACTTGGAATCCTTGTATCTTATGAAATCTTAGATGTTTCTTAGCTGGAACTGTGATTCTTGTAGAACTGATTCCCGATGAGCTGCATGAATTCTTATAGAGTTTAAATCTCTATCTCTAACCAGTGCAGCCACTCCCTTCATGGGAATAAGTTTTCCCACCTATCCTGGAGTTGACAATACTTTGAAAACCTGGCAGAGGGGCTTCTCAGTCTTTTAAGGGCATGCGCATACCTCGCACTTCTGCCTCTTAGCATATGAGACCAAAACTCCTTACCTGGCGACACTCAATCTGGGCAAGCCTCCATTTGCTAAACTGCCCAGACTTTACATTAGGATGGGGGTACTTGAAGATCCCCTCCCCAACTAACACCTTGACACTGAGTCCTTTTTAACTCCGGGCTTTTAAAGACATCAGGGCACCAAGCCAGCGGGATGTCTTAGAAGTCTGGAGCTGCACATTCTTATCTGCTTTAGTGAGTCACTAGACGCATACTAAGTGGAGGCTACAATAAATGAGTAATCCCCGGTCCCCGGTGGTCTAAATGAAATCCCAAATGTGTCTAACATGTTTGATACAATATTTGAGGGGAACGTTCATTCATCAATTTTCATACTGTACAAACTTATAAAAAATTCAGGCCGCACCATCACTGTCATCGGGTTCAGACTCTGCCGTTGCTCGGTGTCACAGGTAACTTCTGCTTTTACAGTGTCGGTAGGGGTACACGCCAGCTAGTGCAGCAACACGGACTCATGACCACTGCTTTGGCTTGACGAGGGTAGGGACACATCCACGGGGGAGAGATACAGGAGCATCTCGCTGTCCTCAGCGTCAGTTAGCTGGCAGCATTCCAACTGCTGTGCCACTAATGGCAGAGTCCCCTCCAAACCCTGGCCAGTCATCTTAACTGGTTGTTCTTGGGTTGTTCTTGGGAAGATTCCGGCTCACGGACCGCCTCTACTCCGATTCCAGAGATGTTCCAGTCATCGGGGTACACGGACTCCCTGGAGCGTTCTTTAGGATACACGGGCCTACTTGAATATCCATCGGAGTAGTAGTCATCTCCTCTTCGGCCTCCCAGGTTTTGGGGTCAGCCACGTCTTTGATTGCGAAGGCCATAGGCCTCATCAGCATCGGCTTCAGAAAGCTAGCCCTGCACTGCGGACACTTGGGATCACAGGTGACATCCCCACCGGGTAACTTATAACGAGGGCATACACATTTCAGTAATCACTTCCCATACACTTCCACTACCAGGAGGCCTCCTGGCAGACGGTAGTGCGAGAAGTTACAACTTGCCATTTCTTGCTCTGCTTGTCTGCGTAGAGATAAGAGAACGGGTGAAATAGCTCCTCTCTCTTGGAAGGCTCCGAAGAACTGAGGTGCCGTCGGCAACATGCAGCTCCTCCCTTTGTATAGACAGTTGTTTGGCATTGGCTGGTACAGTGCCCTCTCCCTCTGATGGAGTTTAGAGTTGGGGCACACTGGAACAGGGCGTGACTTCGACTCCTCTCTGAGCCAGTCACAGGGGTTGGGCGGGGTTCTGGCTTTCACGCCAAACTCTTGCAGAACTTTGCAACTACAGTACGATGCATGCAACCTTTTTGCAGGCAGCACACGCGGTCTCCAGTCTTGGCGGGAGCCGGCATCTTGAACAGCAAAACCCCAGTGGTGCATCCCCGGACATGGGAACCACCAACAACACGGGGGGGGGAGGAAACAAACTCACACTCTCCCCGCTGGTGTATAAGCAAGTAGTCACTTCGGGCGCACTTCAACCCTTCTCCTGAAATGACTGCTCCCAAATCAGCTGCTGGGCATGTAGACACATGCAAACTCCGGTCTCCTCCTTCAGCGCCCTCCCTTCCCTGTGTTGTTTGTCATCATGAGTAAATGTTAATACACTATACACTCTGCATTTGTGTTCTTTTCTTCATATGAGGTTTACCAGGAGTCCATGCACCTGAGGAGTTCCACATATGGAGGGACAGTATTATGTGTTTTCAGTGCTATACATCACTTGGTTTATTTGCACATTGCACTGTTTATATTTGGTCACTTTGCACCACAAGTACTTTTTGGTTCAGGTTTATGTAATTGTGATTTGGGGAAACTGCAGGTGTTCAGGCAGCAGCTTGATTTTATCGCAATATTTGTTGCGCTTTATTAACCCTTTATCTGTCACTTGATGCAGCACACACGGTTGATTTGAGTCTCCGCCAATGTTGTTGGGGAGAACAGGACAGGTTTCTGGGGTACACTACCATTGTCTATTCCTGGGTACACAGCACCTCTGTTGTCTATTGTCCATTGTCTATTCCTGGGTACACAGTATCTACTGTAGGCTCCAGATGTATGGAGGCAATCTCCCACAGAAGAACATATTCCTCTCCCCACCCAGTAAAATTACACACTAGGCAGGAGGTATCACAGGCTACTGTCCCAATACAGTTCACTGCAGGTCTCCAACTTCCGGATTGTCCCTGGACCTCCACTCCGGGCCAAGGGCACCCAAAGCAGTCATTTTCCCTGCCCCTCTAGCAGGTACAGGGGAAAGGTAGATTATCACTCCCTCTCCCCCAAGGGGAAGAGGAACAGGGAATGCCAGTTCGTAGGCAACCCTGTGTGACACCTATCTCTCTCAATGGTAGACACTGCTAAATTTGAGTGGTGCAACTCCCCCAGTGGGAGGAAGGTACAATGTCTGAACCCATGATTGGGTAGAAGACAGACCTTGCCCCACCTCCTCCCCTATAACTGAAGGGAGCTGCCTCTGTGGGGTAAACCCATAATTGGTCCTGTCACTTACTGCACTGCACTGTTACCAGGGCTTACAGCACAGGGAGGGCAGACTGGTAGCAAAACCAGGCATGGCTACATGTGTATGAAATGCTAGTTTAAAATTAGGTTAATCTGTTATACATGCATTTATGTAGATCCATCTATAATGATTTCATCATCATAGAATGTCAACTTTCTGTACCTATAAAGTTCTTTGTACTATCAAGTATATCCCTGCCTGCAGAGTCTATAGTGATGACGTCAACCAACAGTGGGATCGGAGGGAGATTTAAAAGAGGAAGAGAGGCACAAAGAAGGTTAGAGTTCAACCACTGATGAAGCTCTTTGCAACAGAGGGAAGATAGCCAATCAGGTAGCATGCCTCCCTACCTTTTGATGATGTCACATCACTCCAAAAAAGAAAAGGCATTATGATGTATATCCACCTATCCTATTGTACCCTTTCCCACTGTTTCAGAATTTCAAGTGACAAATAGGGCTCCCACATTACAGCTTCTCAATTAAGCAGGGTTAGCCTATACTTTGTTTTAAAGTTGTCTTTACAGTATGTTTGTTCTGTCAATAAGAAAAAAGTGAAAAAGGGGCTGAGCACTGCTAGAAAATTAAGGCTAAGGCCCTGCTCCCTCAGTCAGCGTGCCCGCACTGCAGACAGGCGGCACGCTGACAGGCACAGACCGCGATATGCGGTCTGTAGGGAGCGGGGAGTTGGAGGGGGGGCGTGGTTTGAGTGGAGGGACCCGCTACTCCCCCCCCTCCCTCCACGGGCTCGGTCTCCCGGGCTGCAGGAGGGAGCTGCTGCGGGAAGGTAAGCAGCCACAGACACACACACACCACCCCCTACCTTGTGTAGGAAGCTGTCTGACAGCTCCCGCCCCCGCCGCTGATAGGCTCATCAGCGCACCACGTGACGCGTCACCGCTCGGGATCACAATTTTCTTGCATCCCCTGCCGGCTGACGCGTCACAGTGTGTAGTGAGCCGTGCAGCGAGGGGGGACTGGGACCGGCTCAGAAGGATTACCCTGCTGGTGGGGAACGCTCACGCAGCCGCCCGCGCCGCCAGGCGCAGCGGGTCCCAGCCCTAAGGCTGACTGGAGACGAAAAAATAAAATAATTTTATTGGGCATAATCGCCCCAATTGTATATTTGCAGTATTGATAATGCAGTATGATTAAACAGCAGTTATTTTGTTTCTTTCACATCTCCTATAGAACAGTCAGTATTCAAATCTAGTCCTATTATTAGTTTCAGCAGATGTCTTACTAATTTGAAAGGTACCCTAGTTGTCTGTGCACTGCTGCTATTCCTATCAGCAACACATAATTGTTGACAATTAAAAAGTACTTGTGTCGCTTTATAAATGTACCTCAGCATTTTTTATTTATACGCAGTTGCAATGTTGCTGTACAGTATTAAAATAATTCCTTTGGAAAAGATATCTAATAGGTTTCATTGTTAGGTTCCCAAACAGATGTTATCTCAAGTTGATCCACAAGATGGCAAGCAAGTCTTGCATAACATTCAATAAAACCCCAGAAAATGTAATGGTCATGCAACTCTTTTCCTCGGGGCATTTGTTCTGCATAGTATAAAATCTCAGTATTTTTTATATACAATCTTCCCAGAAAATAGATGTGGTATTTCCAGCACTGCCTTTACAAGGACAGCTACAGACTGTACTGAAAGGGAAGTTTCAGTGGATTCAAGTTTTTCAATTTGCCAATCTGATATAAATTGTACTTATGGAACCATGTGTCCTCAATGGAGAATCTATGTTAACCTTTTTCGCCTAAAGTAATCAGCACAAAATATGCCTCCTAAAATAGAAACGGTAAGCCACTTGAAATGGGTAAGATTAGGAAACGTGCCAACACTTTATGGCCCATTCAGATTACTGGGCCATACATTTGTTATTAACTTCGGAAGCTATCTTCTGTCATAGCACCACTTTGTAAATATTGGCCTTTATGTGTTACCCAGGTGGCAATTTTCCAATAAAGAATATGCGTAAGTTCTCTCTTGCCATTCTATTTGATTTCATTGAAACAACATTTGTAGTTTATTACCTTCATGCAAATAAAGACTATTACAATAGAAGATATGTATTCACATTTGTCAAAAATAGAGTAGATCAATAATAACAATATTTTATAATTACATGTATGTTCAGAAGAAAACAATTGCTGTTTGTTGAGTCTCTTATATGTAGAATACAGTAGCAGAGCAGACCTACAGAAGAATTGCTGTATTGATGGTCTGTCATCAGGGCCGCCAACAGAATTTTTTGGTTCCAGGACAAATTTGAAGAATGGGCCCCCCGCAAATGTTATAACAATCACATTTAGTCTACTTTTCACCCCATCATGTCTCTTTGTTTTCCCTCTGCCCTTAATGTCTTTCTCTATCATACCGTTCATGTAATTCCATCTTTTCTCCTTGTGTCTCTCTATTCTCCTCTTGTGTATGGTATTTCTCTTCTTTCTACCTCATGTCTTTCACTTCTAACCCTCCTTACCCAGCTCTAAAGGAGGTCACATCAGATTGACTATATACATTGGTAGTGCCCAGCATCTCAGGCCTTTGCTGGGTGCTAGGTATGTGCAGGCCCAGTGTGGATGCTTGAATATGAACGATATGGGTACCAGAAAGTTTTATAAATAAAAGGGTGCTTTATTTGACAGCCTTCAATAATACTTTACAGACATTGACATAATGATTACTTGACTGAAACTCAGGGCAAATTATATCACTCTGGACTTCATCCCCCGGGTAGCTCTCACACCTGCACTGGGGAGGTACTTCAACTTGTTACGCATAAGAAATTGTCTGTCTCTTGCATGGGGTTAATAATACTCCACCAATGGTTGAGTAGGCCATTAAGCATACACCTTGAGATCCTGAGTTAACAATCCATTTTATGTATTGCATACTTTCTCTGTACCTACATGATTAGGAATGAGCAGAGAACCTTCTGGTTGGGCCGATCCAAGATACTTCAGAGCTACTGTACCAAGAACTCTTTACCAAGAGCATGCTTCATCCTTTCAATAGCGAGAACATTGAGGCCCTTTACTACTGATGCTTACCTAGGTTAGGGCAAATTTCATAAATAAAAACAACAAACAGTGACAGTACACATCAGAATACACTTCACTATACACATAAACCTATTTACAAGTCAGAGCTCTGAAGAACCTGTTTCTAGAACTTAGGGTGGAGCTATATACTGTATACCCTCTATACTCCCTATTGTGATATCACAGGTCACAAGATAATGCAGAAGGATAACCCCTCCCCTGTATGTCATCCTACATCACATCATGGGGAGGTGAATAATCTGAGTGTGTCGACATAATTAACCCATCAAGGCCCTTATCCCCCTAACAGATATGTACAGTATCTCCAAGCACGCTCTGGCTACTTAAGTATTTTCTTTACTGTTTATGAGAGCTAAAGTTGTGTTTGGAGATGCAGAACATAAGATTCTATTTCTGAGGCAGTTTTTATTATCATGCCTTCCAAAATTTGATTTAGACCTCCTGTGGTTTCGAGATCATATTTTAAAGAGTTTATATCCACGCTTTTGGCTATACTTCCTATCATCCATACTCCTCCTAGGAATCCTGTATCTCGTGAAGCAGGGGTCCCCGGGGCTGATATTAATGTGGTTCAGCTAAGGAGACCCCCTACTTCAATACTATGTAATTAAAATAAAATAAAAAGCTAGCCTCTAAGGTAATGATGGGGTTAAACCAAAGTACCTGTTTTTTTGGGGGTAGAGGGGATATATTTGGCTACTAGGGCATTTTACCATTCCTTTGTAGGGGATGGGGTTTTTTGGGGGTAGAGAGGGTGGGTAAGTGGATAGTTGCCCCGGGTGGGTGGTTAGGCATTGGGTACGTAGTATGAGGGGTTAACACCTTCATTACCCTAGCGATAGCAGCTGAGATAATGAAGGGGTTAACCCCTCCTGAAACCTTCCCGGTAGTCCTAACTACCCATCCTGGGGAAACTAGAATTGCACAGAGAGAGTGACTGATTCTATCTACCCTCAGTGTGCAACTCTTCCAGACGGATGCAGCCCGGTAGGACCAACACACTATTAAAGCGGGGGTCCCTGCTTCTGAATCAATTCTGATGGGCAATTCCCCCCTGCTCTGCACTTTGCTGGGAACACTCCAAGTTTGGTCTGCGGTTCACAAGCCCTTGTTGTGGCAGGTTGTAGTTGAAGCTGGCTTCATCTGTTCAACATAGATATTTCCCTTTTTCATGTAATGTAGGATTATCTAGGCTGTAAATAATATTTTGTCGTGACCAATCTACTCTCCCAATTGCACCTCTTCGCATCTCGCCGCACTGAGTTGCAACTAAACCGCACAGACCTTGTTTGTGGTCAGACGCAATTATTATTTGTGGTGTTGCAGCTCAGTCCTTGTCCAGCAGGAGGCGCACTGAATATCTTTGCCTATGATACTCTCAATGCTACAATGCAATGAGTGCAAGAGTCTGAGAAGATAAAATGTACACATACAGTATCTCTTTGTTTAATAACCATGTACAGTTCTGTACATAAACTGTTGGTGTTACACATATTATTAAAAAAAAAAAACACTATGCATTTACGGAATCTGTGTCATAACGTTTGTGCATGGCATGGGACATGACGCTTACACCTGGCCATACAAGACCGGCTTGCAGATATGTTGTGCCATTCAAGTTGGAACAGATAAGAAAGCAACTCTATCTAAGGTCTAAGAGTATGACATGTAAAAACTCAACCAAGAAGCATCAGACCAAAATGGGTGGAGGAATTCTATTAAACATAACTTAAGCATGAATGATTGCCTTATTAAAACAGATCCGCGTCCCAGGAAGAGAGACGGCTGCTGGCACTGCACGCATCGTGGATGGGTATTGGGTAGTGGAAATACACTTTATCTATGATTCCTAGACAAAAAAACAAATGTAACACTGTTAGACGAAAACATGGTAACATTCACATACATTGACAGTATTGTATACAATATGTTAGACAGTAATATACTACTGTCAAACACTTTTATACAGGGACAGGGTAACATACAGATACACTTAGAGTACTACATACAAATAGGAGGGCAAAGAGGTGTCCCCCAAAAGAAAATCACTTGTAAGCACACTACGGTGCTAAAATATAGCTTTTATTAATACTAAATAAAACTAGAATCAATAACCTAAAATGAACACAAATGGTGTTGATATACAGAAGTTGAGGAGACACAGATAACAGAATAAAGGCTAAATATGCTCAAAAATAAATCAATTTGTCCCAATAGTAAGAACTGAAGGCAGGGTACATAGCCATACAGGATGTGATAGCTCATTAAATTTATTTTTAGCTAAGAGGTGTTGAAATATACACTTTACTCATGGGTCAGAAGGTCAGAATACATATATAAATATACCAACCTGATTGGTCTCAAACAATGTAACCTGAAACGATATGGTCCCTCACACTGTATCGGCGGTAGACAAAGCTTAAGTCCGCTGGAAGGTACTAATGCGCCAGTGAATATAATGCAATCACTGTAGTGACGTATACGGGTACCCTTAATAAGAATCAGCCGCTGCATAATACTATACT
Source organism: Ascaphus truei (assembly GCF_040206685.1). NCBI lineage: Eukaryota > Metazoa > Chordata > Amphibia > Anura > Ascaphidae > Ascaphus > Ascaphus truei. The sequence goes on along the minus strand of NC_134483.1, from coordinate 303,588,949 downwards.
TTACTGTGTCTCCTCTCAACTTCTGTGTATCAACACCATATGTACTAATTTTAGGTTATTGATTCTAGTTTTATTTAGTATTTAGCATAGTGGTGTGCATACAAGTGATTTATTTGTATTCAGATATACCTTTTGCCTACCGTTTATACTAAGAAATTTGTGAGTACAAATTTCTTTGGATTTTTTGCAAGGGATCTATTGAAGATCGTCACTTTGAAAAACATATTGCACTATTTGCTTGTGTTTTTTTCTTTCTATATGTATCTGCACTCCCCGAATCACCTGGACACCTGAAATACCTTCCAAACACGCATTGCACCAACATCATTATTGGTTTCTCATATTTATATAATTGTGGTATCGAGTTGATCAAACTCATTCTTTTGTTTCTCTACATACAGTACTACTTTAAAAGACGATAACACCGATACACAGGGACTTACCTTCAAATATAATTGTTGGTCCTGGTGATTGGGCCAAGGTTTCAGGGATAAACATTTATTTTTCCTGAATGTCATAGTGGCAAATCTTTCAAGGGCGAATTATGTCTCATCCGAAACTATAACATCATCAAAGCTTTCTCCACTCTCAATCCATGCACGGGCTTGGTCGACTCTTTTTATTTTGTTAGCCTCCCTTCTCATGGGAAACACTCTTCAATTACAATAAAGAATGGGTTAAAGTAGTATTACAGTACTGTATCTTTATACGACAGCATATACTATACGGTATTTCATGCATCCCAGTATATATTTTTCTCTAAAAAACAATCTTACAATGATTTAACATTTGAACATGTAAAAGACACAGCAATACGATGTAAGTTGGCGGCGCAAGAAGATAGTATTATTGTATGATTGTAGTATTTCAAAAATGCAAAAATTCCTATTGTTGTCATTGTTTAATTCTTGTTTTCATTCATGTTTTGCAGGTTTGGTAGGCTGATGAGCATCAACAACATGTTTGTGCAGGAAACACATCCAGCGATACTGTAGGTAATGTTACGTAATTCATGCATCTATTTATTTTTTTGGAAAATACCCTGAAATTCAATGACGCGCATATGCATTTCAAACAGGTTCTATAGAAACATGCATGCGCAGAAATGTAATGACAAGCATATGCATTTCAAACAGGTTCTATAGAAACACGCTGTAAGAAATGTGTGCAGAGGTACATATAATGAAGAGCGATTTGGGTGAAATTATATCTTGGCTTTATTGAGCCTGTTCCTTTATCCAGACAAACCATACAAAAACAACAAAAACAACAAAATACCAAACCCCCTTTGTAAGGGCTAACTTACTTCCCCAGACCCTATCTGCAGGACTGGAGAGATATTCCCACTACCAGCCTATCACCCCAAAGTCTCAGGAAGTAACTTAAGCAGGTGGCCCTCTATGTCAGTCTCTGGCAGGTTCCTGGGTCCTCTGTGTACAGAAAATATAGGTCACTGGATGTCTTGATCACAACACACCTTTGTGCTCAAGACTGTGTGCAGGCTTCTCTGCTCTCCTGACACTGTGTCTCACATGAGGCTTTTTACAGAGCTTTCATTAATCCAGGTGGAGACTAGTTAATTGAGTGGCTGCAATCAACTATCTCTCTGATGGATTCTAAGAGCTCTGAGGCTGCTTTATTTGAACAGGGATAAGTCGCTGTTACACACACATGTGCAGAAATTCAATGACGTGTTCTGATAAGAAAATTACTTGTTCAAGAGAGTGATTCAGATTGTCGATCTCAGCCACGAGTGCACACATGAATAACACCAACACCAGCTGTTATGAGTAAATATAATTTATTGGGTACTTAGCTTCGGATATATTTCAGCATTCTATGGCACTCAGTATACCATTCATGAGGTCATCAACAAACAGGGAACTCCCATCATCGGTTAAGATGAACTGTCTGGTCAATTGTTGCTTTTCTGTGATCAATTGATACTGTGCGCTGTCCTGAGTATACTATCAGCTTTGCCACAGTTGAGAGTCTGGCACATTTCTGTGCTTTATAAATGTATCAGAAAATACATCCAGGTAGTCAGCCAACATGCCAGTTAGGGAGGCAAGAGGGGAGGCCCGCTCCCACGGGACTCCCACACATCACAAAGAGCTTTCTTATGCTTAAATGTAGTTAATTTTGCTTTGAACAGGATACAGTCTGGAAAGTTACTTTTATTATATCTGTTTGAGACAAAAGTTAACTCCTCATGCACCTAGGACATAAGAAACACAAGAAAATGCCATTCTCATTACATGGCCTAGGCCTCATCCACCTGTTGTTTGAGGCCTAAGCTCAACTAAAACAGTTACAAATCATAAACTTTGATGGTTCATGCTTGCAAATATTTAGTCAGAGACAGAAATAGACTTAATTTCTATTACAATCCACCTGTTGTCTGTGAGGGTTAATTCAGCCTATCCCTGTACGGTCTGGTCTGGCTACAGAGGGTTAGTAAATACTTTTCAATGTAGTATACATAATAAAACTCCTAACACTATCATGATAAGGATTTGCAGGCTTCTATATACCATCTCCCACAACAAAATAAACCATCCTGCATTATCTTCTTCCCGTATCATTAAAGCATAAAGCCCATTTGCTGGGTATATTGATCAATGCAAGGCATCTAGTGTCATTGATCACAGTAACATTAGTCCACAATGTCTCAGTCTTAGTAAGTCCATGGAACAGCTAAGAACAGGTATCCATTTCCAAATATGAAGAAAATAAATGCTGATTTAAGAATGATCTAATACTAATTAAATAAAACCATATATAAAAAAAAGCTGTGTGTGCTGTGCACGCGCATAGTAAGTGAAACTTCTTTGACTTTTGTCACAGAAATTGTATTTGTGTTGGTGATGTTTTAATTAAAAATCAAAATACAATTTCATTGACAAAACGCAAATAAATTTGACTTAGAATGCGCGTGCTCTGCACACATCCCCTGTATTAGCAATTTGCACTAAGTGTGAATTCCTTGTGTGTATGTGTGTCAGTCAGTGTGTGTATGTGTGTCAGTCAGTGTGTGTATGTGTGTCAGTCAGTGTGTGTATGCAGTCATTGTGTGTATGTGTGTCAGTCAGTGTGTAAGTCTGTCAGTCAGTGTGTGTGTGTGTGTGTGTGTGTGTATGTGTCGGGGGGGTGGTGTGTGTGTGGGGGGGGGGTGTGTGTGTGGGGGGGGGTGTGGCAGGGGTGGTGGTGTGTGGGGGGTGGGGGGTTGTTGTGTGTGTGTGGGGGGGGTGGTGTGTGTGGGGGCGGGTGTGTGGGGGGGTGGTGTGTGTGTGTGTGGGGGGGGGGGGGGTGTGGGGGGGGTGTGGGGGGGGTGGTGTGGGTGTGTGTGGGGGGGTGGGGAGGGGGGGGTGGTGGGGAGGGTGGTGTGTGTGTGGTGGGGGGGGTGTGTGTGTGGTGGGGGGGTGGTGTGTGTGTGTGTGTGTATGGGGGTGGTGTGTGTGGGGGGGTGGTGTGTGTGGGGGGGTGGTGTGTGTGTGGGGGGGTGGTGTGTGTGTGTGGGCATGGTGTGTGTGTGTGTGTGTGTGTGTGGTGTGTGTGTGTGTGTGGGCGGGGTGGTGGTGTGTGTGTGTGGTGGGGGTGTGTGTGTGGGGGTGTGTGGGGGGGTGGGGGTGTGTGTGGGGGGGTCAGTCAGTGTGTGTGGGGGTCTGGGGGGGTCAGTCAGTGTGTGTGGGGGTCTGGGGGGGGTCAGTCAGTGTGTGTGGGTGTCTGGGGGGGTCAGTCAGTGTGTGTGGGGGTCTGGGGGGGTCAGTCAGTGTGTGTGGGGGTCTGGGGGGGGTCAGTCAGTGTGTGTGGAGGTCTGGGGGGGTCAGTCAGTGTGTGTGGAGGTCTGGGGGGGTCAGTCAGTGTATGTGAGGGTCTGGGGGGGTCAGTCAGTGTCTGGGGGGGTCAGTCAGTGTGTGGGGGTGTCTGGGGGGTTCAGTCAGTGTGTGTGGGTCTCTGGGGGGTCAGTCAGTGTGTGTGAGGGTCTGGGGTGGTCAGTCAGTGTGTTTGGGGGTCTGGGGGGGTCAGTCAGTGTGTGTGGGGGTCTGGGGTGGTCAGTCAGTGTGTTTGGGGGTCTGGGGGGGTCAGTCAGTGTGTGTGGGGGTCTGGGGGGGGTCAGTCAGTGTGTTTGGGGGTCTGGGGGGGTCAGTCAGTGTGTGTGGGGGTCTGGGGGGTTCAGTCAGTGTGTGTGGATATCTGGGGGGTCAGTCAGTGTGTGTGGGAGTCTGGGGTGGTCAGTCAGTGTGTTTGGGGGTCTGGGGGGGTCAGTCAGTGTGTGTGGGGGTCTGGGGGGGGGTCAGTCAGTGTGTGGGGGGGTCTGGGGGGGTCAGTCAGTGTGTGTGGGGTTCTGGGGGGTTCAGTCAGTGTGTGTGGGTCTCTGGGGGGTCAGTCAGTGTGTGTGGGGGTCTGGGGTGGTCAGTCAGTGTGTTTGGGGGTCTGGGGGGGTCAGTCAGTGTGTATGGGGGTCTGGGGGGGTCAGTCAGTGTGTGTGGGTCTCTGGGGAGCCAGTCAGTGTGTTTGGGGGTCTGGGGGTTCAGTCAGTGTGTGTGGGGGTCTGGGGGGGTCAGTCAGTGTGTGTGGGGGTCTGGGGGGGTCAGTCAGTGTGTGTGGGGGTCTGGGGGGGTCAGTCAGTGTGTGTGGGGGTCTGGGGGGGGTCAGTCAGTGTGTGGGGGGGTTGGGGGGGGTCAGTCAGTGTGTGGGGGGGTCTGGGGGGGGTCCGTCAGTGTGTGGGGGGGTCCGTCAGTGTGTGGGGGTTCCGGGGGGGAGTCCACGTGGGTTGCGCCCGGGTTTTTGTACCACCGCTTCCTGGGGGGCCCGCAAACGCCCGCGTCACTGGAGGGCTGAATGGCGCCGCTGCCAGCCGCTTCTGCGCATGTGTGGCGTCCTTCAGCGGCGCCATCACAACTGCGCATGCGCGGCATGGCAGCGGTCGTGGAAGTTAGGCGGGCCCATGTGTGACTGAGTCTGTAGCTGGGAGGTCCCATTCAGGTTAGGAAAGGGGGGGGGAGGGCTGTCCCGGTCGGGCGGTCTCTGCTGTCCCGGGCAGCAGACGGGGAACGGCAGCACATGTCAACAGCCGCGGCAGCGGGCGGGGAACGGCACCGCTGCCAACCGCTTCTGCGCATGTGTGGCTTTCCTCCAGTCCCCATGACTACTGAGCATGCGCGGCTTGGCAGCGGATGTGCGGTGGGAATGGCGGCCGTTAGGAGTGGCGCCGGCGGCTATCGCCGCCGCCGCATATGTCATCGGCCATGTGGGGGGAGTAGCGGCCGTTAGGAGCGGCGCCGGCGGCTATCGCCGCCGCATCTGATTTGTGGAGCGGGTGTGATGTCAGTGTTGGGGTTGGGCTGTGCCAGAACACAGCCCGGCCTCAACTGCCAGCACTGACGTCACATCCGTTTCATTTCTGTCTCCACAATCCATTTTTGCCCCAGTTCGAATGAGGTGCTACTAAGGAAGTTTCACTTCAAAAATATATATATCAAATCAAGCCTCAGCTAGGGGGCGCTCAAACCAATGACATAGGAACAATATATATAATATACCAAAATGCAAATAACAATGAAATCATATAAACATATTAAAGAATATAAAAACCATGGAGTTAGAAAGTCCAATCCTGTTCAGAAGGTGCTGCTTTTCCAAATATTGGGAACAACTCAACGTTCCACACGGGTACTAGAATAGAGAAAAACAAGAAAAAAGCGCACACCTCATAGTGTAGTATGTTAGTTTTACTTGGCAAGAAAAGATAAAATTGCACTTACAAAATGTCAGTGCAATGAGAGCACTGAATGTGAACACTATTGGGGTATCTCAGCATATGAACAAACACTGGAAATTCTTAAATGTGACAACATTCTTAATAAAATTTTCCCAGACCGTTCAAAGATAGTTTACCGTAAAGCAAATACACTAAAAACATTGCTGGCACCCACACTGTTAAACAATAAATTGAGTGCGGATGATGCAAATACTATTACGAGGATAAAGCAAAAAGCAGGATTTTCAGCGCTCGTGCTGCAGATGGTGCGAAACGCGTAGAGGTCACGACAGGTCATCCTGCACGTGTTTGCTGAGAGGCTGAAACGGAGCTTGCCTGAGGCTCCAGAGGCGGTTGTTTCCATCTTCCTTGATGCTGTGATCCGGATCCTGTACGGTTATCAGAGGTCCCCCTTCTCTGCCTCAGTGTGAGTGTTCGTTTCCCCCTGTCAGCAGTATTATAGCTCTCTATGGCGGTTTTTACTTTAACTCCCTTGGGCTGTTAGTACTCTCTCTGTTTATTATTTTTACATTGATTGTGTTTTTTTCTTATGTTGTGTATGTTTTACTGTGTTAGAGTTTTCTATGTTTAGAGACCATATATATGGTTTACATTTCTGGGCAGCTAATTCATTGAGCTGAGGAGGGTTTGGATCCCCTCAGCTGTTTATGTGTTTGTTTTAATAAATTAATACTAATTCCTTCCCTTGTGCGCTTTTGTGCATTTTTTTCTTCACTATTACGAGGATGCCTATTAAATGTTTCCATCAATGTAGTGGTAGATGCATTACCTGCAAATATGTACAGAGTAATCAGGTCAGTTTTAAATCCAATGTTTTTCTTACTAGCCATCCCATTCAAGATTTTATTAACTGTAAAACCAATTTTGTGGTGTATCTTTTAGAATGTGGCTGTGGTCTCCAATACGTGGGGAGGACCAAACGTACCCTTAAAAAACGGTTCTTAGAACACAGGGGTAATATTCTCAAAGGCGTTGTTACCTATGGAGTATAGACATTTTAAAATTAGACATAACATGGACCCAAGAAGTTTAAAGGTAACAGGGATAGAACATGTTAAATTAGGGATTAAGGGAGGTGATCGTTTTCTTAAACTGCGACAACGTGAGACTTTCTGGATACACCAATTAGGGAATCTCTCCCCTAAGGGTCTTAATGAAGGGATTGATCTGGCCTCTTTTATATGATTAAACTAATATTCACATGGTCTTTTAGTACAGGATGTATTATGTAATCAACTATGTATATATATATATATATATATATATATTTTAGCTATGCATATATATTATAGAATAAATGAGTTCTTCAGTATTAGGTGATACCTTTTTTATTGGACTAACAATTTATGTCATAGGAGAAGCTTTCGATAGTTCTCCTCTCTTCTTCAGGTCAGCAATACTGATATACAAAGGATTCTATGGCTAAAACTGTGTAGAGAAAAAAAATTTAAAAAAATAAACAACAGATATGTACTGTAGATAAGGTAGGGTGTTAAGTGTTTGTATTCAAAAGTTTATTTTGTAATGTTACATTTAATATGGTTTATGTCATCCAGGTGTGGTTTTAGGTTCCGTTATAATAGATTGTATGGGGTTCTGTACTAATATTATTCTATTTATTGGCTTCAAACTTGTCAGACATTTTTAATGGGGGCTATAGTAGTCACCCAAAAAGTTATATCACATTATGCCTATAGTATCATGATGCTTTTTTAATTAACTTAGTATATATATATATATATATATATATATATATATATATATATATATATATATATATATATATATATATTTATATATATATATATATATATATATATATATATATATATATATATATTTATATATATATATATGTAGCCCCGGTAAGAAATGGGGGCTATATACCTTTCTCCTACTGATGTAAGTCCTGTTAAGGGCAGGCCGCCAGTAGTTATCATGGGTTTTTCCCCCACTTCAAGCCCTGCCTTGAGTGATGGAGGCAGGCCTCTAACTCTGTGTGCAGGCCTGAGACAGAGGGGAGGTCCTGCTGACATCATGAGGGGTGGGGCTGTCTCTATTTAGTGGGCTGTTCCTGTAAGTGACAGTGAGTTGAGTGCTGGGAGCAGAGAGTGTTGGAGCAGAGAGAGAATATGGTCTGGGAGTTTGAAGGAGACAGGAGAGGAGACGCTCAGCACCTTGAGTAGAGCTGATAGCACTGTAATGCTGTGGACCAATGCCCCTCACCCCGCTGAGGGGGGAGATCTACCCTCACCCAGAGAGTACATCCTGGAGGTGGGGGTTGGGGTATTGAAGCCCCAAACAGCCCATCCTGCTAGGGTACAGCCTGGAGGAGAGGAGTGGAGGAATAAATAAATAAGGGTCCCACCCCATATCCCTGGGGCTTATAGAGATGGAGGCGCTGCACAACAAGGACTGCTAAGAAGATGGAGGCATATACCCCAGAAGCCTGTCCCTGTTATCCCCAATACCACCGCGGGAGATTCAGGCCCTCCTGTTCCTCACAGGTATGCACCACCTACATACACGTAATCCGCCCTCACTACACCCTAGAAGTCCAATCTGCGACCGGGGGGGGGGGAATATGGGTTACATATATATATAGTTATACGTTACCGTTCCAAGGATGGGTAAACAAGAGACAGCACTCAATGTTGAAAATCAAAGTGTATTAGTGATAGCAAAAATACATCCAGAAACCCAATGTTTCGGTCCTACAGAATGGGACCTTCCTCAGTATATTCCTTTAAATTTTATCAATTGCATGTTAAGGCAGAGGTATATAAATGACACTCCCACCAACCACACCCCTGACGAAGAGGCACACGCCTTGAAACGCGTAGGGTGGTTCTGGTTGGTCAGGACACTGTGTGGGAGTATCAGAGGCAGGCTCTGTGGAAGAAGGAGAACTCGAGGAGACGCTGATCGATTAACATCATTCCCCCTGCTCCTCCTGATCTGCTCGTGGTGCCAGAGCTCTGAGGCTAGTGACGTCATTACGTGGGAACGTAGTGACGCATTAACACAGCGACACGGCGCCCCACGTGGTGCGGAAGCACTCTGCACTTGGAGGAACCTACACCAGCAGGGCGTGTCAGTGGAGGTGAACAGGAGTACACAGATGCTACTTATGGTGAGATACCCCGAGTGTTCACATTCAGTGCTCTCATTGCACTGACATTTTGTAAGTGCACTTTTATCTTTTCTTGCCAAGACAAACTAACATACTACACTATGAGGTGTGCGCTGTTTTCTTGTTTTTCTCTATCCATTTCCAAATGGCTCCAAAGATCCATGAATCTGTTTTGTGACAACATGCCAGCAGCCAGAACCAAAGTGCTGGTCAACCACATTGTCGCTCCTAACCACCATCTGTAACAAAAGAAGGAAGCATTAAGCAATAGGTATTAAATTGTACGAGGGTTAATACACAGGCCTATTTTCCCCATCTATGAGCACTAAACGGGTACTTTCCTGTTCTGCTGCACTACCCTCTACCCTGCTTCTCTTCTTTTTTAGTTGGGTTCAAAACCCAAATCTTAGCTCCCTTCTGCAACTTGTGGTCCCCTGAGTCCACCTGTATGGCAATGGGCATTGGAACGACTATATTGACTGTACCAAGCATGATGCCTGCCTCAATATATCGGTCTCTCTTTGCCCCTGTTGGCTGTATTTGCCAGTGATACATGACAGTCTCTACCGTCACTTCTCTGTCGCCCACCCCCTGAGGGTGTGCGATGCTGTGAGTGCTTTCACCTGCCCCTCCAGCAACCCATGCTGCGTTCAATTAGACCCGCTGCTTGTGGTTAGTAAGGAATATGCATAGTCCAGTGTACTCCACTAGATCCATGGTCCAGGCGTGGGCAAAGGACAGTAAAGTGTGTACTCTGATCAGATTGGGTCTCCTCAGGGAACCCATAGGCTAGGACCACCTGTTGCAGAGCTTTAAGGGTAGCTCCTGGTACATCCCCATGTCTTAGGGTCCCAGTAACCTTTTTCTCAACAGGCCATTTCTTAATTTCTGAGCAAATATCACATCTTTCTCTGGCCGTGGCTATCCAGTGCCGTTCTTGGTATGTTACTACAGCGGATCCATCGGTGAACCAGGCACTGCTTCTCTCATCTTCTGGCAGCTGCTTGAATGGCGTGGATTCTGACACGGGGATGGGTTGAGTATAGGTACCACTATCCCCTGTGCCTCTTTTAGACTTTCATAAGTTAGCATGCCGGCCATATGTTGATCTAGCTTTGTACGCTACCCGGCTTGGATTCCTCCTCTCTCCTGTAGGTACCATTTCAGCATGGTAGCCTGTTGAGTGACATGGCTGTGGGCCAACAGGTCCTGATCTCATACCCACAGTCCTATGGGTAGGTTAGTTTTCACTGTAACTTCGTCCTATCCGATGATTCATTCCATCGCTTGAAAGGCCATACAGTCCGCAATAAACGTCTTTTCCAGTGGGCGATATATTGTTGTTGGGTCCCTGTGATTTGTTTTGACTTGAATCCCACTGGCATTTGCTGCTTCTGGTTACCTATACTGGTTTCCTGATATAATCCCCAGGACAACACATTGTCGGTGCAGGTAACATTCAACTTGGAAAAACACATTCCTGGCTTCATATGGCCCAAACCTTGATGTTGTGGTATTGCCTCCTTTGCTGCTTGGAAGGCACTCTGTTGTTCTGCCCCCCACACGAATTGCGACTTCTTGCGGGTCACATTACAGATGGGCCGAAAATATCTGCAAAAGCCCAAGGCGCTCACAAAACGCAATGCTTTTTTTATAGGTCTTTGGTCTGGATGTCGCAGTGATTGATTCCAATGCTTTGGAGGGGATCTGTTCAGTAGGCCTGGACCCTATCATACCCAAAAACTAGCTCTGGTCCGGGGCCCTGTATCTTCTTGCTGTTTATAGTCCAGCCTCTGTCAATCATATGGGTAATTACAGTCTTGAGGTTTGTCTCCACCTGTTCTTCAGTTTCAGTCAGCATCATATCATCGATATAATGAAACACTTTAGCCAACAGTGTTATGGTAGCCAGGTCCCTTTTAAATGATCCATGAGTAGTAGTCTTCCCAGAAACTCACCATCCCTTGTCCATGTAATTAAAGACTCAGGTGATAAGCTTAATTTATGATCTCTCTTCTTGTATTTCCACTAGACCAGCTGATACCTTTACCTCTGGGATAATCCAATTCATCACTGTGAGTAACAGTATCACCCTAACCGACTTGGATTTCCTTGCTACCTGTATTTCTCATGTTTTGGTAAATCTAGTTTCTGATATATCTCATGTATAAACACTAACAGAATTAAACATACAAGTAAACGCTCTACCTACATAAACAATTAGTGCAACGTGATTGAAAAAATCCTATTCAAATGTGAATAATGCACAGTAGTGATCCCAATAAGGTGTTAAATCAGTCCTTTAAAAGAGATGGCAGCTTGGAGAACTATAACAAGTCATTCTCAAAACTTGAGTACATAGACAAATAAAAAAACAAACAAAGTACAGTACCCCTGGCGCAAAGATATGGACTAAAAATCAGCCCCGGATGGTAGAACAAAAACCAGTCCCAGATACAGAAGGTTATGGTGATATCTCAAAAGTTACTTCAGAAATCTGGCAATTCTGTAAAGTAAATAAAAAGACAGACCATTGCGCAGTATGTCATCCACAGCATCAGAGTTGAAAATTACAAATGCCTATTACAATTAGTAGGAAAAATACTGTATAGGCAGTGGATAGAGTTCTCTGAACCGGTCTTTAGCTTAATCCTTAGGTTCCATGTAGTCTCCAAATGGGTGATGGTATTACCCATAAATAAAAAGAAAGTACATAGCGTAATACAGTAACATTTATTGATTGCGCAAGTTATTAATCGGGATGAGGGAGCGGGATACGTTATATGTAAAAAAAAACAGTCAAATGGAAAAGATAGAGTAGTAAAGCTAGTAACGGGTGAAAAGATCGTTCTATGAATCTTCAAACATTATACAGTACTCACATAGATATGAGTATAACAAGCATGGCACACTCTAAAACACAGCTGTGTAGATAGAAACCAGTCTTGGCAGGGTAACATCTAAGATCGAGCGCTGTGTGGGTATACTTGAAATAGAAGAGAGGGAGAAACCATAGTGCAGACTATCTGAACGCAATTTAATAAATGTTATCTAAAAACCCTCCAAAATTTGCACTTACAAATAGTGCAATAAATCAGGGCACATAGAATACAATATCGAAGCAATGGTGATCCCACCGCCCCTCTCGTGTTGGTCAGATGAACACTGATGCCGGACTGGTGCTGCTTCCTATAGCGGCCACTTGGAAACAGCAACTCTGCTCCACGGGGATGTCTCTGTTCTGACTGGGTAATAGCAGCCTCCAGTCTCCTCCTGGATTAATTGCGCAAGACTTGTGTGATCACTTACTGTAAGGATTCCAGTCCAGGCTTTGGCTGGAACCTGCCCTTACCTGGCTGCTGTGGACATTTTGATTACTGGCAGCCTGCTATATTGGCTGCACCTCTTCAAGGGCTTAAATAGCAGTCAGTGACTTCCAACCCTTGCCAGAGCATTGTATACTTTTCGTTGTGTTCCTGGCCACCCTGGGCTCTAGTCCCTGAGCCTTCCCTGTTCCTGACCCTTCCATGTGGCTTGCCAGTCCCTGTTGCTTGCCAATCGCTGTGGATTCCCTGTTAAAGAGGCTAGCCTGTTGCTGTGGTTTGCTTATCACTGTGGCTTCACTGTTCATTTGGAATTCCTGTTGCTGACCCCGGACCATGACCCTGACCTCGCTACCTTCCACCTGCCCTGCCCTTTTGCCTGTCGCCTAGATTCTGCACCACTGCCACCTGCCCTGACCCTTTGCCATCTTACCGACCACGGATATTCTAACAGGACTCTGTACCTGGGCTCTGGATGGTTAATTGGCTTCCCTACCTGTCACAGTGGACCAGAACTTATCAACACGTATTATATTTTTGGGATTCTCGATTGAACACGACAAGGAGGCAAAATAAATTGTAATTTATTTCCTTGATAGACAAACACACGATAGCTTCAGAATTCACTTAATATAACACTTACTGTACACAATACTGAAATAGTCCAGCACTACCTAAATGGAAAAATTGAAATCACTAGTATGCAACCAATAAGTACATTTTAATGAAAACACAAATGAATCAAAAAACATGCAACGTCACAAATATAGAACATAAACATATAGGTATAATCACATATAAAGTGTGTGAAAGAATGATATACAAGGGAGACAAGTTGTAAAAAAATGGGGATAGTGTATGTGTCGGGGTGGGGGCAAAACAGCACAAAAAGGGGGGGTAAGTGGGTATATAGGGGGAGTGCAGGGGGGCAACGTTTCAGGAATTAACCCTTCGTCAGGCCCGTTCCCCTATGTCCCAGAGGGACAAAGGGTACTTCCCTAGCCCCTAAACCCACAAGCACCTGTAAATGCCCAAAATAAAAACAAGAAAAAACCTCCACTAATTCTGTGATATATAATGTCTAAGTCAAAAGATGCAATATCCCTGAACCTACTAACAATACAGTCCTCCACTAAACCTGGGTCAGATCTAAATTGTCAGAAGAAAAAGGCAAAAAGGAGCAGTGTATCCAGCAACACCAGAGTAAATGTAGGTCTAAGCGTTTAGATAATCAGTAAAGTAAATTAGCAACATGCAAACCAGTCAGCCCACAGGGATGTGCTCAAATGCGCCTGCTGTATCACCAGTGAAAGTTTGTATCACCAGTGAAAGTTTGTAGCTGACTGTGCTGTAGCTCTTGGGTATTTAAAGCCCTGATGATGTCAGAGAATGAATAATCACCAACAGCTGGTGAATCGAGTCCTCCTGCTACCACAGCCGCATCCTCCTTGCTTGTGTAAACAAATGCAATCCCCATGGAGATTAGGGCTCTGTGTGGTGTACTTCAATTCCTCTGCGTGCTGAATGACGTGACAGATCTGTGCCATTAGCAGTGAAGCTTCATGTGTCTTTAAATGCTGCTACACAGCAGCTGAATGTAACAATCCTATGACTGTGCACAGCATACTCAGGTTCTGTTAGAGGTTTGATCTTTTGTAGGCTGTATACCTCAATGGTGCTCTCAAGATGTTCACCTATATGATGCAAAGTAGAAAACATACCACACCATTAATGCAGATTTACCATATACAAATGAAATATTAAAATATAAACATAATATGAACTAAAATTAGCCATCTTGTAATAAAGATTTCTAATATTAAATAGTGTAAGTGTAGGATTCATCTTAAGGAAAACAGAATCAATATGTATCCAAGTATCTACTTAAAGGACCCCAAAACATAAGGTCAAGGAACTATATACCAAGGCGCCAAGCCAGAGGTAAAGGAGACCTCTCATAAGCAGAGGACAGATCAACATGCACAGACAACATACACGTAGGGACCCCTCACCACAGTCACATCCCCCAAAAATGTAGGGGGCACTTGAGTCATTATTGTAGGTAACCGGGCATACTCGGGAAATAAGAGTGTATGACATCTTATGTGTATAAATGGACACCGGATATCTAAAAGAAACAACTCATATTGAGATCTTTGTTCATCCCTGATGGGATCATGGTACCCAAGGTCCTTGTCCACCTTGACTCTTTCTGAAACAGCATTTTCTGCACATTACCTCCATGTCGTCCCTGTTTAATGCCATCGATTATTTGGTACCTTAATTGGCTCACAGTATGCTCAGTCTGTGTGAAGTGATGTGCTACTGGCGCTTCAGGATCACATCTATGTATAGCCGCCTTATGCTGTCTGATCCGATCCTTTACCTTCTGAGTGGTCTCCCCCACATAGCCCTTGCCACACGGGCATTTAATCAAGTATATGACGTTTTTTGAGAGGCACGTGTAGTAGTCTGTGATTTTATATTTCCTACCGGACATAGGATGTTGAAATGTAGGTCCCTCCACAATGCTATTGCAATGACTACAGCTACAGCATCTGTAGCAACCCAGTTTTGGGCTCCCTAAAAATGTTTGTCTACTAATAGTACCCCCAAGGTCCGCCTTAACTATGCGGTCTCGCAGATTCTTCCCTCTTACACGAGAATAGTGGAGGGTCACTAAGTATCGGGGCTAGCATGGGATCGCTGCTAAGGAGTGGCCAATGCCGTCGTATGATGTTTTTAATTTTCCCACTATTGGTATTGAATGTGGAAACAAAGGGAATGGAATATTTATTTTTTTCTTTTTGGACCTCTTGTCCAGTAGTGGTCGAGTTCTCTACTTTTTCACGTTGGTTAAATAAAACCTCAGCTGTGAGTGCTGTTTATAATTTTGTGTTACATAACACTTACTGTGTTGGGGAAACAAAATAAATTGTCCTTAGATCCAAGAAGTATAACGTAAACACTGACACATTTTAATGAAGGATCCAGTACTGAAGGATAACATTCCTAGACAACCAAGAGTCCTATATAGGAGGGCATCAAATATTAAGACGAAGCTGGCCCCAAGCCTGTTTAAGAGCACTAAAGAGAGCAACTCGACACAATGGTTACATAAACCAGTAGGCTTTTTAAAATGCTTTGCTTGCAAAGTGAAGTTTACTTCTAAATCCACAGGGGAGACTTTTTTTTCCACAAATTTTTTTGTTAGGCAAAATTCAAAATTACAGACATATGGTAAACAGTAGCAGCCTAATAGAGAGTTTTTTTTAAAGAATATAACGATAGACAAGAGCATCGCCAAGAGAGGAAAGGCCTCTGGTCCACTCCGTGAACCAGTAGGCGTGAGGTCAGAAAGAGAGAGGAAAGAAGAGGGGGTGGGTAAGGGGGGGAAGGGAGCTTCTCCCCAGTTGCTAAGACCCAACTACTTGAGCTGGGGACTACGTTTCTCCCTTGATTCCCAGTTCATTGGATATTTAGGCTGAGTTAGTGACAGAGCCATAACTCCCAGACCTTGTAATATCCCTCTGTTTACGTTGGAGGAACGCTGTTAATCTCTCCACAACATAATCTCGTTCACCCTCCTTTTAACCATCTGCTTGGAGGGGGAAGTACCTTCTTCCAGGAGAACGCCACCTCAAATTTTGCCGCTGTTAAAATGACGGAGATCAATTTCCTAACTGGGCCATGTAAGTGGGTCAAGAGGAATGGTGAGGTTGGTTACCCCTTTTATTAAGTATGTATTGTGAGCCAAAAGTTCTGAATTCTTGGGCATGACCACCAAATGTGGGCCATGTCCCCTCTTTGTCCACAACCTCTCCCGCATAAATCAGAGGCCAGGGGGTAGATTTGTTTTAATCTCGCTGGGGTAAGATACCAGTGGAACAGGATTTTGTAAATATTTTCTTTTGTTGTGGTACATATGGAAGTTCCTGAGGCAGAGTCCCAAATATCTTCCCAATCCTCTCTGTCTATAAATGTGTTCAATTCCGCAGCCCACTTGAGCATATAATCGTGTGCTGGGGGAGCCGCTGCTATCTCCATACTGTATCAGCGTATATTTTAGTTATTAGACCCTTTTGATGAGTGCCAACCTGGCACAGTTTCTCGAAATTTGTGAGAGGGGGAAATTCAAATTTTGCAGACATCTTTTGAAAAAAGTGCTGAATTTGGAGATATTTAAATGTGCCCAGTTCTGGTGCCTCATATTTGGTGCAGAGGTTTTGAAAGCTCAGCAGCCTTCCGTTGCTCAAAAAGTCAGTGACCACCCTGGTCTTCCTCAAACTGAATTGTTTGAACTGTTTTGGTTCACATCCTGGGGGGAATTTCGGGTTATTTATAATCGGGGTGAACTGTGATCCAGCGGACGAGAGTTTAAACTTGGTTTTACATTTCGACCAGACTTCCCAAGTGTGTCTCATCGCGCCTAGCCCAAATTAGTGTGCCGTCATATCACTTCTATCCATAGACCAGATGCAGGCTGGTAGAGCAGGCGTCTTGGCGTAATGGGACTCGATATCTAACCAGCAGTATTGGCCCGGGTCAGCGTTCCACACTACTGCTTGTCTTAGCTGAGCCGCTCAGTAGTATTTTAAGATGTCTGGAACTCCTAGGCCTCCTCTTGCTCTGGATGACAAAAGAACTGACCTAGCGAACCTTGGTCTTTTCCCCTGCCAGTTAAAATTAAACATTCTATTTTGTATGTTCTTTAGTTCAGAGTCAGGGACATGGATCGGGAGTGTCTGGAAATAGTATAGTAATCTAGGGAGTATATTCATTTTTAACGAGATCATTCTCCCTATCCATGAGATCTGGTAACCTTCCCATTTATCCAGATCTTTTTTAATTTTCCCAAGTAGGGCCGGGGGGTTATTTCTATGTAGTGAGTGGTAGTTTCCCAATACATTTACTCCCAAATATTTAATGTATGAGGAACTCCACCTATACTGTAATTGAAATTTAATTTAAGCAATTTAGCTTCTGGCTCTGATAAATTTAGATTCAGGGCTTCTAATTTATCGTTATTGATTTTATAGCCTGAGATATTGCCAAATTCGAATAATTCCTTATGGAGATTAGGAAGGGATGTCTGGGGATGGGTTAGAGTCAGAATAATATCATCAGCAAATAACGAGATTTTGTAGTTTATTTAGCCAATTAGTACACCCAGGATGTTTATGCTGTCGCGGATTTTGGCCGCTAGGGGCTCGATTGTCAAAGCGAATAGGAGTGGAGATAGGGGGCAATCTTGCCTTGTGCCATTTTTGATATCAAAATTCATAGCTGTGCTACCTGGTAGTTTAACCACTGCAGATGGGTTGTGATAGAGTGCCTGGACTCCTTCTAGAAATGTATCTTTGAAGCCGAATTTCTGTAAGGTTTTGACAAGGAATAGCCAATCGATTCTATTGAACGCCTTCTCTGCGTCCAAACTCAAAATAACTGCCGTGGTGTCTGTAAGGCTGATATGATCAACTATATTAATTATTTTACGGGTATTGTCTGAGGCCTGGTGACCAGAGACAAACCCAACTTGATCAATTGTGTATAAGTCTGGGTAGGATGGGGTTCAATCTATTTGCAAATATTTTGCTGTACAATTTGAGATCGTTGTTCAGCAAGGAGATTGGGCGGTACTCCCGCATTGCATCAGGTCTCTGCCTTCCTTATGAATAATCGCAAGGTTGGCTAGGGACATTGAGGCTGGTATTGGGCTGCCCTCCATAAAAGATTTAAATAGGTTCAGCAAATGGGTAGACAAGGTCGGTAGGAATCTTTTATAGTAGACATTGGTAAAGCCATCAGGGCCTGGGGCTTTATAGATTTTTTAACGTCTTTACTGCGTCTATCAGCTCTTCCTGTGTTATCTTTCCATTGAGTCCTCTTCTGTTAAGCATGGGAGGCTACAGCTATCTAGATAGTCTGAGATTGCCGTCGCTACTGAAGTCTTTACATTCTTATCTTGGGTTTTTAGATTATATAGATTAGTATAAAATGTTGTAAATTCCTCCGCGATCTTTTTATCGTTACAGTGGCGGCCGCCTTTAGCCAAAATCGGCTGTATTCACGGCGCTCTGATAATCTCGGTCAGATGTGGGTTTTTTTTGGTCCGGAGTGAATTGCGTTATTTTAGCGCTTGTGATATTAGCATTTTATTCTCGCTGTCTGCAATACTGCAATGCCATCTAAAAACTCAGGGGGGTGTTCACGAGCTGTTGTCTTGGAAGTCTAATACCTTAGCAGTTCAACCTACGTCAGTACACAGTCTGCGTGTGTGCGCGCAGTAATTGTAAATTTGCATATTTACAGTATATATGCATTTGCAGTGCTGTATGTCTCATTTGAAAATTGTTGAAACGCATAGGCGTGTACAGTTCTGTAACAGTGTCACATTTCAGCATATACAGCGCTCTCCCCTCGCTCGGACACACAGGATAATTTACTGCACTGCAGGGTATTTCAACTTATCTTATCTACATTGCAGTACATCTCTCCCACACTATTCCTTTGAACGTGTGTCTTTCTGGATCCAATCACATTTCTGCTTGACAGCAGATGATTTACTGCACATGCGCCTGTGACTTCACCCACCACTGCTTGCTTGAGTGAGTGACCAAAAAAAAAAATCTCATTTTTTTATTTTTATTTTCTCCACAAACCTGCAAAAACCATCTTGATATTACGATATTCAATCTGTGCTGTGGCTTTTGACTGCGACCCTGTGTGTTTGACTGCACATGGTTGATTTATGTGCTTTTTACGTACTGTATTTGGGAGTGTAGGGATCATATTATTATGATGAACTGCCTTTTGAAATTAAAGTATGTCATTATCTTTGAACTTCATGCAGCTGTACCCTGTAGCCCCCTCCCCCACGCACACACACAAGGCTCGCTCAAGGATTTGAAACTCTTATCGACAGACACCTCCACAGAGTCAATCATTTTCTGAAGCTTGTCATTGTGTTTTTAATCCGGCCCCAGCCGAGCGTCACCTCACTGCGCCTACGTGTAATCCTTTTTGAGATGGGAGCTAGCTGATTACTGCGCATGACTCACCCAGCCCCCCTCCCCTCCAACCCTTTGAGGCTTTGTTCATGGTAACGCTTTGGAAAAATCCCTTCTCGAATTTGATATGTAAATCTGATTTGCACAGCATTGAGAGAATTGAGAGTTAAAAAAAACCATTAACTGATTCATGTTGTTTTGTCATTCATTCTTTTGTGTACTGTAGGTGTGGGGGGGGGGGGTTGTTGTCAATGATTATGATTAGCATGAATGTAAATAAATATTTAATTTATCAGGAACAAAAAAAATAAATATCAAACGTTTGCCATTGTGTTTTTAATCAGTCCCTAGCAGATCATCACCTCTCTATGCGCCTGCGTGTAATCCTCTTTGTGATGGGAGCTAGTTGATTACTGCGCATGCGTCTGTAAATTCACCACTGCTTGCTTAAGTGAGTGACCACTTTTTCTTTGGTGTACTGTAGGTGTGTGTGTGGGGGGGGGGGGGTTGTTGACAATGATTGTGATTATCAAGAATGTAAATAAATATTTATTTTATCAGGAACCAAAAAAAACAAATATAAAAATAATCATGAATAATACATAATGCAGTCTTTATTAAGTTTTTCTGTCAGATGGAAATTGAGGGCCGATGGATAAAGATGAATAATGCACATTGATAATAATATTAATTAATAATATATAATTTATAATATATATATATATATATATATATAGTAATATAATTTTTTCCGTCTTTATCTTCTTCCTCATTCTGTGTACAGTACAGTAGTTCATTGAGAGAGGAGAGGTTTTGTGTACATCTGCAGTTACTGCATTTTAGATACTGTACACTTGACTGTACAAACACAGAGGCAAAGAATTTGTTTAATACCTCAGCTTTTTCCTTATCTCCAATAATCTGCCTACCCATCTCACACTGAAAGGGTCCTATATTTTCTTTTCTTTTTTTTGTTATTAAGGTACTTCAATTTTTTTTTACGGTTGACCTTACTTTCTATTGCAATCCTTTTTTCATTACCCATTTTTGCTAATTTGATTGCCCTTTTGCAATTTTTGTTATATTCCTTATAATTCTCATACAATGTCTCTGTCCCTTCTGACTTAAAGAATCTAAACGCCTTCCTCTTCTTGTCCATTTCCTCCCCTACCTGTTTATTTAGCCACATTTGTTTTGACTTATTTCTTTTATACTTATTACCCAAGGGTATACACTGATAAGTGTGCTTTTCTAACAATGTTTTAAAGACTGCCCATTTATCTTCTACATTTTCCCTGCAAAAACATCATCCCATTGTATTACTACTAGATTAGACCTCAGTTTATTAAAATCTGCCTTTCCAAAGTTGAAGGTCTTTGTTGAACCCAAGTAATCTGTTTTTTGATAATTTATTTCAAATGAGACCATGTTATGATCACTGTTACCCAAATGTTCCAGGACTTGAATATTTGTTATTACTTCTACATTGTTTGATATGACCAAATCCAGAACTGCCCCTCTACTGGTTGGTTCCTCAATAATTTGGGTCATATAATTGTCTTTAAGCACCCCCAAAAACCTGTTTCATTTTGTTGTAACGCTAATCTCGTTGCCCCAGTCTATGTCTGGATAATTAAAATCCCCCATTATGCAAACATGACCCAGTTTTGATGCCTTCTCCATTTGCAAAAGTATTTTAGCTTCCTCAATCTCACAGATATTTGGTGGTTTATAGCATATTCCCACAAACATTTTCTTTATACTTTTACCTCCACTACTAATTTCTATCCACAAAGTCTCTACATTTTCCCTTCATAGACATCATCCCTTATAATAGGTTTTAGATCCGGTTTAACATATAAACATACTCCACCTCCCCTTCTATTTGTTCGATCCTTCCGAAAAAGGGAATAACCCTCTACTGTCCAGTGATGAGTTTCATCCCACCATGTTTCAGTAATGCCTATGATATCATACTGCTCCCTTGGAGCTATTAATTCAAACTCCCCCGTTTTATCTGTCAGGCTTCTTGCATTAACAAGCATGCATTTCAGGGTTTTTTCAGCCTGTACTATTATCTTATCTGCTCCTTCCTTTCTGCGCCCACTTTGTTTAGTCTTTAGAAGTTTTCTAGTATTATTTGTATTTACTATGGGTGTCTCACTGCTTGTCAAACTTGCACTTGCCCCCATTCTACCTTCATACTACCTTGTATCCTCCTCTATTCCACTTAGTTCATTATCTGTTTCATTCCCCTCCCCCCTCCATGCTAGTTTAAAATCTCCTCTAACCTTTTTAGCATTCTCCCCCCTAGCACAGAAGATCCCTCTTCATTGAGGTGCAATCCGTCCCTAGAATATAGATGGCACCTCTCAGAAAAGGAGTCCCAGTGCTCTAAAAACCCAAACCCCTCCTTCCTGCACCACTTTCTTAGCCATGCATTAACCTCTCTGATCTCTGACTGTCTCCCTGCGGTAGCGCATGGCACTGGTAGTATTTCAGAAAATACTACCTTGGAGGTCCTTGCCTTAAGAAACCAACTGACAGATGCAGTTACCTCCACAACTCCAGCTTCCATCCCACTCATACAAAACAAGGTATCATACTGTACACAGCCAGGCTAAAAGATACCACCGCATATGCTCTGACACTGAAGATAGAAACGGGCATCTCACAACCGAATCGTTCAGACAGAAGGGATACAAACCAAAGACCATTGCCAAAACTATTACATCTGCACTAAAAGCCCCAAGAGGACACCTGCTACAATACAGACAGAAAGAACCTACCACACGCATACCACTAGTGACCACATACAACCCTACCCTAGAGGGTATATGAAAAATAATCAAAGATCTGCAACCCATGCTGACAGAGGATGCGACATTAAAAGAAATCTTTCCCAAACCTCCCATTCTTGCATTCCGGCAACCACCAAACCTCAAACAGAAATTAGTCAGCAGAAAACTTCACAATGATTTTAAAGACATGGATAATGGCACAAAACCGTGCAGCAACAAACGCTGCAAACTCTGCAAACACATTTGCCAAGATCCCACAGCCAGTCACAACCATAGAACATTCAATGTTAAAGGATCATACAGCTGCACATCCAGAAATATAGCGTATATGATTCAGTGCAAGAAATGTGACCAAGGTTGCTACATTGGGGAAACCAGACAAAAACTACAAGGAAGAATGAATATGTACAGACACTCTCACGAAGAAGGAAGATACTGCTCACCTGTGGGACATCACTTCTCACAACCAGATCATTCCATAAATGATTTAAAAATCAAAATCCTCAATGGAATGTTTAAAAGCACCTAAGAACGGAAAACATTTGAACTCAGAATGATAAGACTCTTTGACACCAAAACCAAAGGACTTAATGCGGACATGGGTTTTCTCAAAATTGTTCGTAATTATCCTGCTTGCCTCAATTCTTATCCACACTTTCTCTCCCCCCCAGCATCCATTCCCCTCCCCACCTTTCTTTGAAACTGTCCCCTGGCTTCAAAAACGTAACACCCTACCTTATCTACCATAAATATCTGTTGTTTTTTCCCCTCTCTCTACACTGTTTTAGCCATTGAATCCGTTGTATATCAGTATTGCTTAACCTGAAGAAGAGAGGAGAACTCTCGAAAGCTTGTCCTATGACATAAATTGTTAGTCCAATAAAAAAGGTATCACCTAATACTGAAGAACTCATTTATTCTGCACTATCGCAACTGGACTAACACGGCTATATCCTGCTTTATACATACATACATACTGCACCGACACACTTTATTCGAGCAAATACCCAGTATGTACCTGGCAGATACCTGGAATGCGCCGCTCCTCACCTCTGACAAGCCCCATTGCGTTTGCCTTCCCAGCCTGGGTTCATGCCTGGCTGACGGGCGGCTGATCTGTTAAATGATAATGATTAGGATTTAATAGGCTGCAATGCTTCGCGTGTCTACCAGATGGCATAAATTCATGAATTGTAATGCAGTATATATATATATACTGTGCAGTATTGCAGCCAGCGGGAATAAAATGCTTCAATCCCTGCCTGGAAAATAACCCAATGCTCTCGGGCAGAAAACAGTCACAAACCTCAATACACCCGGGTATACCCGAATTCGTGGGACTAGCCGAGCTCGAATAAAGTGTGTCGCCAGTGTACATACATACATACATACATACATACATGATGAAGCCACTGTACAAATGAATGGGTGAAGGGTGGGTATCGGGCCAGGGTAGCGTAACCCCTTCATTACCTTTGTGGTTTTTAACCGATCAGGTGATTACGGGGTTAAGTGACACCAGAATGTATTTGCAATGTATTTTTTTTTGCTACGGAAGACAGAGGGAACTTGCAGGCGGAGAGAATTCATATTGATGAGGTTAGTAGAACTGTATTTATTTTATTATACTAGTTAATGTGTTTAATAATGGACAAATAATCTATTATCCATATCTGGATAATAGTTATTTTGCCCATTACTGTACTGAGTGTGTGTGTGTGTGTGGGGGGGTATTTATGTATTTAAATGTATAGGACAGGTTTATTTTTTTTACATACAGGGTTGGTTCCTTAGGTCTGCGGGGACCTCTCGAGACCACCTGAGGTCTTTTTTTTCCTATCAGCTATCGTACGTGAAGTTTCAGTGCGCTAGCAGAGGGAAAAAACATTGCACGCACGATAAGCCAGATTTTGGCACGTCCAATAGAAAATGGGCTCAAGGCCTTAGTGAATCGCGCCTCCGACTTCAATTTTTATCGGACGCGCAATTTTTTTTCAGGCAAGAGCGAAAGCTCGGAGCTTAGTGCATAGCCCCCTTAGTATTAAATGTTTCAATTTGTTCTTCTATTTCATGCATGCGGTTATTTAAAATGTCACAGTTTGAATTTTTTAGGGTTTTAGTAGAAACAACATGCAACTTTTCAACTTTGAAAACTATTAAGTTATTCTCATCATATTTCTTATTTTGTTTTTTCTTTACCTGTGGTCAGTAATTTCTTACCAATCACTTGGTTTTCTTTGTGTACTTTGTCCCACAAAGAACACCATAATTCTGCATCCGAAGACTTGTGAGGTAAGAAATTAAACACGATATTACTGTCATCTGCAAATGTTTTAATAAATTCCATACTAACATTTTACTGGTTGTCGTGTCTTGTCGCAACTGAATGAAACAACAACAAAAAAAAAGTCAACCTCCCCACATCTGTGGAGATTCTTCACACTACTTTTCACAGCTGTTACTTTCCATTCGCCCCCGAGGTGAATTACTGTAAAAGCTTCTTCCAATCTGATTTTAGTATATTCCTTTTTAAAGCCTTGGATTTTGGATTTCCAATCTTTCCAGCAATTCTTCCCTCTGATTCAAGCTGAAGAAATCTGATGACATTTTATACTGGCGAGCCACCAGAATTCAAAGTCATTTAACCATCATATCTTCTTCCTTGATATGACATTTCTGCATTCAATTTTGTCACGTACTGTAACAAAACATTTATTTTCCTGAGTATGTCACAGATGTAAGTATACAATATTCAGATTCTTACATGTGCTTTCAAAGATGACTCTGTACTTTCTTTCTTTCTCTCTGGATGGAATCCTCTCTGTCCTTAGTTAGCTAATCTGACAATTCTGCCCAGTGTTTATGCAGAGAAAAACTAGATAAGCAGATATTCTATTCTAATATTATATCTGAATAAGGCATCATCATGTGCCTCAGTCTACGTCACATAGACTCAGATAATGTATCTTTCAAATAAGGACCTAAACACAAACTTGTATCACTTGAAGAAGTCATCACCTCTTAGTCCCAAATTGTCACATACCTTTTTCATACCAACGGTTATTGTAATATAATTTATTACATTGTTATCTTTGGAAGTTAGCCAGATTGTTTACTTTTAAATAACCTGTGCAGCAACTGTCTTTATCAATCACTCAAAAGAAGGATAGGAGGGGTAAGGGATATTGTATCATACTTTTTACGTAACTTTTTGATTTCTCTTTGTTATAAATGATATACAGTATAGAACATAATAAAACCAGTATGCACTATTACTACATCGATATATACATACTGTATACTGTATATGCAGCCCGGTATCCCTGTTGGCCCCAAGACCCCCTTCTTACCTCCGCTAAGGTTGCGGGGTTCGGGAGGTGCTGCGGGGGCTGCTAGTAGGCGAGCCGGTCGCTGGGAACTTGCGGCGCACCCGGCTAGCGAGGGCCGCTTTTTGGAAATGTGTGCGCATGCGCAGTAGCGATCGGGAGTTGCAGTGGCCATTCTATAGTTGCGCATGCGCAGTGCATGAAGGCAGAGGCGGCCATTATCGTAGGAGCATTCCCAGGGAAGGCTCTGTGTGGGACTACAAGTCCCATGAGCCTCAGGGAGTTGGTATACCAGGTGGTCACAGCAGCCAATGGGGTTATCAGAACTCTCTGCTCTCTGATATTGACACATTTTGCGCGCTGAAGAAAACAGGCAGTTGGTGACAGTTGAAGCTGGAAGCCGGTTAGAGGATGTAGTAATAGTGCATACTGGTTTTATTATGTTCTATACTGTATATCATTTATAACAAAGAGAAATCAAAAAGTTACGTAGGCTAGCTAACCCCCATAGGCTCCAGATAAGTACTATCATTACCCCCAGCTTGTGGTTGCTTCAGGGACAGGCCCTAAGTAAGGAATCTGCCCCTTTAGCTATTTGATGAGATCAGGATACAGCTCATCTGTTGCACAGCCCTGATCATTGGGTCTGGGATCAGATTCCCTCTGAATAGAGACTATCTTCGTGGAAGATCACGCCAAGCGGTGACGGCGGCCTGCGGACTGGGACCAGCCCACGGTACACATGGTACGGTGATATTATCCACGCCGGAATTCACCCCACGCGTAGGCGGATGCAATGGCAGATCAGACGGATCCCCTTCTGTTATTCTGTGGTACCTGGGCAGGTACCTATTGCAGTGCACTAACACTCCACGGGACAGCGCTATCTCCAACACTTTGGGTGGGCCTGGACATAAGGGAAAGGGACATCAGGGAATTGGTGCCCAGCACCCAGATACATGTTGGTATGCGGTGGGGTGAATTGCTATATGTATGATCTTGTGTATTTTACTGTGTGGTACAGAGTACCGAGTTATTGCTTATAGTAAAGGTTGCTAGCATATATTGTGTGCGTGCATTACTATTATTATTGTTCCTGTAAGCGGACCATCCTGTTGGGATACCTTACTGGTGGAGGTGCTGTATCCAAAGAAATGGAAACAAAAGAAACAGCGCACAAAGCCAAATAGTGAAGCAAGTATTGCTATATATTAGTAATTACAGGGTAATAAATCTGCGTACATCAAAACAGTGGAATAGGTGCATTTAGTGTGTTTCACACAAGTTACCACTCAGCAACTGTTGTCAGAAGAGTCTGCAGCTTGCTTCTCTCAGCGGGGGCGCTACGTTGGTTCAGGAGCAGGATTAATGTCCAAAAACCCTCATCCAGCAGAACATCGCTCCCAAGGGGATTTCCCTTTACAGCAACCACGCTCCGTTGCAGGTATTATTTATGCTAGGTTTAGTTTATATGTTTATAAAATCTTTTTATTATGTATGTAGTTAATAAAGTTGTTGTTTTAAAAGTAATGATTTCATCTTCCCTATCACTTTAACCATTACCTAGTCTAGATGATTGGTCCATTTTTAATTGTTTGACCAATGAGACATCTTTGTTAGGTACTTAAGACCTCTGGGTAATGGCTAAATTATTCCCTGAAGAAGTAGTTTATTCTACGAAACATGTTGGATGATTTTTATCTAGTGCCTTAATATTGCCATTGCCTCCATTGGCTTCACCCTGCTAGTATTACTCCCGGTGGTAATTTTGGGCTTATGAGAGACTTTGAGAGACTTTGAGAGACTTTGACTGCCTCCCTGCCGGTTCCCTCGCTGCTGCGGAGACTGTGACGTCATCACGCAGTATCCCGTGACGGAGCGACAACGTGGCACGCCGAATGTACCCTTGCAGAGCTGAGGTCTCACCCCCGTACAGTGGATCTGCTTGCTGAGCCACACGAGCTGCACCAGACGGCTTGGAAGCGCGAGCGGTCCCACCAAGCACCAATACCTGCAACGGAGCCTGGTTGCTGTAAAGTGAAATCCCCTTGGGAGCGATGTACTGCTGGATGAGGGGTTTTGGACATTAATCCTGCTCCTGAACCAACGTAGCGCCCCCGCTGAGAGAAGCAAGCTGCAGACTCTTCTGACAACAGTTGCTGAGTGGTAACTTGTGTGAAACACACTAAATGCACCTATTCCACTGTTTTGATGTACGCAGATTTATTACCCTGTAATTACTAATATATAGCAATACTTGCTTCACTATTTGGCGTTGTGCGCTGTTTCTTTTGTTTCCATTTCTTAGAGTGTGGGGGGTGCTGAGCCACCCCCTGTGTTTATAGCAGCAGACGCCTCTACAAATACACGGTTATGTGATATAATTTCTTCATATATACACCCTCACTGTGGTTATTGTGATTTATTTCTTGGTCACTTATTTATGTGGTTTAGTCACTGCACTATATTTATATTCTAAATTCTGGGTTAGATAGTAGCGCACAGTATTTTCTCTGTTTTTTGCTGTATCCAAAGAATCAGGTAACCCCAGGCTCCCAGCGGCGGAGGTTCAGGCCTTCTGTGAGCATCAGGTAATGCACCATACACGGTAACACAGGTGTATTTCCACATATGCCATAATCAGTAGGACTATGTAGGTTTAACAGCACCTAAAACCATTTTGATCACTTTATCCTATTATACTTGTGATTTCACTTAATAGTATCATGTTGGAAAAGCATACACTAAGATGCTATGCAAAGGAAAGCTATAATATGTAGCAGAGTTTACAGAATAAAATGCCTCTTTAAATTTCTCACAGTGATATTTCATTTCTGTGACATGTCATCTCTGGCTATATCAGCTGAAATTCTGAAATAGAAAATGACAAGATACAGCAAAGCAATTTACCCTATGCCTTGGCAATTTCAACAGACACGGCTCACTAAAAACGAAAACAAGGAAAAATGTTGTAAACATACGATTTTTACAAGAAAAAGTTATAGAATGATTTTGTAACATACTGATATGATTCAAGGTCCATGCAGGGCATTATTGTATCTTTTTGTTGTAAGGCTGTCACACGCCTCAGATACTAACTCTTTATGCTGGTAATAGCCATTGGTGGGTAAGTGAATTTGTTATTTTCATCACAAAATATGCACCAGTTTTTTACATTTTACTTCAATTTATATAATTATCAAAATTAGTGACAGTAGAACATACCACCTGTGATTTTGTAAACAGCTTATGTATATTCCTATAAAGTAATTGCATGTAGCTATGATCTTATTGGAGTGTGACTAATATATAAATAGTAGCACATTGTTGAAAGTGACTACTTGTAAAAATTGCACATCTACAGTATCTGAAGATATCAGTAAAATTATACCATTAATAAACAATGTACAAAAAAACCTTAGCACAATACAAGTTTTAAAATAAATACATTGGAACTCTCCCAAACACTAGTTATATTATGAAACTAGTTGAAAAATCCCAGATGTGTATATCAGTGTGGACCTCCCATGAAATTCAATCCATATTGCAAATATATAAAAGTATGTGTGTTAGGTAGCACTCCAGATGATAGTGATAATAAGAGAAATATTATTCTGATGTTGTGGTGCACGAGAACAGGGAGGAACAACAACCCCCGCCCTCCCCAAAAAAACATTCCAAATATATACAAAAGATTTTCAGAACAGAATCCCAAAAAAAGGATCAGACGGTTTAAAGAAAATATTGAAAATTGATGCAATATACAAATGCCCCCAATAGAGGCATGGAGAGTATGTCTCACAAAACAGAGCTAAACAGTGACAAAAATAGGGAGAGAGGGGGGAAGGAGAAGAAACAAAAGGGGAATGGAGAACACACAAGCAAAAAAATAAAAACTACATAAAACAAATGTAAAAGATTAGGTAATATAAACAAGGGGGGCAACGTTTTGGGGCCTAAATCGCCCGTCCCCACAGACCTTTTGAGTCTATGGTACTTCCCTTATGTACCTCCATCCAAAAAACGCTCATCTAAATCTAGCATAAATGTTGAGATATGTTAACTACATAAACCTGTAATAAACGTTCTTTAACAAAGAGATAACTACAAGGTATATCTAGAGACTCAAAATCAAAGAAATGTAGCACCCAGAGATACAATGTAAATCATATAATGGATCCTGCAATGCTGAATGTAACCCTCTATGGCTAAAGAATGTGACCTCTGGAGTACCAAAATTACTCCTAATGTAACTAACTGCTGTACTGCAGGAAAATACCCTATAGAGCAAATCGTGATGGTCTAACAACACCAATGCTGGACAAAACGGCCACACACAAAAGTCCTGTAGAATAAAGAATGGCTATAATAGCAAGAGAAAATAACGTTACGAATTCTCAGTGGTTTGTGGTGTCAAATGCTGTCTGGCAGTCATCTGCAGCAGTCTGTTATCAGTAGAATTGTATGGCACTCTAGAAACCTTGCTGCCATGGAGTGACGATACAGTATAATTCACCATGACAAGTTTTTTTCTTTAGGCCATTTGAACACCAATAGATGGACCTACAGGGATCACAATAAGAAGGAAAAGAAGTGGCATTAATCAGATAAGGGAAAACAGAGGTCTCCACAGTACTGAACTTAGCTCATTATTCTTTTTTTTATAGAAGTTGAGCTTCATTCAACCTGAATATTTTGATTAATTTGAAGTTGGTACATAATTTTTATTTAATAATGATAATGATAAACCTCCCAGACATAACTAGGCTAATATTTAGAATAGAAGTCTGTATCTCTTGAACAAACTATTAAAGAGATTCGTGGACCTCCTTGACTTAATAATCTCAGAGGTATGGTCCCTGATGACCTTATTGATGATAAAAGGGAATTGTAGAAAAATGTAATATTGGGTAGTGGGGCAAAGCATCTGCCATCATAGACTTATTGAAGGAGCGTCGGCCCAGGGCAGCATACTACTGTATGTTATTTTACAGCCAAAAAAGTACCATGTACAACCATGCATTTTGGCGGAGCGAATCAACCACCACTCTGGGCAACATAATGCTGTTTTAAACAGAAAAAAAAACCCACCCTGCGATGTCCCTGACTATTTTAAAAAGCAACCCAAAGTTGTGGGCTCAATCCAAGAGGGCGCCTCGAGTTGCTCTTATTCTGAGCTTTATGATGACCCAAGACAATGGCCTTCCACTTAGAGTATAATTTAGGAATATCCCTTTATCTTGAAGGCAGCCTTCCAATCAGAGCTACAAAATGCAGGGAAGGATCTGAGAGGAGATCTAAACCATCTAGAGAAAGGAACAAGACCTAGAGGCCAAAATATTGGAAGTCTATAACTTGCAGGACGTGCACGTGGAGGAGATATGGGATATGAAGGCTAAAATAACAGAGTTATCCGAGGGCCAAGAGGACCAGGAGAGCAGGCAAGAAAGGAACAACATCCGAGTGAGGGGTATCCCCAAAGCTATGGATGATCTGGATCACTATCTGTTGAGGTTATTCATATCACTGCGGCTTAATCTGTTTGAGCCTCAGCTACTGCTTGACCGAGCTCACAGAGCTTTAGGTCCCAGGTCTACTAACCCAAATTGGCAGAGGTATGTAATTCTCTCCTTTCTCTGAAAGTAATGAAATTAAAGTATAATGGAGGCTGCAAGAAATAAAGACGGGGTTGTATTCAAGGCGCGCAAGCTGCAGTTCTTTCCTGACCACTCAACTATTACCCTACAGAAGAGAGCTGTTACAGTGGCACTGCATGGCGGAAGTATTAAATACTACTGGGGTTTGCCGTTTTTGTTAAGTAATATATCCCAACACTCGCTCAAGGACCCAGCAAATGCCCCTGACTTTGGTAAGGGTGGGCTTGTGACTCCTCAGGCCTGAGTCTCCTACTACAACAGATGAGGCAAAGGGGAAACCCACATAGAACACAGTGGGGCCTGCGCGGAGATATCTGCAGTCGAGAAAGTGATCAGCCTAGTTGGAAGACCCGGAACCTGATGTATGGATATGTCAGGATGATGGGGTCGAATTGGCAAACTCTCTATGGGTGGGGGTAGCAGCAGTTCCCTGAATGCGCAGTTGGAACTATACCCACCACATCATAATTGGACCTTGCGAGATGTGTCTACTCTTTTCCTAGGCTGTGCTGTCTAGACATGGGGTGCTCCTTTGAACACTGTGGTGTGGAACTGATATTTCCAATCATGTGGTAGGGCCCTGCTGACCCCTCATCTGTCCCGGGAGCTGGGCCCACAAACATTCCAAATGTTTTGTTATTATTGGGGGCAGTGGGGGTATTTTAATATTTGTTAGGGGGCGTGGAAGTATTTTAATATGTAGTGGGGGAGTGGAGGTATTTTAATATGTATTGGGGGTATTTTAATATGTATAGGGGCAGTGGGATATTTTAATATGTATTGGAGTAGTGGGGGTATTTTAATATATATTGGGGTAGCAGGAGTATTTTAATATGTATTACGGGGAGTGGGGGTATTTTAATATGTATGTGGCAGTGGGGGTATTTTAATATGTATGTGGTAGTGGGGGTACTTTAATATGTATTGGGGGTATTTTAATATGTATAGGGGCAGTGGGATATTTTAATATGTATTGGAGTAGTGGGGGTATTTTAATATATATTGGGGTGGTATATTGGGGTAGCAGGAGTATTTTAATATGTATTACGGGGAGCGGGGGTATTTTAATATGTATGTGGCAGTGGGGGTACTTTAATATGTATTGGGGTTATTTTAATACTGTATGTATTGGGGGTATTTGAATATGTATTGGGGTAGTGGGGGTATTTTAATATGTTTTGGGGCAGTGGGGGTATTTTAATGTATTGGTAGTGGGGGTATTTTAATATGTATTGGGGTAGTGGGGGTATTTTAATATGTATTGGGTGTAGCTGGGATATTTTAATATGTATTGGGGGGTAGCAGGGGTATTTTAATGTGTATTGGGGGAGTGTGGATATTTTAATATGTATTGGGGCAGTGGGGGTATTTTAATATTTATTGTGGCAGTGGGGGTATCTAATATGCATTGGGCGAGTGGGGGTATTTTAATATGTATTGGGGTAGTGGGTGTACTTTAATATGTATTGGGGAGCACAGGTATTTTGATATGTATTAGGGGGAGTGACGGTATTTTAGTATGTATTGGGGGGAGCAGGAGTATTTTAATATGTATTGGGGGGAGCGGTGGGCTTTTTAATATTTATTTTGCAAGGGGGATTTAGTGAGAGTTGGGTAATTGATGGAGGTGGGGGGAGTGAGAGGGGGTGAGTGAAGAAGAGGGAGTGAGACGGAGGGGAGAGAAATACGTGGGAAGAGCTGGGGAAATAGAGGGGGCTCATGAGGTGTGAAATGGGGTAGGAGGCTCGCGATACCTCCGACACGGGGGGGGGGGGTGTGGAGGGGGCCCGGACGTAACTCTAGCCCTGGGCCCCGGGAAATCTGTCTGTGGGCCTGGCTGTATGCAATTGTATGTATATACAGTATGCTGCTGTAATTGATTTAGATTTTCAAAATGACCCACTTAAAATGAATACAATATACTGTAAGCTCTATTTTTAAGACAGTACATTTAGTTGATTTAGATTGTAAGACATACAGTAAAACTCAACACAAGCAATTCTGTCTTGCAAGGCATTAAACTGACTTGAAATCTGATCCTGTACCATTAATCAATGTTGTGTCTTCTGTCTAAGAGAAAAATAAGTTCATTTAAAACCTAAGGCAAACTCTACATGGCATTCATTGATCTGACATTTATCGCTAAACTCCCTAAACAGGATGTTGCTGTGAAAGAGATTTCTGTGGCATAACAAAGAGCTCAAGATGTCAATCTCAAATTGACATATCGCTAACAAACTTGAAAAATATTTTGTTTTTTTTAACTAATACTTTATTAAATTGAGTTCATATAGTCTGTGCTATGGTGTCTCCCTCTCTTCTACTTTAAGTACTGTATACCCACACAGCGTCCTACCCAAGATGTCAAATTAGACAACACTGGATCCTTTCTACACACCTGAGCTTTGAGTGTGATACAGTATGCTCTATTTACTCATATCTAGGTGAGTATAATGTTTGAAGATTAATATAACGATCTCTACATTTTTCAGCAGCAATACTACTCTATAGTTTTCTTTTACTGATTTTTTGCATATTACGTATCCCCCTCCCTCATCCTGTTTGACAAATATTCTGGTCGCACCTTGTTGAAAATTACCTTGGCAATAGGATTTTCTATTCTTTTCTCTGTGGTTACAGTATGTAACTTTAGGACAGGTCTATTCAAGTGCGTCAATTAGGTGTAGGTACTGATTTCCAATTCACTCTGCCTGGACCGAAAATAATATCTGGCAGCAGCTTGATCATTTTCCCTCCTTCTCTTCTCCATTCAAAATATGCCAAGCGGTAAAAAGTACATCACGTACCCTATTTATCTAACCTGATGAACTTTGTGTAAAGTTGACTTCTGTGAAAATTAAATTGTGCAGCCATAGTATTGGAGTTAAGGTTCTACATTATATTAAAACCTTAAACCAAGTGCCCAGATTAACTGTTAGGTTATTAAAATCATGCTAGAGGCATAATTATTCATGTGACTCAACAGAAAATATATTTATTAACATTGCAAACCCAATGTCAATTTCTCCTGCTATGGTTCGTTACTGCCAAAAATGCATAAATCTAAAGGAGGATGGTTCTCACAGACAAATAAAATAAATACCATCAAATAGTATTACACATGCCATACATATTAGATGTAAGTATTTTAATTTGATGGCCCTAAGCCAACCCCACACATTTTTCATGACCACAACCTAAACTTTTCCTTAGGCTGCTTCTGTTGACCCACTTAAAGCTAATCTGCCTTGGAAGAGAAGTCCATGGAAATGAAGAAAGCGGTGCACTGCAAAAATTGTGGGGCTAAGCACAAAAATTATGATTGATATATTCTTCTTTATTTAACTCGTGCCATCATAGAAATAAGTATAGAGCAAGTAACACTGACGTGTTTCACGCTTCTCAGCGCTTTATCAGATTCGATGTGTAATATTATTTTAATAAAAAATTGTATTATAACTTCAGAGATTAAATCTTCTTTACTTATGTATCATATACAGTATGAAGGTACTTTACAATTATTTTGTCTTGTGCGTTAGTCAATTTACTGTATGGGGCCTTGAGGGGAAATAGTAAAGGCGTTATTTGGCACACATAAGAACAAGTATCAATTTCTGATTAGTCTGTTTTTATTCACTTTTATCACATCAATTCAACCCCTATTTTTAAATAAGATCCGTGCATCAAATGCAATGAAACATAACTAGTTTTATCCCCCGTCCTGTATTAGAAACAAAAGTCTGTGCGACGCATACTGTAAATACAGCTATACATGTCGTACTTTACTGAGTCATATACATGCTGAAACATGGGAAGCCGGAACTTTGTGGGGGATTGATTTCCTCTGATGACTCCTTTTTGTGTGATGTCAGTGTGGGTTCAACAAGAGTTTTCACAGCCAACACCCTCTCTCTACCTCCGGTACTTTTATCGGCCCTTTGATAGGGACAGGGTAGGAATAGGGTTAGGGAAACACTTTGACAAATGCTCCCCAATTCAGATGCTTTGAACACAAATGCCTTTTGTTTCTTTGTACATTGAAATAAAGTAGTCAAATATTTGCTTTAAAGCAGCAATCACCCCACAAAAAAATGAAATAAAAATGAAGTGATATCATAACATGATACTTTGTGTTGTGCTAATCTATTTCAGATGTTATAAAAAATCATTTGTTTAATGAGTTTTCACCTGTTTATTATTTCAATGGTATCAGCTGTTACCATGACAGAGATTAAGGTGCAATCCCGTGTAGCCGATCAAGAAACAACATTTTGTAATAATGTCAATTGTTTTCTTAACCAAATGTAGCCCCGGTATCCATCAGGGGATTGTTAAATGCTGCAGTTTAGCCACTAGGGCAGCTGCAATTAGATAGGAGTATAGCAGCTTCAGAGGCTGCAGTTTACATGTTGCTAGGCAACCAGTGAAGCTGTGAGATGATGACAGTTAAGACAGTGTTTTGAAGAGTTTCAGTTGGAGCTGGGAGCTGGGTGAGTTAGGGTGTGTGTGTGCATGGAGCAGTAGCCCCTGGCACTAGGCCTAGTTACCCCCTAAGTCCCGATAACTATTATCCTTGCCCCAGCTTGTGGAACTTTAGGGACAGGCCTTAAGTAAGAAATCTGCCCCTTTAGCTGTTTGATTAGACCAAGGAACCGCTCATCTGCTGCGCTGCCTGATCACTGGGACTGGAGAAGACCCCCTCTAGATAGAGACTATCTTCACGGAGGACTCCGCCACGCAGTGACTGCGGCCTGCGGACTGAAGACGGACCAGCCCCAAAGTATAGACGGTACAGTGTATGGTGATATTATCCATGCCGGAATTCACCCCATGCGTAGGCGGACGGCACGTCGGATCAGGCGGATCCCATTCTGTTATACTGCGGTACTCGGGTGCCGGAGCCCGGGGCAGGTACCTATAGTGGTGCACTAACACTCCACGGGATAGCGCTATCTCCAACACTTTGGGTGGGCTTTGACATAAGGGACATCGGAGAATTGGTGCCCAGCACCCAGGTACTTTGGGGACACCTATGTTGATATGTGGGCGGTGAACTTCTATATGTATAGTTATATGCCTATTACTGTGTGGTACAGAGTACCAAGGTTATTAGTTATAGTAAAATGGTTGATAGCATATATTGTGTGCGTGCATTATTATTATTGTTCCTGTAAGAGGACCATCCCACCCCGTTGGGAACCCTTACAGGTGGAGGCGCTGTATCCAAAGAATCAGGTAACCCCAGGCTTCCAGCGGCGGAGGTTCAGGCGCTCTGTGAGCCTATCAGGTAACGCACCACACATGGTAACACAGGTGTATTTCCACACAGGGTCCCTATCTGCTATTGGTGGGTGGGGGCAAACTGTGTTACACAAATCTAACAATTCTTAAAGCAGCAATTCATTTTACTCACCATAAAAAAAAACTAATGAACCTTTTCATTCTATCATCACACTGTCCTTTTTTAGTTATTTTTTTTTAACAATCCCATCCCTTCTAAATTCCGTAGATGAATTTTGGAGATATCCGTTTCTATCTTATTTCACAGAGGGGATAGGAGTGTGATGAATGTGATGTGCACGGATTACAAAGGGGTTGTCAGACTGTAATGTATTGCATTGTAATATATTACCAGACCCTGTGGTGGCAAAGGAAGAAGGGGACTCATCTCTATCACATTCAACCTCATACCAATGCTTTTTTAAATGTTGCTTTCAGCTACTGAATAGAAATGTTATTTAAGCAAGGACACTTCACTAAGCAATATATTGCATGTACGTAAAGGCAAAAAAAACATTCAAAATGATAATTCAGTACAGATATCTGAGATTCTTTGCTCATCCTCAAGGTTGTTTGTTAGAAAACTGAAGATTGCATCTCAATTCCCACATCCACCAATAAAAATCAAGGTTGTAGCAAAACACATAAATCATCTGATAAAGAACCTTGACATCCATAAAACAGGTTACACTTGGTAATGATTTGTGGCCTTTATCTGAACTGAGAAGGATTTGATTTGACCTGTCAATCTAAAGCTGTAAAGCCTCCAAATCCAAGTGCAGCATGCAAATCCAGTGGGGAAGCTAGTTACTGAAACAGCAGGGACTAAAGCAAGTCATGGTAGTAAACACATTTCTAATACATGAGTTTATTCTATAGAGAGTTATTTAGCACCTCAACTCTATATACGTTGGTAAAATGACTTTGTTACCATTGTTCCCCAATTGACCATTCTCTCTGGTGTTCATTTGATTTCAGTACAAGCTGTATTAATTTAAGAAGTCATTATCTGTGGCTTCTTTTGATACTGTATAATCATATATATTGAGATATTTTTCTTGTTTCCTAGTCAGCAGACGTGTATATTATTTATTTTAATTCTTTTAATTATGCTATTATATGTAATGTTTGAGATATTGCTTAGGCATACTTACTGTACCATCTTCCATATACAAGTGTGTCTGAACGTTACTTACAAGAAGTTACACTTATCCATACACTATCATTGTTTGCATCTTATTTCGTAGAAGGGAGGCTTTTAATTTGGATTGCTTTTTAACAGTTTATTATAGTTTTGTTTTACACTTTACACTTTGTGGATTGTATGCATTCTGGGTTGGACTGTCAGGGTTCTGCTCGCCACAAACCAGGGTCGGACCGTGAGGCTGAGGTGGGGTTGTAAAAGCACCGACCTGAGACCGCGCAGGCTGATCCGGATTGCGCAGTTCGTTGTCAAACGTAGCAGGATCAGGAAAGGAGAAGACAGCGTCGTCGTTGTACAAGCCAGGGTCAGGACAGGAGATATCAGGATAACCATTGTTCAGGCAAGAGTTCGGCAACAGGTAGTCAGGAGAGCCCCGCTTCAGCTTAGGAGCGCGGGGTTGGCCTCTGCGCGAGCGACGACCATGGCCCATGGTACTGGTCACAGGAGATGGTAGGCAGACCAGAATAGCACACCGCTTTGCTGCACGGGTGCACCAGTGCTACAGCGCAAGAGTCCTGAGCCGCTGGGGAATCCTCTGTAACAGCACAGGAACCAGGACACGGCCTCTCTAGATTAGGGAAAGAGTAGGCCCCAGGAACCAGGAAGCTGAAGATCCACAGGGAAACCTCCGCTACAGTGCAGGAATCAGGAGACTGAAGAGCGCGGGGGATACCTTTGCCTCAGTGCAGGAAAGCAGGAAGCTGAAGACATAGGGGAAACCTTTGCTTCAGCGCAGGAGAACAAGCGGCTTGAAGGAACTTGAAGGAAGCTGAAGGACGCAGGGCGGAACCTCCGTATCAGCATAGGAGAACAAGCGGCTTGAAGGAAGCTGAAGGACGCAGTGCGGAACCTGGTATCAGCATAGGAGAACAAGCGAGGGCTTGTGGCAAAACAGTAGACATCCAGTTAGGACTATTCTCGGCAGGGAGCATTATGGGAAGACAGTACTTAAAGGCCAGCGGGCCAATCCCCGGAGGGGGGTGTGAAGGTACTGCTCCAATGAATGAATGCAAGTCTAGGTTGCAGTGATAGGCTGCACAGCTGCAGTAGATACCAGAGGGAGTGTGTATTGCTTTGATGAGTGAATCCAGGCTGCAGCAAACCTCAGGAGAGCTGATCCAGAACTGCACCGGTCTGCAAGGTAAGGCAACCAGTAAACCGTGGAGCGGATTCCTTACAGTACCCCCCCCCCTTCACGCGAGACCTCCGGGCGAACATGAGCACTCATAGAGTTGGAGGACCGGGAATTGTTGCTGAACAGTCTAGGATTGGGGTTAGAGTCGTACT
This sequence comes from Ascaphus truei, assembly GCF_040206685.1. Taxonomy (NCBI): domain Eukaryota; kingdom Metazoa; phylum Chordata; class Amphibia; order Anura; family Ascaphidae; genus Ascaphus; species Ascaphus truei. The sequence goes on along the minus strand of NC_134483.1, from coordinate 303,550,143 downwards.
CCAGTGACTCATGATTAGTCCTTAGTGTACCCCCACCCCCCGGTGAGAACTGTGGCCAGACAGGACCATCCATGGGCCTTGGGGACATTGAGTTGTTCCTAAAATTCTTTAGGTAGAAAGGGCATCCGTAAACGAGCAGTTCTTTAGTGAGTACAGTTCTAAGAAATAAGAGTAGTAGAAGAAACATCCTTAGTACATGGCTCGCCCCGCAAAATGACTTGGAAATCCAGGGTTGTGAAGAACCAGAGGGTTCCAGAGCAGAAACGGCAGAAGAACCCCTACAGGAAGCCCAGTCTTTAATAAAGGAACCTGAATCTAGGATCAGCGGCCCTGATAATTGATCGAATACACCAGGAGGAACTTTGTAACAGAAAAAGTCTTGGCTGACCACTGCATGTTGAAATTTGCGAGAAATTTTTCCTCTAGAAGGCTCCCAGGTAATGGTTAGTAAGGGTATAGGCTGGTTGGAAGCATCTCCCGGTATTGGTATGGAAGGTGACAAGGCAAGCAGTAAACCCGGCATAGGGACCGAAATCTTGGGATACATACAGAGTATTTCCAACTGAGAGGAAATAACAGGGGCAACCGAAAATTCCGAGGGACAAAACCATGGTTTAGCAGGAGCAGAGAAGCAAACAACAGTAGAGCTCTCCAATACTGGGAAATCTTCATTGGGAGATAGTATTGTCAGTGAATCAGGAATAGTCCTTGGGATCTTCAAATCAGTAGCTTGAGAAAAAGGCAGAGCCAGGGTAGTGGTGGGAGGGAAGCTAACATCAGAAGCTGAAGTCTGTACCTCAGTGACAGAGCCTTGAGAATCAACAAGCAGCAAGTATGAACTATGAAAACTCTTAATGACAGGCACCTTAGGAGTACAAGGAGTCTTTTCCGAAACTGCAATGGCCCTAACCACAGGGGTACCTAACCTGTCAAAAACATGAATAGGTGTGTTTTCTAGTGCAAAATCTCTGATCACAGGACTCCTAACCGATAGTGAGGGTGTCTGGGTTTGATTAGAGAAAAAATCAGATGTATTGATAAGTGACTTAGAAACAACTACTGAGGTTCTAGATTTGCTGGACATGTGAGAAAAAATACCCTTTAAGACAGGAGCTTTAATTTCCTCCCAGAGTAACCCCATGTTTGCTGGGACATATTTAGACACAGTACTGAGGGACTGGGTTTCAGCAAAGGCAGGACAGCTAAATAGCTCAGATTTAAACCCCAGGACTTGTAATATGTGCATGGTGACCTCAGACAGTACTAAGGGAGTGACCACAGATATGCTGATCCCCAAAGGATTAGCCTGGAGAGAGAAATCAGGGGGACCCCCAGACAGGATACTCATTGTAGAAAGAGCTTCAGAATCAGAAGGAGAATCATAACCTCTCAGAGTCTCAAAACTAGTAAGACACAATTCAGCGAAAAGGGAAACCGTGTGCAAGCTTTTTACTAATCTATATGAAAAAGCGTCACTTTTGGGAGAAAACCGTGTGTCAGCAAACATTCCTGGGAACACAATATGAACCCTAGGAGGAACATACAGACTACTGTATGCTTTTAACCCTAAGCATAAAGAGGAGAAGAACTCAGACAGTACACGGGGGTTAATCATAACTGTACTGGTCTCTGAAGTAGGTATTTGGTAAGGAATATCTGGGAAACCAGAAATTACTGCAGACTCCATAATGTGGGAACTATGCGCTGAAGCAGGGATCACCGCTATGTGGGCGACAGGCTGGTTCAGTGAAATACCCGGGAGAAGGAACTCTGCGACCAAGCTTAGGGAAAAACCTGACTCCTGACTACATTTATCAGGAACCAGAACTTTAGCCGAAGTCTCCGGAGGCGAAGCTGCGGAAACTTGAGCTGAAGCAGGGGATTTATAGCAAAGAATATCTAGGGACTCCGTACGGTTATAGGAATCCCTCAATGCAACCTCTGCTGTCTGACTTGTGGACTCATTCTCTGAGGCTAAAACGAAGGCATTAACTTGGAGGCAGCAAGAATTTACAGGGGTTAATGCAGACAGTGCCTGAGAGTAAAACACAGGAAATTTTTTCTCTGTATTAGGAGAGACAAGGGATCTCTCCTCTGGAGCTAGGGGCGTGACCGTGGCTGGCAGAGAACAGGGAATTATCAAAGGAGACTCAGAGAGCTGCCCCTCAGGGGTTAATACAGAAATGACCCTGGGAACAGAACTTAGGGATTCTTTCTCTGACGGGGAAAGCGCACAGGACTGCCTAGCAGAGTTTAAAGCTGGAAAACCCTCAAGAGCTGGAGTGACAGATTCGGAGTTAGAAATAGGGGAACAAAGGGACTTATTCTCTGATACAAGAACATTAGTGCTGGGTAGAGCAACATATGTATTCTCCAGGGGGACCTCACAGGACTGATCGGCAGGGGTTAACGAAAACATATCATTGGTGTCAGGGAACCCGGCCATACACTCAGGGCAAGGATCCGTGGTAGACCAGGGATACAGCCAAGCAGCAGCGAAGCTGGCGAGGGGAGGATCCTGTTCCTTTATGCAAATGTCCAATGTCATGGAAAGGATATGGAGTGTTTTTTGGGCATCAGCCAACATGAGGAGAGGGTCCACTTTTGCTATATAAATGTCTAAAGACAAGGCCAGGGAAGAGAGTTCCTTTTGGGCGTCGTCCAATTCTAAAGGGTACACATTTTCCCAAGTTAAGGGGTAACCAGGAAAGCAAATACAAGCGGCCAGCGATTGTTTTAAGTCCCGGAGGCGGTAAACCTTCATCATGAGATCACTACGGCATTTGTTTTGCAAAGGGGTTAAACCTACAAACACAATCAGATCCTCAAGCATGGGTAATATCTCACATAGAAACTGGTATTCACACTGGGACTGGTTTACAGGCTGGGACAGGCTTTCAGACAGAAACTTACCAACCCTCACCACAGGGCGGTCCGAGTTTGTGCGGCCGAGCATACTGTCAGGGTTCTGCTCGCCACAAACCAGGGTCGGACCGCGAGGCTGAGGTGGGGTTGTAAAAGCACCGACCTGAGACCGCGCAGGCTGATCCGGATTGCGCAGTTCGTTGTCAAACGTAGCAGGATCAGGAAAGGAGAAGACAGCGTCGTCATTGTACAAGCCAGGGTCAGGACAGGAGATATCAGGATAACCATTGTTCAGGCAAGAGTTCGGCAACAGGTAGTCAGGAGAGCCCCGCTTCAGCTTAGGAGCGCGGGGTTGGCCTCTGCGCGAGCGACGACCATGGCCCATGGTACTGGTCACAGGAGATGGTAGGCAGACCAGAATAGCACACCGCTTTGCTGCACGGGTGCACCAGTGCTACAGCGCAAGAGTCCTGAGCCGCTGGGGAATCCTCTGTAACAGCGCAGGAACCAGGACACGGCCTCTCTAGATTAGGGAAAGAGTAGGCCCCAGGAACCAGGAAGCTGAAGATCCACAGGGAAACCTCCGCTACAGTGCAGGAATCAGGAGACTGAAGAGCGCGGGGGATACCTTTGCCTCAGTGCAGGAAAGCAGGAAGCTGAAGACATAGGGGATACCTTTGCTTCAGCGCAGGAGAACAAGCGGGAACTTGAAGGAAGCTGAAGGACGCAGGGCGGAACCTCCGTATCAGCATAGGAGAACAAGCGGCTTGAAGGGAGCTGAAGGACGCAGGGCGGAACCTGGTATCAGCATAGGAGAACAAGCGGCTTGAAGGAAGCTGAAGGACGCAACCTGGTATCAGCATAGGAGAACAAGCGAGGGCTTGTGGCAAAACAGTAGACATCCAGTTAGGACTATGCTCGGCAGGGAGCATTATGGGAAGACAGTACTTAAAGGCCAGCGGGCCAATCCCCGGAGGGGGGTGTGAAGGTACTGCTCCAATGAATGAATGCAAGTCTAGGTTGCAGTGATAGGCTGCACAGCTGCAGTAGATACCAGAGGGAGTGTGTATTGCTTTGATGAGTGAATCCAGGCTGCAGCAAACCTCAGGAGAGCTGATCCAGAACTGCACCGGTCTGCAAGGTAAGGCAACCAGTAAACCGTGGAGCGGATTCCTTACATGGACATTTTGATTTTATTTTGTTATTAGAGTAGGCTTTTTTTAATTGAATTCTATTTTTGCAAAATAAAGGATATTTTGAGTAGTCCATTGTTGGATCTTGTTTTTTCTCTCTTTAACGTTTATGCATACACATTAACAACAGCCCAAATTCAAATTAGTGAGCCAAAGGGACCATTTTTTATTGTGTCTTATTTCTAAATGTAGTAGGTGCCAATATATTGTTTACATTGTTATTTTTCCTATGTCATTTAAATTTTTTTCTGGTAGGTAGTTAGTAGAATAGCGTCCTCTGTTAGAATATGCCAGTGTCTTTTAATAGTACAGTATATCTTAGATGAAGCTTCGTTAACCTTCGTAGTAAATAGAATATGTGATATTGTACCATTATTTATTATTTTCTTATGTCTTCTCGGGGGCCCAGAGAGCTTGACGTTCCAAATTAATGGCTTTAGTAAAATATCCATTGCAGTCCACTTTTTTCCTAAATAGTTTTATGTCGACTGAACTATTTCATGAAAGTGATTGTGCAAAGTCCAGGAATTCAATAATCTTCCTGCTTGAATAATAAGTAAATTTTAGACCAAGATCATTGCTATTTATACTCTTGAGAAAAGTATCTAAAGAATCTGAAGCCACTTTCCATCTAAAAACGATGTCATCAATAAACCTGCACCATTAAATTCTATTGGATAAAAATGGGTTTTTGTTTCAACTATAAAAATTCTCCCAATATTACATAAAAAGATTCTCATAATTAAGCGCAAATTTCTCCCCATTTCCGTCCCACATTTCTGTAAATAAAAATCACCTACTGTATAACGCAAAAAATTATGCATTAAAATAAATAAAATACAGGGCGTGGCTTGGAGCCTAACAGAGAAGGCTGCGTGTGTTTGGAGCTCCTCCAGATAAAGCTGCAATCAGATAAAAAAACGAACAATTATTTGGCCCAATTACCCCAAATTGAGTGCCACTGAAGAGAGTAGGAGACGGAGGACATTGGGGAGAAAAAAAAAAAAAAGCAACAATCTGGACAATCTATTGAGATCCCAGAAGCAAAGATACACAAAAAAAAAAAAAAGCAAGTAAAGGCCACACTCCTCATACAGAGGCAACTGACAGCAGCAGGGTCCGCTCGTGGTGCTGAGCGGTGCTGCGGGGACCCCCTCCCCTGCCCACACAATTGAAAGGGCTAAAGCTGCGGGAAACAGTCCAGTAAGAGACTCACCGGCACTAGTACAGTGATCGGAGGATCAAGCAGGAGTCAAGGAGGGAAGAAGGAGCAGCCATCTTGACTCCGTCACGGAGGAGCGAGCCGAGAGGTGTGCGGCCTCCTCCTGAGGGTGAGTGGCTCGACGGGGGGTCCAGAGGAGGGGAGAAGGAGTGCCATCTAAGATGGCCACCAGGCGCGCACGCGGAGGATAACACACGACGGCTGCATCGAAGGGGAGAGCCCTCATGGATGACCGGATTGAGGCCCGCTGACAGGGAAAGAGTGTCTGGGGATTCCCCCCCTACCCCCGAGACAGGAGATTCCAACCTCACCTAAATCGAGCGAGGGGCCCAGGCTGAGAAGGGAGACGGCCATCTTGTGCCCAGAGGCTAGAAAAGACACTACACTGTATACCTCCCTGAAATCAAGAGAGGCAGGCTAGATGGACTAAGTGCTGCAGTTGGGAGCAGAAGGGGAGAGAAGACCTTACCTCATCAAACTGTTGTTTGAATCATTCAGCCACTGTATAAGAAAGCCCTCTCTGATGCTGGAACTCCCCAATGCATGGTCACTTAAGATTAAAAAAAAAAAAAAAAGGGACTTCCGGTGACGTCACCGCACATGCCAGCCTAAAGCGGAGCTCCTGATCCCCCTCCACATAAAAGGAGATAGAAAGAGCAAAAAACACCCAAAAACGCCAGGGAAACGCGATGGCAACACCAGCTACAAGCCAGGATGGCAAAGCAACAAAAATAAAACCCCACGCAAAGCGTTTCAACATATTTTATGCCGGCAAAGCGCCAGACAGACCAGGAGGAGAAGAGCCAAGATGGCGCCAGCACCAGCGTGGCAAGTGCTCCCGCCCGCGAGCAACCACTACTGGAACACATAAATGCAAGCCACCTTATAACTAAAGACTTCCTCGAGGACTATATGACCCAGATGTTCACCAAGCTGAGGAAAGGCTTTAACGAGGACCTGAATAGCGCGATCAGCAAGATTAAGCAGGCCCTCAATGACCATAACTCAAAGAACGGAGTCCCTGGAGGGCAGGGTGGAGGAAGTCGAGGCGGTTCAGTCCTCAGCAGAGGATGAAATCAACAGGCTCAACCACGAAATTGCACTGCTGAAAGATGGTCTGGAAGACCAAGAAAATCGGGACCGGCGCCAGAACCTAAGGTTCCGAAATATCCCTGAAACAATTTCAGCAGAAGCCCTCACACCCTACCTGCAGGACCTCTTCCAGATCTTGGCCCTGGAGATAAAGAAAGAGGATATGGAGCTAGACTGAGCCCATAGAGCCCTGGGCCCCAGGCAGGAGGACCCAAAAAGGCGCAGAGACGTGATCGCACGCTTCCACTCTTACAGCACCAAAGAGAAAATCCTGTCTAAAAGCCGAGGGATGAACCAGATCTCATTCCAAGGAGAACAGATCCAGATCTATAGCGACCTGTCAAGAACGACTATTCTCCGCCGAAAAGACTTAAAGCCTTTGACTCAGCGCCTACAAAACCACAGCGTGCGCTATAGATGGGGATTCCCATTTAAACTCAGCATCCACGCTAAAGGCAAGTTCTACACGATCTCGCATATAGAAGAAGCTCCCAGATTCCTGTGGCTCCTGGGACTCCCTGCCTTACAGGGACAGAGACAAGAGGAAGAAGAAGATGACACAAATCTGCCCCGACGACAGCGAGGATCCAGATCTTCGGAACGCCTGGCCCAGCAGAGAACCACCAAAGCAACGCCAGGACCCTAAAGATCCAGGAAAGAAAACACCAAGACATTCCCTGAAAGGCTGAGACACCCTCTCCTATCACATGGTGAAACTAACCCTCTTCCCCCCCCTCCCCATACGCACCTAAGTCACACCAGCTGACGATCCCCCCTGCCACCCAAGGACTATGCTCACCTGCAAAACCCCTACATGGAGCCGGGGGTGCCCCCCCTTTTTTTCCCTCCCCCCACCTCACCCCCCCTGCCACTTTCCCACCCATACGAGTACCCACACTACAAACACCCGACCCCCACATGTCTCGTCCGCCTACAGCGACCCTGCCCTCCCTCCCTCGAGCGCAAAGGGAGAGAAAACACAGGTGGAGGATATCCCAGTCCCACCAACTTACGGGGATACCCGGCAAAGCCTGACTGCAGACGTCGCGACCTGAGTGTAAAGGTAAACATAGAAGGAAGAGATTTTCCAGAAACGCCAACAGGAGGGCGCTGTTACATACGAAATGGGAGCCCTACTCTCTATCCTACGGAAGGGACAAAAAACTAACTGGTATCTCTGATTATTGAATACTTATCCATCATAGTGGCCATGGCTAGCTATTTAATAAAGTAAATACCAGAGCTATATCCACCTTCCCTCCCCATTCCCGCCCCCTCCCCCCAGTAACATGAGCTCACGGTCTCCATATACTGTACAACTGAAATGTATAGAATAAATTAGAAATGTCGAGCATAGAACTGATCATACCCCGCATATCCCATCCCCTTCCCCCCGCCTCCCTGGCCCCCCACCCATCCCCCTTCAGTCTCCACAAAAGATCTTGCCTAACCCAGACTAGCCCGGGTGCAAAGTATATAATTGTACATACAGGTTCAACTGAAATGTATATGAGTACCTACGACTCTAGATCAAAGAACTGCTGCTACCCTACCTTCCTTATCTCCCCCCCACCCCCAAAACCCAACCCCAGTTCCCACTGGCCCCCTCTGCCCCACCATTCGCCCCCCCTCCCCTCCCCGTCCAACTGAGCAGGATCAGCTTCTATCACACACACCTGAAATGTATATGATTATCTAAGAATGTGGATCAAATAATTGCTGTTACCCTACCCTCCCTATCTTACCCCCCCCCCCTGATACACGAATCGCTGCAAACGACATGATACAGTTGAAATGTGAGCAACGGACGACCTCTGTCCAATTGAAATGTTCCAGCTAACCTCTAAATGTATAACAAGCAGATAAGAGCAAGCTATCTTCCCACCGTCCCCCCTCCCCATCCAACTGAGCAGGATCAGCTTCTATCACACACACCTGAAATGTATATGATTATCTAAGAATGTGGATCAAATAATTGCTGTTACCCTACCCTTCCTATCCCCTCCCCCACCCACCCCAACCCCCCACCCCACCTCCCCCCCTAACGCCTCAGATCCAGTCACCCACCCTATGTACAGGTCTTGATGCAAACGACACGATACAGCTGAACTGTTAGCAACGTATGCCCTATGTCCAATGGCAACAGCCCAGATAACCTATGAATGGGTAACAACGGACAAGAGCAAGCTATCTTCCCACTGCCCTCCCTAGCCCCCCTCTTCCCTCCCCCTTTCCTTACCTCCCCTTCACCCCCCCCCCACCCACATCCCCCTCCTCCCCACCCTTTCCCACCCCCCTCACCTAAACGGAGGACAAACACCAAAAGGGTAAACCAAATCAATAAAAGTGGTATAACCCGTAGCCTTACCAGGGAAGACAATCGGGATTGGGGTCTAACCCCAGAATAAGATCTACAACGGAGAGAGGAGGGTGACTCTCCGAGAGAGATCTTCAATAAATTAAATAAAAAAAAAATAAAAAAACAGGGTTTCAGATATTAAAATGTAATGGAGGGGTTGGGACATGACCGCGTAGGGCTGAGTGTGCTCATGGCTCACGATCGTCTCCACACGGGCAATAAGCCCAAAATCCAGATCACACAGGATCATGGTTTCCATTTTAGGGGTTTTTCCCAAAAAAAACACACTTTTTCTCTCCTCTCTCTATCTCCCTTTTCTCCCCCGTACCTCACCCCCACCCACGAGCAATGCAGATGCACAAGGCAAGGTCAAGAGATCCATGCCAACTAAGAAATATGCTGACCTTAATGGGAAAGTGGCTAAACGAGCCACTAAGGTCAAAGAAACTGAGCTATGGCTAGTACATCAGCCATAAAAATAATATCACTAAATGTAAAAGGTCTCAACTCTAACAAAAAGAGAAGATTAGCTCTTCAGGAGTTTAAAAAGTCAAAGGGGGACATAGTGTTTCTTCAAGAAACTCACTTCAACACAAACACCCCTCCCAACACATTTAAGCAAACTTATCCACAGGCATTCTTTGCATCCTCTAAAACAAAGAAAAGAGGAGTAGCCATCTTGTTTAAAAACAATACGCCATTTGCAGTGGACTAGGTTAAACCAGATCCAGAGGGCAGATACCTGTTGGTGAAAGGGTCTCTGGCGGGAGTTAAAGTTTCCCTCCTTAATGTCTATGCCCCTAACGAAGCTCAAACTGAATTCTTGAATGGGGTCTTAGAGACCCTAGACCAACAAACACTATCCTCCTTGTTGATAGCAGGAGATATGAATGTGGTCTACAACCCAGATATAGACAAAACCACAATAGCAGGTACGAACCAATCTGGCCGAACACGCGCAAACTCCACAAAATTTAGAGAGACAATAAAGGAGTTTTCACTAACAGATATATGTTTTCACTAACAGATATATGGAGGGCCCAACATCAGGGACAAAGGGATTATACATTCTACTCAGTCCCACATCAGACCTACTCGAGGATCGATTGTTTCTTGGGTACCAAAAATATTCTCCAGGCATCCTCCCAGTCAAACATAGGGTCTATATCTTGGTCCGACCACGCTCAGATTGAGTTAATGCTCTCTTTGCCATTCAGTAAAACCAACAACTACACGTGGAAACTGAACGACTCTACTAAATTCGAAAGAGATAGGGAGGACTGTTAAGCAAAAGTTGAGGGAATACTTCCAATTGAATAAAGGCTCTGTGTCATCCCCATCAATCCTGTGGGAGGCACATAAAGCAGCGATTAGAGGAGAACTGATCTCCATAGCATCTCACAAGAAAAGAGAGAAACTTAAAAGATACAAAGAACTATCCACCCAATTAGCCTCATTAGAAAGGCAACACAAAGATACCTCGTGTAAGAAAACCCTTAAAAAATTGGAAAAAACTAGAATGGATCTTAAGGAAACCCATATTGACGAAGTGGAGAGAGCATTATGGTGGACGGACCAAAGATATTATGATAAAGGGAATAAGGTAGATAGGTTGCTGGCCTGTAAACTAAGAGGTCTGAGAGTTAAATCTCAAATCCCAGTAATTCGCACAAAGGCAGGGCCAACTACATATAATGAAAAAGAAATAGCCAGAGAATTCTCAAATTTCTACACTAAACTATACAATCTACATCCCTCCCGAGAGGGTAGCACAGGGTCCGAGGCAATAACAGAGTATTTAACTAACTGTAAACTACCGAGTCTAATTGAGAAGGAATCCCAGATGTTAAACAAAAGCATTACTAGAGAAGAACTGATGGAGGCCATCAGCTCACTGAAAGCAAATAAGACCCCAGGCCCGGACGGGTTTTCCAACTTGTACTATAAAAAATTTGCGAAGGTGCTCTCCCCATACATCCTCAAGACTCTCAACTCTTTTCTGGAGGGGGAACCCGTCCCGACCTGAATGTCTATGGCCAATCTAGCCATCATTCATAAGGAGGGACGGGACCCCCTCCAATGTGGAAGCTATAGGCCTATTTCGTTATTGAATACGGACCTGAAAATATATAGTAAAATTTTAGCGAACAGGTTGTCTCCGATCCTACCGAGACTCATCCATATAGATCAGGTGGGCTTCATCCAAAACAGGCAGGCCTCTGACAACACCAGAAAAGTTATAAACATAGTGGACTGCGTACACCTGACCGATACAAAGGCTATTCTATTAAGCTTAGCCGCTGAGAAAGCGTTTGATAGAATCAAGTGGGATTTTTTGGATAAAACACTATTAAAATTCGGATTCTGGGGACCATACCTAGAGGGCGTTAGAGCCCTGTATAGGTCGCCCACTGCCTACGTCAAGCTCCCGGGGGGGGGGGGGGATTCGACTCCCATCAAAATTAGAAATGGCACCAGACAAGGATGCCCCCTGTTCCCACTCCCCTTTGCATTAACAATTGAGCCTCTGGCATCTACAATTAGAGAAGATCAGAACATCCAAGGTATCAAAATAGGAGAGGTGGACTATAAGATTTCCCTCTTCTCAGATGACATTATACTATCTATAGCAAACCCATTAATATCCTTGCCCAATCTCCAGCTACAATTAAACCAATTTGGCAAAATATCCGAGTACAAAATTAATAACGATAAATCTGAAATACTAAATCTAAACCTACCGGATGCAGAAAGGGCAATATTACAATCTAAATTTAAATACAAATGGGCTGATAATAATATAAAATACCTTGGAATTAAAATAACAAAATCATTCCGGGAACTCTATAAGAGTAACTACCCAACGCTGTTTGACAAAATAAAAAGATACCTGCAGCGATGGAACGATCTACTGCACCGACACACTTTATTCGAGCAAATGCCCAGTTTGTACCTGGCAGATACCTGGAATGAGCCACCCCTCACCTCTGACAAGCCCCGTTGTGTTTGCCTTCCCAGCCTGGGTTCATGCCTGGCTGACGGGCGGCTGATCTGTTAAATTGTAATGATTAGGATTTAATAGGCTGCAATGCTTCGTGTGTCTACCAGATGGCATAAATTAATGAATTGTAATGCAGTATATATATATATACTGTGCAGTATTGCAGCCAGTGGGAATAAAATGCTTCAATCCCTGCCTAGAAAATACCTCAATGCACTCGGGCAGAAAACAGTCACAAACCTCAATACACCCGGGTATACCCGAATTCGTGGGACTAGCCGAGCTTGAATAAAGTGTGTCGCCAGTGTACAGATCTCCTGGATGGGATGGATAGCCACAGTAAAGATGAATGTTGTCCCAAGGTTATTAAACCTATTCCAAACAATCCCGGTAAAAGTCCCAATAGCAGAACTTAAAAACGTACAAAATAGAGTGTTCCAATTTATATGGAAGAGCAAAAGGCTGAGAGTGGCGAGATCAGTAATGCTGGCACCCAAGGAGGGAGGGGGCATGGGGGTACCTGACATAACCAAATATTATCAAGCTTCCCTATTGAAACAAGTGGTGACGTGGAATAACGACCCCACCACCGCAAGCTGGTTGCAGATGGAGTCTGTCTTTGTGTCCCCTCGCTCCCTGACCTCGACCCTTTGGGGAGGAGCAGAGGGTGAGGGACCCCCTGGGAGATTTGAGTTGGGATCGATGAGGTGTACGTGGGAGATTTGGTCAAGAACCAAAAAGAAATACTCACTCAATTCGAGTCCAACTCCTTTATATAATAACCCCGAGTTTCTCCCAGGGTGTATTAAAAAATCCTTCCAAAGACTAAAGGAGCTTGACATTGTTAGATTAGAAGACCTCGTGAGCGGAGGCAAACCTATGACATACCAAGAGGTGCAAACAAAATACCAAGCAAGGGATATCCCAATCTTTAGCTTCCTACAGATTAGACACTTTCTGCAGTCAGTATCGCAGAATAAGAGCTTTCCGGATTTAACAAAATTTGAAAGACTATGCACAATAGGGGTGCACCAGAAGGGTCTGATCTCGAGGATATATACGGGAATGACTTCGACAACCACCCCACAAAATCATAATTATATGTTGAAATGGGCCGAAGACCTTGGGATAGAAATAGATAGGGAAGACTGGGAGAATATCTGGGAAACGGCAGCTAAAACATCAATCTGTATGACTACGAAAGAAAATATATACAAAATTCTATTTCAATGGTACCTAACCCTGAGTAGGCTGAGCCAGATCTTCCCAGGCACACCTGATCTCTTCTGGAGAGGGTGTGGCCTGAGAGGAGATATGGCACATAAATGGTGGTTCTGCCCAAAGATACAACGTTTCTGGACGCACAAACAAAATATGGTGCAAGAAACCACGGAGCTGAGAATCCCTTTGGACCAGAGGACATACCTGCTGGGAAAGCCAGTGGAAGATATTCCCTCGCCAGAGGGCAAAATGATCAGATTCATCCTCACGGCCGCACACTGCTCAATTGTAGCCACTTGGAATAACATCAATGCGCCTTCCAAGCAAACGGTCAACAAAAGGCTGAGAGAGGTCAAAATCATGGAGCTACTATCGGCCCAGCTCTCCCAAAAAGTGGAAAGATTTCACAAAGTTTGGGACTTATGGTCCCCAGCCTAGCCTAAACCCCAGCTCATCCTCTAGTGCAGAGAAACAATGGAAAAGAAAGTAGCAAATAACTAAAGAATAGCAGAGAATACCTACCATCCCCCCCACCCTCCCCCTCCCCTTCTCACTTCCTATTCTTTCTCTTCCTCTATCCCTTTCATACCAAACTGGTGAACCCTAAGAGTGGACAAACTCAAGGATATAAATGCATTTGAGGTCACCCTCATCTAACCCATGCAGGTATGGGGAGCCATACAGTCAGAACAAATATGTAAGTTTCTTGATAAGTTAAGTGTTATTAAACCTGTAAATACATGTGACTGCATGTATAATTGTACTCCACTCTTTGTTGATGAGTCGGAAATGTATAAACTGATATGATGTGTGAAAAACAATGAAAAAAATTGGGGAAAAAAAGGAACAGTCCCAGTCAAAGCAAGAGCTTACACAGAGCCTACACTCGAGCTTACACACGAGCCGGCCGGGCTATTAAACAACGTCACGAACCTTGGCAGATAAAGACACCAAAGTTAATAACTAAACCCCACACACTCTGCTAGAGCTGGCGGGGTCCGTCCCTGTGCACTCTACATAAGAGAGAAATCCCAAAACCAGAGTAATTAGCATGAATATGTTCCTCGGGGGCGCGCACGTGGCGCAGTCCACAATGGCCGTCTGAAGCAGGCTCCATGAGGCGGCGGGCATTTAAAAGCACCTAACAAAATAATAGCAGTAGGAAACGCATAGATTGGAGGCGTTGGATCTAGAGCTCTCTGCAATGGCTCCGAAAAGCCAACTCCGCAGGACTTCTTCAAGACAAAAGAGAAAAGCAAATCAGGCCGATCAGAAAGCAGAGCGACATCCACCACCCAGTCAGATGCAGAACCAGAATCTGAACCTGAGGTATGCAACCAAACATCAACTAAAAAAGACATTGAGAATCTATACGCCAGCCTAAAAACCTTACTCCACCAAGAACTGCAAAGCGCACTCAAAGATCTCAGATCAGAGGTCAGCTCCATAGGAGAGCGCACAGATACGTTGGAACATAAAGTGGATGAGGTCATTAACAATCAGACAACTATGGATATGGAGCTCCTAGATCCAGAATGGCTGACATGGAGGAGAAACAAGAGGATCAAGAAAATAGGGCAAGAAGAAACAACCTCAGGTTCAAAAACATTCCAGAGACGGTCACAAACAAAGAAAAAGCAACAACTGAATGGCTACAGACCCTCCTCCCGGAAATGTCCCCAGCAACACTGATCCTTGACAAGGCGCATAGAGCGCTTAGACCGAGACCACAAGCTGGAGATAGAGCAAGAGATGTAGTGGTGAGGATGCACTACTTTAAAACCAAAGAAGCGATCCTTACCCTGGCACGGGAAAAAGGAGGGCTGAAATGGGGAGATGTGACGATAGACGTGTACAATGATCTGGCACCATCAATGCTGATGAAGAGGATAGCCCTGAAACATATCACAAAAGTCCTGAGAGACAACGAAATTCGATACAAGTGGGGGTTTCCATTTTGCCTTATCGCCACCAGAAATGGAACGCAAGCATACCTGAGGGCTCCAGAGGAGGGAGTGGACTTCCTAGAAAGATTGGGATTGCAACCGCCAGACTCCATGACCAGAGAAGAATGCGGACCACCTCCCGTCAGACCCACATGGAAAGAAGTGGGCAGAGGAGCCACCCCACATAGAGGAAATCCAAAGGCACCCCAGAAATTTTAGGTCTATGCAAATCTTGCTACAACTGAGAAGACCCGAAAATTTCGATACACGGACCTATGCCAAAAATGATAGACTGTGATGTGTTACATAGACCCAGATAAGGAATAGCAAGAGGTCACCACCTTTCCCCCCCCCCCCATAGATGAACGGGTAACCCGAAAGTTAGAATTACTGGTGCCAGAACGCAAAAAACAAAAAGTTAAGCAAAAAAAAAAAAATTGGGGGGGAGGTTCAGGGAGGTGTAGACAAGATAGGGTTAATGTATGTTTTCAGTTGTTGAATTATGCTAGTTCAATATAGAGTTGATCACAATGTCTTAGCTCCACACATTTGGCTTGGGAGGTCTACTAAAAGGTATTAAAAAAAAAGAGGGATAGAAATTTTAAATGTTAGATGTTAACTAAAAAAACAAAAATAAAGAACAAAAAAAGTTGATTGTTAAGCGGGCCCGCCGCCTGGGACCACAGTACGGTCCATACACACTCAAGGATATGAGTGTGGGATTAGCGCTACTGTGCAATCGCAGGGAAAGATCATTCACGACCAGTGAACAAACAAATCCAGGCCATGTTAGCCACCTGGATTATCCTATTTATGTTGTTTTATTTTTGATGTTTAAATGTTTTCATTACTATAAGATGTGCAAGAATACCTTCCAGGCCACCACTCAAGGGAAACCGGAAAATGAACCCACTAGAGAAGAAGACCTCACACCCAGGTAAATACAAATGACACTAACATTAATATCGCATTAATTATCGCAGGGACTGAATAATGTGGTAAAAAGGAAGCTAGCAATGACAGAGTTTAAAAGATTATCAGGGGACATAATATTCCTACAAGAAACGCACTTCACTGCTACTGCTGCGGCCCCTTTTAACCTCCAACATACCCGAGTTGCTCTCCGATATTTCCCCGCATGCCATGCATTCAAACGCGTTCAGCCGCACTCAGCGCTGAACGGCTAGACGCGCTAAACAATGGGCTAAACAATGAAAACGCCCGCGGCGCTTAAAACTGGCCGGAAAAATGCCGCATCTGCCCGCAAGTTAGAATTTCGCACCGAAAATGCTGCAGGAGGCTAAAGGCAGCCGCCACTGTAGCTCTACGTATTGGGACAAATTCTATCCCCAGGTATACACAGCTTCTGTAAAGGAAAAAAAAAAAGAGGGGTGGCCATACTCCTAGCAAGGAACTCTCCATTTACGATAGACAAGGTAAAAAGGGACCCGGAGGGACGATACCTAATACTCACAGGGAACATATAAGATACACAAATAACCCTAGAGTATATTTTTTACAAACTTGTTCCGACTGCTGGGTACAACCGCCCGGGGCCGCATAGTCTTGGTTGGAGATTTTAACATAGCCTTAAACGAAATACAAGACAGATCTAAACCTGCTCTAGCTAAGACTCTGGCTGCCCACAAAGGGGAGAGAAAAACGCTAAGAGAGGGACTTAAAGAGTTTGATTTAAGGGATGCATGGAAGGAGATGAATCCGCAAAAAAGTGACTTCTATTCTATTCAGCTCCCCACAAAGTATATACAAGGATAGACTACATATTTGTAGACTCTCTACGAATCCCAAATATTACAAAGGCCACCATACACCCTATTACCTGGTCAGACCATGGCCCAGTTGAAGTACACATTGAAGACATACATAAGAAGCCAAGTAAAGGGACATGGAGATTAAACAAGTCACTACTAAAGATGCCAGAGGTCATAGCTGAGATCAGTAACGAGGCAACTAACTACTTCCAAATAAACGAAGGGAGCGTGGACTCACCCTATATCTTATGGGAGGCCCATAAGGCTGTGGTGAGAGGAAAACTTATAAGTGTCGCAACGCATAGAAAGAGGGAGAGACAGAAACAAACCGTAATTCTGCAAGAAAAGATAAAGACCTTAGAAGAGGCACATAAAGGAAATCACAGTATAGCCATTGAGACTGAATTACGGGATCTAAGAGGGAAATGAAATTTATTACTGACTGATAAAGTGGAGAAGGCCATAGCATGGACAAAACAAAAAATTTATGAGAAGGCCAATAAGGCTGACACAATGCTGGCCACAAGATTGAGGAAGGATAGAATGCAATCTAGAATACTGTACATAGCATTAGAAGAAAAGATGGGGTGTGTACAACAAATCCACAGAAAATAGCTAATGAATTCACCACATTTTACAAAGAGCTATATAATGGAGACAAAGTAGATAAAGGGAACCCCACCAAGGAAAAACAGAGAGCATTCCTCAGAAAAATGAATTTGCCTAAACTCACAGTACAGGATATAACAACACTATCCCAGCCAATCACATCGACAGAGGTATTAGAAAAAGGGGTTGAAAAATCCAAGGCCCTGGGACCAGATGGCCTGTCCAATATATACTATAAAAAATTAGCCCACATATTAGTTCCCCAATTACTAAAGTTATTTAATAAGGCTCTTGAGGGAGAACAGTTCCGACAAACAATGCTGGAATCAAAAATAATACTAATACATAAAGAGGAAAAAGACCGCACCCAATGCAAAAGCAACAGACCGATATCCCTGATCAATAACGATCTCAAAATATTTTCTAAAATACTAGCCACTAGATTGAATAAGTATCTTCCGCAACTGGTAGACGCAGATCAGGCAGCATTTATACGAGGGTGACAGGCAGTGGATAATACACGAAGAACAATTGACTTAATCCAGATAGCTAAGCACAATAAAACGCCTTCGAAGCTATTATCTTTAGACGCTGAAAAAGCTTTTGATCGTATTGATTGGGGGTATATGTTTGAGACACTTCGGGCATTTGGAGTGAAAGGCAAATTTATGAAAGCTATTACATCTCTATATGGAGAAACCACAGCAAAAGTAGCCTATATTAATATGCAGACCAAGAAAATCCACATCAGCAATGGTACAATACAAGGCTGCCCTCTGTCACCCTTATTGTTCGCACTGGCGATAGAACCGCTTGCAGCCCAAATCAGGGCGAACGCAGATATTGGGGGGATTAAGGTAAAACAAAAAGAATACAAGCTGGCATTGTTCGCCGATGATATATTGTTAACAATTTCAAAACCCTTCACCTCACTCCCAAACCTATTTAGTAACCTGTCAGAGTTCCAGAAATTATCGGGGTTTAAAATAAATAATGAAAAATCCGAAGCCCTAAATATAAACCTCCCTCAGGAACAACTAAAGCTAATAAAAATAAACTTTGATTTCACAGGCCATAAAGTACTTGGGAATCTGGTTGACCAACACAACTGACACTATATATGAGACAAACTACCCAGCACTAATAAAAACACTGAAAAAAGATCTACAGTAGAAGAATGGTCCAGGTATCATATATCATGGATAGGCAGAGTAAACGCTATTAAAATGAACTTACTACCAAAAATCTTGTACCTATTTCACATGCTTCCAGTATAGGTCAGAGCTAGGGACATACACGAGCTACAGAAAAAAAATCACAAAATTTATATGGAATAACAAAAAAGCGAGAATAAAGCTGCCCACGCTCTATAGATCCAAACAGTCAGGAGGGCTAGCCTTGCCACACTTGTAGCAATACTATCGAGCGGCACATGTAAGCCAACTGGTCCACTGGCATGCACATAAACAGAGGAAAAAGTGGGTGGAAATTGAGTCCGATATGATATCAGGGTCATCTATAGAAATGATACTGTGGTTAACAAAGAAAGAAAGACCAGCTCTGATGGTGCCCCTGGAATCTATCACACACTCACTAATCGTGTGGGATTTATTGAAACTTAAACATGGGCTATCCAACTTCAAATCTCAGATGACACAACTATTTGATAATATTAACTTTATCCCGGGCACGGAACCAACAGCGTTTAAGGACTGGAGCAAGGCAGGAATCACAAGGGTAAAAGATCTACGGACAAACAAAGATATTAAAATGTTTGATACAGTAAATAGAGAAAATGGCCTTCATGATTCGGCCTTCTTTAGTTATCTTCAATTGAGGGATCACATACAGAGGACAGGTCCATATAGTGACTTCACAGCATTTGAAGATTTGTGCCTCATAGGGGAGGGAAAAAAAGGTCTGATCTCTAAAGTATACAGCATACTTGCAGAGGGTAAAACGGAACCGGAGATAAAACCCAAAATGATAACAAAATGGGAGGACGAGATGGGAGAACAACTAGATCAGGAGCAGTGGGATAACATATTTGAAGGAATAGCAAAGAGCTCCACATGTGTATTAATAAAAGAAAATGCATATAAAATTCTCCACCAATTGTACTACACTCCACTACGACTGTCCAAATTTTTCAGAAATATGTCTCCAATGTGTACAAGGGTGTGTGGCCAGCAGGGATCGTTTGTACATATGTGGTGGATGTGCCCTAAGGTTACAAAGCTATGGAGGACCACACATGATATGGCACAGACAATTCTTGGGTACACCTTCCCCCTAGACCTCTGGAAGGTACTGCTATGCAGGCCAATTGAAAACATGGAAAAAATTGACGATAAACTACTGACACACAGATATACAGCGGCCAGATGTGAAATAGCCAAAGTCTGGAAACAGGAACAACAGCAGTCCATACACAGTGTAAAGGCGAGATTATGGAGGATCTGTCTTATGAAAAAACTGACGGGGATACAAAACGACACAGTACAAAAATACTTAGAAGTCTGGGAACCGTGGAGAACTTATATAGGACATAGATATATTACTAGGGGAACTCTCAAAATCTGAAAAACACATAATAGAAATGCCCTAAAAACACATGAGCTGAGGAAGGGGAGGGGGGGGGGAAACCCACATAATCCCTGAGGAAACCTTGGTGTGATATGTCTCGTATCGGTCTAAAATGAGGAGGAAGGCTTGGAGGGTATTCGGTACTCAAAAGTCACAAAGGTACGTGTTTTATAAGCTGTTATGTTAATATTACTGCTATGGTACACCGACAAGTGGACAATTGTTGCTAAAGTAATGACATTATCTTTTTGTCTTTTCCTTTTCCCTCTCCCTGTCTTTTTAAGTTAATTTATTGTACTAGTTATTTTATACACTGTCCCAACAGTGATGTTATTATTGTCTCCCCACTAAACGATGTTATAGACCTGACACAAAGCTATGTAAATCAAAAGTAACATTCTCCCCTTTTTATGTTCTGTACCCCACTCCCCATTGGTCTTAACAAAAAATGCAATTCTCTGCCTGATCTCCTGGGGGAGGCTAGGCAGGGAGGTACCATAGAGCAGGTGGAGATAGGGGCTCAGCTGAGTGTCAGGCAGAGAGCAGAAGCCAGGGCTATGCTAGAGAAGTGTAGGGCTCTGTTTTCAGACAAGCCAGGGAAGACACACATTGCAGAACACCCAGTGCTGACAGGGGATCTGAGACCTCTGCATAAGCACGCTTATAGAGTGTCAGCAGAGGTGAAGGGCAGTATAGAGAGGGAGGTAGAAGAGATGCTGGCCCTAGGGGTAATTGTACCATCCCAGAGCCCAGTCGGTTCTGTGTGGACTACCGGCAGCTCAATGCGGGCACGGTGTCAGATGCCTACCCCATGCCCCGCATGGATGAGTTGTTAGATGAATTCGCGGGGGCAAGGTATCTGATGACTATGGATCTCAGTAAAGGGTACTGGCAGATCCCTTTGACCCAGGAGGCTAGAGAGAAGTCTGCATTTATTACCCCAAGTGGCCTCTATGAATTTCTAGTGATGCCATTCGGGATGAAAAATGCACCGGCTACCTTTCAACACCTGGTCAATCGCTTGATGGAGGGTATGCAAGGGTTTGCAAGGGCATACCTGGACGACATTGCTGTCTTTAGTAATTCGTGGGACTCACACTTAGTGCTTGTAGCTGCGGTGCTAGCCAGGATTAGGGAACCGGGACTCACGTTGAAACCCACCAAGTGCTTAGTAGGGATGGCAGAGGTATTGTACCTAGGGCACAGAGTGGGTGGCAGGCATCTTAAGCCAGAACCAGCTAAGGTGAAGCTATAGTGCAGTGGCCCATTCCCAAAACCAAGAAGCAAATCATGGCTTTCCTAGGCACCGCAGTCTACTACAGAAAGTCTGTCCCTCAGTATAGCGCCATTGCCAAACCCCTGACTGACTTGACCCAGAAGCGACAGTCTATGCTGGTAGTCTGGTCTCCTGCCTGTGAGGTCTCGTTTCAGGCATTAAAGACTGCACTAGCCAGCGCTCCTATACTTGCTGCTCCAGACTATGCAAAAAAGTTCCTGGTGCAGACTGATGCCTCAGACTTTGGCATTGGTGCTGTACTCAGCCAAGCGGGGGAGGAGGACGATGAGCACCCGGTACTATATCTAAGCCGCAAACTGCTGCCCAGAGAGGTGGCCTATGCCACCATTGAGAAGGAGTGTCTGGCCATAGTGTGGGCTCTAGAGAAGTTACAGCCTTATTTGTATGGCAGACATTTCACAGTAATAACTGACCACAATCCTTTGAGTTGGTTACAGAGGGTGTCAGGGGAAAATGCTAAACTTTTGCGCTGGAGTCTTGCCTTACAGGAGTGGAACTTCACCATCTAGCACAAGAAGGGAAGTGAGCATGGTAATGCTGATGGCCTTTCCCGCCAGGACAGCCCTCAGGACTTACTAACTTCAAGAGCTGGCAGGTCAGCCCAGCCACCGGACGGGGTGGTCAGGGCAGTCCCTGCGTCTTGAGTGGGGGAGGTGTGACGGGGAGGAAAGGGTTAATACCTGATTTGCTATGCATTACTGTTGTTGCCCTGTCCCCGCCATTTTTATTCCCCATGTGCAGGCCAATCCCTGTCTGCGAGGGTAAAAGACAAGATGCATTGCTTGCCATACCCTCTAACAAACACATGATAGCAGATCTTAAATGTAAGGCAGAAGATATTTTTTTTGTAAGTCCAAGCAAGAATTACTTGAACATCCAGCTGTGATATGGGTGAATGAGCTTCGGTATTTTTATGACCAAGCCTCAAAGGGTTGTAATTATTTTTATGATGGAGCCTCAAAAGGCTCCCACAGATTTAGAGTCCCCCTGTCTAAAAGAGTGTCAATTATGGCAAGACCCAGAGACCCATAATGTATACAAAACTGACATACTGATGCACAGCAGATGTCAGGCTAGTGACCCCTCCGGGACAATAATCAGACTTAGTGGCCCCAAGTTATGGGTGTAGCCCAGGTATGCTAAGTGGCATGGGCGTCAACCTGACCCATGCGCCCTGCCCACCGGTAAGCCCTTTTGACCAGTCTTATGAACTGTTGGTCACTTGGCTATTCGTGGTTTTTTTTTGTTCCCACGAGGGGATTGGATCCACATGTTAAAGATAGCTTTGGGCAGTCTATAAATGTGGCTTCCCATTTATTCCCAGTGGGATTCTTGAATTTTAATACATGATGTAAAGATGCAAGACTTTGTTCTAGTACAGCAGCAACCAGTCCAGGAGTGAAGGGGTTAACAACCACATAACCACAGGACTTTTAAAACCAAGGCTGCATTTCTTGCACTGGCAAGCAAAGGACAATTTCTTTCGTTCCAGGGACAATTTCTTTCATTTCCTTATCCCAGTGAGTGTTGTTTTAAGTGTATTCTGCAGATGTCGTGTGTTTGTCTATTAAGGAAATAAATCACAATTTATTTTGCAACTTGTTCTGTTCAATCAAGTACCCAGAAATATAAATGTGTTGATAAAAGTTGGTGTCATCGTGACACAGCCCTCTTCAAATAAATAATTAAAGTTCCTCAAATGTTAAATATCCTTCTCTGTTATATGAATGGGAACTCGATCTGAAATTACAACTGATTCATTTGTATTTCTATTTGTGGTCATATTTGAGTAATGTCTCTTTAAAGTAATATTTCTGATAAATGTATGCAGAGCCACAAAAAAGCTCAAATGCGGAGGCGCATGCGCGATGGCGAGGTGCATGGAGTCTTAGTTTCTGAGCTCTGTCCCACCCGGCACGAAAAGCTAATAAAGCGGCAATAAAAATAAACACATAACAAACTCATTACCCGGCAGAGCAACCGAAATACAGTATATCACGCAGTCTCAATCAAAGAGAATGACGCCTGTGCTGACGGACTATTTTCAAAAGAGCGGAGTGGGAGGAACGGGAGGGGGGGTTCTGCCTAGCCGCACTGAGGGATTGGATTCGGGGGGAGAGGACTCGGAGTGCGGAGGATCTACCAGAGGTCAAGTCTTTTGCTCAGAAATGAAAGCATTCTTTCAAAAGGAGCTTTGGGACATGAGGAAAGATCTGAACTGTTTGGGCGAGAGAACAGAGGATCAAGAGTCAAAGCTAGATTCCACTATAAAGGCTCTGATGAAAATGGAGAAAAATTCAGCCAACTTGAAATCTACAGTCTTAGACTTGGCGGAAAAACTAGAAGACACGGAAAATTGCGACCGCAGAAACAATATCAGGCTGCGCGGGGTTCCGGAGGTCATTACAGACCCCAAGTAATTCACCTTAAAATGGCTATCCCACATGTTCCCGGATAGGCTAGAGTCCAACCTACAAATGGACCAGTGTCACAGAGCGCTCCGTTCACGACCGCAAACAGGGGACCCACCCAGAGATATTATTATCATTATTATCCTGGGTGTCACATCGTGTCCCGGTTTCACACTGCCCTATGTGTTTTGGGTTGATGTTGCCTCGCGCCGCTACCCCCCATGTTACCGCTTGCTTTGTCAAGCCAAATATGGGGTAGCCACTCCACCGGACCGAGCTCCACTGGCTCCCCATGTCGCACCGCTAGGGAATGGGGACGCGGTGAGGTCTGAGACTTCCATGGATCTCGGCGATGACCGAGCTGGTGTTTTGGGGGGTCAGGTAGGGGGTGGAGGGGGGAGGGAATCGCGTGTGGTGAGAGGGGTTCGTTAATAGATATATGCACTGCTGTACTTTGGGCTCAGATAGGTTCATGAGTGGGTCAAAAAGAGGTTGCCTCGGGATGTGGTATAATGTTTGTAGTTTTAAGGCACTGCTCTGACACAAATATTAGACACAAAAGTCGAGGTCTCTTCCTTGAAAACTGACGCAGATGGCCGCCTAAAAGACACGGTTGAGACTACCTGAGGGGCCGGACGTAAAGTTTTAATTACAAAGTTGATTGTATCAACGTTATTGATACACTATTTTCATACTACATTGTGTTATTCTATATTATACAGTATGTATTATAAAGATAGGTTCACAAAGGTGTCGGAGGACCTCTTCGGCTAGTTGCTTACGTCTCGAGACATGGAACATGGAGGATAGCCATGTACACTACCGGGACCCTGGGGACCCTGATTTCTGAGCTCTCTCGGAGAAGGGGGCACATATGTTAGGTGTCCCAGGGGACTGTTCTACCCCAAGGGCAAAAGAGCCAGATTTGCCCAGCATCAAACCCGGCTCTTACAAATTTAGTGTTCCATGTGTTTGGTATGTCTTTTCTTCCTTGTCCTCCCTCATGTGTGTCACTTTCCCTATCCCCCACCCATACCAGGAGAGCGAAAGAGCTGCATCAGGTCATGCACAGAGAGAATGGAGTGGGTGCCGTCGGTGGCATCTGAGGTTATCTATGAGATGGGTAAGCAATCCTCACAACAAACACACATGGTTGTATATTTTATTTCCCATAATGTCAAGGGTTTTAATAGTTCGCAGAAATGGCGTATCGCCTTCTCTGAATACAGAAAGAAGAGATCCGACATATTGTTCCTTCAAGAAACCCATTTCAGTATAAGAAACAGCCCCAAATACCTGGATAAAAATTTCAGACAATTTTATTTAGCACCTGCAAACGAGAAGAAAAGAGGGGTCACTATACTGATCCACAACGGGCTGCCCTTTAAATTAGAAAAAATAAAGAGATAAGGAAGGAAGATACCTGATAATTGTCGGTCTGATACATAGCTGTAGAATAACACTAGCAAACATATACGGGCCATATGAAAGTGACCCTCAGGGGGCTTTGCACTAAGCTCCGTACTTTTATGTCTGGTTAAAATAAAAAACCACGTCCGATACAAAGTGAAGCCGGAGACGGGATTCACTAAGGCCTCGAGCCCATTTTCTCTCGGACGGACCAAACACTGGCTTATCGTGCAAGCTTTTTCCCCCTGCTAGCGTTCTTAAATTTTACGTACACTAGCTGATAGAAAAAAAAGCCGCATGTAACATTTGCATGGAGATTTGGCATCTCCATGCAAGGCTGTTACAGGCGATCGTACACAAAATAAAATCATTTTCATAATAGTGTACATGAGTAGGGGGTTTCCGGAGCTGAACCGCATTGGTTTTAGGTCCGGGGACCCCCTACTTCAGGAGATACAGGCCCCGTTATGGGGTGCCGGTATCCCCTGCACTTTGAAAGATTCCGCGTCACGTGACCGGGACATTTACATTCTGCAGGGGATACCGGCACCCCATAACGGGGCCTGTATCTTCTGAAGTAGGGGGTCCCCGAGGCTGAAACCAATGTGGTTCAGGTCCGAAGACCCCATGCTCATTGACAGTATTATAAAAGCAAACGTTACCATTTTTTACTAATTTGGTCATCTCCACGCTAAGGCAATTATGGTCCCCTGAGGTTCGTGTATGTCCCCTTAGTTTCCTGGGGGTATCTGTGGGAGAGTCCATGGAAGGAGTGAATCCATTCAATATAATATCATTGTAAATTACTGTGTGTGTGTTTCATATATATCTTTTTTGGGACATGGCAGTGTAGGGGTTAAATGCTGAAATGCTGAAGTGATGAATTTAGCCAAGCACATGACAACAATTATAATCACACTTTCGCGCCACTATTTTGGAGGGACACCCTATATAAAGCGTCCATTCTGTTCAGCCAGTGTGGGTGTTGTTGTGAGGAGAGATAGAGTGGACATGGTGGTAGTAGGAGGAGAGAGTTGGTTATTTGTTTGTGATTATTGAGTGAGTTGTCTTGTGTTATTATATTTTGTTTCTCTAAATTTTTGTATTGTTGGTGTGAAAGAACTTTGTTAGTGTGTCATTTTGGTTTATATTTCTTTTTTGTGAGTGATTGAGTGAAATAGAGAGGATGAGTGGGAGTGGACGTGGGAGTGGATGTGGGAGTGGACGTGGGAGTGGTGTGGTGGCTGGTGGAGTGGTGGAGCGTGGGGCGCCTGCCGATGACGTCACGGACTTCTCCTCTACTGCAGTACCCAGAGGAGCGTCCATAGCAGAGCACAGCACACAGGGCGGCACAAAGTACATAAAATGGGAAAGGCTGTCACAGGGGACAGGGAGGAATAAACCAAGGGTGGTCTTGGCCACAAATGAGTATACAAAATGAGCAGAAACACATTCCAATGCGTTTCGTAACAGAAAGTTACTTCTTCAGGGAATACAGGCAGCTGGGGGAGTGTACATACTTATATACCAAACAACCCCCAATCCAAAATAAGGTATCATATTACTGCACCAATCCGTGAAGGCGCATCAAATTGCTCATTAAGGTTCTGCAAATACAGTGTCAATTAAAAGAAACAGAACATATAAAAAGTACAAAATACAATAAAAACAATACAAATACATAATATTTAGGCGACAGAATTCTGAAAGAGAAAAGCCACAATTAGAGCCATACAGGTGCGAAAATAAAGACAGACATGTATACACTGGCGACACACTTTATTCGAGCTCGGCTAGTCCCGCGAATTCGGGTATACTCGGGTGTATTCAGGTTTCTGATAGTTTTCTGCCAGAGTGCATTGCGTTCTTTTCCGGCAGGGATTTAAGCTTTTTATTCCGGCTTGCTGAAATACTGCAATGCCGTGAAAATACACATGGTGGCGCTTGCGAGCTGTTCTCTGTGAAGCCGTCACCTATAATGAATTGTAATGCAGTATACAGTATATATTGTACAGTATATATATATATATATATATATATATATATATATATATATATATATACTGTATAACAACAACCCCTATAAGCCCTAACATACAGTACTGTACACATACATAAATGATACTACTGTATGGGCGGCGGGGGCGTGATGTGTTTGCAGCAGAGAGAGATCCGCTGCTCTCTCTCTGCGCAAACATCGGCACAATAAAAATTATTTGAAATACATTTTTATTGATAGTGTAGATGTGCAGGGGGTCTCCGGAGCTGAATCGCGTTGGTTTAGGTCTGTGGACCCCGTGCCCCCCGAGATACATGCCCCTTTAGGGGGTGCCGGTATCCCTCTGCTTTTCAAGGCCCCGATCACGTGACCGCAGCCTGTAAACCAAGCAGAGCAGAGGGATACCGGCACCCCCTAAAGGGGCCTGTATCTCGGGGGGCACGGGGTCCCCAGACCTGAAACCTGTGCGCTTCTGCTCTGGAGACCCTCTGCACATGTACAGTATCAATAAAACACATACAATATACAGTATAAATAAACACTCGTTCTTTACCTTAGCGTCTATGCGCTATGGTTAAGAAGCATCAATTCTGTATTTTAATAATATTGTACAGTGAGCAGGGGGTTCCCTGAGCCAGAAATTAATGCTCAGGGACCCCCCCCTGCTCCTGTTCAATATTATTAAAAATACGGAAAATGCTGCGTCATTACCATAGCGGATAGCCGCTAAGGCAATGAAGGGGTTAACCCACCGTGCCCGCTTTATTGTGTGTAGTGGGGATGGGTGAGGGGGGTATTTGGCCCTTGGTGTGAGTTTAGAACTTGCGGGAGGGGGGGGGGTTGCGGGTGCACTTAACCCCTTCACGACCGTAGCAGTTAATACCACTACGGTCATGAAGGGGTTAAGCCCTCCCGCTACCCCCCCCCCCCGCAAGCCCTCCCCAACCATCGTTGGGGCTAATACCCCATTCACCCACCCTCCCGCTACCCACAATAAAAAAATACACACACACACAGCAGCCGCCAAAAAATAAATAAATAAATCTAAATAAATAAATAAATAAATGACAATAAATACATTTGAAATACATTTTTATTGATAGTGTAGATGTGCAGGGGGTCTCCGGAGCTGAATCGCGTTGGTTTTAGGTCTGTGGACCCCGTGCCCCCCGAGATACAGGCCCCTTTAGGGGGTGCCGGTATCCCTCTGCTTGGTTTAAAGGGCCCGATCACGTGACCGCGGCCTGTAAACCAAGCAGAGCAGAGGGATACCGGCACCCCCTAAAGGGGCCTGTATCTCGGGGGGCACGGGGTCCCCAGACCTGAAACCTGTGCGCTTCTGCTCTGGAGACCCTCTGCACATGTACAGTATCAATAAAACACATACAATATACAGTATAAATAAACACTCGTTCTTTACCTTAGCGTCTATGCGCTATGGTAAAGAAGCATCATTTCTGTATTTTAATAATATTGTACAGTGAGCAGGGGGTTCCCTGAGCCAGAAATTAATGCTCAGGGACCCCCCCCCCTGCTCCTGATCAATATTATTAAAAATACGGAAAATGCTGCGTCATTACCATAGCGGATAGCCGCTAAGGCAATGAAGGGGTTAAGGCATAATAAACAATTAATACATTCAATACATATTTTTCATGTCTGTGTTAAAACTCCCTGCCTTCTCTCTAATCTATGTAAAACCCCCTCCCCCTATCCCCCTATTGTGTGTGTGCGTTAAGCTTCCCTGCAATCTATGTAAAAAAACCTCCCCCTATTGTGTGTGTGTGTGTGTTAAATCTGCCTGGCCTGTGTTTCTGAGTGCTGAGTGCTCTGCGTTAAAGGCCCCGATCACGTGATCGCGGCCTGTAAACCAAGCAGAGCAGAGAGATACCGGCACCCCCTAAAGGGGCCTGTATCTCGGGGGGCACGGGGTCCCCAGACCTGAAACCTGTGCGCTTCAGCTCCGGAGACCCCCTGCACATCTACACTATCAATAAAAATGTATTTCAAATGTATTTATTGTCATTTATTTATTTATTTATTTAGATTTATTTATTAATTGTGCTGCTGCTGCAAGTCCTAAACTCACACCAAGGACCAAACACCCCCCTCACCCCCAATAAAAAAAAATCACGCACAGCAGCCCCACAATTAATAAATAAATCTAAATAAATAAATAAATAAATACATGAAGAGAAATAAATATATACTGTACAGTATATACTGTATATATACTGGATATATATATACATTATACAGTATATATAATAACAATCCCTATACAGTACATATACAGTATATACTGTGTACAGTATATATATACTGTATATATATATATATATATATATATATATATATATATATATATACTGTATAGTATACAGTATACAGTACATACACACAGATGATGAACCAATATACAAATACAGTACATGTAGAATGGTTATCAAAATCATACTGTCCTACAAAATAACGCATCTCTATACAGTACAGACAATAATAATAATAATCCATTTAATAATCCTAACTGATTTTACAATATAAAACATAACATTCCAATCCACACAGTACATTGCATTTACATTGTATACTGTAAATGATGCATAGCATTAAATCTATGCACCATATACTGTACATTCTGCAAATGAATGTTAACAATATAATTGCAAGCTACTCTACCAGTAAATACAAACACTTCCAAACAAGTCAACTACAGTATTTTAACCAATCAAGTAAACCAAAATCAATATATACTGTAAGTACCAACCAGAAAACACAATTTAAAACCAAAGCTAACCCTTACAATACCAAGGATTACATCTATCTAATTGTAAAAAACCTTATACATTATACACAGCATTGTTGAAAGCACCCTCCCCCCTAATGTTTCTGTTAAGCAGATTACACTGAAGGGAGAGAGATATAAAGGCCTAAAGCTCCTTCCCCCCTAATGTTTCTGTTAAGCAGATTACAATGAAGGGAGAGAGATATACAGTAAAGGCCTA
This sequence comes from Ascaphus truei, assembly GCF_040206685.1. NCBI lineage: Eukaryota > Metazoa > Chordata > Amphibia > Anura > Ascaphidae > Ascaphus > Ascaphus truei. The sequence continues at coordinate 303,520,155 of NC_134483.1, read as the reverse complement.
AAGCCTTACCTGCATTGGTAAACCCTCCCTGCATTGATGTCGTGCAGTGTATGTACTGTAAATGTGGGGAGGGGGGGGGGACCCAATGTGCATTATTTACTGTGAGGTCTAACCACCCTCACCCCCTACCCACATACTGTACCGTTACCCCCCCCCCATCCTGGCCATGGCCCCTCCGCTTCTGCAAAACAGACACAAAAATTAACACTTTCAAAGTAATGTCCCCTAACCCCTTAATCACCATAGCGGTTATTAACCGCTACAGTCATGAAGGGGTTAACCCACCCTCACCCACCACTCGGGACGCCTACTGTACATACCCTCCCACTCTAACCCCCCACCCCGTGAGGCCTAACCACCCTCAACCCTCACCCACTAACTACCCACAAGGGAAACCTACCCACATACAGTACCGTTGGGGAACCCCCCCCACCCCCCACCCCCAGTCCCCGCAATCAAAACAATGCACAGCCCCACAATAAACAGCATTCTATTTATTAAATACATTACCCATCCCCTGTGCCCCCCCCCCATAAATACAAGATTTATTCTTTTACATTCAGGGTCCATAACGCAGCCCCACGCTAGTCCCCGGTGGGCTGGCAGGGCACCTGGACAGACCTACAGTTTACCAGCAGCATTCCACAGGTTCTGGAGGCCTGCTGGTGGATCCTGCCAGCACCATGGCGCCCAGGTGGTCTCCTTGGGTCACCGTGAGCCACAATTGGGTCCCCACGGTAGGCCCAAGGATGTCTGGGAGCCCCAGGTCAAACCCACAGGTGTCTGCGGGGCCTCGGGTGGTTCCCATGGGGGTCTGGGGAACTCACGGGTGCTCACTACGGGTCCGCGGTGCCCCCACAGAAGTGGGACCACACATCATCATCCCCGCACCAACGGGTCGGAGGTGCCCCCACAGAAGTGGGACCACACATCGTCATGCCCGAAGACTAGGGGTCCGCGGTGCCCCCACAGAAGTGGGACCACACATCATCATCCCCGCATGTGTCACCCGTGGAACCACCAGCCTGCTACCCTTTAGGATACCCGAGGATTCCCCGCGGGTGGTCTCCAGAGGTCCCACGCAAAACCACGGAAGTAACCCTGAATGTAAAAAAAATAAACCTGGCCTATACATTCAATACATACACCCTCCCCCCCAACATCTACAGTACAATAATGTGCAAAATAACTATTATCCAGATATGGATAATAGATTAATTGCCCATTATTAAAAACATTAACTAGCATATACAAATAAATAAAGTACTACTGACCTCATCAATACGAAGTGTCCGTTGCCAGCAAAATCCTTGTCTTGTCCACAACATACAGTACATAGCAAATACAAAGCCAATACATTGCAATTACATTCAGATATCAATTAACCCCTTAAACACCTTATCGGATAATAACCGCAAAGGTAATTAAGGGGCTAAGCCACACAGGCACGATACCCACCCTTCACCCATGAATTTGTACTGTGGCTTCATCATGCAACTATATATATATACTGTATATATATATACAGAGAGACAGAGAGAAAGAGAGAGAGAGAGAGAGATATATACAGTATATATATATATATATATATATATATATACACACACACGTTATATACACACCCATGATAAACCAATATACAGTACAAATAAATGTAGAAGGGTTATCAAAAGCATACTGCCCTACAAACACTTCTCCATACAGACACTACATTAAAATCAATTTCCTTTAAAAATCCTAACTGATCTCACAATATACTGTATATGATCACAAACCAATGAAAAAACTCACATTCCAATATGCATAAAATCTATGCACCATATACTGTACATTCTGCAAATTAATCAAACGTAAACAAAAATCAGTTAGCAATCATTATTTACATCCCTAAACATTTCACACTCAATCACGAACAATGAAACCATTAACAGATTCACGCCTAGAGCAGAACAATTAAGCCTTTGAAAAAATATACTGTAAGTACCGACAAAAATACAACCTTTACAACCAAGGCTATCTATCCCTGACCTTCCTCAAACACACAATACAATACCAAGGAATACATCTATCTAATTTTAAAATACTTTAAACTCACAAAATAATTAAAAACACATCTAATCCAGCTTTTAAAACATCATCATTTCTTACCCTGAATGTATACTGTACAGTATATCTCTCTAGACATATATATTGTACATACATACATACAGTGGCAAGAAATGATATACCACAAAAAAAAAAAAATACACATGTTAAAAAACCTTTTGAAAAAATTAACAAGTTATATAAAATACATTTCTTTACTGTAGTTCACTTACCATTACTTGCCCCCACCGATTCCCGTTGCGCAGCTTACTCACGAACCAATCCACGATCAGGAACCCATAAAATAATAAACCAGAAAATAATAAACTTTAAACTAAAAATCCAAATCAATCCACGGGTCTTCTACTTGTAATCCATCTTCATCTGTATTCTTCTTTCTTCTATCTCCTTCCGGGCGGGGCAGGGCGTGGTCTTCTTTCCATCATCGGCCACGCCCTTGTCTTTTTTCTTCTCCGGAGGTCCTTCCTCCGCGGCGTCTGGCTGCAAAATGAGACGACATAGGCTTTTAAAGGCCTATGACGTCACATTTTGCGTCATGGTTCCCACGGTCCTGATTGGACCGTGAAAACCATGTGTTTTGGCCGATAAAAAAAAAATGATGACGTCACTTAAAGGGAATGAAAGCACAGCCAATCAGAATGGCTTTGCTTCAATTGCCTTTAAGATGACGTCATGAAAAGGCACATGGCCGTGCACACATGGTACTAGAGCCAATCAGAGCGTGGGAACTTTATCCCTACTCTGATTGGCTCTGGTATACCATGTGTCAGGGGCTTGGGAGAGAAAGGATGTGACGTCAATGAAAACCTGTCACGTGGTACGGTAGCCAATCAGAGTGTGGGAACTTTATCCTTATTGACGTCACATCCTTTCTCCCCCAAGCCCCTGACACATGGTATACCAGAGCCAATCAGAGTAGGGATAAAGTTCCCACGCTCTGATTGGCTCTAGTAACCATGTGTGCACGGCCATGTGCCTTTTCATGACGTCATCTTAAAGGCAATTGAAGCAAAGCCATTCTGATTGGCTGTGCTTTCATTCCCTTTAAGTGACGTCATCATTTTTTTTTTTTTATCGGCCAAAACACATGGTTTTCACGGTCCAATCAGGACCGTGGGAACCATGACGCAAAATGTGACGTCATAGGCCTTTAAAAGCCTATGTCGTCTCATTTTGCAGCCAGACGCCGCGGAGGAAAGACCTCCGGAGAAGAAAAAAGACAAGGGCGTGGCCGATGATGGAAAGAAGACCACGCCCTGCCCCGCCCGGAAGGAGATAGAAGAAAGAAGAATACAGATGAAGATGGATTACAAGTAGAAGACCCGTGGATTGATTTGGATTTTTAGTTTAAAGTTTATTATTTTCTGGTTTATTATTTTATGGGTTCCTGATCGTGGATTGGTTCGTGAGTAAGCTGCGCAACGGGAATCGGTGGGGGCAAGTAATGGTAAGTGAACTACAGTAAAGAAATGTATTTTATTTAACTTGTTAATTTTTTCAAAAGGTTTTTTAACATGTGTATTTTTTTTTTTTTGTGGTATATCATTTCTTGCCACTGTATGTATGTATGTACAATATATATGTCTAGAGAGATAAACTGTACAGTATACATTCAGGGTAAGAAATTATGATGTTTTAAAAGCTGGATTAGATGTGTTTTTAATTATTTTGTGAGTTTAAAGTATTTTAAAATTAGATAGATGTATTCCTTGGTATTGTATTGTGTGTTTGAGGAAGGTCAGGGATAGATAGCCTTGGTTGTAAAGGTTGTATTTTTGTTGGTACTTATATTTTTTCAAAGGCTTAATTGTTCTGCTCTAGGCGTGAATCTGTTAATGGTTTCATTGTTCGTGATTGAGTGTGAAATGTTTAGGGATGTAAATAATGATTGCTAATTGATTTTTGTTTACGTTTGATTAATTTGCAGAATGTACAGTATATGGTGCATAGATTTTATGCATATTGGAATGTGAGTTTTTTCATTGGTTTGTGATCATATACAGTATATTGTGAGATCAGTTAGGATTTTTAAAGGAAATTGATTTTAATGTAGTGTCTGTATGGAGAAGTGTTTGGTTGTAGGGCAGTATGCTTTTGATAACCCTTCTACATTTATTTGTACTGTATATTGGTTTATCATGGGTGTGTATATAACGTGTGTGTATATATATATATATATATATATATATATATATATATATATATATATATATATATATATATATATATATACTGTATATATCTCTCTCTCTCTCTCTCTTTCTCTCTGTCTCTCTGTATATATATATATATACAGTATATATATATAGTTGCATGATGAAGCCACAGTACAAATTCATGGGTGAAGGGTGGGTATCGTGCCTGTGTGGCTTAGCCCCTTAATTACCTTTGCGGTTATTATCCGATAAGGTATTTAAGGGGTTAATTGATATCTGAATGTAATTGCAATGTATTGGCTTTGTATTTGCTATGTACTGTATGTTGTGGACAAGACAAGGATTTTGCTGGCAACGGACACTTCGTATTGATGAGGTCAGTAGTACTTTATTTATTTGTATATGCTAGTTAATGTTTTTAATAATGGGCAATTAATCTATTATCCATATCTGGATAATAGTTATTTTGCACATTATTGTACTGTAGGTGTTGGGGGGGAGGGTGTATGTATTGAATGTATAGGCCAGGTTTATTTTTTTTACATTCAGGGTTACTTCCGTGGTTTTGCGTGGGACCTCTGGAGACCACCCGCGGGGAATCCTCGGGTATCCTAAAGGGTAGCAGGCTGGTGGTTCCACGGGTGACACATGCGGGGATGATGATGTGTGGTCCCACTTCTGTGGGGGCACCGCGGACCCCTAGTCTGCGGGCATGACGATGTGTGGTCCCACTTCTGTGGGGGCACCTCCGACCCGTAGGTGCGGGGATGATGATGTGTGGTCCCACTTCTGTGGGGGCACCGCGGACCCGTAGTGAGCACCCGTGAGTTCCCCAGACCCCCATGGGAACCACCCGAGGCCCCGCAGACACCTGTGGGTTTGACCCGGGGCTCCCAGACATCCTTGGGCCTACCGTGGGGACCCAATTGTGTTCCACGGTGACCACCTGGGCGCCATGGTGCTGGCAGGATCCACCAGCAGGCCTCCAGAACCTGTGGAATGCTGCTGGTAAACTGTAGGTCTGTCCAGGTGCCCTGCCAGCCCACCAGGGACTAGCGTGGGGCTGCGTTATGGACCCTGAATGTAAAAGAATAAATCTTGTATTTATGGGGGGGGGCACAGGGGGTGGGTAATGTATTTAATAAATAGAATGCTGTTTATTGTGGGGCTGTGCATTGTTTTGATTACGGGGACTGGGGGTGGGGGGTGGCGGGGGTTCCCCAACGGTACTGTATGTGGGTAGGCCTCCCTTGTGGGTAGTTAGTGGGTGAGGTTTGAGGGTGGTTAGGCCTCACGGGGTGGGGGGTTAGAGTGGGAGGGTATGTACAGTAGGCGTCCCGAGTGGTGGGTGAGGGTGGGTTAACCCCTTCATGACTGTAGCGGTTAATAACCGCTATGGTAATTAAGGGGTTAGGGGACATTACTTTGTATGTTTTAATTTTTGTGTCTGTTTTACTGTACAGCAGCAGCAGCGGAGGTTGCCATGGGTAGTGGGTAGTGTATTGAATGTATTTATTGGTTATTATGCCTTAACCCCTTCATTACCTTAGCGGCTATACGCTATGCTAATGAAGCATCATTTCTGAACTTTTAATAATATTGTGCAGGAGCAGGGGGTCCCCTGAGATTAGATTTCTGTCTCAGGGAACCCACTGCTCACTGTACAATATTATTAAAAATACAGAAATGCTGCTTCTTTACCATAGCGCATAGCCGCTAAGCTAAAGAATGATTCTTTAATGATGTACTGTATGTGTTTTATTCACAGTGTAGATGTGCAGAGGGTCTCCAGAGCAGAAGCGCACAGGTTTCAGGTCTGGGGACCCCGTGCCCCCCGAGATACAGGCCCCTTTAGGGGGTGCCGGTATCCCTCTGCTCTGCTTGGTTTAACAGGCCGCGGTCACGTGATCGGGGCTTTTAACGCAGAGGGATACCGGCACCCCCTAAAGGGGCCTGTATCTCGGGGGGCAGGAGGTCCCCCGACCTGAAACCAGTGCGGTTCAGCTCCCGAGACCCCCTGCACATCTACACTATAAATAAAAATGTATTTCAAATGTATTTATTTGTATTTATTTATTTATTTATTTATTTATTGCGGGGATGCTGTGTGTGATTATTTTTTATTGTGTGTAGCGGGGGTGGGTGACGGGGTTTATAAATGTGAGTTTATAAATAAAATAAAGAATATTATTTCTAGGGGCCTTAGAACAGAAGTTCCCACGCCAATTGCGCGCTCATTGCTCTTTTGTTACAATGTTGCTGGTCTTGCGGGTTTGCAGTCTGGCAGCAAAAAGCTGTTTGTAGTACTGAGTGTGAGATAAATTAAACAGTTCTTTTATTGCTGAAGTCGCCACCAAAAACTTTTATTTACAAATACAGTACAAAAACCGTGCAACACACAACAACATACAGTATCCTTTGTTTAAGTACAGCAGGTACTATAGGGTAAAACATGTACTGTACAGTACAGCACAATATTACAGTATGGTCTCACTGAAAGTCCTCCCCATTTCCCATCCATGGCCGATTCCTTGCATGGCGCAAAACGCCATTAATGCAGTCTCTAACGCCTCTCATTACAGGATCTGTAACAGGGTAATAGCGCTGCATTTCTTCCACAATCTTTTTCCTTAAATTAGAAGGAAGGGCCTTTTTTTGGCGATTCCCAACATAGTTCACTTTGAACACCCACTCGCAGTACAATGTGTAGGGAACATGGTGTTTAAATATGATCAAGGCATACTTGTGTGGTATACCAGCACTCCTCACCCTATACTTCTCCCTCAGCGCCGGTGGCAGATCGCACAGGGAGATGTCGGGCTCTGTTTGTATGCGAGCGGGTGTAGGAGGTCTTTTGGGAGCGGGTGTACTTGAGGCGATGGGCAATGGTAGGGTGTCTGGGAGGAAGCTTTCCTCCGGTAGTGGTCGCCGGGTTGTCTCCTGGCGTGGTCTTGACGGGGTTGTCATGTCCTCCTCAATAGCATAGTACACTGCATCTTATGGTGGAGGGGGTGTGCTTGGTGATGGAAGGGGGTCGAAGGTACCATGCATCACATCCATGTCACCCCCCTGCTCCAGCGTCGGGGAAACAGGGGCATTAACACCGAGCAAATAATGTATGCCCGCTATGTCAGCCTCTATCTTGTCCATCCGTTGATCCATCCGTTGCTCCATATGTAGCATCCGTTGATCCAGCCGTTGCTCCATTTGTAGCATCCGTTGCTCCATATGTAGCACCGACTCCAGAAGCAGATCTAGCTTTGCCAGCACAATAGAATTCCCGGGGAGATCCACAGTTAGCCCATTCAGGATCCGGTCTAACGAGCTGCTTGTGCATGGCATCTGGAGATCTGGGAGGATGGGTGCAACGGAGGATGAGATGGGGGTTCCCTGGAGAGAAGCGGCATCGATGGAGAGTGGAGGAGGTGACCTGGGGATGCCCGGTACAGGAGAAGCTGCAGCGTCGTCGAAGAGGGATGGAGAAGGTGACCGCTGGATTTCCGGGAGAGAAGCAGAGTCGTCCAAGAGCAAAGGAGACAGTGACCCGTGGATTTCAGAGGCAGCAGCATCTTCAGATGGAACCGGAGAAGATGGGGGTGGAGAAGCCGGGCTGAAGATTTCCGGGACAGCTACAGCAGAGTCGTCGAAGCTTATGGGAGCAAGTGGTCTGCGGATTCGGTGAGTTGGCTGCCATTCGTCTTGCGTACCGAGCACAGTACCGTATTTCTTCTTCACATAATAAGGCTGACGTGTTTTAAAAGCCTTAGCCTTTGGGGTCAGCAGAAGGTTTTCTTTGTTGGCCTTAGCCTGTCGCTTTGCCTTTGGCTTGGAAACGGTAACTGCCTTTCTCTTTTTCAGTGTGGCAGGCACAGCAGAGGTGAGATGGTTCTTTCGTCCATAGAACCGGGGATGCTCCATGTAAGCGGGAGGCACAATGCAGTATCTGGACAATGGCTCAGATAAAGATCAGCAAGTGGTGGTCTATGCAACGTGTACAACCTTTTATGCATGGCGGCCAGGTACAGGTGTTGAAAGTGGGTGGTCTGTAATGTGAGTCATTAACATATAAATACACCATCCATTTTGTGGATTCACTGCACATTGAATACACATCGACTAAACATCGAATATACATTCTTGTGTTTGTATTTCTTTCTACTCGCAGCAATGCCTGTTAAGAAGATTTCAAAGGATCTCAGCATGAGAATGAAGGAGATGTACACGAGCGGAAAACGAATTGCAGATATCCAGCGCTGGTTAACTGCTTCTGGCCTCGTTGTGCCATCAAGCACCGTGTGCTATCATGCACAAGGAAAAAACAGAGACCGCAAAAAGGCACCAAGGGTAACAAATGCGTAAGTATACTGTATTTATAAAACTTAACCAAAAAAAATATAGAAAACTGTAGTGTACATCTACAGTATACCGTATTTATATAGTATATTTATATTACAACAGTATATACAGTAGTGTACTGTATGTGTGGTCAATTTATATTTTTTGTGCAGCAGTATACACTTTTGGTATATTGCAATTCATCTTACAACGGAATATACAGTATATGATGTGTATTTATTATGATATAACAACAGTATACCGTATTTATATAGTATATTTATTATATTACAACAGTATATAGTGTATGTGTGGTCAATTTATATTTTTTGTGCAGCAGTATACACTTTTGGTATATTGCAATTCATCTTACAACGGAATATACAGTATATGATGTGTATTTATTATGATATAACAACAGTATACCGTATTTATATAGTATATTTATTATATTACAACAGTATATAGTGTACTGTATGTGTGGTCAATTTATATTTTTTGTGCAGCAGTATACACTTTTGGTATATTGAAATAAAATGAAAACTGCGCTCATAAATGGATAAAATAATGGTGATGTGATTCAAAATAACTGTGAATACAACCTTGTAGGATGCAGCTGTTCAAACGGAGAGCTCAGCACTCCAGGCTAATACAGAAAACAAGTAAAAGAGAACAGCGCAAAGAAAAACCTCATGGTGTAGTATATTAAGAAATTCAATTTATATTTAAAAAGGGTGAGTATTGCACGTACATCTAGTAAAAAATCACAAAGCATGACATGTTTGGGACATGTTACCCATCTGTAGACAGCTGTTCATCAGTGGCAGAGGTTCGCATGGATCAGCTCGCCGTTGGAGATCACTCAGCAGTAGCAGGGACTCTCCTGGATCAACTCGCTGATGGAGATCACTCCCAGCGTCTGTAGTTATCACCGTGGTCTCCGTTGAGCTCCTTCACTTCCTGACACGTGCACAAGGGCGTCTGACGTCATCAGATGGCGTCCGGTAGTGTCTTAGTGTCTTTAGTTCGTCGCGCTGAATGGCGCTAACCGGCGAGAAAGTCACAGAAGGACAGCAGGTCCCAGGCAGGCAGTGTGATAAAAAAGTACCACAATGGGTATATAAAGCATAAGTAGGGAATGCGCCCACTCCTACGCGTTTCGTTATAAATAACTTCTTCAGGGAATGATAGAGGATGTTCCGGGGCGCTTCATATACCCTCAGATCTCTCCTGATTGGCCGTGCTAGATTGACCCGACTCAAAACACCTCTGGGAAATTAACCCATTCAGCGCTGGGTCTTAGTCAAGACAGGCGGCCTCTCAGCTAGAGATAGGGGGTGACAACATAACATATAACATTAAAACACAATTTTATTTGGTTAACAGGGTATTAGAATGTAAAATCTAAAAATAAAGAAAAAATAATTAGTAACATCCTAATTTAAAAAGACGTAAATAAACACTCATACCTAATGCTACATGATAAAATGATATGGTCGAATTTGTATTACACAGACAAATTAAGAGAAATCATTAAAAATGAAATAAAAGATCTAAAAGATCTGATATAATGTTAAAAAATCTCTAATGTTCACTGGTGATATAAAACTATCTTTAAAAATCAGAATAGGGACCAGACGTCAAGTTCCTCGTTTAGGCCCAGTGGGGACAGAGTTTGTAACTTATAAATCCACAGGCTCTCCTGTTTGGATAATTTTTTATCTCTGTCTCCACCACGTCTCCCTGAGGATACAATTTGTATGCCTAAATAGCTTAAAAGTGAGGGATCGCTGTTATGTTTTGATTTAAAATGTCTAGATACGCTATGCTGTTCAAAACCTATTCTGATATTCCTGGCGTGTTCTAGAATCCTCACTCTAAGGAATCTTTTCGTCCGCCCAACATATTGATACCCACAGGGGCATTGTAGCAAGTACACTACATATGTTGATTTACAAGATATGCAATCTTTTATGGTGAATTTTTCTTTGGTGCTGCTTGAAATAAATGTTTTACGTTCTGTATTCAGCATTTTGCAAGCCTTACATCTTCCACAGCTAAAGTTACCGTTAGGTTTGCTGGGCATCCAGGTGGTCTCTGATGATGTACTTATTGGACCACCAATGTCACTTGGTGCCAGATGGTGTTTCAGAGTCTTAGCCCTACGGTAAATAAAGCTTGGTTTCGGATGCAGAGCCTTGTCATAGCCACATTTACTTCAGAAACGAATTCGAACCAGATAGACTTCCTGGACCTTAGTTTGGCATCCAGGACGGGTGAAAACATCAATACTAAAACATTTTTTAAAAAGGTAGACACCAACAGCTTCCTATTATCATCCAGTAATCACAAGAGAACCTGGATTGATAATATACCATTAAGCCAGTTCATGCGCATTAAGCGAAATTGTAGTCTTCAGACGGATTTTGAATCCCAATCAACTTCTCTGTTTGAGAGGTTCATTGAACGTGGCTATGACAAGGCTCTGTTGTTCAATTCTTTGGAGAAGGTAGAAAAGATGGAGAGAGACTCCTTACTGATTCAGAAGAAACAAATAAATAGGGATGAAAGTGACAAACTCAAAGTACCATTTATTACGGAATTTAGTTCAGTAAGTAAGAGCATCCAGAAGATAATCAATAACAACTGGAAAGTTCTATGTAATGATCCAATCCTAGGTCCCTCTCTGCATCCGAAACCAAGCTTTATTTACCGTAGGGCTAAGACTCTGAAACACCATCTGGCACCAAGTGACATTGGTGGTCCAATAAGTACATCATCAGAGACCACCTGGATGCCCAGCAAACCTAACGGTAACTTTAGCTGTGGAAGATGTAAGGCTTGCAAAATGCTGAATACAGAACGTAAAACATGTATTTCAAGCAGCACCAAAGAAAAATTCACCATAAAAGATTGCATATCTTGTAAATCAACATATGTAGTGTACTTGCTACAATGCCCCTGTGGGTATCAATATGTTGGGCGGACGAAAAGATTCCTTAGAGTGAGGATTCTAGAACACGCCAGGAATATCAGAATAGGTTTTGAACAGCATAGCGTATCTAGACATTTTAAATCAAAACATAACAGCGATCCCTCACTTTTAAGCTATTTAGGCATACAAATTGTATCCTCAGGGAGACGTGGTGGAGACAGAGATAAAAAATTATCCAAACAGGAGAGCCTGTGGATTTATAAGTTACAAACTCTGTCCCCACTGGGCCTAAACGAGGAACTTGACGTCTGGTCCCTATTCTGATTTTTAAAGATAGTTTTATATCACCAGTGAACATTAGAGATTTTTTAACATTATATCAGATCTTTTAGATCTTTTATTTCATTTTTAATGATTTCTCTTAATTTGTCTGTGTAATACAAATTCGACCATATCATTTTATCATGTAGCATTAGGTATGAGTGTTTATTTACGTCTTTTTAAATTAGGATGTTACTAATTATTTTTTCTTTATTTTTAGATTTTACATTCTAATACCCTGTTAACCAAATAAAATTGTGTTTTAATGTTATATGTTATGTTGTCACCCCCTATCTCTAGCTGAGAGGCCGCCTGTCTTGACTAAGACCCAGCGCTGAATGGGTTAATTTCCCAGAGGTGTTTTGAGTCGGGTCAATCTAGCACGGCCAATCAGGAGAGATCTGAGGGTATATGAAGCGCCCCGGAACATCCTCTATCATTCCCTGAAGAAGTTATTTATAACGAAACGCGTAGGAGTGGGCGCATTCCCTACTTATGCTTTATATACCCATTGTGGTACTTTTTTATCACACTGCCTGCCTGGGACCTGCTGTCCTTCTGTGACTTTCTCGCCGGTTAGCGCCATTCAGCGCGACGAACTAAAGACACTAAGACACTACCGGACGCCATCTGATGACGTCAGACGCCCTTGTGCACGTGTCAGGAAGTGAAGGAGCTCAACGGAGACCACGGTGATAACTACAGACGCTGGGAGTGATCTCCATCAGCGAGTTGATCCAGGAGAGTCCCTGCTACTGCTGAGTGATCTCCAACGGCGAGCTGATCCATGCGAACCTCTGCCACTGACGAACAGCTGTCTACAGATGGGTAACATGTCCCAAACATGTCATGCTTTGTGATTTTTTACTAGATGTACGTGCAATACTCACCCTTTTTAAATATAAATTGAATTTCTTAATATACTACACCATGAGGTTTTTCTTTGCGCTGTTCTCTTTTCCTTACTTTTGGTATATTGCAATTCATCTTACAACGGAATATACAGTATATGATGTGTATTTATTATGATATAACAACAGTATACCGTATTTATATAGTATATTTATTATATTACAACAGTATATAGTGTATGTGTGGTCAATTTATATTTTTTGTGCAGCAGTATACACTTTTGGTATATTGCAATTCATCTTACAACAGAATATACAGTATATGATGTGTATTTATTATGATATAACAACAGTATATTTATATAGTATATTTATATTACAACAGTACTGTATACTGTATATTTTGTCTATTTATATTTATAGTACAGCAGTATACATTTTTTGTATATTTATATTTACTGTATATTACAACATTACATGTACAGTATACAGTATACATTTTATATTGCTGCATATTAATAACACAATATAATTTCTTTGCATTGTAGGGAGACTACTCTTCTGGTGGACAGAGTAAGTGAGGAGAATGATGAGAGGAGCGCATTAAGGGTTAAAAACACTGCAGGAAAACCACAATCTGACTGTATCCGAGAGCAGCATAAAGAAGATGAGACGCAGAATTGGATGGAAATATGGACGTGTGCGGTAGGTACAATTTCTCAAATATAATGCCGCCTAATGCACTGTACTTGACTAGTGTTGCCTTACCGTATGCACTGTACTGTACTATTGAGCACTTTTCTTTTCTTGCTATAGGAATCATGAATAAAGATTTCTTCCAAGACAACATTGTGCCCGTGATAGTGCGATACATCACACAAGACTTTCCCAATGGTCATCGCTTTTACCAGGACAATGATCCCAAGCACACCGCGTCGACGGCGCATATCCTTGAGCGCGGCATCAACTGGGTGAAGACGCCAGCGGAGTAAGTGCAGTAGACCGTGTCCCATTTATGTTCCCCACTGTTTTTACTGTGTACTGTATCTCTTAAACTAATTGTCCTTTCTTTCCAATCACAGATCGCCAGACTTCAATCCGATCGAAATGGTCTGGCATCAGCTGAAGGACCACATCCGTAAAGTGGCGAAACCCTCCAAGAAGGACGAGTTGTATAAAGCCATAATGAGTTTTTGGAACGATGTACTCACCGTGGAACGATGCAATAAATATATAGACCATATTGCCACTGTGTTGCCCATTGTCATCGCGCGCAATGGGCAAGCATCAGGAAAGTAGTACAGTGCTGTAGTATTGTACAGTAAGTACAGTATGATACAGGTAAGTATGGCACAGATTTTTTCTTTCCCAATAGTCAGAGTATACAGTAGTTCCAGTATACAGTACAGTAGACTAGTTTGACAGTACTACAGTAACTGCCTACTAACTGCTCCATTTTTTTCTTTCCAGAGAAAGCTGCACCAGCCACCTACTGTACAGTAGTTCTACCATAATACAGTACGCACATACAGTACAGTACAGTAACTGAACAAAGTTTTTGTTTTCTTGTCGTTCCAGGAAAAAGGGTGCCCAAGGGGGAGGGGGGGCCTTGTGTTCCATCAAATCTGCTTGTGCAGTCAAATGTACAGTATATAAACAGCAGTAATGATGTACACAAAACCTCTCCTCTCTCAATGAACTACTGTACCGCAGACACAATGAGGATACTGTTACAGTATGAAGGGAAAAAGAACAGGATGGGTTATTTAACATTACAGTATACTGTGCAATATTTATACTGTATATTTATATATACTGTATTTTTATTCTAAAGGTATTCGAGAATGTACTGTACTGTATGAGGACCTGGTGACTTTCAACCCTCTCAGACCCACAGAACGGATTATTTCACATTACTGTATATTTATCCTGTATATTTTCAGTAATTTAGAAGCAGTGGCTGTTCTGAACAGAACAGTTACTGTAAGCAAACGGATGCACATCAGATTTACATTTCAAATTCGAGGGGATTTTTCCAAAGCAGGCAGGCCTCCCTCTAAGGAAGGTGGATGGTGGGATGATACAGTACTCTGGCTGGCCTCCTGCTGAATCTTGTTACCGTAGCCAGCCCAGGGCCAGATTAACAAAACAATGGCTTGGATTGGATTAGCCAGACGATTGATGCTTGGCCAGGGAGGGATTAAAAACTCTAAGGGAGGGGGTGGGTGGTGTAGCTGTAGGATTGTACTGTGTCAGTATTTCCAACGGCAGGTCACCCTAATAATTGCATGAATAAACCCCCAAAGACAAGGCCCAAATATAGTACAGTATACTGTATACTGCATATACAGTACAGAGCTGTATACTGTATTATAAATAAATAATCATACAGTACTGTACAGTATGTATTATTGTGTGTTGAGGTTTTGAATTGCTGTTAACTTGAAATGTTTCACCATTGTATTGTACTGTATTTGTAAATAAAAGTTTTTTGTGGCGACTTCAGCAATAAAAGAACTGGTTAATTTATCTCACATAAAGTACGTGAATACGACCGCAATCACCATTGTAAATGGGTGCATAGGATGGAACGACAGGTGCTAAAGGGGTATAAATATGATATTTATCAGTGTTGATCAAAGAGAGTTGATCAGAAGGATTCCCCTTATAAAGTATACAGCACTCTATTGTCATTCATACAGTATAGTAAAGGGTAGACAACAAATGGTCTTGCAGTATACTGTATTACTAAAAATCTGTCAGGTTGACCAGAATCACTGCGGATATCGGAAAATAATACAATTTTATTAATTCTACGTAGAATTAATAAAATTGTATTATTTTCCGATATCCGCAGTGATTCTGGTCAACCTGACAGATTTTTAGTAATACAGTATACTGCAAGACCATTTGTTGTATACCCTTTACTATACTGTACTGTATGAATGACAATAGAGTGCTGTACAGTATATAAGGGGAATCCTTCTGATCAACTCTCTTTGATCAACACTGATAAATACAGTAATTTATCTCACACTCAGTACTACAAACTGCTTTTTGCTTGCAATAAACAAACAAACAGGGAAGTGCTATATGAGTTAGGATCAGGCCCAGCAGCCACTTTATGTTGAAAACCACATATGAAATGAGCATAAAATTGCATGAATAATTACACAAAAATATATAAAATAAATAGCACAAGTCTCTGACAGAGAGAAATTGTCCAGGTGGTGTGGATACAGGTTAATGCCCCTGTCTGATAGGACAGACTCGGGCAAGAATGGCCTGTGAGAGGTGAATATCCAGAATGGTAGCTGGGATGGAAAGCGCTACCAACTGTGCAGGTATTGAAGTGTGTAGAAATGGGAAGGTGCCGTAGGCATCAAATGTGGAAAGCGCTCACCCAGACTTCATACACTTCGCGCTTTTTGCTTGCAGACTGCAAAGCCGCAAGACCAGCAACATTGTAAAAAAAGAGCAAAAAAAGAGCAATGAGCGCAAAATTGGCGTGGGAACTTCTGTTCTAGGGCCCCTAGAAATAATATTCTTTATTTTATTTATAAACTCACATTTATAAACCCCGTCACCCACCCCCGCTACACACAATAAAGCGGGCACTTACAGTACACTATATATTTATTTCTCTTCATGTATTTATTTAGATTTATTTATTAATTGTGGAGCTGCTGTGCGTGAGGGGCCATGGCCAGGATGGGGGGGAGTAACGGTACAGTATGTGGGTAGGGGGTGAGGGTGGTTAGACCTCACAGTACATTATGCACATTGGGTCCCCCCCCTCCCCACATTTACATACACTGCACGACATCAATACAGGGAGGGTTTACCAATGCAGGGAGGGTTTACCAATGCAGGTAAGGCTTTAGGCCTTTATATCTCTCTCCCTTCATTGTAATCTGTTTAACAGAAACATTAGGGGGGAAGGGGCTTTAGGCCTTTATCTCTCTCCCTTCATTGTAATCTGTTTAACAGAAACATTAGGGGGGAAGGGGCTTTAGGCCTTTATCTCTCTCCCTTCATTGTAATCTGCTTAACAGAAACATTAGGGGGGAAGGGGCTTTAGGCCTTTATATCTCTCTCCCTTCAGTGTAATCTGTTTAACAGAAACATTAGGGGGGAGGGGGCTTTCAACAATGCTGTGTATAATGTATAAGGTTTTTTACAATTAGATAGATGTAATCCTTGGTATTGTAAGGGTTAGCTTTGGTTTTAAATTGTGTTTTCTGGTTGGTACTTACAGTATATATTGATTTTGGTTTACTTGATTGGTTAAAATACTGTAGTTGACTTGTTTGGAAGTGTTTGTATTTACTGGTAGAGTAGCTTGCAATTATATTGTTAACATTCATTTGCAGAATGTACAGTATATGGTGCATAGATTTAATGCTATGCATCATTTACAGTATACAATGTAAATGCAATGTACTGTGTGGATTGGAATGTTATGTTTTATATTGTAAAATCAGTTAGGATTATTAAATGGATTATTATTATTATTGTCTGTACTGTATAGAGATGCGTTATTTGTAGGACAGTAT
This sequence comes from Ascaphus truei, assembly GCF_040206685.1. Taxonomy (NCBI): domain Eukaryota; kingdom Metazoa; phylum Chordata; class Amphibia; order Anura; family Ascaphidae; genus Ascaphus; species Ascaphus truei. The sequence goes on along the minus strand of NC_134483.1, from coordinate 303,502,895 downwards.
GATTTTGATAACCATTCTACATGTACTGTATTTGTATATTGGTTCATCATCTGTGTGTGTATACTGTATACTGTATACTATACAGTATATATATATATATATATATATATATATATATATATATACAGTATATATATATACTGTACATAGTATATACTGTATATGTACTGTATAGGGATTGTTATTATATATACTGTATAATGTATATATATATCCAGTATATATATAGTATATACTGTACAGTATATATTTATTTCTCTTCATGTATTTATTTATTTATTTATTTATTTAGATTTATTTATTAATTGTGGGGCTGCTGTGCGTGATTTTTTTTTATTGGGGGTGAGGGGGGTGTTTGGCCCTTGGTGTGAGTTTAGGACTTGCAGCAGCAGCACAATTAATAAATAAATCTAAATAAATAAATAAATAAATGACAATAAATACATTTGAAATACATTTTTATTGATAGTGTAGATGTGCAGGGGGTCTCCGGAGCTGAAGCGCACAGGTTTCAGGTCTGGGGACCCCGTGCCCCCCGAGATACAGGCCCCTTTAGGGGGTGCCGGTATCCCTCTGCTCGGTTTACAGGCCGCGATCACGTGATCGGGGCCTTTAACGCAGAGCACTCAGCACTCAGAAACACAGGCCAGGCAGATTTAACACACACACACACACAATAGGGGGAGGTTTTTTTACATAGATTGCAGGGAAGCTTAACGCACACACACAATAGGGGGATAGGGGGAGGGGGTTTTACATAGATTAGAGAGAAGGCAGGGAGTTTTAAAAGCGAGAATAGGGGGAGGGGGTTTTACATAGATTAGAGAGAAGCCAGGGAGTTTTAACACAGACATGAAAAATATGTATTGAATGTATTAATTGTTTATTATGCCTTAACCCCTTCATTGCCTTAGCGGCTATCCGCTATGGTAATGACGCAGCATTTTCCGTATTTTTAATAATATTGATCAGGAGCAGGGGGGGGTCCCTGAGCATTCATTTCTGGCTCAGGGAACCCCCTGCTCACTGTACAATATTATTAAAATACAGAAATGATGCTTCTTTACCATAGCGCATAGAAGCTAAGGTAAAGAACGAGTGTTTATTTATACTGTATATTGTATGTGTTTTATTGATACTGTACATGTGCAGAGGGTCTCCAGAGCAGAAGCGCACAGGTTTCAGATCTGGGGACCCCGTGCCCCCCGAGATACAGGCCCCTTTAGGGGGTGCCGGTATCCCTCTGCTCTGCTTGGTTTACAGGCCGCGGTCACGTGATCGGGCCCTTTAAACCAAGCAGAGGGATACCGGCACCCCCTAAAGGGGCCTGTATCTCGGGGGGCACGGGGTCCACAGACCTAAAACCAACGCGATTCAGCTCAGGAGACCCCCTGCACATCTACACTATCAATAAAAATGTATTTCAAATGTATTTATTGTCATTTATTTATTTATTTATTTAGATTTATTTATTTATTTTTTGGCGGCTGCTGTGTGTGTGTGTATTTTTTTATTGTGGGTAGCGGGAGGGTGGGTGAATGGGGTATTAGCCCCAACGATGGTTGGGGAGGGCTTGCGGGGGGGGGGTAGCGGGAGGGCTTAACCCCTTCATGACCGTAGTGGTATTAACTGCTACGGTCGTGAAGGGGTTAAGTGCACCCGCAACCCCCCCCCCCCTCCCGCAAGTCCTAAACTCACACCAAGGGCCAAATACCCCCCTCACCCATCCCCACTACACACAATAAAGCGGGCACGGTGGGTTAACCCCTTCATTGCCTTAGCGGCTATCCGCTATGGTAATGACGCAGCATTTTCCTTTTTTTTTATAATATTGATCAGGAGCAGGGGGGGGGTCCCTGAGCATTAATTTCTGGCTCAGGGAACCCCCTGCTCACTGTACAATATTATTAAATCTCTCTCTCTGCTGCAAACACATCTCGCCCCCAGTATGTGCAGTAATTTACTGAACATGTACTGTAGAATAAATGCATAGTTTTATTTATTCGGGTTTATTACACAGTACTGTATACTGTTCGGCCGGAAAACATCAGCATACTGTACTGTACAGCACAATATTATCCATCGAAATCCCCCCATTAGCCGTTTTCTTTTCTGAGGAAAAACAAAATGAAAAGTTTTAATGTACAGTAATGGTCAGCCCCCTAAAGAAGTACCCAGCCTGCCCCACCAAAATAATACGGCAACAATACAGTACTCACCATACTGTATTACTGAATTTCCCATTCAGCTTGCGCCTTCGCCGGACCACTGCCAGTCCAGCTTTCGTCGATAGTTTGCAGAGGGACTAGCCCACCTGTAGTCAGCGGGAAATCGCTTAGGTACATGCAAGCTTCATCAAAACTGGCCGCGAAATCCGACTCTGTCTCAGGGTTGTCACTGACGGCGGGGCCATCATTAGAAGCTGGTGCTGGTGCTGGTTCTGGTTCTGGCGCATTGCTTGGCAGGGACTGTCGCTTTACCCTTCGCCTTTTGCCGCCTCCATGATCATAGATACGGGAAAAACCCTGTGACACACACCAATACCCTCCAACAAATTGGGGCTCAATACGGTGAAAACAGGGGTCACTACATAACCTTTTCCTTATTGCATGCTTCCACAAATGAGGAGTTGGCGAAAATCTGTAAAAGTCATAGTTTTCGATAAAATACTGATAAATTTGAACAACTGTTGCCATCTTATCCTCTGTTGCATTAATAGCGGCCCATATCAAATAAGCATAACTTCTGTCAGGTTTTTGGAACACGGGCTGCATTTGAACACTCATGTCTCTGGAGAATAGTGTAAGCGAAAATGGTCTTTGTCTTTATTTAATACAGTATGTAAAGCCTAAATTGATAAATTTTTTGCAACGTCTTCCTTCAGTCTCAAGGGCAAGTTACAATAGCATACTGTACTGGGGTAAAGTATCTTTTTTTAAACGAAACAACTGCAAAGCCCACACATTACTTAAGTCATGAGTTTATGCCATCTGGTGGACAAGCGAAACATTGCAGCCTAGTAAATCCTTCTCATTATCATTTTACAGATCAGGCCCCCGTCAGCCAGGCATGAACCGTGGCTGGGAAGGCAAACGCAACGAAGCATGCAAGAGGTGAGCAGCGGCGGATTCCAGGTATCTGCCAGGTACAAACTGGGCATTTGCTCGAATAAAGTGTGTCGGTGCAGTATATATGGGTGCTTAAAGATTAATACAGGGACCAAATATCTATATCTTCGTTTAACCCCTTAGGGGTCAACGAACTCATTTGGTAAATCCAAAAGGTTTCTTGGTAGGAGAGGCTTTTAATTCTATCGCCTCCCCGCCTCTCTTTAGGAACCACTTTAATGCCCTTAAACATTAGTTTAGAAGGGTCTTTATTATGATGTAGTGCATAGTGGCGGGAAAGGCTATGTTTTTCATAACCAATTTTGATGTTCCTGATATGCTCCTGTATACGGATCTTTAAGCATCTTTTTGTGCGGCCTATATATTGAAGGCCGCACTCACAATTAACCAAATAAACCACATGGGTTGAATTGCAATTAATAAAGGAATCAATGGCAAAGCTCTCACAGGTAACAAACGATTTGAACGTTTTCCTCGCAGGGTGTAGGTGCTTACATATTGAACACCTCCCACACTGGAAGTTACCAACTGGTCTATCACCAATCCAAGTGATTGGGGCAGGTTTAACACAAACATTACCCACATCACTGGGGGCCAATGAATTTTTAAGATTTGTTGCCCTCCTATATATGAATTTGGGGGCATCTGGAAGGCGGTCACCTAGAACTGGGTCATTACATAAAATTGCCCAATGTCTCTGAATAATTTATTCGATTTTCTTATTAACTGAGTTGAAGGTTGTAATTAAAGGTACCTCTAACAGATTACTCTGATTATTTATTTGTTCCTTAATTTTTGGGACTAACATTGTTTGTCTGTCCATACAACGTACTATATTAAGATCTTTAGACAAGCTAACACTCGAATAGCCTCTTTCAAGGAATTGTCAAACAACAATTGGGACTGCTCCTCAAAATCATGTTCCCCACTACAATTTCGTTTAATCCTAATGAATTGACCTCTGGGAATATTAGTAATCCATGATTTTTTGTGGTTACTACTCGCCATTAACAAGTTGTTGGCATCGATTTCTTTAAAGAAAACTTTGGTAGATATGTTCCATTGTCCAATGCTGTCAATTGTAAGTCCAAAAAGTTAATACTGATGGGGTCAGAGACATGTGTAAAAACCAAGTTTTTGTCATTGGTGTTCAAGTAGGTGAGGAAAGAGCAAAAGGACGAATCATCCCCCTCCCAGACACAGAGGATGTCGTCGATATAGCGACGGCAAATGATGATATGTTGTCTGAAGGGGTTGTTGTTCCAAATGCTCTGCAACTCCCACTGACCCATATACAGGTTTGCGAAACTGGGAGCAAATCTTGTGTCTATTGCAGTTCCGCAAACCTGTATAAAGAACTCTGCAAGGAACATAAAATAATTGTGGGTAAGTATGAAGTCAATGGATTTCAAAATAAATTCGGTGTTAAGGTGATGTAGTGTCGTATCTGCCTCCAGCAAAAATCTGACTGCAAGGAGTCCCTTGTCATGTGGAATGTGAGTGTAGAGCGCCTGCACATCACAAGTGATCCATTTGTAGGTACTCTTCCACTCAAAATCCTGAAAAGTGTGCAGGACAGAAGATGTATCTTTTAAATAAGATGGCAAAAGACTTACATAAACTAGCAAGAAGAAATCCACATACTGCGAAAGGTTCGCAGGAAAGGAAGGGGCGGACAGAAGGGAAAAGTATGGGTGAAAGGTAAGTGAACCTCTGTGTTAAAACCAGAAAGATACTAATCATGCAAAAAATGCTGCAGTTCCCAGTCAACATTAAGACCGTGTGGTTGCAAAGTATCTAACAAAAATATCCATTGCATCTCCATTTAATTTAATTTATTAAGTCGGTCTCCCCCTCTGATGTTAGTAGGGATATGAGTGACGCCAAAGAATCTAAAGTTCTTCAGACCACCATTCAAACAGGATGTAAAATGTTTGCTGACGGGATGGAAAAGATCTTTTTTGAGTATCAATCTTACATGTTCAGATATTCTGATGTGTAGCGGGCGAATTGTTCGTCCAACATATTTGGCTTTGCAGCCACACATTATAACATACACCACATAACTCGTGTGACAATTGATAAATGTAGAGATTCTAAATTTGGACACTGTAGATACCATAGCTATTCTTTTAGTAAGTATTGCATACTGGCAGCATTTACAGAATCCACATTTAAAGAACCCTTTGGGTATAGTTGTTACTTGTGATGTAGGTGGAGACTGAAATAGACTTTTGGAAAGGGACGTAGCCAAGGTATTTGCTCTTCTAAATGCAAATCTTGGTTTCTGCACATACAGTATGGTTCCAAATCTGGGTCAAGTTTCAACACATTCCAATGTTTGGATATAATGTGTTGAATTCGTGGGTCCTGTCTACTGAATTTAGTTATAAACAAGGGATTGTCTGCAAATGTATTTTTAGTCAGTTTTTTTTTTTTCTTTTTTAACAACATAGTTCTATCCGCACAGTCAGCATGCATGAAGGCCTGTTCTATATCTTTAGTAGAATAACCTTTATCTGCAAATTTGAGACTTAGGTTCTTAGAGTGTTGGAGAAATTTGTCCTGATCTGAGCATAATCTTTTGTGGCGTAAAAATTGCCCTTTTGGTATACCATGGATCATGGATCTAGGATGGCAGCTCTTAGCATATAGATATGAATTTCTTAAGGGGGGCTTGGTATAAATGTCAGTAGAAATCAGAGATCCTGGGCCACCATGGAGTGTCACATCTAAAAAATTAATATTGTGAGGATCAGTGATGGATGTAAAATGAAGATTAATATCGTTAGTGTTTAAAGTGTCAATAAAAGTGTGTAGTGAATGAAGATCACCATCCCAAATGAAAACCAAATCGTCAATATACACTGGCGACACACTTTATTCGAGCTCGGCTAGTCCCACGAATTCGGGTATACCCGGGTGTATTGAGGTTTGTGACTGTTTTCTGCCCGAGTGCATTGAGGTATTTTCCAGGCAGGGATTGAAGCATTTTATTCCCGCTGGCTGCAATACTGCACAGTATATATATATATATACTGCATTACAATTCATGAATTTATGCCATCTGGTAGACACGCGAAGCATTGCAGCCTATTAAATCCTAATCATTATCATTTAACAGATCAGCCGCCCGTCAGCCAGGCATGAACCCAGGCTGGGAAGGCAAACGCAACGGGGCTTGTCAGAGGTGAGGAGCGGCGCATTCCAGGTATCTGCCAGGTACATACTGGGTATTTGCTCGAATAATGTGTGTCGGTGCAGTACCGTTTATAGAAAATAATATTTGAACGAAAAATATTAGTGTCACCAAAAACGTGAGTGCTTTCCCATAAACCCATAAAAAGGTTGGCATATGAGGGCGCAAATGACGTCCCCATAGCCGTACCTTGTGTCTGAAGATAAAAAAGTGAGTCAAATAAAAAATAATTGTGTGTCAATAGAAACCAGATACAATCGCTAATGAAAGTGGTTTGTGCAGTGGAAAGAGAAGATAGTTCCAAATAGTGAAAAATAGCTTTAAGGCCGTGTTCATGTGCAATGATTGTATAGAGTGATGTGACATCCATGGTGACCCATCTGTAGCTCTCCTTCCAAACAATATTCTCCAACTCAATAAGTAAGGCAGTGGTGTCCTGTAAAAATGATGGTAGTTGTTGTACAATGGGCTGTAGGAAATGATCGACATAGCGAGATACACCATCTCCCAAAGATCCAATACTGGAGACGATGGGTCGCCCCGGAGGGTTCTCCAATGATTTATGGATCTTTGGGAGATGGTGGAATATCGGTATGATGGGGGATTCGCATTTGAGATATTTTCTCTCTTTATTGCTCAGAACTTGTAGGACATCACCTAGCTCGAGAAGTGTTTCTAGTTCTTCAAGAAACCTCTTTGTGGGATCTGTTCTCAACCTTGTATAAAATGTGTTGTCACTCAATAATCGAATGGCTTCTTTCCTATAATTGATAGAGGATTGTACAATAATGGCCCCTCCTTTATCCGCATTTTTGATTACAATGGAACGGTAATTTTTGAGTGATTCTAAATCTACTTTTTCTTGTCTGGTTAAATTATGTGTTCTATGAGTAGACCCTGGAAAGGAGAAACCTTTTGCTAATAGTCTAAGGTCTCTATCAACCTGACATTCAAACGTAGAGATGCATGAGCCCTTAGAACTATTTGGGATGAAAGATGAACGAGATTTTAATCCTGAATCAACGTGTCCAAAGAAAGGGGGTTCTATGGAAATGTCTGTGCAACATTCATCATAGAGTTTGTGCATGTCTGTGTTGAACGCATGTTCTCTAAAAGAGCACACTCCCTTATTCAGTAATGAATTATCAGGCTCTGTCGTATCAACAATTGGATTCACTGCCATTTGACCCTTTTTAGAAAACAATTTTTTCAGCGCCAACTGGCGCGTATATTTTTGAAGATCTATGATTGTGTTAAAGAGATCAAAGTCCTCTTGGGGCGCGAAGTTTAAACCTTTATTGAGAAGGACAATTTGTTGTGGGGTGAGCGGGGTGTCTGAGATGTTAATGATGTTGCTAAGAGAGGGGTCTAGGAGTATTTTTTCCTCTTGTTGTCTGAGCCTGATGTTTTCTCTGCTCTTTTTCCCCCTTCTGCACCTTTTCCGTTTTTTGATGGTACATAATGTGTGTTTGGGAGATTGGTTTTAGATCTATCATCTTTGTGACTAGAAATATATGTATTTTTGAAATATCCATCATCAGAATCTCTATGGTCTTTTATGCTTTGTTTTGAAAAGGACACTGATGGTCTGTCCATATTGTCAGACGAATCTGTATCAAAACTAGACCTTCGTTCTGTGTATGGTGATTTCAAAATTGATCTAGTTGTGGGCTTTTGATTAGAATGATCACTGTCAGTAGACATCTTGCGAGGCGTAGAGTGAAACATAGCTCTAGGCCTATCAAAATCTCTATTGGAACCCAATCTTTCCCAAGAATACACTTGGTTCCTCTCATAATCTGTTTTGTCTCTAAAGAACTTTTCTTGTTTCTTAGAGACTACACCCTTTTCCATTTGCTCTATATTTTGTAAAAGGATTTTGTCGTTATGGGGAAAACGATCCATATCACAAAATGTATGTAATTCTTTTTTAAGAATATCAATTTCAGTTGTAAGAGACTTTTTTCTTTCACCTTATACCGTACAATCAATTGCATAAGATCAGTTGAACAAGTGTCCAATATTTTTCTCCAGTGTAATTCAAATTCTTTATCTGGAAAGCCAAATGAGGGCATTTTCTTCACACGTAATCCTCTAGGGATTCGTTTGACCCTTAAATAGTTCTCCAGTGATGTTATGTCCCAAAAAATTCTGATGTCTTGGGTTAACAGCTTTTCCAGTTTAACAAAATGATCAATTAAATCTGTAGCATTGTCACATGTGATGTTGGCTGAAGATTCATCAAATAAGTGTAAAGCCCTTTTTGTTCTTTCTGAGTTATTCCCGCATTTCTGCACATAGCTGGTAGTAATATCAGTTGTTATGTCCTGTTCCTCATCCATGTTATATAGGGATTCAATTCAACCCTTTAGATTAGTAATCAGAGATATCTTAATCATATATTTCTTTCAACAATAAAAGAGTCACCACTAACCCTGGTATAATGTGGGTAATCTTCTTAGTAATACATATATTTAAATCCCACAATTGACTCGAGCAACCTGTGTACTGTCTGGTAGAACTGGATAATGAGATTTATCCTATCAGGTGCATCAGAGTCTCTTTATAGTAGCCGCTGCAGGTAATGAATATGTATATAGTCTTAGAAAAAAGGAAAAGCAACTGGCCCTGCTTAGGGCACCAAATGTTGCAAGCACTCACGGTTTGGGGAGTAATGATGGTTTGATGAGGTCTCAGTAGCCGTGTAGTTGCACCGCCAACCCTTTCATGACTAGCGTCACGTGGGGCGGTCACGCGACCGGCGGTGTTCTTCTCTGGTGTCTGTAGAAGGGGACCGGTAGGCTCCTTTACTCTGCAGGGCTGTTGGTCTCTGGTCTCTGTGATAAACTGCTACCTCTGGCGTGTCAGCTGTATGATGCGAGGCGGTCACGTGACCCGCGGGACTCCCCTCTGTGTGCAGCAGCTACCGGTGTGCAATCCAACATACAGCAGTATGTGAGCTCTTCCAGCAGCAGCAGGAAAAATCGTGGAGCACAACCGAGAAAACGAAGCAGGGTAGACGTGGTGTGGTGACTTCAAATTTTTTTTATTCAAACAGACAGGTGTAGCTAGTGGATCATCTGACGCGTTTCAGCCCTAGGGCCTTTGTCAAAGAATGATCCATCAGCTTAAGGGATACATAGATATAGGCAAAATTAACACAGAACACCTGCACCAAATAAAGATCAGGTGAGGTGGGTAATTCACCTAATACCACTGGGTGGGAACATAAAAAACATTTAAAAACAGTGCCAGCAATATATCATACAGATCATGATTACATGAAGATAACTAATGTAAAGCAATGTCAGCCTTGTAATAACTGACCTAAATATAAGTAAATCTCAACGTTATGTATGCATGTAATGATTGCTTGGCAACAATAAAATACAAAATGAATAAAACAACAACAGTCTGTTATGAAACAATGTAATTCAGTATATTATGTATAACATGTAAATATCTCAGTTCGACATAATAAATGGACCATGACAGGACCATAACAACTTGTTGAGAACTTATTTGTAATGGTTAAAAAAAAAATCCACAAATGCGCACCAGGGATTAGTGGAAGGTAATTTATTAAAAATACACAAAAACTGAGGGGATCCAACCCCACCTCAGAACAGCTGTGCAGCTGGATGGCTAAGTACTACCAAGGAGAACACCTAATGGTGACTAAACCCTAAGCTGCACAGTATACAAATACAGTAAAATTTATATAAAAAACATGAAAGAAAAAAACAAACATGAAAATAACCTATCAACAGATTTGTATAGAAACCGCCATAGGGTTGGGCACTGGCAAGGGGAAACGGACACTCACACTGAGACAGTCAGCAGACTCGCGGTGTCTGCACAGGATCCGGATCTCGGCACCGCGGAGATGGATAAAACCGCTGCTGTCTCCTGCAGGCTCCGTCTCAGCTTACCAGCATACACGCGCAGGATAACCTGTCGTGACCTCTACGCGTTTCGTACCAAGTACTTCGTCAGTTCACCTAGATTTGAGAGTTTCTGGGGAGACGCTTTATGTACATGCTGCAAAGGGATCATCCACACCATCACACAGCACGAGCGCTGAATACCCTGTTTTTTCTACCTTATTTGTAATGGAGCAGGGTATCTGAGAATGTGATGAGGGTATTACATGAGGGGGAGAGGGGGAGGAGGAGGGGGGGGAGACGGGGAGGGGGGTGGAGGGGGAGGAGGGGGGGAGACGGGGAGGGGGGGGAGGGGGAGAAGGGGGGGAGGGGGTGTGGGGGGGGGGTGGAAAGGAAGGGGCAAAGCACAAAAAGGGGCTTTTGACCACATCCACGCCAGCACAGGTCAACCGCGCCGGGGTAGATCTGGCTCAGCCTAGCAGAAGTCAGGTACCACTGAAATAGGATTTTATATATGTTTTCTTTTATTGTTGTGCAAATTGACGTTTTTGGGGCCTGCTCCCAGATCTCCTCCCAGTCTTCCGGGTCTATTGAAAGGCCTAGTTCCTCAGACCATCTTTGCATGTATCGATGGTTAGGTGGTGTGGAAGGTGACTCTAATCCTTTGTATATTTGAGAGATCAGGCCTTTTTGGTAAGTTTTTTTGGCACACAGAATTTCGAATCTGGTTAGTTTGGGGAATTTAGAGGTTGGGGAGAGGGATAACAGGAAGTGCCAAATTTGCAAGTATTTAAACAGGTGGAAGCCCTGGATCTCGAGTTTGTCCCTAATCGCCTGAAAAGTAGCGATCTCATCTTTCTGCAGCAGATCGGCCACCATCCTAACATTGTGACTCTGAAATTGGTCAAATTGACTTGGGGAACACCCTGGTGGGAATTTGGGGTTCCCGAAGATGGGGGTGAGCTGTGAGGGGGATGCTAACAGACCATACTTCCCTTTGCATTTAAGCCATACTTCCCACGTGCATCTCATTGCTCCCAGGGCAAACCTTGGTGGTTTGGTCCCGCTGCTGCCAGTGGACCACATTGCCACCTGGAAGGAGAGGGGGCGGGCGTAGTGAGACTATCTCTAGCCATGAAGCTAAGGCCGGGTCGCAATTCCAAACTACAGCCTGCTTCAGCTGTGCTGCGAGATAATATTTTGCTAGGTCGGGGACCCCCACACCTCCTCTCTCTCTACACGAGAGCATCACTGATCGAGGGACTCTGGGCCTTTTATCATTCCAAATGAATTGGAGGATTAGAGACTGCATGTTTTTAAGCGATGTTTGTGGGACTGGGATTGGGAGGGTTTGGAAATTATACAACAGTCTTGGGAGAACGTTAATTTTTTTTTTTTTTTCAAACAATTTTATTAGGCATTTAGGTAGATATGCAGTTGCATCATGCGATAAAAGAAAAAACGAATGGCGCAAAGCCAGGGAGCCAGGTGTGGAGTAACACGCTGTTCTTTATTAGTGCATGATGAGAGACAAGTATACCCCCTTGTGGGACAAAGACAGGAACCTCCTACGCGTTTCGGACCTACGGGTCCTTTATCAAGGAGTATGGGATGTGCTGGAGTAAGGCACCTTACATACCTGGTTCATAATAGGCAGATTGAAAAAATCTGTGAAAAATTACACCGCAGGCCCAGTGCGCATGCGCGTGACGTCACCCGTGGCGCCGCACCATCAACCCAATGGATTGTGGGTATGGACCGCCCTTAGTCGCCGTCGGCGCATGCCCAGACTGAGACATGAGGCCAAACATGACTCATCTAGTCTCTGTCTCTGCTCCTGCCCATAGTGACGTCACCGCGGGTATCCGATAGGTCGATGCACATCGCGGCACCACCAATGAGTGTGCTGAGCAGACGATGTAGCACCAATCAAACAGAGTCCCCTGCGCTCACACCAAGGCCCAGAACAGTACACAGGGAGCTAGAACTGACAAAAACAAAGACCTGATTAAAGCACACAACAAGAGCAACTAGTACAAAATACTTAAATATTCTTGTTGTGAATGGTATACCTTCTCACTGCAGATCCCACATATAAAAAGACATACAATGTGACATACATAAACACACTAAACAAAACCATATCAACATTATGCATTATGCATTATGCAACATATACGTACAGAAAAAATATTAAAAATATTAAAAACAAAATATACAATTATAAAGACCTTTTTTGTTATGTCTTCTATTCAATATCTCCAAGGGTGAGGGAAATCAACTGTATAATTCCATTGTAAAAATACACTTTTACATTTTTAACATCTCGTTTGCTGATCAATAATTTTTACTCAAAATAGTTAATATAACTTGGGACAATTATATTTCTAGTTAATGGCAACTGCCGGATAAGTTGTAAATCATGAAGGGCTTCCAATAGTTTATCTGAGTCTGATGCAAAATTGGTCATAGCAATAACTCCAAAGAATATTTCATACAGAGAAAACAGTGTTATAATAGGATAGTAATAATGTGATTTTCTATCATTACTACTAAAATATTGTTGGTAATATTTAATCAATTATTTATGCAAAAAATGGCACAGGTTCCATTCTACATTTAGACCGCAGGGAGTTCTGGTCTGAAGCATAAATATCCAGTAAGCCTCCCTGCGGTCCAGGAGGTTGAGTAGGTCACCCCCTCTTTCTTTTGAAAAGATTTTCTCAATTCCCTGAACTTTTAACCCATTGATGTTACCTTTGGGACGTTGTGTAAAATGTTTAGAGACTGGGTGAGATGTATCCCCTTTCTTAATTAATCTGATGTGTTCGAGTATCCTGTTTTTTAGGGGTCTGATGGTCCTCCCTACGTAATTAATTCCACATCCACATGTCAGTAAGTAGATCACATATTGGGTGTCACAATTTATGAAAGACTTTATCGGAAAATCCTGATTGGATCTACAACCCCTAAAATGTTGTGAGGGAATCATAAATTGGCAAATCTTACATCCTCCATATCTATATGATCCCTTGGTTACAAATTTTCTAGTAGGTGGAGGGGAGGACGCCACGTAGCTTGGTGACACATAGAGAAAAAAAGAAAAAAGCGGAGCACTGCCAAAAATTAAATTAAAGACTGGGGCAAAAAAAATTATGTTTAAAGATTATTTATTGGGCATAATGGCCAAAAAAAACAAACACACAAGATTAAAACTCTGACGCGTTTCCCGCCGTGGAGGCGCTTTATCAAAGAGCTCTTTGATAAAGCGCCTCCACGGCGGGAAACGCGTCAGAGTTTTAATCTTGTGTGTTTGTTTTTTTTTGGCCATTATGCCCAATAAATAATCTTTAAACATAATTTTTTTTGCCCCAGTCTTTAATTTAATTTTTGGCAGTGCTCCGCTTTTTTCTTTTTTTCTCTATCCTGCTCAAGTGGTGTTGCAGCACGCCCCGGCACCAATCTCTGCAGATCAGCTGATGCTATCAGAGGATTTCCTCCAGGAGCTGCAGAGAGGATCCGGTCTTGGAACCTGTGTGCGGTCTACACCCTTATCCTTCACCTGCCTCAGGACGGACTACAGCTGACGGGGACAAGCGGCCACGGCCCTGGATTGCTCCCCGTTTCTCCTACATTGACCACCACCCCCCAGACTCCGTTGGATGTGACATCGCGGCATCTCCATCGTGCACCCGGTAAGGCGGCGGGAGACTCTGCTTGCAGAGGTCTCTACTACCAACAGCCAGTCCTGTTAACCGGGGAGCCAGTACCGCAGTCCCAAAGTGAGGAGTTTTGTTTTTATCATCTCGGGGGGTGGGGACCATCGGTTATGCAGGCTGTTATCCTGACATCTTACAGGTGAAGCGGGTGTTTCATAGACCCACACATCACATCTGGTTCATTACGGGACACTCAATACTTTATTTATTTATCTCCATGCCGGTTCATATGATTCTCTGAACACACAGCACTTGCCATATTTGCAGCTTCCACGTGGGGATTTTCCCCGTTTTTCTACTTGGTGACACATAGGTAGCAATGGTTTTTGCCTTGCGATAAACAAAACGAGGGCCCTTTTTAACACAGTCCTTTAAGCTCCCATCCATTTGGAGGATGTTCCAATGCTTACGGATGATATTCTGGACTTTATTACTGCATCTATTATATTGCGTAATCATAAGTGGAACATCCTCTTTCATGAATTCAGCACCTCTATTATTCTTGTTCTTGCTAGATGTTACTGGAGATGACGTGAGTGGGTTTCTTTGGTATTAGACTCTTATAGCTAAGTATTGACTGCTGTCATTTTGTCACTTACAAGTCTATATTTACCTACCCACTCCCACTGGTATATCCAGGGTTAATGGTTTATTGTTTATGGAACTGGATGGAATCACCCTGGGTTTGAGCACCCTAATCTTTTTACCTATCTAGCATCATGCGATAAAGCCTAACATTTTCAAAACCATAACTTTTTTGGGGGGAAACAGGTAGACAACCGCCGTTGTCAGTAGAAGAGGGGGGAGTGCCTTCATAGAGGGAAGGCAGAGGGGGGGGGGACTGGGAGGATGAGGGGGAGGAGGGGATAGAGAGGGGGGAGGGGTAGGGGGGGGTGGGACCCATCTGACTGTTGGGGGTATGGACTTGCTGATAATATTAGAGCACCTCTGGTGGGGGGGTCGGTCTCTGACGCGCTGTGGTTGGTTGTCTGGACCTATTTCTGGAGATCCATGGTTCCCAGATGTCCTTGTAGGCAGGGAGTTTTTGTCTAACTACAGTGGTGAGCCTTTCCATGACCATCACCTCGTCGACTCTTTTTCTGATCGTTCCCAGTGCCGGCGTAGTTGTTTTCCTCCAGGAGGCCACAATACAGCATCTAGCCGCGGTAAGAATGAAGGATATTAATTTCCTGATTGGCCGGACCATGTCCTTCAATGGTGCAGCCAGCAGGTAGGTCAGTGGTTCAATAGGCACTTCCAGGTCGGTGACCTCTTTTATCAAAATTTGGACCTTGGCCCAGTACTTCACAATTTCTGGACAGGTCCACCAGATGTGGACCATATCCCCTCTATGACCACAGCCTCTCCAACATAGATCTGATGCCAGAGGGTAGATCTGGTTTAATCGTGCTGGAGTAAGATACCAGCCAAACATAATTTTATAAATGTTTTCCTTTATTGTAGTGCATAGGGAGGTCTCCGAGGCTGTCTCCCAGATTTCTTCCCAAGTCTCTCTGTCTATATTTGTATTCAGGTCAGCTGCCCATTTGAGCATATAATCATGCTCTTTGGGGGTCGAGGAGCGCTCTAGAGCCCCGTATATGTCTGAGATTAGACCTTTCTGGTGGGTCTTTGTCTCGCTAAGGAGTTCAAACGACGTGAGAGTGGGGTATTCTGTGAGAGGGCATGTTGTCCTAATAAAGTTTCTGATTTGAAGGTATTTGAATGTGTCCAATTCTCTAATTTTAAATTTGGTCCTTAATTCTTGAAAACTCAGAAGC
The DNA here is from genome assembly GCF_040206685.1 of Ascaphus truei. Classification (NCBI taxonomy): domain Eukaryota; kingdom Metazoa; phylum Chordata; class Amphibia; order Anura; family Ascaphidae; genus Ascaphus; species Ascaphus truei. The sequence continues at coordinate 303,487,184 of NC_134483.1, read as the reverse complement.
CTCCCTAGGCTCAGAAGATCCGCAATCGCCTCTATACCCCTTGTGCTGTATTGATCGAACAGTTTAGATCCACATCCCGGGGGAACTTCGGATTTTTAAAGATGGGGGTCAATTGGGAACTTTTGGTAGTAAGGCCATATTTGTATTTACATCGTAACCAGACGTCCCATGTGAAACGGGAGGCCTGTAGTTTAAGATTGTGTGTATGCCCCTCTCCTCTGTCCAGGCTCCAGAGGCAGGCTTGCAGAGAAGGCATTTTGGCACATTGAGTCTCTATCTCTACCCAACAACAACGGGTCGGGTCCGAATTCCACATTACTACCTGCTTGAGCTGTGCAGCTAAGTAATATCTGTGTAAGTCTGCTACCCCCAGTCCTCCCCTAGATCTTGCTGCCATCAAGACCGATCTGGCAACTCTGGGTCTTTTGCCCTGCCAAATGAAGTGGAATATTCTGTTTTGCATATTTTTTAGATCAGCGCCCGGAACGTGGGTCGGGAGTGTTTGAAAGAGGTATAACATTCTTGGGAGTATATTCATCTTAGTGGAAATCATGCGACCGAACCACGATATCTGTTAACCTTCCCACTGATCTAGATCCTTTTTGATCTTGTCCCATAACCGCGGGTAGTTATCCCGGTATAAATCCCGATAGTGCCTTGACACATTAACTCCCAGATATTTAATGTAAGAAGGGCACCATCTGTAGTTAAAATTGGTTTTGAGGAGATTGACTTCGGGATCTGGGAGACTAAGAATTAGAGCCTCTGATTTGTCGCTGTTTATCTTATATCCTGATACTCTGCCAAACTCCGACAGTTCCCTCTGGAGGTTAGGGAGGGAATTTAGAGGTTTAGTCAGAGTAAGAATGATGTCATCAGCGAATAGGGAAATTTTGTATTGCGCTTTATCGATCGGGATTCCCTGGATGTTCGGGTTCCGTCTTATTTTAGACGCCAGTGGTTCAATCGTGAGGGCGAAGAGAAGGGGAGATAGGGGGCATCCTTGTCGGGTACCATTCTGGATTTGGAATCGTTCAGAGCCTCCGCCTGAGAGGCGTACCGAGGCAGAGGGATTCTGATAAAGTGCTTGAACACCCTTTAAGAACGAGTCTCTGAAGCCGAATTTAATCAGTGTCTGGTTTAGAAATAGCCAGTCAATCCTGTCAAACGCCTTCTCTGCGTCTAGGCTTAATAACATTGCCTTTGAGCCTGAAAGGTGGGCATGGTCTACTAAATTAATTATTTTACATGTATTTTCTGAGGCCTGACGGCCCAGGACAAACCCGACCTGGTCCTTGTGTATTAATCTCGGGAGGATGGGATTAAGTCTGTTCGCCAAAATTTTACTATATAGTTTAAGGTCGTTGTTCAACAATGAGATTGGTCTGTAACTGCCACATTGGGTGGGGTCCTTCCCGTCCTTAAGTATTATTGCCAGATTTGCGGACGACATTGTGGATGGGATAGGACTCCCTTCTAAAGATGAGTTGAACAAGCTTAATAGATGTTTGGACAGGATGGGGAAGAATTTCTTGTAGTATGCATTTGTGAAACCATCAGGGCCCGGCGCCTTGGAGATCTTTGAGGCTCTGACGGCCGTTTCTAATTCGTCTAGCGTAATTTTCGCATTTAGGTAAATATTTTCTTCCTCTGTTAATGATGGAAGGTTGCAATCGGATAAGTAATCGGCGGCTAATGCCATATCCGTCGCTCTAGAAATAGCAGAGTGGGTCCTTAGGTTATATAATTTGGTGTAGAATTTGGTGAATTCCTCTGCTATTTTTTTTCCGTTGTATTGGAGTTCACCCGAATTATTCCTGATCGCCGTGATTTGCGATCTTTTCTGTATTCCTCGTAGCTTGCTAGCAAGAAGTCTATCGGCCTTGTTCCCTTTATCATAGTACCTCTGACCCGTCCATCTAAGAGCTTTTTCTACGCCTTCTAATTGGATTATTCTTAAATTGTTTTGAGCAGTTATCAATTGTTTATAAATTCTCCGGGAGGGATTATTTTTATGCTGCTGCTCTAAGTCGATTATTTTGTCTGTAAGCTCTTTAGTTAATTTGAGTTTAGTTTTCTTCCGGTGGGAGGCAATCGATATAAGATTTCCTCGGATTGTCGCCTTATGGGCTTCCCACAGGCTTGCTGGAGAGGCTACAGAGCCTTTGTTTATTCTAAAGTATTTCTTAAGGGATTTTTTGAGTTCCCTCACTGTCCTGGAGTGGTTCAGTAGGGAATCGTTTAGTTTCCAGCAGTATGAGATAGTTTTCCCAAAGGGGATGGATAGGGTCATGGTGATGGGAGTGTGATCTGACCACGTAATTGGGCCGATATCTGAGTCTGTGGTGGCCTCTAGGACGTTCTTGGAAGCGAGAAAGTAGTCAATACGGGAATAAGACTGGTGAGGCGCCGAGTAAAAGGTATAATCTCTTTGCCCCTGATGTTGTGTTCTCCAAATGTCCACCAGAGAAAAGTCCCCAATAATGTCCTTAAATTTTTTCCCCAGTCTTTGTGACTGAGTGGAGTGTTGTCGTCCTGGTTGGCTCGATTTGTCTTCTTTTGGGTTGAGAGCTATATTTAGATCCCCTGCAATGAGCATTGAGGATAGGTATTGTGGGTCAATTTCTTCCAGAACCTTTCTAAGAAATTCTGTCTGGTTCTCGTTTGGGGCGTATAGGTTAATAAGGGCGATTGTCGTGCCGGATAGTGAGCCATAGACTACAATAAATCTCCCCTCTGTATCTGCCTGAATTTTTGTTAAATTAAATGGAGTGCCCTGACGGAACAGAATAGCAACCCCTCTGCGTACAGTATGCTGCTGAATGATGCGAAATAGCTCATTGGGAACGCATGCTGAAATATTTTAGGCGGTTCTTGAGACGTGAAGTGCGTCTCCTGGAGGAAAACAACGTCTCCCCCTGTTTTCTTTATCTCCTGGAGAGCCAGGCATCGTTTTCTATTATTGTGGAGACCCTTCACATTTAGGGAGACAAGTTTTAGTGCTTTTTGATGGGACATTGTTACCTCTCAGCTGAGACCGCGTGTGTTGGCACTGGGGTAGTGCTAGGAGGGTACAGCCAAAATGGGCGGAGGAGGGGGGGTTGGGAGGGGGGCCACTGGGACAGTTAGAGCGGCTGAAAAAAAGAAAGGAAAATTGACCCTAGTGGGGTCTAAAAGTGTTGGACCGGTCTTTGGTAAAGGACCGGTTAGTGGGGTATAAGACCCTTGGGCGGGTCCGAAAACGCTCTCCAGCGAAGGCGGGCTGGGTGGAGACCCTTTAGGTTCTGTGACTTCATCCGGCGTTACTAACACCGGGGTGGCCTAGTGGGTGAGATGACAGGCCAGCTGGGCCATCGCTCTATCTATCAGTGTGTGGGCGGGATTGGGCGAGGGAGGGAGAGTTGGATAGGGGGGTGGAGGGGTGGGGGGTGTTAGTAGCAGCTGTGGTGGTGGTCGCCACCGGGGGACGGAGGAGGAGGGGGGCAAGGAGGGGGGGGGAGGTAGAGAGGGGAGTGCATGGAGGGGAGAGGGGAGTGCATGGAGGGGAGTGGGAGGTAGGGAGGGGAGGGAAGGGTAGAAAAGGGGGGGGCAGGGAGGGGTGGTAGGGAGAGGGAGGAGGATAGAGAGGGGGGGAGGGCAGAGGGGGAGGGCGGAAAGAGGAGGGCTGAGAGGGGAGGATAGAAAGGGGTTGGTGGGGAGGGGGGGTGGAAAGGGGAGGGTGTAGGGAGGGGGGTGGGGTGGGGTAGGTGGAGGGGGGGTGGTTGAGAGGGGAGGGAGGCCAGGGGGGGAGAGGAGGGAAGGGAGGAGTCGTCGCTGTGGTCTCCCAGTTGGTGTACATATTGTGTGGCAATGTTTTCTGTATAATGTGTTTAGAAGCGAGTGTGGAGGGGGGGGGAGTATATGAGAAGGATTTCTGCTCGATTGGTGCGGGGGAGGGGGGGGTAAGGGTGGAGACAGGGGCGGGTAGGGAGTGGGTCATGGAGCGGGAAAGGGTGGGGGGGAGGAGGGGGAAGGTGGGAGAGGGGGGCTTGAGGCTTAGATGGATCATCAGAAATCTTATCCGCAATCTACATAGGTTACATTCAACATCATATATGTTCACGCTCAGGGGAGCCGGGGTGGGTGGAGGGGAAGGGGGGGGGGTGGGGGGTAATTGGGGGGGGAGGGATAGGGGGTGGGGGGGTGCAGGCTTATACATTAAACCTTAAACATTGTACATAATTTACATTTAGCAGTTTAGACAACAAACATTTGCCGCAGCACAGGTGTTGTGCAACCTCTTGTGGAAAACCTGGGTAAAGCGCCTGTCAGGCTAATATTCGTCAGCGTATTTGGCCGAACTGACGCGGGGGTAAGTGGTCCAGCCCGGAGGGGTCGAGGGGGGTATGGGGGGGGGGCAGGGATAGGGAGGGGGGGTAATGGGGCGAGGAAAAGGGGAGGGAGAGGGAGGTGGGGGAGTGTGAGGGGGGGCGGGAGTAGGGGGGAGGGCACTAGGAGTGAACCGCTTGATTTTTAGAGGATGTTTTGTTACCCTTAATGGCTGAGTCGTGAGGCTTGCCCTTTCGTAGTTCGCTGGGCCCCTCTGTTGGTGTAGCATATAGGCAGTCGGCCCCGATCACGGAGGCTCGATTTTGAGCGTCAACCTCTTAGGTTATAACGCTTTGACCTGTGGGGAACCTTTTACCATCGGTGGCATGGATGTTCATGGTTAGGGGGGCGGGGCGGGGGGAAGGATGGGAGAGAAAGGGGGTGGAGGGGGGGCCTGGGGTAATGGGGGAGGGGAGGAGAGGGGGGGAAGAGGGTAACATTGGACATTGAGCCATAAACAGTGTACTGTATACATTTTCCATACAGTTAGGTAGGTGACCACTATTTGCAGTAATATAGGAACAGTACAGCCTCCTGTGGCTAGGTTGAGAGATGCAGCAGTCATAACCTATATTCGTGCAGAGATATAGCAGAGCTAAAGCAGAAGCGAACGGACCAGCTGGAGGGGGACAAAGGGGGGAGGGCAGGGGGGGGAGTGGGGCAGATGTGGAGGAGGAGAGGATGTTGGAGGGAGGGGGTGGGGGGTGGGGGGAGGGGAATGGGAAGGAGGGGGGGTATTAGGATGAGGACGAGGGGGGGCGGCAGGGAGGGAAGGGGGGGGGAGGATGGGCGTAGATGTTCCTGGGTAGGGAAGCAGGGAGGGGGGATGGGCAGGAGGCAGGAGGGGGTGTTAGGGGGGGAAGGGAGGGGGGGGGTTGGGGGTAGAAGGGAAGGGGGGGAGGGGTACGGAGGTGGGGATAGGGAGAGGAGGTGGGGGGGGAGGGGGGAAACCAACTTGACCGTTGAACCCAAAGCATTGTGCAAATGGAACATTCAGTGATGTAAACGCCAGGTAGTTACGGTAATACAAAGTTCGTGCAGTCTTTTGTGTCATATCAGGAAAATTTTATTTTCATGTCATTATTCCCCTGCAAATGTAGCAGGGCAGCAGCTGGGGTACGTGAACCATCTCTTGGGGGGCGGGTGGGATGGGGGGGGTTGAGAAGAAGGCAAAGGGGGGGGGGGAAAGGTGGGATAAGTGTAGGGAGGGGGGGGATGGGAGAGAGGGGGGGAGGAGTAGGGAAGGGGGGCAGGGTGTTAGGGGGGAGAGAGGAAGAGGGGGGGGGAGAGAGGAAGAGGGGGGGAGGAAGGTATTGGGCAAGAGGGAAGGGATGGGGGTATTGGTAGTAGGGGAGGGGGGTGGGTGGGGGGCAGGGAAAAAAAGGGTGGGTGGGTCTGGGGGGGGGGGAAATAGTGAGGGGGGAATGGGGGGATGCCCTTTAAACTCTGTGTGGGCCCTTCTGGCTCGGGGAACATGAACGTAGGGACAGTGGAGGTGTACTGCCAAACTTGGGGCACTGGGGAATAGGTCAACTGGGAAGTATATGGGGGGAACAGTGCTACAGACCTCTCCACTGGAAGCGACCGGGATATCCTGTGCCATCAGCCCCTCCGTAGAGGGGGGAGGGCGAACGATCCTGCGGGACCATTGGGGGGTGGAGCATTAGCGAGACCTCGCAGGCCCCCCTCGGCCGAGGGGGGGTACAAGCACACCACCCGGGGGTCGGGCTGTTGCGGGGACTCATCTGGCGCTGTGCGCTCGGCGCCTCTGGTCGGGATCCATTAGCCGGGGAGTGGTATCCGATGGCCGGAGACCGCGCGCGGTGATGACGTCTGCTTCGTCTCGATCTCGATCAGGATACCTCGTGGTGCTCCGCAGCTGAATGAAGACTCCTCGGGCGCCATCTCGAAGAAATCCGGTGCGCACGAGGCGGGCTCACCCCTCCGATCTCCTGCGATGCAGCGGGTGGATCCTGCGAAGTGCCAGCGGGGATGGAGCCGGTCGCTTCCCTGGATGCTGATGGGAGTCACAGTTGTAAGGTCAGTGGTCTAGCCACGTATGGTGCTTCTTTTGCAAAGGCACGCGGTAGGGTCCCTCCAGGCGCCATTTTGAGTGGTGTTAGGGAAGAAGATGGAGTTCTCCCGGGAGGGCATCCCTCTGTGCAGGGAGAACCCTTCATCTGTCCCTGGACTGCCTCTGCTCCGCGATTCTTTCGGATACTCTGACCGGGTGATCCTCTCGTTCCCGGGGTCTGTTGCCAGACTGATGAGCATGTTGGAAGGGTTCCGCGGGGAGGCCCAGGGTCTTAGCCAGTGGCTCCATTTCCTCGGGCTGTCGGATGGCGAGGAATTTTCCCTTGTGGGAGATGATCAGTTTAAAAGGGAAGCCCCATTTGTATTTAATTCCCTTTTCCCGAAGGAGTAGTGTTAGGGGGCGCATCGCCTTCCGTCGGTCCATGGTGAGCTTAGAAAGGACAAGACCTGTAGGGGCTCATTTTGGAACGTGATCGTGTCCTTTTCCCTGCAGGCTCCAATCAGTTTATCCTTAGTGGAGTAGCTGTGGAGGCGCACGATCACGTCCCGCCTGCGGTTTGGGTCATCGGACCGCAGGCCCAACGCCCTGTGTGCCCTGTCTATTTCGAGGTCCCAGCGGTCGAGGTCAGGGGAGATAGCGAGGATGAAATCCACAAGATAAGCCCTGTGCTGGGAGGGCAGTGTCGCCTCAGGGATACCACGGATCCGCAGGTTCTGCCTGCGGTCCCGGTTCTCCTGGTCTTCAAGACCGTCACGGAGGGAGTGGATCTCCTGGCCCAGGCGAATTATCTCGTCGTCGGCCTCAGATTGGTGATGAAGGGCCTCGTCCAGCCTGGCTTCCAGGGTTGTGGTGCGCTCCTGTAGGCCCTGGATATCATGTTTTATTTCGGCCACCGCTTCTTTGATATTTGTCTCCAGTGATCTTTGGAGCTTAGCGTGGAGCTCCTCGAGGAACTCCTTCATTATCCTCCCGTCTGGCGAGGGGGGAGTCTCAGCGGGGCTTGCCGGGCTAATGAGGCCTTGTGTGCCTCGTGCACCTGATGACTGGGCGCCATCTTGCCGCCTGCCTCCCGCCTCAGCGGATTGTTTAGCGGGGGTGAAGTACTTGCCAACCCCTTGGGACTGGTGACTTTTCCCCCTGTTCGACATCCCTGTGGTTTTAGGGAGTGATTGTATGCTTTTTGGGGGGTTTTCCGTCGGGTGAAATGGCTTAAATTCACTGATTATACAGAGGGGTCTCCGGAGCTCTCCCTCTACCCGTCTGCCCTGGATGACGTCATCGGCACGCCGAGAACGTTCATTTTTACTGCCGTCATTCTCCCAAACCATGAGATTTGGTGTTTTTTCCAGATTTCTAGGTCTTTTTTAATCTGGTTAAATAAGGGGGGGGGGGGTAGTTGTATTTATATAGAGTATTATAGGAATTAGAGATTTTGACACCTAGGTATTTAATATAGGAGGAACTCCACCGGTATTTATAGTTGGCTTGAATGAGTTTCCAGTCCTGGGGGGGGAGAGATAAATTTAGGGCCTCAGATTTGTCCATATTTACTTTGTAGTCAGATATTTGGCCGAATTGTGTCAGGTGCCGTTGGAGGTTGGGAAGGGACGTGTGGGGGGCAGCGAGAGTCAAAATTACATCATCTGCAAACAGTGAAATTTTGTGTTCTCTGTCTCCAATTTGAATACCTTTTATATTGGGTTCTTCTCTGAGTGTAGCTGCTAGGGGCTCTATAGTTAGGGCAAATAGTAGGGGAGAGAGTGGGCAGCCTTGTCTGGTCCCGTTTCTAATCTTTATTGGGTCTGAGAAACCACCTGCCAGTTTGACATATGCTGTTGGGTTGTGATAAAGGGCTCTCACCCCTTCTAGGAAAGGGCCTGAGAATCCAAACCTCAGCATGGTCTGGTCTAGGAAGGACCACTTGATCCTGTCAAACGCCTTTTCAGCGTCGAGGCTCAGAATCATTGCCCTGGTCCCAGAGAGATGCACATGGTCGATTATATCCACTATTTTGCGGGTGTTGTCGGAGGCCTGTCTTCCGGACACAAATCCTACTTGATCTACATGTATCAGTCTAGGGAGAATTGGATTTAGCCTGTTTGCCAGGATCTTGCTGTAGATTTTGAGATCGGTATTTAGCAGGGAGATAGGCCTATAATTTCCACAAAGGAGTGGATCTCTGCCCTCTTTGTGAATGATCGCTAAATTTGCTGCTGTAATGGAAGAGGGTATCGGCTCTCCTTGTAGGAAAGAGTTATACATTTCGAGAAGGTAGGGGGATAGGATTGGTATAAACATCTTATAATAAATATTAGAAAAGCCGTCTGGGCCCGGTGTTTTTGCTGTCTTAAGGGATTTTATAGCTTGGGAAAGTTCCTCTTGGGTTATAGGTTTATTCAAGCTCTCTATTTCTTCGGAGGTAAGGGTGGGGAGGCTGCAGTGCTCTAGGTATTGGGTTATTTTATTAATATTAACTGGGTCCTGGTCTGGGGGGTGAAGATTATACAGGTCTGAGTAAAATTTCGCGAACTCCTGTGTTATCTCCTTCTCTAGATATGTGACCTGTCCTTTGTCTGTCTGAATTTTAGCTATCTGGGCTTTTGCTCTGGCGCCTCGTAGCTTCGAGGCCAGGAGCTTGTCGGCTTTGTTGCCCTTGTCAAAGTATTTTTGTTTTGACCATCGAAGGGCTTTTTCGACTTCCTCCAGCTGTGTGTGTTTAAGGGCAGTTCTGGCTAGGGTTAGTTGCTTTAGCGTCTTTTTAGACGCCAAGCTTTTATGTTGGGATTCTAGCTGGGAGATCTTTTCTGTGAGCTCTTTTTGGAGTTTGAGTTTTTGCTTTTTTTTGTATGAGGACATGGAGATTAAGTCTCCTCTGATAGTGGCTTTGTGAGCCTCCCAGAGCATGGCTGGGGTTGAGGCGGAGCCTCTATTAAACTTAAAGAATGCTATCAGTTTTTGGCGTATTGATGTCTCAGTGTCGGGGCAGTTAAGCAAGGAGTCCTTTAGCTTCCATTTATATTGGTAGTTTTTGACAAAGGGTAGGGTTAAGAAGAGGTCAATCGGTGCATGATCGGACCAGGTGATTGGTCCGATGTTGGACTGGGAGGAAGCCTGGAAGATGTTACTGGTGCCCAGAAAATAATCGATCCTCGAATAGGACTGATGAGGGGTGGAGAAGAAAGTATAGTCCCTCTGGCCCTGGTGCTGAGCTCTCCATATATCGGTCAGTGAATAGTTCTCCATGATATCGCGGAATTTCTTAGCTTTTTTTTGGGCCTGGGCGCTGCTCGGGGTGGGAGTGTGGTCTGGGCTTATTTGGCCGGGGCCGGATTTATCTTTTATATATGAGGCTACCATATTAAAATCTCCTCCAATGATCAGAGAGGATAGGGATTGTTGGTCTAGGGATTCTAGTAGATTGGTTAGAAAAAGAATTTGATTATCGTTGGGGGCATACACATTAACAATTGTGATCGGGGATCCTGCTAAGGTACCCTGGAGTGTCAGCGAGCGCCCTTCGGGGTCCGGGTGTGATTTTGTCAGAACAAATGGGACTCCAGTCCTGATGAGGATAGCTACTCCTCTTTTTTTGCTAGGGGAGGAGGCGTAGTATGCCTTGGGGAATACACTTTTAAATGTGTTAGGGGGCGTCTGGGTGTTAAAGTGGGTTTCTTGCATTAGGACTATATCGCCTTTAGATCTTTTAATGTAAGGACTAGTTTCCTCTTTTTTGCTGAGTTGAGGCCTTTAACGTTAATTGAAATTAGTTTGATGGAGGCCATTATTTTTCTTATGGTGTTTTCAGGGCACTAGGCCCTGTGGCTCCTATACTTCCCATGTCAGGAGCTCGGAACCGGGTTGCGGCGCTCAGGCCTGGGCCCTTGGTAGAGGGGGTCGCGGAGGGGGGGCCTGCGCTGTGAACAGGAATAGGAGGGGAGGGGAACACATAAGGGAGGAAAAAACTGGGTGGGCCTTGGGGAGGCCTAAGGAAAATAGCCTTTGACACTTGCGTGAAAAAGTTAGTGGGGCGAGATGCCCCTGAAGGGACTTCCGGGAACATGGGCCTGTCGCGGAGCATGGTGTTAGACCCTAGACCCTCCTTACTGTGGGGGGAGGGAACCACTATTAACAAGTATGTGGCGGGAGTAGTTTCTCTATTTCTAGAGGTACTATGGGGCTTACACTTGTCTAGGCTAGTCCTTTTGCAGTTAGGGAGAGAGATGCCTCTTTGATCTCCCTTCTCTACGGCTCTTTGTGGACATAGTCGGGTTTGGCTTGGGTGTTTACTTTGCTCAGTAGATTACTGACTATAAGGGGGGAGGGGGAGGGAGCGGGGAGGGTAGAGGATCAGGGGATGGGGGGGGTGGGAGGGGGGGAGAGGGGGCGTACATGGGGTGATACACATTTATGGTACATTTTTAACATTGCAGTACAATTGTTTAACAATCTGGTAATAACGAAAGAGAGAGGGAGCACCTTTATAGGATATTTCCTATTAGGTTTTACATGTTGTCATTTTTTGTTTCTGGTGCCTTGGTACATATGTGGGGGGGGGGAATGTGGGGGGGGGGAAAGGGTGGGGGTGGGTGTGGGGGGGGATTTGCTGGTTTCACCTTGTGTCATACTTTTATCTGGATCTATTTCTTTTACAGTGTGGAACCTATAAGGCATTTCTTGAGCTCTTTTTCCCCAACATGGGGGGGCTGTGTAGGAGTATCTTGTCAGATGCAGCGGTAGACATGTGCATAGGGGGGGGGAGGGAGTTGGAAGGGGGGGTCGGGGGGAGGGCAGAAGGGTAGCTCGGGGGGAGGGAGGGGGGAAGGGGGTTATAGGAATTGGTGAGCATTTGGCTTAGTTATGGGCATATTACCGAGTGGGTAAAAGCGGCTGAACTCTTATCTCTTGAGAGGGGAGGGAAGAGAGAAGGGGGCGGGGAGGGGGGGGGACTCTGGAATCACCACTGGCCTAAAGGGAAGGGAGGGTGAGGGGAAGGGGTGAGAGGGAGAAAGGAGAGGGAGGGAGGAAATTGGGGGGGGGAGGGAAGGGGGGGGCGGAGGGGAGGGGGAGGGCAGGGGGGGAGGGGGAACATTTATTGTGAGGGATCTTAAACCAAATTGTAGCTGAGTGATTCTTTATGTTTTAGCTCTAAATCTGTTAACTAATGGGAGAGCGCCCTCTCATGGTCAAGTCTGATACAGATTGTTCGTTTTGTGTTTACTGTACCCGGCTGACTCAGAGACTGAGACTGGGTGCTGTTACTTCTCCTCTCTGCTTTCGACGGCTGGTCTCCTGCTTTCGCCCTCAAGGTAAGCCGGGGGTCCATTGTTTCTCCAGCGTCTATGCGTTCTCATAGGAGGAGATGGAAGGGTTAGAGCAGGTCAGGGGAGGGTGGGGGAGGACAGGGGCAGGTAGGGGGGGCATCTTTGAAGTGCTTCATTCTCTTAGTGAGTGGTAGTTATATGGGGCGGTGGAGAGAGGGGAGGGGGGGTGGATGAGGAAAGCTGAGGCGTTTGTTTGCTCTTCATGTATTGTATATGTTGCCGGGTCTCCGGCATTGGGGAGGTGGTGGGGAGGGAGGGGAACGGTTGGGGGGGGGGGGGGGCACAGAGTTGTCAGTTTGCAGTTATTTTATTAATGGCACAATTAAAGTCTTGACTGACATCTTTCCTAAGCTTGGAGAACATTTGGGACATATAGTCCTCCAAGAAGTCCTTAGTAATAAGGTGGCTGGCAGTTATGTTCTCCGGGAGGGGCTGCTCGCGGGCGGGAGCGCTTGCTACGTTGGAGTCGGCGCCATCTTGGCTCAGCTCCTCCTGATCTCCCGGGCGCTTCGTCGGGGTGAAATAAGCGGAGACGCTCTGCATCTGTCCCTTTTTTTGTTGCTTAGCCATCCTTAGCCTTAGCTCTTGCTGCCCTCTCGTTTTATTAGCGATTCGAGTGGTTTTCGTGCTCATTCTGGCACCTTTTAATGGAGGGGAATAGGGAGCTCCAGATTAGGCTTGCATGTGTGGTGACGTCACCACCGGAAGTCGTATCAGGTCGACCAGACTCCTTTTCTGTGGAGTTCAGGATCTCGCTGAGGACCTCGTGGAGCGGTGGATCATTTTTGAAGTAGTCAGTGTGTCCGGGTGCCGGAGCGCCTGGCATGTATTTCATAAGTGCACCAACATATCGGTACCTTACAGTCGCTAATCACGGCTTGGGGGTGGCTTCTTTGGGGACACTCAGGGGTTAAGTGACCAAGGGACTGGGTCGGTACATTGGACATGGTGTGGGAATACACAGTGGTGTGTCAATGCTTATCCTGAGGGGAAGGGTTATGGTTAACCGTGTTGATTATTATTCATGTGCATTCTGTGTAATGCCTGCAGTAAAGGTTATCAAGTTAATCTAAGAGCTGTTGTTACTATTTCCTGTCTGGGGTTATCTCATAGTATTGGGATCCTGGGCAGGTGGAGGTGCTGCCAATTAATATATTTATTGCCCCAGGCTCCCAGTAGTGGAGGCTCAGATATCTGTGAGCCTACAGGTATATGCAGCACTAGTAGACCCATCTTGGCAAAAGGGAAAAAAGGCTACATAGGGAATAGGAATTTTAAATCCCCTGCATAGCAGATGTGTTCCTGCAGCAGTGGGTGGGACAGGGACGACTTTGCTCACTGACAGATGTGACTATTTGTCAGAAAAGATGCCTATTGGAGAATGTGGCTGATGAGCCGAGAATGTGCATTGCCTTGGGAGAGAGAGCAGAGTGCCAGCAAATTGTTTGGACCATAGTCATGAAGAGGAACGCAGGAAGGGATTAGGATGGGATGTCCTGTTTAGGAAGGGATAGAAGAAATAGGGTGATACTATAGCGTGCAGTCTACTTCTACTGTTCTACTATAGCGTGCAGTCTACTTTATCTACTAAACAAAGGAACAATATGGTATGTAATGGTTTTTATTATACAACAATATAGCTCATTGGTTTGTAACAATAAACACTTCGTATGTCTTTAAGAAATTGTAAAAACAAATCTTCTGCATCCTTTCTTAGCACTTTCCAGCAAATGTGATCAATGTGTGATTGAAATAGCTCATTAGGAACGCCTCTCATTTTCTTCAAAATACGTATTTTGGCATCCAACCACGACCTTTCAATCCCTTGCGTGTTTGCTCCCGACTCTGGATCCACATAATTTTCTTGATGGTTCACTGTAAAATGCCTGTAACCGATGGCATTTAAATTTCCATATGCAGATCACTCGTCGGAATGAATCACTGAACCAATTTCGCATTCCCGCTGAATAATTGGTATCAGAGTGTCTCTATCACGCTGATGCACATAAAAATACGGACAATCAGAGCCTTGCTTGAGACTAAAAACCCAAGGCCCATCAATTCTACGTCCATGGTTCCTGTTGTTTTGCAAATCTGCATCTGTATCTTCGGAAAGAGAAGCATTATCGCCGTTTAGCATTCTTCCACGATTATATTTTCGCCGACCAGCAAATCTTGCTTCATCAATTTGGATGCGGTTATCGTCTGTGCTAACCAACTAACCTTGTACACGATGAGAAACGATGGCTCCACACACCTCTCGGCACATATTAAACCAGTCAGTTACGGTATTGTAAGACTTTCCCGTAAGAGTTACTGTTGTGTTCATAGGTATTTCCATGACAAAAAAAACACCAATTCTAAAATTTTGCACAAACTTAGGTTGCAGTGTAATTTTTTGTTTATGTCCATATAATGGAAAAATGCGTTTCCTTTTCTAACAGAACGTGAAGTTTGGCACCCTTTACGAACACATCGAAATACAGGTCTGTATTCCCCACCTCTATCGCATTTTCTTTTCTCTTGTTCTCTCTCTTCACTACCACATCGATGACAAGGCTCTGTTGTGGTACACCCAGAAGTTTATTTTTGCGTAAAAATGCAACTGTGCTATCTTCTTTGCAGATTATATTTTTATAGAAATTTTTTAACAACATTATAGAGGGTTAAACTGATATGCACAGTCAACTGACTATAGGCATACCCCGCTTTAAGGACACGCACTTTAAGTACACTCGCGAGTAAGGGCATATCGCCCAATAGGCAAACAGCAGTTCACGCATGCGCCTGTCAGCACGTCCTGAACAGGATTACCAGCTCCCTACCTGTACCGAAACTGTGCTCAAGCGGGGAGACTATAGAGCCTGTTCCAAAAGCATTATTTACATCAGTTATGCACGTATATGATGATTGCAGTACAGTACATGCATCGATAAGTGGGAAAAAAGTAGTGCTTCACTTTAAGTACATTTTCGCTTTACATACATGCTCCGGTCCCATTGCGTACGTTAATGCGGGGTATGCCTGTATATAGGAATTCAGATGAGGGTTAAACTGACAGAATGCATGTGAGGGTTAAACTGACAGAAGTGGACCACAGATCACCGGTAGACTGCACTCTATAGTAGCAAATGCACGGTAGACAACAGATCATCGGTAGACTACACGCTATAGTAGCACCAGAAATAGTGTAAATGCATGAGAGGAAGCATCTGGAAGGACCAAGGCATAAGGGGAATGCCAGTGGAAGGCATATAGAAAGGTACACTGATAATAGGCACAGTAAGTGAATTATTTGAGGTAGGTACGAGGGAACACCACGAAGGTGACATGAAGCAGGTGTTGCAGGCAGCATGCTCAATCAAGGAGGCATAAGGCAAACATTTAAATAAATACAGTGTACAAACAAGGCTTTTGGAGTATCAAGCCAGAACCATACAGAGCAGACTGTCACACTTGCCTCTGATCCGCGCGGAGACCGACTCAGGGAAGCACCACGAGGCAGAGTCATGCGCCCACGCACTGCCAGGGCAGTGCAGGCGCAGCGGCGTGATGGCGGAGCTCCGCGAGACGCATCGCGCACGCGCACGGGTTGCTCGGCAACCAGGAAGCAGGAGAACGTGAGGGAGCTGCTGGAGCCTCCCATAGGCGGAGACTTGCTGAGTAAACCGCATGACGTCATCACGTCGCGACGCGCATCGCGCACGCGCGCGGGTTGCCCGGCAACCAGACCTAGCATCAGGAAAGCCTAATTGCAAGCTGTTTTTGATCAGTGTCTCTCTGACACCATTGGTGGATCAGTACACACCCCTGCAAGGTAATTGGACCCTTCCCACATATATACCTGCTTCTGCCTGTCCTTGATTGCTGAGCATAAACTCCTGTTTATGCATTGTGCTCACCGCTGCTGTCTAGTTTTGTCTTGAACTTTGTCTGACCTGTTTGACCCTGCCTGTTACTTGGATTTCTACACTCTCCAGCACTTTGACCCCGGCTTCGTTACTCGACTACTCTACCTTCTATTACCCAGGACCTTGGCTACGAAACTCTACCTACCCGGACTCTCCAACCCTGGAACACAGCAAGTACCCTGACTACCCTGACCTCTCCAACCCTACGACGCGGTACGACTAGGACTACGCATTCCGGACAGGACTGCGTGGTTGTGGGTCGGTGCCTATCAATCCCCACCTCAGCCCCGCGGTCTTCCGTCCTGTTTGTGGTGAGCGCAGCGTGACAATATGCTCAGCCCAACAAACATGGACGCCGCTGAGGTGGCCCGACGCTTAGACACCCATGAGGAATGCTTCCGGCAACTTACCGGCTCATTTACACTAAAAGAACAACTAGTTTCCCAACTTAAACAAGACGTGGATACCCTGACTGAACAAGTTAGACGTCTAACAGTATCTACCACCAACCCCGTTCCACTCGCAGCCACTCCTGCACTTATCACAACTACCTCCGAACCACGACTACCTGCGCCCAACCGTTATGCAGGGGATCCCAGCGGTTGTCGGGGGTTTCTGAACCAGTGTTTCATACAGTTTGAACTAATGCCCTCTCGCTTTCCGGTTTCTCGTACTAAGGTCGCATACATAATCTCCCTGCTGACTGACGCCGCCCTGGCATGGGCTTCTCCTATCTGGGAGCAACGCCCAGATTTGACCTCTGACCTCACTCTCTTCATCACCGAATTCAGAAGGGTGTTTGACACCCCAGGGCGTAAGGTTACGGCTGCATCCACTCTGCTTAATATTTCTCAGGGAGACCGTACTGTAGCTCGTTATGCTCTGGACTTCCGGACGGTGGCGGCCGAGACCGGCTGGAACGATGTGGCTCTATCTGCAGTCTTCTGGCAGGGCCTGTCCGAACGGTTGAAGGATGAATTAGCAGCTCTGGATCGTCCCGCTGGACTTGAGAACCTGATAGACCTGTGCATCCGGATGGACCAGCGCCTCCAAGAGAGAAGGATGGAGAGAAACAAACACCCCCGAGGTATACAATCGTCTTCTTTGTCTACCATAGGGCCTCTACTCTCCACAACTCCTGCCCTAGATGAACCCATGCAGCTGGGAGGGACTAGCCTTTTGCCTATCGAGAGGCAACGAAGAAGACGAGCGGGACTATGCCTCTACTGTGGCAATAACGGCCACCTGGTATTCAACTGTCCACTGAAGCCGGGAAACGCCAAAGCCCAGTGAGTATAAGGAGGATCACGCTGGGTACTGCAACTCTTCCCCCTCCTCAACCCTCTACGAGGTTTTATCTACCTATCTCCATATCCGGTGAGACCTTCACAGTACAGACACAGGCCTTTCTGTACTCGGGGTCAGGAGGAAACTTCGTGGACCAAAAGTTCGCCTTCAAGAATAGAATACCGTTGGTACCCAAAGATCGACCGGTAGGTCTTGAAGCCATTGACGGACGACCCTTGCAGCCCGCGATCATTTCCTTACAAACCATACCCCTTAACATCATGACTAGCGACTTTCACTCCAAGACAATAACCTTTGATGTCATTCACACCCCCTCCTCGAACATCATTCTGGGACTTCCGTGGCTCCGGAACCACAATCCTGTCATTGACTGGACAGAGGCCACACCACTTCGTTGGAGTCCTTTTTGCTTGGAACATTGCATGTCTGCTCCAAAGGCAGTGGCAGGAATGGAGGTCACGGATCCTGACAGGGTACGGCTGCCGGGGATATATGAAGATTTCCGCGATGTCTTTGACAAACGTCAAGCAGAGGTACTTCCGCCACATCGGACGTACGACTGTCCTATCGATCTTCTACCCGGGGCCATACCTCCCAGAGGAGGGTCATACCCACTATCTATTCCTGAGACCCAGGCCATGAGAACATATATTCAGGAGAATCTCCAGAGGGGGTTCATTAAGAAATCTTCATCACCTGCGGGGGCAGGATTTTTTTTCGGCAAAAAGAAGGACGGAACCCTCAGACCCTGCATTGATTACCGGGGCCTCAACAAACTCACCATAAAAAACCGCTACCCCCTTCCGTTGATAGCCGAATTGTTCGACAAACTCCAGGGAGCCAGGATCTTCACCAAACTGGACCTCAGAGGAGCCTATAATCTGGTTAGAATCAGAGAAGGAGACGAATGGAAGACAGCATTCAATACTCGCGACGGGCATTACGAGTACCTGGTCATGCCATTTGGATTGTGTAATGCTCCTGCGGTCTTCCAAGACTTTGTCAACGACATTTTCAGAGACCTTCTGGACCACCATGTTATAGTATACCTGGACGATATATTAATTTTTTCCAGATCCATGCCGGAACATATGATGCATGTCAAACAAGTCCTGCAGCGTTTAAGAGAGAACCATTTGTATGCCAAGCTCGAGAAATGCCATTTCCATCAAACATCCACCTCTTTTCTCGGCTACATCATATCGGATACCGGTCTTGCTATGGATCCTACCAAGGTCAAGGCGGTACTCGAATGGCCCTGTCCCCTCTCCCTCAAGGCCATCCAAAGGTTCCTCGGTTTCGCTAACTACTACCGGAGGTTCATTCAGGGATTCTCATCGGTAGTAGCACCCATCACGGCACTCACACAGAAGGGAGCTGATCCTACAAAGTGGACTGAGAAGGCCCTCCAGGCTTTCAAGAGAATAAAGACGGCATTCGCCTCAGCACCCATCTTAACCCATCCAGATCCTTCATTACCTTTTTTTTTGGAGGTCGACGCCTCCGATGTAGGAGCAGGTGCTATACTTTCACAGAGAAAGAATCCTCAAGCTCCACTTCATCCTTGTGCATATTTTTCAAAGAAGTTTTCCTCCGCCCAAAGGAATTACGATGTAGGTAACCGGGAGCTCCTCGCTATCAAGCTGGCTTTGGAAGAGTGGAGGCACTTACTGGAAGGCACAGAGTCGCCAGTCACGATACTTACGGACCATAAGAATCTTCTGTACATTGAGGGAGCACGGCGACTAGGATCTCGCCAGGCAAGATGGTCCTTATTCTTTACTCGCTTTAACTTCCTCATTTCCTACATCCCTGGTTCTAAAAACATTAAAGCCGACGCCTTGTCACGACAGTTCCTGGTAGAGGATAACAAGGTGGATTAACAGGAGACCATTCTCCCTTCCACTTGTATTTTGGCTGCAAATACTTTTAGTGCCTTAACGGACATTACTAAGGCTCAGAACAACATCCCGGCAGGACTCAACGTTCCGGAGGACCGGTTGTTCACTCCCCGTAAATTCCAGAGGAGAGTCATGGAGTGGGGACATTCATCCAAGACTGCAGGCCATCCTGGCACCAAAAGAACTACTGAGTTCATCGAACGCACATTCTGGTGGCCCTACATGCGGAGAGACATACAAGCCTTCGTAGCCACGTGCGCTACTTGTGCTCGAAGCAAGACGCCACACAACAGACCAGCAGGTCTCCTTCAACCACTACCCATCCCAGTACGTCCATGGACACATATATCGATGGACTTCATCGTTGAGTTGCCCAAATCTAGAGGCATGGACACAATACTTGTGGTGGTGGTGGACAGATTTTCCAAACAGGCACACTTCATCCCTATGAAGGGTTTACCCACTGCACCAATGTTATCCGAAGTTTTCATCAGGGAGATCTTCAGGTTACATGGGTCCCCTCAGGTCATAGTGTCCGATAGAGGATCCCAGTTCATCTCCCGGTTCTGGAGGGCGTTTTGTAAAAATCTGGACGTTACCCTACACTTTTCATCAGGATATCACCCCCAGACCAATGGACAGACGGAACGCACCAATCAGTCTCTGGAACAGTTTTTGAGATGCTTTATCGCTGACACTCAGGACGACTGGGCGGAACTTCTCCCATGGGCAGAATTCTCCCACAATAATCTACAGAACGAATCATCCCGACAGTCACCATTTATGGTCAACTATGGCTTCCATCCGTCGGCACTTCCTTCCCTCATCTCCAAGTCTGGAGTCCCGGCCGCAGAGGACAGGATTCGCCACTTACAAGACCTATGGCAGAAGATCCATCGGAATCTACAGCACGCTGGTATATTACACAAGAGACAAGCGGATCGTCACCGAAGAGAGGTCCCAGGGTACTCTGTAGGACAAAGGGTTTGGTTATCTACCAAAAACATTCGGCTAAAGGTAGCTTCACCCAAACTGGCACCACGTTTTATCGGCCCATTCCGCATCACCAAAAGGATCAACCCAGTAGCCTATCGGCTTGAACTGCCAAAAAATATGAGGATTCCTTCTGTATTTCACTCATCCCTTCTCAAACCTTATCATCAAGACTCATCCTCCAAAGGACAATCTAAACCTCCGCAAACCATACTGGTAGAGGGCCAACAAGAATACGAGGTTCAGACCATTCTCAACTCCAGAATATCCAGAGGAGGATTACAATATCTTGTACACTGGAGAGGCTATGGCCCAGAGGAGAGAGAGTGGATTCCTCATCATCAGGTACATGCCAACCGCCTCATCTCTGCCTTCCACCGTAGGCATCCTGAGAAACCATCTCTGGTTCGCCCGGAGGTCTCCCCTCAAGGGGGGGATACTGTCACACTTGCCTCTGATCCGCGCGGAGACCGACTCAGGGAAGCACCACGGGGCAGAGTCATGCGCCCACGCACTGCCAGGGCAGTGCAGGCGCAGCGGCGTGATGGCGGAGCTCCGCGAGACGCATCGCGCACGCGCACGGGTTGCTTGGCAACCAGGAAGCAGGAGAACGTGAGGGAGCTGCTGGAGCCTCCCATAGGCGGAGACTTGCTGAGTAAACCGCATGACGTCATCACGTCGCGACGCGCATCGCGCACGCGCGCGGGTTGCCCGGCAACCAGACCTAGCATCAGGAAAGCCTAATTGCAAGCTGTTTTTGATCAGTGTCTCTCTGACACCATTGGTGGATCAGTACACACCCCTGCAAGGTAATTGGACCCTTCCCACATATATACCTGCTTCTGCCTGTCCTTGATTGCTGAGCATAAACTCCTGTTTATGCATTGTGCTCACCGCTGCTGTCTAGTTTTGTCTTGAACTTTGTCTGACCTGTTTGACCCTGCCTGTTACTTGGATTTCTACACTCTCCAGCACTTTGACCGCGGCTTCGTTACTCGACTACTCTACCTTCTATTACCCAGGACCTTGGCTACGAAACTCTACCTACCCGGACTCTCCAACCCTGGAACACGGCAAGTACCCTGACTACCCTGACCTCTCCAACCCTACGACGCGGTACGACTAGGACTACGCATTCCGGACAGGACTGCGTGGTTGTGGGTCGGTGCCTATCAATCCCCACCTCAGCCCCGCGGTCTTCCGTCCTGTTTGTGGTGAGCGCAGCGTGACACAGACCTGGGAATGAAGTATGAGCTTTAAAGCAATGCAGAGCACAAGGCTACAGTAGCTTCTAATTTCTACCTAGCTAAGGAGGCTGAAAAGCAAACATTTCCCAAAGACATATCCGCAGTGGTTACTTAATAAGCCTTCAGCTAGGAGACACGCTGAAAGCCTGGACTTGAATTGCTACTCTTCAATGCAATAAATAGAGGTTAAAACCTTTTGATTGCATGAAAGGCACCTTTTAGATCTATTTTTATGCAGGAAGAATAGAACTAAAATGTAGATGTTGGACAAGCTTTCCATTCAGGGTCTCTGTTATCTGATGAGGTGATTGAGCCATTTTATGTTTAGCACTTGTCAAACTGAATCGCCTGACTTTAACACTGGCGAAAAAAAATTGCTTATCCAGGCTGAGCCTACCTACACTTTCCTTGTCCTGGTCTGGGGCCAGAGAGAAGGTAAAATCTAGACGAGGACTGCCATTTTTTAAGAAAAGAGAAAACTGAAATGGAAAATGTTATGGTGGGGGCAGTATGGCACGCAGGGCCGCCAATAGAAATCACGGGGACCAGGACAAATGAAAGGAGCAGGCCCCACCCACAATCCCATAGTGCATCTACCACGGAAAAAACATTTACTTAAATGTTTTCTTCTTATTGTAATATGGAAAAAAAACATTACAATGCAATCTGTTTATTACACCCCCACCCCCAATACATATAAAAATACACCCAACCCCCCAATACATATAAAAATACACCCCAGCCCCCCAATACATATGAAAATATACCTCAACCCCCCCAATACATATAAAAATATACCCCAACCCCCCCAATACATATAAAAATATACCCCAACCCCCCCCCAATACATATAAAAATATACCCCAACCCACCAATACATATAAAAATATACCCCAACCCCCCCAATACATATAAAAATATACCCCAACCCCCCCAATACATATAAAAATATACCCCAACCCCTCCAATACATATAAAAAATACACCCCCAATACAAATAAAAATCAGACTTACCTTGTGGATGGTCTCAGGTCAGGCAGGTGGCTGCGGTGGGACGGTTGCTGTGGGATGGACGGTGGGCCAGTGGCTTAGGGAGGGCCAGTGGACTGGTGGCTAGAAAGGGGGGGCCGTTGCTACGGGGGGGCGGTGGCTTCAAAGGGGGGCAGTGGCTGCGAAGGGGGGTTGCTGCAGGAGGGCCGGTGGCTGCCAGGGAGGGGGGCATTGCTGGTGTTCCGGTGACTGCTGCGGGGGGGGGGGGGGGGGGCGGTGGCTGCTAAGGAGAGGGCCGTTGCTGCGGGAGGGCCAGTGTCTATGATGGGATAGGGGGGCATTGCTGTGGGGGGGCCGGTGGCTGCTGCAGGGGGCCAGTGGCTGCTACGTGGGGGCTGGTGACTGCAGCAGGGGGGCGGTGGCTGCTGCGGGGATTACAGACATTGCTTCAGAAGGGGGAGGGGAAGGTGGATGCCGGTAGGGGGGCAGGGAGGTGGATGCCGGTTGTGGTGGTGGGGGGCCCAGAACTATAGAGCTGGTAGGACAGGACAGCGCATGGCGGGCAAGTGGAGGATGGTGCTGGATGCCGACCTGGGAAGGTGGATGCTGGTAGGGGTGGGGGGGAAGGTGGATGCCAGTAGAGGGGGCTGGGGCGCCGCATGCGCTGGGCCCAGAACTCTAGAGCCGGTAGGACTGGAGAAAGCGCACAGCGGGCAAATGGATGATGGTGCTGGATGCTGGTACGGGGGAAGAGAACATGGATGCCGGGCCGGGAAGGTGGATGCTGGTTGGGGTAGAGGGGAAGGGGAAGGTGGAAGAAAGGAGATGCCCACCGGGGGGGTAAAAGTAAAAGTTTTGCGCTAAAAAAATAATTTCGTTGTAGGTGTGCTATGCGTTGGGGGGGGGGCCCCAACGCATAGCACACCTACAACGAAATTATTTTTTTAGCGCAAAACTTTTACTTAACAGTTTTCTTATTATTATTGTAATACGGAAAAAAAACATTACAATGCAATGCATTGCAATGCAAACATTACCCCCCAATACACATAAAAATATACCCCAACCCCACAATATATATAAAAATATACCTCAACTCCCACCCCCAATACAAATAAAAATCAGTACCTTGTGGATGGTCTCAGGTCAGGCACGGTGGCTGCGGGGGGCCGGTGGTTGTGAAGGGGGGACAGCTGCTATGGGGGGGGCAGTGGCTGTGAAGGGGGGGCAGTTGATACGGGGTGGAGGGCGGTGGCTGCGAAGGGGGTGTTGCTGTGGGAGGGCCGTTGGCTGCGAAGGGGGGGGGTTGCTGCGAAGGGGGGGATGCTGCGGGAGGGCCGGTGGCTGCAAAGAGGGGGGGCCATTGCAAGGGGGCCGGCAGCTGCTGCGGGGGACCGTGGCTGCTACAGGAAGGGCCATTACTGCGGGAGGGCCGGTGGCTGTAAAGGGGGGGGCTTTGCTGCGGTGGGCCGGTGGCTGCTGCGGGGGGTGGTGGCTGCTATGGGGGGGGGGCAGTGGCTGCTATGGGGGTGGCTGTGGCCATTGCTGCAGGAGGGGGGGGAAAGGAAGGTGGATGCCAGATGCCAGTAGAGGAGGGGAAGGTGTATGACGGAAGGATTCGGGAGGTCGATGCCATTAGGGGGGCAGAAAAGTGGATGCGGTAGGGGGGGCGGGGAGGTGGATGCTGGTAGACAGGGGGGGGAGGCCACGTGCGCTGGGCCAAGAACTCTAGAGCTGGTAGGACTGGAGATAATGTACATTGAGCGCGTGGAGGATGGTGCTGGTGCTGAATGCCGGTAGGGGGAGGGGAAGGTGGATGCTTGCCTGGAAGGTTGATGCCGGCCCGGGAAGGTGGATGCTGGCCCGGGAAGGTGTATGCTGGTAGGGGTGGGGGGAAGGGGAACGGGGATGCCAGTAGGGGTGGAGGGGAAGGGGGAGGTGGATGCCGGTAGGGTGGGCGGGGGGGTGAATGCACTGGGCCCAGAACTCTAGAGCCGGTAGGACTGGAGACCACATGGTGGCCACACAGATGATGGTGCTGGATGCCGGTAGGTGGGAGGGGAAGGTGCATGCCGGTAGGGGTGGGGAGGGTACAGCGGTATGGTTACTGGTATAGGGCCTTCTGCTGGTGTGGGGCCCGTGGGGTGTCTGAACAGGAGCCGTCTGGGCCCTGACTGGGGAGGGCACTGGACACATTAAGGCCCGTGCGGAGGATGGATGTCAGTGGAGAAGGGGAGTAGGGGGTGGAGTTAGGACAGACGGACAGTCAGATGGACGCACGAGTGACACGACACACTACACAGACAGAGTCAAAAAACCCACAAAGTATAAAGTACACAGACTGACAACAATCATAGTACAGATAATACACACGCTAAGTACATGCTATTTGAATAAGCAGCTGCACAGTCGGGAACATTCAAACATAGTTACATAGTTACATAGTTACATAGTAGATGAGGTTGAAAAAAGACTTCCGTCCATCAAGTTCAACCTATGCTATATTTAGACAACAGATACTTTATCCTATATCTATACTTATTGATCCAGAGGAAAGCAAACAAAAAACCCCATTAAGGGGGGAAATTAATTCCTTCCTGACTCCAAGAATTGGCAATCGGATTATTCCCTGGATCAACATCCTTCCCATGTATGCTTATTTGGTATATCCCTGTATACCTTTCCCATCTAAAAAGATGTCCAACCTGTTTTTGAACAAATCTATTGTATCTGCCATCACAGTCTCTATGGGTAATGAATTCCACATTTTAACTGCCCTTACTGTAAAGAACCCTTTCCTTTGTTGCTGGTGAAATTTCCTTTCCTCCAAACTTAAGGGATGGCCCCGAGTCCTTTGTACTGCCCGTGGGATGAATAGTTATTTTGAAAGCTCCTTGTATTGTCCCTGAATATATTTGTATATAGTTATCATATCCCCTCTTAGACGCCTCTTTTCTAATGTAAATAAATCTAATTTAGCTAGCTTCTCCTCATAAGTTAGAATGTCCATCCCCTTTATTAATTTGGTGGCTCTTCTCTGCACTCTCTCTAGTTCCATAATGTCTTTTCTTTGGATTGGTACTCCATATTCAAGGTGTGGTCTTACTAATGCTTTGTAAAGGGGCATAATTATGTTTACTTCCCTTCCATCCATTGCCCGTTTGATGCAAGATAACATCTTGTTTGCCTTTGCAGCTGCTGCATGACTTTGGGCAGTATTGCTAAGCCTGCAGTCTACAAGCACTCCTAAATCCTTCTCCATCAAGGATTCCCCCAATATATCTCCATTTAATTTGTAATTCGCCTTTTTATTCTTGCATCCCAAATGCATAACCTTACATTTATCTGTATTATACCTCATCTGCCATTTACCTGCCCACGTTTCCAGTCTCTCCAAGTCCTTCTGAAGAGAAATTACATCCTGCTCTGATTCTATTACCTTACACAATTTAGTATCATCAGCAAAGATGGAGACTTTGCTCTCAATGCCAACCTCAAGGTCATTAATAAACAAGTTAAAAAGCAGGGGTCCCAGTACCGATCCCTGAGGTACTCCAATCACTTTAGCCCAACCTGAAAAAGTTCCATTTATGACAACCCTCTGTTGTCTTTCCTTTAACCAGTTTTCAATCCAATTTTCTTTATTTTGTACACCAACCTCTTGTGTGAAACGTATCAAAAGCCTTTGCAAAATCTAAGTAGACCACATCAACTGCATTACCCTGGTCTAAATTCCTACTCACCTCCTCAAAGAAACAAATAAGGTTTGTTTGGCATGATCTATCCTTCATAAATCCATGCTGACTATTACTAATAATTTTGTTTTCCATTAGGTATTCCTGAATATTATCCCGTATTAAACCTTCAAGTAGTTTCCCCACTATTGAAGTCAGGCTTACAGATCTGTAATTCCCTGGGTTTTCATCTAGCTCCCTTTTTAAATATAGTCAACACATCTGCTTTACGCCAATCTTGTGGTACTGAGCCTGTGGAAATGGAGTCCTTGAATATTAAATATAATGGTTTGGCTATTACTGAGCTTAACTCCTTGAGAACTCTTGGATGTATGCCATCATTGCCAGGTGCCTTATTTACTTTCATTTTTTCAAGTTGCTTATGAACTTCATCCTCAGTTAACCAATTGTTCATGAATATGGAGGTTGTGGCTTTTTCCTGCGGCACAACTGGGATGAATAGTTCTTTTGAAAGCTCCTTGTACTGTCCCCGAATATATATGTATATAGTTATCATATCCCCTCTTAGACGCCTCTTTTCTAATGTAAATAAATCAAATTTAGCTAGCCTCTCCTCATAAGTTAGAATGTTCATCCCCTTTATTAATTTGGTGTTTCTTCTCTGTACTCTCTCTAGTTCCATCATGTATTTTCTTAGGATTGGTGCCCAAAATTGTACTCCATATTCAAGGTGTGGTCTTACTAATGCTTTGTAAAGGGGCATAATTATGTTTACTTCCCTTCCATCCATTGCCCGTTTGATGCAAGATAAGATCTTGTTTGCCTTTGCAGCTACTGCATGACATTGGGCACTATTGCTAAGCCTGCTGTCAAGCACTCCTAAATCCTTCTCCATCAAGGATTCCCCCAATATATCTCCATTTAATTTGTAAGTCGCCTTTTTATTCTTGCATCCCAAATGCATAACCTTACATTTATCTGTATTATTTATCATGCTTCTCACGCCTGTGCAGTTGCTTATATTAGCTACTAGTCCGTCCCACTCCCCGCCCATGAGGAAGGCCCTGATTGGATTGATCCCCTTTCCTCATTTGTTTTTTTTTTGAGACAGGCTTATTTTTTTCAGACACGGGCCCGGCAACGGCCCCGACTCACCGGGCCCGGGACGCCAACCCCGGCAGACCCACCCTGTTGGTGGCCCTGATGGCATGGTATAAGAAAGGTTAAGCCCACTTGTTGCCCTTACGGGCAAGATGTGAACTTAGCTTCTAGGGTTAACTGGCCAACTCTGGGCTGAATAATGGTTGCAAGCCCTGGTAATAAGTTAAAGCAACAAATCGTGAAAAATCCTACATGTTTTTTTTTAAATAAATGAGTGCTGTTTTAGTAGATAATACTGTCTGCATTTTTAAAATACTCCTAACGCCATTTTTAATCATTTTTTTAAATGTACTGATCATACTTTGGTTGCTAGAGCAACCATTTTGAAAGTCATATCCACTTCCTCTTTTGAAACCGGTTCTCACACACCTTTTTTTTTTTTAACTCTGCTCTTTGGCAACAATGGATCAAAGCAACATATCTATTTATGATACTAACAGCAGACTGACTTTTACTCTGAAAGCTGTAACAATAATGTGTTACACTTAGTAATATAATGTTACATATCAGCTGCAGCATTTCACTGACTGCGGAATAGAGTGAGAAGTCGGCCATTCAGTTAGATACACAATCAGGATTTTTACAGATTTATAACAGGAGCACCAAACCACCAGGAGCCAGCAAAGGTAATAATGTAGAATTATATATTATCACATACTTTACATATAAAAATAAGAAAGAAAACAAAAGGGGGGATCTAAAGCTGCTTTAAGCCAAGTTTGATATCTGTGTTTCCTGTATACAATGCAGCTATGTATTACGGGATCCTAATGGTTTTTGTGTGTCTCGCTGGTCATTTTATGCCTGGGCCAGTAACACTGTGGCCAGCATACAATGAGTCAGAGGGCTAACCTTTGTGTGAGGCCTGGTGCTGTGCTTGTGGAAAATGGTGAGGTGAGGAAGGGTGATCCCGGATGCTGGAAGAGTACACTACACTCACAAGCAGAGCGTTGTCCTCTCCCTGCGGGAGATATGGTGCTGAAATTTGAAAAAAGTGCTTGGGTTCTAGCCCCTTTGGCTCGGTTCCCATTGGTCAGTTCCAATTTCTCACTCCAAAGCTCCACCCCTACTGCCTGTCCTTAGGCACTGGCAGTGCCCACAGCCTTGATTGGTCTGTTTTGAATGCACCCCTGGCTCCTCATTGGCTCAGCAGTGGAAAGGTCTCTACTGATTGGTCATCGTCCAGTTCTCCATGTTTCCAAATGCAGGCCGGGAAACTATTGAAGCCGACGTTGTTTAGGGCTCCACAGTTTTTCATGGTTGGTCTCAATATCTAGAGAACAATGGTAGTGTGAAATGTGTGGACCTGGGGTGGTCATCCCTTGTTACTGGGATAGTTTGGAAGAGATGGATTGACTCGGCATCAAGGGTAAACTAGCTTCAGCAGTGCTCTGCCCCTAGCAAGCTAGGAATCCCCCATAACATCTTGTTCTAGTGAGTTATTGTCGTGTTTCTGTTTTGTGTTTCTCCTTGGTTGCTCCAGCCACAATAAACCCGTGTTTATTTAACTCTTCAGTATCACAAAACACCAAGCAGAACTTAAGTCTAGTCAAACCCCCCCTTCCCCCACCCATCATGACAGAAAACTCTTGTTGGGAAGAGATAACTCTTTTTTTTACCACACTAATGTCCCACTTGTCTGAAGTGATCTGCTGTCATTGTGATAGTCTCCCATCAGGGACCTGGGATTAGAAAGGACATCTTGTAAGCTGTGATATGCAACAACCTGCTTGAGGCTTTAATGAAGAGGAACCTCCTCCATTCGTGGTGATTTCTTTTCCTTATGTCTCGGCCTGACCTCATCCAGGGGGCCCAAATAAATGAAGAGTTCTCCAGTTTAGGGAATTTGTGAGCTCGAGGCAATAGGTCAGACAAACCAGAGAACTTTAAACAATAATACCTATGGATATTGGTAATATAATTAGGTCTGATCTGACTTATAAATAAAGTGTCCCTACTAGCCATCTTAAGGACAGCTAATTTGGAAGGTAACAGGACTATTTCTGATAACTGATGTCCCTTATTGCCCTCTTTCTCAACCTTGTCCAACATGCACAAATGTGGACCTGTTGTGTCAGCAGTTTTAAATTGAATGCTTCAAAATAGCTGATTAAAACTATCAGAGGGAAGAAACATACTGCTCATGGCAACTAAGGCCTGGTCAATTTATGTTCAAAATGGTCAATGCTATGGCTATGTGGCTTCTTAAAACCAGATTGTCCTATTGTACCTAAGAGGTGTGGCAGGTATGATTGGTAAAATCCAATACCTTAGAGGGAGGGTACTTCATTGTAAGACTGACCCATATCATCTGGATGTCATTCTTATTACAACAATTATGTTTGAAGAACAGCTTTCTACTGGTTAGGAAGTTGCATGTAGTATCACAGATATACACGGTAGACACAAAAGCAGTAAAGCTGACACGGAAATTATGAAGTGGGAAAAACATATACTGTATGTCACAGGAGACCAGTACTTTCAACACCTTTCCCTTCCGGGATAATAATAATAGCATATTCTTGTATAGCGCTGCTAGTTTTACATTGCGCTTTACAGATACATTTTGCAGACATAGTCCCTGACCCGTAGAGCTTACAATCTATTTTTTTGGTGCTTGAGGTACAGGGAGATAAAGTGACTTCCCAAGGTCACAAGGAGCCGACACCGGGAATTGAACCAGGCTCCCCTGCTTCAAACTCAGTGCCAGTCAGTGTCTTTACTAGATCAATTTGATCAATTCACTAGGCAGGACACAGTAGTGGAATAAAATGGGGTTTATTCTGGTACAACCAGCAGACACACAATGGAACACAAAATACAGGAAATACACGCTTAACTGGAGGTCTAAGGGTAATCTCTAGCCTCACTAGGTGCAGGGTGCCTGCTTCAGGAAGGCTTACTCTGTCCACTCCATGTCCAGGAACACCACGGTACTATCTACGGTATAGATACCTGACTTACCCCGTTGACCGAGTCTCTGTATGAGAACTTGGCCGCATCTCTAGCGCTTGTCCCCAGCTTGGCTGGGCTTCTCCGGCATCTCAATGCCCCGTGCTTTTCTATTGCGAGCAAAGCACCTTTGAAAAGCCAGCCTCTGCTTCACCGGACCAAGCCTATGAATAATCAAGATGGTCTCGTTCTCTGATGGGCAGTCCCCTTACATAGACCTCGGTGTCAAGAGAGAGGGGATTTGGCCTGGAATTAAAGGGGTTACACCTCATTTGGCCACCCCCTACTCTCACTTGGGAAGCCAGGGGTTAACTGGACTGAGGTCCAGTAATGTGTTTTTACCTTGCTTCAGCATCCTAATGTATATTCCCCTGTAAAAATGTATTGTTCCTGTTCCATTGTTTGCCCCAAACATACACTGGGATTGATGCGGTAGGCTTAAGGGGTTAATGAGCTGCAGTTTAGGAAAATACAAATATGTGTGGTGTCTTTTCAGAAATATCTGGGCTTCAACAGGCTTGATTGAAGTTGGGTGTGAAAAGTACAGAGGGGGTTTAGTGTACAGTATGTTAATACCTAAGTTTGCAGGACAAGGGTATATTGCTGGTAGATACAGCTAGGACCCAGTCTGGAGCATTGGGTGTGAAATATAGCACCTGTGACAAACGTTCCCTAGACAGGGGGCCCAGCTTCAAAGCCTTTCTTGACAAGGTGTTTTATGGGGGCTAGGGGTGCGGTTACAGATGACGATATCAGAATGAGTGACCTTATTAAATATAAGAATACCATGAGATGTCTTCGGCTGAACATGCTAAAAATTACATATGTGTAACCGGGGGACCGAGCCGCAAATAACGATTACAGACACATGATGTCTAGCAGGTCCTAAGAGACAGATATTAATATCTCTCTTAATTTTAGTATTACACGGTAATCTCATTGGGAGCGTCATGCGTGCCAGAATGTATTAATATGTCTCGCGTGCCAGTAAGTATAACTGAACTGAAGTTATGAAGTTATTTAGATAGGAAAAGCAGTTTTTAAACATCCTTGGGTGGGAGGAGTTTTACTCTGGGGAAAACTGTCAACCTCACCACTGATTTATGAGAAGGGCTGGGTTTAGGTTGTGTTCAATGGGAAATAATTGTATAAGAACCAGGCTCAGCCTATGGCTATTGTCTTTCGTGTCTTGGTGATTTTGAAGAGTGCTGTATGAACCGCCAGTCCAGAATTATGACTGACTGTTTCATCATTCCATCTTAAGTGTTATATTTTGTTGTTATTTGTACTATCTTGTTGTGTTCACCTTTTTCAAGGAATAAATTATATTTTATCATATCTAAGTCTCATTCAGTTCAACCCAGTTATATTTTTGGTGTGTATTATTACTAGCCTGTCACAAAGTTACCGTCACACTCGGTGTCCTATGTCTAACATGGAACAGGGACCAACCAATGCACGGATCGTGATACAACCACCACTCACAAACGGAGGCTTGGCTTGTTACCTGCATCAGAGGAGGGAGCGTACCGAGGGGCTTAGGTAGCTGGTGAGTAGGATATTCGAATTGGCCAATGGGAACCGTGACTACTAACAACGGCTTCCCCTTGCCAGCCCCATACTTCCCGCTGGGTAGGCTCCACGGTGTCTGAGAGAACGAGTCTTCCCCGCGGGGAGCCTTTGTCTCTGGACCTGGTTCTTCGCCCTTCCCCGGTCAACCAGATGGTCCAACACCTCCCATCCTCCCTTTTGATCCACCATCTCTATGCAGATATCCTGGCTAATCGAATTACCAGGACTGCCTCCATAGAGATAAATACACATTTTGGAAAACATATTTCTTCCTCTAACCTGGGCTCAGTGCTTTGGATGAGAAACTTAGCTTTGCTGGCGGGGAACATAACGGTATTAACATGCATATACGTACCCACAAATCAGATGCGTTTCGAGGGTAAAATTGTGGGACAAATGGTAACTTTGTTCCACAACATTTTATACACATTTTAACACTTTTGCCCCCCAGTATTCACTATTAAAGTCCTGTTCCTGAAGTTCCAGTTTTATAGCTGAAACACAGAGGCAAAGAACAGGTGGCTAGAGATGCTTATAAAGAAGCTACAGACATTGCTGGACAAACAAACTGAGACAGAAGGGAAGAATAAATCCCAGTAGGGAAGAATCTCCCAAAGGCTATAGAACTGCTTGGGTGTACAATAAGAAAAAGGAATATAATTGAGCCAAAATTGATAGTATTACAAAATATGTTGACCAAGGAAAATAAAGAGACAACAAAACCTGGCAGCTGAGAAGCCGCAAGAAACCACACACCAACTGTAGAGAATCAAATAGCAAAGCTGCCAAAGATGCATGGTAGACATGTCGTACAGTATGAGGTGCTTCACAGTTACAAAGCTCAGTACATCTCCTGCTGCAGCAAATGTTTAAATATAGTATTAGATCAAACAGGTGAATAATTAAACTTGCACTACACACAAAGTGTAAGCGCTATTTAACTAGTCAAGAAACAGAAACCTAGAATATGTGATGATGACGTTTTAGGATGAAAAGCCAGTCATAGTGAAGCTGTAATGCTTATTCTTCTATGCTACAAGATAATGAGCTAATTCTTATGAGTGTGATAAGCCAAGAAGATATGAGAAACAAAAGTGTAGCTGAGAATGGAGAAGAATGTTCTCAGCATGACCAAAATGCACTAAGTTTTATTCTAAAGTTGCAGATACCAGAGAAAGAGAAACAAAAAAGACACAAGGACCATATATAAATTACAAGTGACACTTTTACATCTTTTAGCTTCTATTTATCAAAACACTCAAATCCAATTTTGTCACCTCTTGGTAATTTTTGTGATTTGGGTAGTCTCACCATGAGGAGTTGGGAGGTGCAAAAAAAAAACCCCCAAACGTAATTTGACATATAAAATTCTGAATTCTTGTGCCTCATTTGTCTGCCTCTTAATTGCATTAAAATCAAATTTATTTTGATACGTCATACAGATGTAGCAGGTGTGTGTAACGCCTGTATGCCCGCAGGCCTGGCCAGTCCCCAGTACTGAGGTGGGTAAGGGTATAACACGCACCCACAGCAGTGAGAGCGTGCCCGGAGTGTGGTAAGATGCGTTGCCGGGCATGGTGAGAAAGGGTTAACAAGATACTTGCTGAGTCCGTGGTGCCAGAAGTCCGAGGGTAATGTCCAAGAGCCATGGGTCAGGGGCAGGAGATAGCAGCGTAGTGAGGTCCAAAGCCGAGTCCAGGGATAGCGAGGTACACGTAGTCAAACAAGAGCCGAGATCAAATCCAAAGGTATCCAACAGGGGCAGGGACAGGAACAAGAGCTGAAACAGAGAACAGAGCTTGGCATAGACAGCTGCACACATGAGTCACAGAGGAACTATGCAGAGCAAGGAAGGAGAGGGCAGACTGGTGTTATAAATGCAGGAGGACCAATGGTAGCAAGGGGTGGAGCAGAGGCCTGCTGAGCGATCCCAGGGATAGGTCCAGGTGAGCAGGGAGGGAGTCAGAGAGGTGAGTAGTTGAAATCGCCTGCAGCCGATGGGGGGGACGGAGCCAGCAGCATGGGAGGATGAGTAAGAGGATCGGGTGCGTGCGCACTCTGTATGCTTGCCGTGCATGCGCCCTGGCCGCGTGCGGGTGGATGTGGTGTGCGCCGCGGAGGAGCGGCATGGCGTGGGGGCAGGAGAGGTAAGGAGCCGAAGGAACAGGGAACCGGAGCTGACCGGGAGCTGAGGTGACGGGGACCCGCTGAGTTGTGCATGTCCCCCGATCCCTTACAGTACCCCCCCTTGAGGATCCGGATGATCCTCCCAAGGTTTGTGAGGAAATTTCCGACGAAATTGTTTAAGAAGAGCTGAAGCATGAATATGATGACAAGATACCCAGGAGCGTTCCCCCGGGCCATATCCTTTCCAATGAACGAGGAACTGAAGTCTGCCCCTGGAAAAATGTGAATCAAGAATGGAATGGACCTCAAATTCCTGTTGCCCTTGTATTACGACGGGATTGGGTCTCTGAGGACGGTCCGGAAAATGCACATTTTGAACGAAGGGTTTCAGAAGGACACGTGGAACACAGAGGGTATCCTCATGGTGGGAGGTAGCTAAAGTCGATACGCTACAGGATTGATCTGTTCGAGGACCTTGAAGGGACCCAAGAATCTAGGAGCCAGCTTCTGGGAAGGAGTTTTAAGCTTGATATTTTTTGAAGATAGCCAAACTGTGAGGAATCGGGGAGTGCGTCCCTTGCGACGCATTCCCTCCTCGCCTACCTATAGTACTGCGGCGGCAGCTGCCGAAGATTCGCCCCCCCGCTGATGTGCGCATCACCGTTCCTGTTACAGTGTGCGCGCACACACTCCTTCTATGCACGGTCACTGAGCATAGCTCCGCCCCTTCGGGACGCGCCGCACCTCCGCTGTGCGCGGTGCACGCGCATGGCCGCGTGCAATGAACTCCAGTTACGTGTCAAGTTTTTCTATGAGCCTTTGTCTCCTGCAGCCTATCCTGGCATCTGCGGAGGCCCCGCCTCCGCTCCCTCCCCTACTGGTTCCTGTCTCCTATATAAGACTGCCTCTTCCTGGCATACCTTGCTGAACATAGACTTTGTGTAGCCTTGTGTGTGCCTGGCTTGTCCAGCCCTGTCCTGCTTTGATTTCTACTGTTACCCCTCGTGT
Source organism: Ascaphus truei (assembly GCF_040206685.1). NCBI lineage: Eukaryota > Metazoa > Chordata > Amphibia > Anura > Ascaphidae > Ascaphus > Ascaphus truei. The sequence continues at coordinate 303,452,595 of NC_134483.1, read as the reverse complement.
ACCGACCTGGCTTTGCATTTGGATTCTCTCTGGCTCGTTACCCCTGGCTTATGGATTAACCTCTCGTGTACCGACCTGGCTTTGCATTTGGATTCTCTCTGGCTCTTTACCCCTGGCTTACGGATAATGACTACGTGTACCTCTCCTACCCTTGGAACCTGACGAGTATTGGATTAACCCTTTATCTTCATACCCAGACCCAGCAATGCTACAAACCACCTACTGAGCCCGCCTTCGCTACTGTGGGTGTGTGGCACTGTCCTTCCCACCTCAGTGCCGGGGTCAGGTCTTGTCTCTGGGCTCGCACAAGCGTGACACAAACTCTGTCTCCAGGTTTGTATTCTGGGCCCACCTGACGTCGCCGATCTGCTTGCGTTTTTTGTTTTTGGACGGCCCCTTGCAAGGCTTTTTGAATCTTCTTCCAAGAGTTTTGTAGATTAGAGACGTGAGTATCTGCTGCAGGAACACCAGAGGGGAGGGAGGAGAAAGGAAGGCAGCTGGGATGGAACCCATAATTAATGAAGAAAGGCGACTCTTGCGTGGACTCATTCTTCAGTGAATTAATAGCGAACTCCGCCCAGGGTAATAGGTCCAGCCAGTTGTCTTGAGATTCTGACACAAAGCATCTGAGATACTGCTCCTAGGTCTGATTCATTTTCTCCGTCTGGCCGTTGGTCTGCGGGTGGTAACCCGAGGAGAAGAGAAGGGAAATGCCAAGTCTCTGAGAGAACGCTCACCAAAACTTAGAGATGAATTGAGTACCCTTGTCCGAAACAATGGAGAGAGGCACGCCGTGTAACCTGAAAATTTCTTTAGAAAAAATGTCAGCCAAGGTGGCTGAATTGGGGAGACCCTTGAGGGGTATAAAGTGTGTGTGCTTGGAAAACCTGTCCACTACCACAAGGATCGTATTCATCCCCTTAGAAGTTGGAAGTTCCACAATAAAGTCCATGGAAATATGCTTCCAGGGCCGTTCCGGAATAGGAAGAGGCAGGAGGAGACCGGAAGGTTTGTGTCGGGCGGACTTGCTCTGAGCACAGACTTGACAAGCTCTGGTGAAATCAAAAACGTCTTTGTTCATTTTAGGCCATCAAAAAGTCCGTTTAATAAGATCCACTGTCCTCTTGAAGCCTGGATGACCAGCAGATCTGGAAGAATGCCCCCACTCTAAGATCTTGTGGCAAAAATGTGGGGCAGCGTACAGACTTCCTTTTGGCACCTTAAATCTCCTAGGGATATGAACCTGGACTTTATTGATCTCATCCAGGATATCAAAAGTATTGGCAGAAATAATATACTTTGTTGGAAGGATGGTCTCGGAAGATTCGTTAGATCCTTCCTCCGTAGAAAATTGGCGAGAAAGAGCATCAGCCTTGATATTCTTGGTACCCGGAATATAGGAGATCGTGTAATTGAAACGAGAGAAAAAGAGTGCCCAACGTGCTTGACGGGATCCCAGACGACGAGCCCCCTCAATGTACAATAAGTTTTTGTGATCGGTGAGAATAGCTACTGGCCCTTTGGTACCCTCGAGGAGATGTCTCCATTCTTGCAAGGCCAAAAGTTCACGGTTCCCGACTTCATAATTTCTCTCGGCCGAAGAGAATTTCCTAGAAAAGAATCCACACGGATAGAGTCTTTCTTGGGGAGAAGATCTTTGTGAGAGTACTGCCCCAGCTCCCACATCAGAAGCGTCAACCTCCAGGGTGAAAGGAAGGGATGTATCCGGATGCCGGAGGATGGGGGTGGAGACGAAAGCTCTTTTGAGGAACTCGAAGGCTTTGATGGCTTCAGAGGACCGTGCTGTCGGATCAGCCCCTTTTTTGGTAAGAGCAGTAATGGGTAGAGCGATAGTGGAGAAAATACGGATGAATCTCCGATAGTAGTTAGAAAAGCCAAGGAAACGCTGAACGGCTTTTTCGGAATTCGGCAACGGCCAATCCAGAACAGCCTTCAATTTCTCAGGATCCATGGTGAAACCTTTATCTGAGATTATATAGCCAAGGAAGGATGTGGATGATTGGTGGAAGAGAGTTTTCTCCATCTTCGCGTAGAGGCTATTTGCACGAAGCTGAGAGAGAACCACCTTGGTGTGACGAATGTGCTCTTCCAGGTTCTTGGAGAAAATGAGGATATCATCTAAGTATACTATGACGAAAATACCCAAAATATCATTCATAAATTCTTGGAAGACGGCAGGGGCATTGCAGAGGCCGAATGGCATCACTAGATATTCATAATGACCCGAATGCATGTTAAATGCAGGTTTCCATTCGTCACCGTCTCGTATTCGGATTAGATTGTAAATTCCTCTCAGGTCGAGTTTGGAAAATATAGAGGCTCCTTGTAGCCGGTCTAACAGTTCCGAAATTAGAGGAAGAGTGTACCGGTTTTTAACTGTAATCTTGTTAAGCCCACGAAAGTCGATATAGGGTCTTAAAGAGCCATCCTTCTTTTTCACGAATAAGAAACCTGCCCGGCGGGGGAGGTGGAATTCCAAATAAACCCTTTCTTAAGATGTAGGATGTAGGTCGCCATAACCTCGGTCTCGGGCACAGATAGGGGATACGACTTAAACTTGGGGAGTATGGTTCCAGGAATTAATTTGATGGGGCAGTCGTACGAACGATGAGGTGGTAGGACTTCAGCCTGAGTCTTGTTAAAGTCATCCAAAAAGTCATGGTATACCTCCGGCAGGGTAGAGAAAGTGAAGTGGTGTCGAGACAGTGAGCACAGTGATGGGAGGAGTGACCGTCTTCTTCAAGGTAGGAGCCCACTGGATCAGTAGTTCGTTTGTCCAATCAACACGCGGGTTGTGAAGCTGAAGCCACGGCAATCCCAAAATGACCTGGACAGTAGGAGAGTGGAAAACATAGAAGATGATGACTTCAGTATGACCATCCGCGGTGGTCAGGGTGAGGGGAATAGATTCCCAAATAATGAAGACTGGTTGAAGCGGTAGACCGTCGATAGCCTCAAGGCCGATAGGTAACTTCTTCTTGACTAACAGGATTTGGTTATTGCAGGCATAGTCATGATCCAAAAAGTTACTGTGACGATGGAGGGGATTTGGCCCGGGATTAAAGGGGTTGCACCCCATTTGGCCACCCCTGACCTCACCTGGGAGTCAAAGGGTTAACTGGGCTAAGACCAAGAACTGTGATTTAACCCCTGTAATGACATGTACATGTGTATTCCCCTGTTCCCTTGTTCCCTTGTAATGTCTGGTAAATCAGTGTCTGCATCACACCCACACTAGAATCCATCCGGGAGCACAAGGGTTAATAGTCCTTTAATGATTATAGCTCTTCCGTAGGTCATAGCAAGTCGCTTTTTGGACCATATGGTGTCCCAGTTCTGGCAATGAGAACTGGGAAGTTTGGTTCTGCCCGACCGAACAGAACCAGATATTTTAATACGTTTGTTTTATGCTTAATACTGTATTTTAAGGTATGGATAAGCTTCAAAGGAATGTCTCTGAAGCTATCAGGATGACAGATGGCCCTAGATTCCCAATGGCTAGAACTTAAGTTTTGTTCAAAAGGTTTTATTACCCTCCCTGTCTGTGAGTATGGGGGAGGCGCATACCCTAGCAGTTTTTAAGTGTCCCACTTATCACTGTCCAACACAGGTTATCTTGTCCAAGATCCGGAGGGGTAGCTGGCCTGGCATTCCATTTGCACATGTGGGGCCTCAGAAAGGAGACCCCAGAGTTCTACTGCACATGTGCCAGCTAGCAGGGGGGCCTGTCCTAAAATGTGTTCCCCCATCCAAGACTGGCTGGAGATAATTGCAAACCAATCACAGGTTTTTAATGTTACAGATAGAGGGAGAAAAGGTTTATAACCTGCTGTTCCCCATCTATCCTTTGTCTTCATTTTTGGTCTTCATGCAAAGTCTTCATTCGTCTTCGTTTGCTGATATGGTTACTTGATATCACCTGAATGATTTCCTGATTGCTGAGAGAAACGCTATGCACTGTCTTCCTGCCCGAGGTCGTTTCATGCTTTTGGGTGTCTTTATGACTATGAAGAGTGCTGTATGAACTGCCAGTCCAGCTGTGACTGCTTCATCATTTCCCTTTTACGTAAGTGTCTATAATTTGCCTGTTATTTGTACATATTTGCTGTGTTCACCTTTATCAAGGAATAAATTATATTTATCATATCTTAAGTCTCGTCCCAGTTCAAACCCAGGTATATATATATTTATATATAGTTTTGGTGTAAATTACAGCCTGTCGCAAGCTCTCGTGACAGTTACCACCAGACTCGGAGTCGATGAAGGCTTCAACCTCTACCCTAACATCGGAACCCTCAAGAGTTATGGGGAGAAGGATTCTCTTCGGTAGCTCTTTGGGGGAAGAGGGGCAAGGAGAAATGGTACCCAGTAGAAGCCCCTCTACCTTTACTGGGCGTTCTCGTTTCCCGGTTTCAGGCAACAGTGATGTAGTTGGTGTTCCGGGGAGCCACAGTAGTAGCAGAGACCCTCATCTCGGCGGCGTGTTATCTCAGCGGTCCGAAGCTGTTGGCTACCGATTTGCATCGGTTCGGGAGCGTCCGGCGCAGGAAGAGCCAAGGGAGGAGACCTAGAAGGGCGGCATTAAACGGGGATGCTGGCGCTTGTTACGTTGCTCTTGAATGCGCTGGTCCATCTGGATGCTAAGGGCAATGAGATCCTCTAGAGATGAGGGCCGAACATGAGCTGCGAGATCATCCTTGAGGGATTCGGACAAATCCTGCCAGTATGCCGCGGCAAGAGCTTCATAATTCCACTGAGTCTCTGCAGCGATGGTGTGGATCTCCACTGCGTATCTTGCAGCCGACCTGCGACCCTGGGAGAGATGAAACAAGGAAGAAGCGGCAGCCTCCCTACACGCTGGGGTGTCAAAGACCTGCTGGAACTCTCGCCGGAATTTGGGGTAGTCCTGTGTTAAATCAGATCTATGCTCCCAGAGGGGAGAAGCCCAAGCGAGAGCGTCGCCCGTGAGCAGGGCAAAGACACAGGCCACTTTAGAACGACCTGAGGGAAACCGAGATGGGTACATCTCAAACTGGACGTCACATTGGTTCAAGAATCCCCAGCAAGTAAGGGGGTCCCCGGCATACTGGTTGGGAGGCGGAATAAGTGGCTCAGAGTTGCCCATAGGTATTGGGGCAGGAGGGGATGGTGCAGCTGGCGATTCCCGCAAGGAGAGTTTAGAAAGTTCTTGCTCCACGGCCGTGACTTGGTTGCTTAAAAATTGCCAGTAATCCATAGTGACACCTTGGCCCACCTCAAGGGGGTCTGCATTTGTTGGGCTCTGCATAATGTAATGCCTGTATGCCCGCAGACCTGGCCAGTCCCCAGTACTGAGGTGGGTAAGGGTATAACATGCACCCACAGCAGTGAGGGCGTGCCCGGAGTGTGGTAAGATGCGTTGCCGGGCCTGGGGAGAAAGGGTTAACGATATACTTGCTGAGTCCGGGGTGCCAGAAGTCCGAGGGTAATGTCCAAGAGCCGTGGGTCAGGGGCAGGAGATAGCAGCGTAGTGAGGTCCAAAGCCGAGTCCAGGGATAGCGAGGTACACGTAGTCAAACAAGAGCCGAGATCAAATCCAAAGGTATCCAACAGGGGCAGGGACAGGAACAAGAGCTGAAACAGAGAACAGAGCTTGGCATAGACAGCTGCACACATGAGTCACAGAGGAACTATGCAGAGCAAGGAAGGAGAGGGCAGACTGGTGTTATAAATGCAGGAGGACCAATGGTAGCAAGGGGTGGAGCAGAGGCCTGCTGAACGATCCCAGGGATAGGTCCAGGTGAGCAGGGAGGGAGTCAGAGAGGTGAGTAGTTGAAATCGCCTGCAGCCGATGGGGGGGGGGGGGGGCGGAGCCAGTGGCACGGAAGGACGAGTAAGAGGATTGGGTGCGCCCACACTCTGTAAGCTTGCCATGCGCACGCCCCGGCCGCGTGCGGGAGGATGTGGCGTTCGCCACGGAGGAGCGGCATGGCGTGGGGGCAGGAGCGGTAAGGAGCCGAGGGAGCGGGAAACCGGAGCTGACAGCCGCACCGGGAGCTGAGGTGACGGGGACCCGCTGAGAGGCGCGTGTCCCCCGATCCCTTACAGTGTGTTAGCTTCACCCCTTTTCCCACTTATGGCTAAGGACTTTACAATGGTGTCTGCTCCAGATAGTGCATTGTATGTGTCCCACTGCTTAGCACCTGCAGGAACATTAATATCCTCTACATCTATAAGTGTGACTAACTAATCATTCTTATTTGATTCCGATATTACTTTATATGTATGATGGAGTAATCGATGATGAAATGGCAAATGCAATAGGATCCCAGAAAAGTTTTGATTAACATGATCTTCAAGTTAAAGGATCATTTCAATGCAACAAGAGTTTGGAAATGCAGATGTGAATGCATGACCCACAGTCCTACCACACTTTTTTTTATCATTACATTATGAAATAGTTTGTTAATGTCGTCTGATTTCTAAATTGTATCTAAGTACATTCTAGGATCATGGTTTTATAAATTCGAACAGGACTGCAAAGCTTAGAATACAAACTGCAAGTGGCTTTAAAAATCAGGATTGGTCCATCTTGAAAATGTCAATTTAGTAGACAAAAGTACTTGCTGAAAATAGTGTCAGGCTGCTAATAGAATTTAAACAAAGAAAACACAAAGTGGGAGATATGCCAAGGGAGTTTTATGACAAGACTGGGTCAAAGAGAGATATTTTCATTTAGTGCCGATTTATGCCCATTTATTAAAGCACCATTCCCACCTAAAACAATGATTGTTTGTTGTACAGTATTCAAACTGGGAGGTCCTCAGTAGCTGAACCGTACTATTTTCAGGTTCGACGACTGGTGCCCTAGATACTTACCATTTAGATGCCTGGTTAAATAGGAAGCCAGTGGTTAAATAGGAAGCCTAGAAATTTGGGTGAAACCTAGAAATCTGCATTTTTTTCAAAAGGCCCTAAAATGGATGGTATTGTATCATATGATTTTAAAAAATGTGGGGTAAAATTTCTTTAGATGTTCTTGTAGATTATTGTTTTCTAATCCAACAGGAATATCACAAAGCTAAAGTACTCAATTTACTGCCAAATTCCCTCTGCACGTAAAACATATAACATTTGTATTGCTTTTTAATGTACACTGATAGTTCTGCTTTTGAAAGCATTGAAATGTCCAATAATGAAATAAGATTTTGAAACACTTAGAATTATTATTGAAATTCAATGATAAAAAATAAACTTGGTGCAACTAAGGCTGATGGCTGATAGAGGGCACTGTGAGCTTGTCTTTGCTAGGCTGTTCCTGTAGCCTGATTGAAAAACAGAACATGCAGAGCAACAGAGTCACAAAGAGATGAAAGGACCAAAAATAATAAATCCAGGGGGAAATAGTGTGGTAGGATTGAATTACGGCATGTCACAAGGTGATAGTTGGAGGAGGAAAATGAATGTCCTTTATTCTGATCAAAGTTCAGGTTTATTAACAATATCTTCCACACCCACATAAAAAGCTAGCAAGCTGAATGTTTTCTCTCTTGATATGCATTGCTCTTACAGTGATAATTGTAATATAAGTAATAGTACACGTGTGCGGCTTCATTATCAACTTAGGAGAATGCAAAAAGTAATATGTGATTAATCTATGAAAATCATTGATAAAAAGTAGAACGTTTATACAGTACACAAAGCCTTTTGCTATGCTGAACCTGAGAACCTGAGAGGTTTTAAGGCATGAATCCCATTTAGCGCAATATACTGCATTTACAATGAAGTCAAAATACCTAACCATGTAATGATTTTCCTACCATTTGAAATGTTTCATTTGTAATTTAAGATAAGTGTTACAGTTTTCCAAATGAGAAAAAATACAGTAACCACAAATGGCACAGAAGAAAATATGTAACACTAGCTGAGAAACCCGGCGTTGCCCCGGATGTACATGCGTAATAGGTAGTATTATTTATAAATCGTGGAACAATAGGTGAGTATTTGTTGTAAAGGTTTGGGGGGGGGGGAGAAAGGGGAGCGGGGGGGGAGAAAGGGGAGCAGGGGGGGGGAGAAAGGGGAGCGGGGGGGGGAGAAAGGGGAGCGGGGGGGGAGAAAGGGGAGCGGGGGGGGGGAGAAAGGGGAGCGGGGGGGGAGAAAGGGGAGCGGGGGGGGAGAAAGGGGAGCGGGGGGGGGAGAAAGGGGAGCGGGGGGGAGAAAGGGGAGCGGGGGGGGGGAGAAAGGGGAGCGGGGGGGGAGAAAGGGGAGCGGGGGGGGAGAAAGGGGAGCGGGGGGGGAGAAAGGGGAGCAGGGGGGGAGAAAGGGGAGCGGGGGGGAGAAAGGGGAGCGGGGGGGAGAAAGGGGAGCGGGGGACGGGGGAAAGGGGAGCGGGCGGGGAAAGGGGAGCAGGGTGGGGAAAGGGGAGCAGGGGGGGGAAAGGGGGGGGGAAAGGGGGGGGTAAAGGGGAGCGGGGGACGGGGGAAAGGGGAGCGGGGGACGGGGGAAAGGGGAGCAGGGGACGGGGGAAAGGGGAGCGGGGGGGGAAAGGGGAGTGGGGGGGGAAGGGGAGTGGGGGGGGGTGGAGAGCAGTGGGCATATGTATTGTCATAATTTATGTATGGGCATTTCCCCCCCCTCCTCCGTGCGTCCGTCCCCCTGCTGGTTCGGCTGGTGCCCCCCCCCCCCGTTCCCCGTGACTCCCCCCCCCCGTTCCCTGTAACTCGCGGCTCGCCCCTCCCCCCCCCCGTTACCCGTGACTCGCGCCTCCCCCCCCCCCCCCGGCGCCCGCTTGGTCCCCCAATGTGCCGTCCTGCTGAGTGAGGCGTGCAGGCGGCAGCAGGAAGCGCCCTGTGTGGGCCTGAGACTCGCGTCCCCCCCCCCCGGCACCCGCTCGATGTGGCGTCCGGCTGAGCGGCGGTAGGAAGCGCCCTGTGTGGGCCTGAGGCTGAGGCGGCATGCGCAGTGGGCCTGAGGCTGAGGCGGGACGCGCAGTGGGCCTGAGGCTGAGGCGGGACGCGCAGTGGGCCTGAGGCTGAGGCGGGACGCGCAGTGGGCCTGAGGCTGAGGCGGGACGCGCAGTGGGCCTGAGGCTGAGGCGGGACACGCAGTGACTTACCTGAGCGGGTGGTAGCGCCGGGGAGGTAAGGGAGCGGCTGGGGTAGGAGGACCGCGCTTCCCGTCCGGAGCCAGTGCAGGGCGGCACACGTGATGGGGGGGGGGCGGACAGAGGGGGTGTGTGTGTGTGTATAGAGCTGCTGTGGTGTGTGTGTGTGTGTGTGTGTATAGAGCTGCTGTGTTGTGTGTGTGTGTGTGTGTGTGTGTGTATAGAGCTGCTGTGTTGTGTGTGTGTGTGTGTGTGTGTGTGTGTGTGTGGCCCGTCACTCCGCCTCAGGCCAATGAGAGGTGTGCAGGGGCGGGCGGCCCAAGGGACCAATGAGATTTCCCCTAGGGACACCGGACATCCAGGCAGGCAGGCAGGCAGGCAGGCATACAGTGCTTTCACTAATATAGTATAAGATATGCTGCTTTTAATCTAGGCTCCTACATTAGTAGTTTGTAATTTCACACGGGCGGGTTTATTGTATTTCATTTTTCCTCCGAAATAGAAAACTGCTGGAGAATTTTACAGAGTTCTTTTTATCCTTATAAAAAGCTAAAGGTTAAGGAAATAAAAGACAGAGGAACTTATTTACCAAACTTTGCTCCTGTAATAAATATCTTCCCGGTGCTAAAAGACTCCATACGGCCCATATGAGTGAATGCTACTCCACTTCTGGTGCCAAAAGATGCCATTTGACCAATTCAAGTGAATGGGCCCTAATGTACTTCTGGAATCAGAAGGTGTCTTTTGAAATAGCAGTATTGGACAACTTGGGAAAGATGCTGCATCATATCTACAAATACGTGAAAGAGATGCTGCAACACCCGCATTTTGTAATTTATGCTTCCATAAACACTTCAAAAGAACTACAGTAGATTAAATCTTTACAGATTTATTTTGAAGAGCACCTGGACATTTAATGTTTCGGACTACACCAAGCCCTTTGGGAAACATTCTACTTGACAAAGAACCAGAAGTGCATTCTATGGTGGGGGAAAACTACAAGCCCATACAAGCCTCAACTGTTCGCACACATCAAATAAATTGCACTGCAGCAGGTAAACAGTTACAAGAACTGTGCACTATCCACACAAATCCAAAACGTTTTTTAAATAACTAAATCCACAATTAATAAAGCTTAACCCCTAAAGTGTGTTGAGAAACCCCTAAAGCGTGTTGAGAAACCCCTAAAGTGTGTTGAGAAATATTAAAACTCAGCCCTTTCTTTGTGAATGCACTCAACATATTGCCACTGCTTTCCTGATTAAAATGAGCCAATCCTACATTACTACACTCGCGACACACTTTATTCGAGCTCGGCTAGTCCCACGAATTCGGGTATACCCGGGTGTATTGAGGTTTGTGACTGTTTTCTGCCCGAGTGCATTGGGTTATTTTCCAGGCAGGGATTGAAGCATTTTATTCCCACTGGCTGCAATACTGCACAGTATATATATATATATATACACTGGCGACACACTTTATTCGAGCTCGGCTAGTCCCACGAATTCGGGTATACCCGGGTATATTGAGGTTTGTGACTGTTTTCTGCCCGAGTGTATTGGGTTATTTTCCAGGCAGGGATTGAAGCATTTTATTCCCGCTGGCTGCAATACTGCACAGTATATATATATATACTGCATTACAATTCATGAATTTATGCCATCTGGTAGACACGCGAAGCATTGCAGCCTATTAAATCCTAATCATTATCATTTAACAGATCAGCCGCCCGTCAGCCAGGCATGAACCCAGGCTGGGAAGGCAAACGCAACGGGGCTTGTCTGAGGTGAGGAGCGGCGCATTCCAGGTATCTGCCAGGTACATACTGGGTATTTGCTCGAATAAAGTGTGTCGGTGCAGTATATATACTGCATTACAATTCATGAATTTATGCCATCTGGTAGACACGCGAAGCATTGCAGCACTAAGCTCTCTGGAAACCTTAAGAGCACTTACAGCTCAGCAGGTCACATTTGCCTGGGGGTATGTTAATAATCTAAGTCAATCTAAAACTTGCTCAGCAGCTCTTATTTTCCACTGCGCTCATAAATCTATATTGGGAAACATAAAACCAGGACTAGATGTGCCTGTCCCTGGAAATTAGTATTTTGCAGTCAGAAAAACATTGCTGGGAAAAAGGGCAACGTGAACACAAACGAGAAAATGATTTAATAATGTGGTTATCTTTGAGACAGGGCTTATATATTAACTTGATCTAGGTTTCAAAGTTCTATAGTAGGGAAAAGTTACAAATATAGTCACCTCCTTTAAATAGAAACAGTGTAATGGTAGTGTGTTTGTCTGGTTTATTTTTTTTTTACATTTCATGAATGGTTTCAGTGGAGGATTAGTTTGGATTCTAAAAGTGTGCTAAGGAATGTGTGCATGTGTACACCCACATGAGGGGTGGTGATTATCATATGGTATATATTTCTGTGGACAGCATCATGATAACTGGACCTCTTCCTGTGACATGCAAAGATGCTATTCACTTTCTCCAGACATTATTTTCATTGATCTGCTATGGACAGCTGTCTTAACTCTTTGTAACCCTTGATTATCTTTCTCTTCATATCTCGCTAAACACATCAGTCCTGCTTTGCAAGCCGAAGCAGAATTAGAAAAATTAAAACACTCATGCTAGTAGCAGTAGCTACAATTTATGTTTATTTTAAAATGTAACATTTTGTTTTATATTTACACTCAAAATTCTAACCTTGTCCCTAATGGTATAAGGGGAAATTCCAGGAAGTATACCCAATATAATTCCTATTTTGAGAGTACATTATGTGCGTAGTAGTAAAAGAAAGAAAGCTATAATGATTTCGATGATAGAACAGTGAGAATAAAGCAGCTTTGATAAAATGATTGATGACCCATCAATGGTCATTTTTACTGAGCCCTTACAATATTATTAAATATCAATATTATTTACTGTGAATAATGCAAACGTTATAGATAAAGCAATGGATTTAACAAAAAAATACTTTTTTTGAGGGAGATAGTGGGACTGATGTTTTTACGTTAGAAAAAAAAATTAACAAAATATTGTTATACTGGATGACCATCTGTTGTTATACCATATTTCCATTTCTTCTATTTTATTCAATAGCATGCACCGAGTCCTGTTAATGTCAGTAGCTTTTGCTTGCATGTGTGGCATGGTTTGTTCAATAAATGACTCTCATTTTCTAATTAGGCTGCTCATGGACCATACAAAGAAGTACAGTAGCTCAGCAGTTAAATCTGTCAGTGCTGAAGGGGATTTAGAAGCATGGCAGGTCTTTTCAGTACCAAAAAGAAGGATAAGGTTGTGAGCAATGAGGGTTGATTTGTTTTGTAACTGTACAGTGTCTGGGAGACTGCAAAAAACAATAACATAATAAGACAGGATCAGCTCACTGTGAATTTACATATGTGGCCGGTAGTGCAAACACATGACAGACACAGAGTCAGAGTGTATGTGTTGTTTGTTAGTTTTTGTATATTGTAAAGTTGCAAAGTTGGAGAATGGAAGAAAGGACCAGTACAGCCACCCAGCCTTCTTAGGCCGAGTCCATAGACGGACAGGCCGTGCTGAGGCGTGCGGACGCTCCGCGCTGAGCCCCTGCATCCTCAAGGAGGATGCCTTGAGGGGCTCACACGAGCGTCCGCAGGCGTGCTGATGAGTTGGAGGTTTCAGCCGAGCGCCAAGCTGATTTTCAGCGCGCTGTCGGCTGAAAACCTCCAATCACAGCACAGCAGCGTCAACGTCACGGTGCCGTGACATCGGTGCCGTGACATTGACGTCAGTGCGTCGCGGGTGATTGGCCCAGCGACGTCACTGCCCCGCCTCCAACCACCTCCCCCCGGCTCCCTTCGCTCACGCTGGCTCGCCTGCAAGTCCGTGCAATCGCGCTGACTGAAGCAGGCGAGCCTCAGCGTTAGCGCGCCTCCGCTCTCCCCACACCTCTATAGCCCGGGCCTTAGACTGCGTCCCCGCTAGCACTGAGCGGGCAGCGCTTGCGGCAGTTACATATATCTATATATGTAAGTAAGGCCTGGGACATAGTGCCCCAAACTGTGCGGAGGCGCGCTGAGGCTCAGGGAAAGCGGTGCTTTCCCTGGCCTTACACAGCGCTCTGTCAGGGGGCGGGACGGGGGCGGGCCAGTGACGTCACGGAGCTGGTTCGCCCCTCATTGGGCGAACCGCTCACGTGACCGGCCCTGCGCTCCGGCGAGCGCCAAATTTCAAAACTCCGTGAGACACACGCTTCCGCAAGCATGCGGAAGCGTGCGCGAGCCCCTGCTAAAGTCACTCTCATTGCGGCTGCAGGGGCTCAGTTTCGAGCAGCAGCACGCCTCAGCACGGGTCAGCGCATAAGCGCTGACCATGCCCGAGGCCTAAGTCCCCGAACACGCTGTGCGGGCGCGCTCCTACACGGGCACACACGCTCACCCGTGCGCTCAACTACCCGCAATGCCTCTCCCCCGCGTGGCCTCTCCCCCCGCGTGCGTGCACGTAAATGCAGGACACCCGGCGCTCATGCCAGCGCCAGTGGGGACTCAGCCTTACTCAGCTTGTTTTATGCTAGCTTGGAAATGTTGCAACGTATAATTGTAGTAAAACTCATTGTCTTACGCTCACCCCCTTTTGTCCCCCAAAAGTGATCATACCTGATTTGAGAATCTTACGCTTTCCCACCCCCCTTCCTTTTCTATCTCGACGGGTACAGTAGTTACAAAACTTTCTTACATGTTGCATATACTCTAGTGCATTGAATAACTATACATAAATATAATAATAGTGAATACAACGTTTTTGCCTTTGCCATTTTTTAAGAATTCATGTGTTTATTTTATGTTTGATTTGCCTTATTCATTTTACAATGGTTGATTTTAATAAAATGTATAAGGAATTACAATTCGATTTTATCTTTGTTATTCAAGTAATTCCGTGTATATATTCTTTAGAGCAATTATGGTGTTTTGTATGCATGACAATTTTTTGGTGTTCTCAGTTTTAAATAATGAATGGTCTAATATATTATGTTATATAGGGTGTCAATTGGTATTGAACTTGATGTGAAGCAGAAAGATAAGTTAGTGTTAGTCAGCAGAAATGTTACTGTCGTTGAGAGGAGAAAAACAACAGATTTATGGGTTCCTATAGATTGTGTTGCCTAACTCATTCCTGAATACAAGCTTTCAAGATAATTCTTGTGTTTTCCTCTCATGCTTTAAAAACAATGGTTGTGCAGCTAGTTTTTAGTGCTTTGGAGCCTCAGAAAAGAACCTGTTTGTTCCAAGCTGAATATTATTTTGGATGCAAGTATTTTGATATTGCATATGTCCACAGTTAGAATGTAGCAGGTAAATATAAATGTTTCTCATTTAAGGCACATTGGTATTAACCCATCATTTCCTTATCAGGGAAGAGTTTATTAAAGAAACTCTTGAAATTATTAATATGGAACTAATTTGTATATAAATAGAATATTGGTTGTTTAGCCCCAAACTGTTGTGTCTCAGAGCCCTGAAGAAATGTACTTCTCCCTGCAATTAAAACAGCAGCACCCCTATCAGACCCCCTGTTTTATTTCAACCTACCTGGGAACCCCGCATTATTTTCCACTTTGGGGAGACCCCAGTCGCCATGATACATACAGATAAAAGTGCCAACATTTTGTTTCTCCTGCAGGGGACTGGACCTCACAACTTTTACTCGTATGTATCACAGAAACCAGGGGATCCCCCAAGCTGATAATAGTGTATTTCAGCTCCGGGGGACACTCTGGTTCCTATTCTGGAGAAACAAAGAGGGTTAAAAGAAAATTGAGCAGGGGGAACTGCTGCTTTAAGCTATAGATACCATGACACACAGCCCTTTTTCTAAAGTGAGGAAAGAAACAAAGACAAAGCAGTTTGATTAATACCAGTCTTTTTAGCTATGTCAGTTACACCATGGGTAATTCATAAATAAGCTAGGTAAAGGCGCAGTTATACTTTAAAATCTGTTGTAAAGATGTAAAAAGATGGAAACATTCATCCACCTTCGAACGTATGTAGGATTTTAAGAGTTGCTTTATATGAAGGTATCTATCTATCTATCTATCTATCAATAAAAAAAGATGTAATTTTAATTCAAAATGCCGAACTGTGAGTACACTAAAAGTTACCATTGTATATCTATTACTTATACTGTACAAACTACTTTCCTTAAAATTGCTATACCTCTTGGTTTTTTCTCTCTGGAGCTCAACCACATTGATTTCCCCTCCAGGGACCCCCTGCTTTTCAAGATACTTACATCGGAAGGTGATGCCAGTAGCAGCTCCGGCAGCTTAAAGACCTTGCGAACCGCAGGCCAAGAGGAGGCTGCGATGTCATCCGTTGTAACTTCCTAATGACCCGCATGCCGTGGAACCTTTATAAAGGATTGAGACACCGGCATCACCTTCCGATCTGAGTATATTTTTAGAAAATCACAACTAAGATAGTCAAAATATGTTCTATTTTAGAAATAAGAGAAACTGTGACTTCAATTTTTGTTGTTAAAACTTCCACTGGAATGTAAAAATATTGGCTCACCACCAAACTAAAGATGGTTTAAAAGTATACAGATAACTTCTCTTTAACGTCATCTTAATTGCTGCAATATAGAAGGCTTGCCACATCTGTATAAGGCCTCGGACATAGTGCACTGAGCGTCGCTGAGCAGTGCTCTCGCTTGCTGACGCTCGCGCTACCAGGAGCTTTTTGCTGTCCTGACAGAGGAGACAGCAAGCGCGCTTGGGAGGCGGGTATCACTGTGTGTGTGTGTGTGTGTGTCACTTGGTAGCTGTCAGTGTGTGTGTGTGTGTGTGTGTGTGTGTCACTTTGAAGTGTTCTGTGTGTTTGTGTGTCACTGGGGAACGTGTGTGTGTGTGTGTGTATTTTATAATATTTTAAAAATTGGGAAAAAAAAGACATGTGGTGAGAATAAATTATTTATTAACATTGTGCAACTTTGATAAATATATTCACGCATGCACGCACGCACGCACGCAAACACACACATACACATACACACACACATGCATGCATGCATACACACATTATATATATATATAGGTAAACCCCGTTATAACGCGGTCCTCGAGGTCCACCCCGAGACCACCGCGTTAGTAACGGGGTCGCGCTAATTTAAAAAACAAAAAATGGCCGCCGCATCAGCGCA